>NC_064281.1:44853364-45562739 GCF_003254725.2 Canis lupus dingo
GGAAAGGAGAGAGAATGTTTTTGCGGAAGCTTCTAGGGAGACTTCTTGTTTCATAGGAGAGAGAGCCTCTTTCTGCACTTGAACATTGCCCTATCTGGATGTTGGTCCTGGAACATCTATTTCAGAAAAGGCCAGATCAGAGCTGGAAAGAGCCTGTGTCCTTGCTGGCATCACTGGATCCCAGAGTGTGACCCGCGTGCGCCCACCCTGCCTTCTGATTTCATTTTGTGTGACTGTGCATTGCCTTTGTGCCTAAGCCCGCTTGAGGAGGGGGTTCCTCTTTACTCACAGCACAAAGCAGACATCCTGATATGGTGAGCATCATGGGATTTGGTTATCTGTTGGTTTGTGGGAGCCATGCTGTGTAGTAAGGACACAAGCTCTGATCCTGGATAACCTTCCTTCCAACCCAGTTCAGCCACTTGCAGTCATGTCCTCTTGAGAAATTTACTTGGCCTGGCCCTCTTTGCCTTACTGTACTCTCCTGTGAAATAGGTTTATTATTCCTCGTAATAACAATACCAAACAAGATTGCATTTCTGAGTATGTAACGAAGTAATGCAAGGATGGTTCAGAGAATTGGGCATGGCACATTCCCTATCTACCACCACTGATACTGCCATGGGGTAGGTTGCAGGTCACGCTTCACGTCATATGAGCTGCAGCCAAGAACCTAAAGACAGCATCAGATGTCTCAGTTCTGCCATAGAGACTCTCCTTCTGTGCCACACTCTTCTCATTCTTTGCATCGCGCATAGATGACCCTTCACCAGGAGGCTGGCTTTTCCATCGTGGGTCTCCCCACGATGATGTACACAAGTATACATAATCTTCCATCCTGTGCATCAATTCAGTTCACTCCAGTTCTAGCCTCAGATAGCTAGGGGCCACTTCTGGCGCAGGGGTGGGGGTGGGGTGCAGGGCCAGGTACCAGAGCATGTGACACTTCATTGCTGCCATATGGCATTGGAGCGGTCTGTGTCCCTGTGTCTGCATTCATCTCCAAACTCCCCTCCTTCCACCCCAGAATTCAGTTTACACTCACACTGGATTCCAGGTCACACCCTGCTCTTTCAGCCTCTCTCCTTCAGCCTCAAAGTCCTCCTGGTAGAAGGACAGTAACTCTGCCTACTCGACGTTTGTTGGGAGACCTGCAGGAGACGATAGATGGGAAACACCTAGCTGATATTACCTGGCACATGGAAGGCACGGAGTAAGAGGCAGCGCTGTCTGTCCTGCTTCTTTAATCCACAGCACCCGGCCTGCAGATGGTAAGATATCCTTCTCTTTTGTGCAGCTGATAATATCCCATTGTATATATGTGCCACACTTCCCTTATCCATTCCTCTGTTGATTGACAGTTGGGTGGTTTCCATTATCCTGGCTACTGTGTGTGATTAATGCTGCAATAAATACGTGACTCCAGACATCTCTTTGAGACGCTGATTTCAGGTTTTTGGACATATACCGAGCAGTGGGATTGCTGGAAGATATGGAAGGTTTTTTTGTCTTTTTGATCTTGTTGCTTTGAAAGGGGGTACCCAGAGATGAATAGGAACCTATAACAGTTTTAATTTCAGGGTTGTTGTTTTTAAGATTTATTTATTTATTTATTTATTTATTTATTTATTTATTTATTTATTTGAAAGAGAGAGAGAGAGAGAGCGCGCACATGAGATAGAGTGAGCACTGAGCAGGGAGGAGCAGCAGAGGGAGAGGGAGAAGCAGGCTCTCCGCTGAGCAGGGAGCCCAATGCAGGGCTTGATCCCAGGACCCTGGGATCATGACCTCTGCTGAAGGCAGGCACTTGAACCCCTAATTTCAGTTTTTTGAGGAACCTCCATAGTACTTTCCATCGTGGCCGCACCAGTTTGCATTCCCACTGACAGTGGGCAAGGGTTCCAGGTTTCTGCATGCCCACCCACACTTGTGATCTTCTGTTTGTTTGGTTTGACGATAACCATCCTCTCATGTGTGGGGAGATATCTCATTGCTATTTTGACTTGCCTTTCCCCGATGATTAGTGATGTGGCACAACTTTTCATATGCCTTTTGGCCATTTGTATGTCTTCTTTGAAGAAATGTGTATTTGCATCCTTTGCCCATTTTTACATTGGTTTGTTTGTTTTCTGGCTATTTGTTGAGTTAGAAATGCTTGTTAGAAATATTGAAAATCAACCCCTTATCAGATATGTGGTTTCCTATTTTGGAGATTGCCTTTTGGCTTTGTTGGTGGTTTCCTTTGCTGTGCAGAAGCTTTTAAGTTTGAAGTCGTCCCACGTGGCAGTTTTTGCTTTTCTTGCCTGTGCCATTGGTGTCGTTTCCACGAGATCATTGCCAAGACCAATGCCATGCAGCTTTTCCTCTATGTTTCCTTTCAGGAGTTTTACAGTGCCGGGTCTTATATTTAAAATTCAGCCCTCTTTGGGTTGATTTTCGTGTGTGGTGTAGCATAGGGTCCAGCTTCATCCTTTTACACTTGGGTATCCTGTTTTCCCGGCGCCATTTGTCAAAAGACTGTCCTTTCCCCATGGTGTATCATTGGTGTCCTCATCAAGCTCAGCTGACTTTATACACATTGGGTTTATTTCTGGCTGCTACTCTGTTCCATTGGTCTGTGTCTGTCTTTCTGTCCGTACCATACTGACTGACTACTACATAGCCTTGTGCTGTGTTTTGAAATAAGAACTTTGGTACCTCCAACTGTGTTCTTCCTCAAGGTTGCCTTGGCTGTTCAAGGTCTTCTGTTGTTCCAGATGCATTTTGGGATTGTTTTTCTTTCTTATTAAAAAAAAAGATTTTATTTATTTATTAATGACAGGCACAGAGAGAGGCAGAGACATAGGGAGAGGGAGAAGCAGGCTCCCCATGGGGAGCCAGTGCAGAACTCGGTCCTAGGACCCCTGAATCACGACCTGAGGTGAAGGCAGACACTCAACCACTGAGCCACCCAGGGATCCCTAGGATTGTTTTTCTGTTACTGAGAAATGCCATTGGAATTTTGGTAGGTGTAGCATTGAGTCTCTCATTCTTATTTATTTTCAATTTTTATTTTTATTTTTAGATTTTATTTATTTATCCATTAGAGACACAGAAAGGCTGAGACATAAGAAGGAGAAGCAGGAGGATCCCTGTGGGAAGCCCGATGCAAGACTCGATTCCAGGACCCTGAGATCACAACCTGAGCCAAAGGCAGATGCTCAACCACTGAGCCACCCAGGTGCCCCTTATTCTTCTCTTTACTCTTTCATCTTAAACTGGAGATGACATTGATTAACCAGTTATATTCTAAATCTGGCGATTATGTCGCTTGGGTTTCAGTTATTGAACCACCCTTGCTTTCCTGTGCTAACCCACTTGATCGTGGTGTATTTTCTCTGAATATTGCTGGATTCCATTGCTGGTATTTTGTGGAGGAATTTTGTACTTGTGATGAGAAAGATTATTGGTCAGTAGTTTTCCTGGTGTCAGTGAAATGCTAGCCTCATAAATCACTTGCAAGTGTTTCCTCTGCTTCTGTTTTCTGGAGGAAATTGTGTAGAATTTGTGCATGCATGCGTTTTTCCTGTCGATAATTGGTGGAATTCACCATTGATACCATCTGGGATTTTCGTCAAAGTTTTTAACAACTGATTCAATTTCTGTGAACGGTAGTGAACTCTGCATGTTACTTCACCTTGGGTGAGTTTTGGCAGTTTATAGGTTTTGGATAATCAATCCATTTCCGAGTTGTTGCATTTATATATGTGGAATTGAATGTAATATTGCTTTATCATTTCTTTCATATTTGCTGGGTCTCTAGTGAAATCTCTTCTTTCATTCCTGCTATTGGAAACTTATTTCTGGGCGGCCCGGGTGGCTCAGCAGTTTAGCGCCTGCCTTCATCCCAGGGCATGACCCTGGAGACCCCGGATCAAGTCCCACATCGGGCTCCCTGCATGGAGCCTGCTTCTCCCTCTGCCTCTCTCTCTATCTCCTCTCTGTGTATTCTCATGAATAAATAATAAAATTTTTTAGAAAAGGAAACTTATTTCTTCTCTCCCTCTTTCCCTCTCTTTTTCTCCAGTTCTCTTGAGATATAACTGACACGCAGCGGCTCATATGGGATACAGCATAATACTTTTACTTCCATGTATCATGAAAGGATTACCAGAATAAGCTTATTTGGCATCCAGCATCTCATATAGATACAAAAAGAAAACCGTGTTTTCCTTGTGAAGGGAGCTGTTAGGATTTACCCTCTTAACAACTTTCATTTATATCACACAGTAGTATTAACTAGAGTCATCATGTTGCACAATATATCCCCAGCACTTATTTATCTTAAAACTGGATGTTTGTTCCATTTCACCAACATCTTCCAGTTTTTTCTCCCTCCCAAATCTCCACCTCTGATAACCACAAATCTTACGTCTTTTTCTATATATTTAGGAGGCTTTTTCCAATTCCATGTATGAGTGCGATCATACCATGTGCGTCTTTCTCTGGCTTATTTCACTTAGCATAATGCCCTCAAGATCCATCTATGTTGTCACAAATGGCAGGGTTTTCTCCTTTTTTTATGGCTGAATAATATTCGGGTGTGTGTAGGTGTGTGTGTGTGTGTGTGTGTGTGTGTGTGTGTGTTCTTGATCCATTTATCCATCAAAAACACTTAGGGGGGCAGCCCGGGTGGCCCAGCAGTTTGGCGCCGCCTTCAGCCCAGGATGTGATCCTGAAGACCCGGGATCGAGTCCCACGTCAGGCATCCTGCATGGAGCCTGCTTCTCCCTCTGCCTGTGTCTCTGCCTCTGTGTGTGTGTGTGTGTTTCTCATGAATAAATAAATAAAATCTTTATAAAAAAAAGACACTTAGGGTTGTATCCATATCTTGGCTATTGTAAATAATGCTGCTATGGACATGGGGTGCAGATATGTCTTTGACATAGTGTTTTTATCTCTTTCAGATATATTCTCAGAAGTGGAATGTCTGCATCATATGGTAGTTCTGTTTTTAAGTTTTTAAGGAATCTCCATACATTTTTTTAAAATATTGTATTCATTTATTTGAGAGAGAGTGAGCACGAGCAAGGGGAGGGACAGAGGGAGAGGGAGAAGCAGACTCCCCACTGAGCAGAGAGCCTGACACGGGGCTCCATCCCGGGACCCCAGGATCATGACCTGAGCCAAAGGCAGATGCATAACCAACTGAGCCACCCAGGTGCCCCTCCATACTGTTTTCAGTAGTGCTGTGCCAATATACATTTGTGCCAAAGTGTACAGGATTTCTTTTTTCTTTTTTTCCTTAAGATTTTATTTATTTATTTGAGAGAGAAGCAGGTTCCCCACTGAGCAGAGAGCCTGGGATCATGACCTGAGCCAAAGGCAGACACTTAACTGACTGAGCCACCCAGGTGCCCCTCTTTCTTTTTTAAAGATTTAATTATTTGAGAGGGAGAGAGTGCGCTGGGTGGGCAGAGAGGGAAACTTAAGCAGGCTCTGTGCTGAGCGTGGAGCCCAACTCAGGTCTCCATCTCAGGACCCTGAGATTACAACCCGAGCTGAAACCAAGAGTTTGGATGCTCAACCAAATGCACCACCCAGGTGCCCCATGATTTCTTTATTCTCCACATCCAAGCCAGCATTTTTATCTCTTGTTTTTTCAATACTAGGCATTCTAACAGGTGTGAGGTGATACCTCATTGTGGTTTGGGTTTGCATTTCTGCCGCAGATCCAGGATAGTCGGAGGCTACGATATGAAGAAAGACTCGGGAGTCTTGCTGAATTTTAATCTGGGGGACAGGGGGACCGAGAGTCAGACTCGGACTCGGACTCAAAGCAGACTCGGACTCCGACCCCGAGGCTCTGTCTCCTCCAGTTTTTATTAAGAGAATTAGCAGATTGGCTATAGGAATTATTGACTTTGAGAAGCAGAGAAAAACATGTTTACTTCAAAGGGTAAAAGAATAGGCGGTTGACTCAGAGGAGGGGGTGGGGAGCAGAGGAGCTGTATCTGGAAAACAAGGTGGTCAAGAGTCAGTGTGCTGACTCAGGATCTCCCATGTCCCCAGTGTGCTGAGGACTACGAGATTCAGTTCTCAGATAGGCTCCGCAGGTGGTTCCCCACACATTTCTCTGATAATTATTGGTTTGGAGCACTTTTCATCTCTCTATTGGCCATTTGTACCTCTTCTTTAGAAAAATGTCTATCCACATCCTTTACTCAGTTTTACATTGAACGGTTAGCCTTTTTGCTATGGAGCTGTATGAGTTCTTTATATATTTTGCATATTAACCCCTTGACAGACATACGGTTTGCAAATATTTTTCCCATCCTGTAAGTTATCTTTTCACCTGGTTGACGGTTTCTTTGGTGTGCAGCTTTCTTTTTTTTTTTTTTTTTTTGGTGTGCAGCTTTCCAGTGAGATGTAATCTGCTAGTTTCTTGTTGATTGTGTTGTCTGTGGTTTGAGTGTCACATCCAAGAATTCATGGCCAAGACCCATGTCAAGGAGCTTTGTTGTTATGTATTCTTCTAGGAGTTTTATAGTTTCCAGTCTTACATTTAAGTCTTTTTTTTTTTTTTTAGATTTTATTTATTCATGAGAAACGCAGAAAGAGAGAGAGACAGAGACATAGGCATAGGGAGAACCAGGCTCCCCATGAGGAGCCTGATGCGGGACCCAATCCCGGGACCCCGGGACCACGCCCTGAGCCACAGGCAGATGCCCAACCACTGAGCCACCCAGGTGCCCCACATTTAAGTCTTTAATCTATGTCAAATTGATTTTTGTTGAGTGTAAGTCAGGAATCCAGCTTTATTCTTTGACATGTGAATATGCCATTTTCCCAGCACTATTTATTGAAGAGGATATCTTTTCTCCATTGAGTATTCTTGACCCCTGTGTCAAATATTAGTTGACCATATATGCATAGGGTTATTTCTGGGCTCTCGATTCTGTTCCATTGGTCTGTGTGTCAGTTTTTATGCCAGTGCCACACTGTTCTGATTACTCTGGCTCTGTCATTTGGCTAGAAAGCAGGAAGTGTGCTGTATCTTGCTTTTGTTCCCTCTCTTTCTTCATTTCCTTCATCGTCCTGTGAGAGGTTTGTCAATTTTATCGATCCTTTCAAAGAAGCAACTTTTGATTTGAGTTTCTCTAATCTGTCTTGTCAGAAATTTCATTGATTTCCATTCTTATACTTTAGTAAATTCTTATTCTTCCTAGGGATTTTGAAATTCTTTCCATAGGCTTCAACATCCTTTTAACTAGATGAAAGCCAGTGAAAATTCCAAAGAATGTATCCCTCCCCGTGGTGGAAATACTTAGGTTTTAGCAAATGTCTGCTTTTCAAAAGTACACGAACACTTGCGAGGAGAGCACATGCTAGCCACACATGGATTGTCCTTACAATTATGCTTGAGAACAGATATAAAAAGTCAGCAGGGGGACACCTGGGTGCCTCAGCAGTTGAGCACCTGCCTTCGGCCCAGGGCGAGATCCTGGAGTCCCGGGATCAACTCCCACATCGGGCTCCCTGCATGGAGCCTGCTTCTCTCTCTGCCTATGTCCCTGCCTCTCTGTGTGTGTGTCTCTCATGAATAAATAAATAAAATCTTTTTAAAAAATGTCAGCAGGGAATCACCATGGTTGACTGCAGGGCATCATTTTGCATTATAGGTCATGTGGACGCCATAACGGATCACGCTTCTAAGACCCTGATCATATGCCATCAGTCTTCTGAGCTCTTGGAAACGTATTATCTCATTTAAACCACAGAACCATCCTAGGGAGTAGAGCTCATTGTTGCCCCCATTTAACAGGTAGGAGACGATGGCACGGAAAGGTTAAGTCAGAGGAATAATAACGGGTTTTCTTTCTTCTTTTATCGCCATGTGTTGCAGTCTGGGCTCTTCTGGCCGTGCCCTTCCCTTGCTATCTTCCAGCTCTTTGACAGCCTTCACCTTCACCTTCCTCTCTAGACCCAAGGGCCAGGTGGAGCTATGAGCACCAACTACACCTCCATGGATCCACTCCAGAAGTGTAACCCAACACTGATTTCGGAATCTTCCCCAGTGATCTCTGAAGAGACTTCCCGGGAAGTCACAGCAGCCTCCCCTCCTTCCTTCTCAGAACTGCTGATGATGGGCCTCGGGGACCTCAAAAGCAGTCCTGGCCCCAAATACCCTGCCCCTCTGCCAGAGGGGCTGCTCCAGCAGCAGTACAGGGATGACAAGACCCTACAGGAGAGGCGCTGGGAAAGGTCAGCATCCCCTCAGAGGAAGAGAACACTTCTGGGGCACATGAGACGGCGACACCTTGATCACGTGGCACCTTATCGGGTTGAAAGAAATGCCAGGATCTCTTCATCAGGTGATAGAGATCAGAACGGATTCCGATGTGAATGTCGATACTGCCAGAGCCATAGGCCCAATGTCTCTGGGATGCCTGCAGAGAGGAAAGGGGCCCCACATCCTTCCTCCTGGGAAACGCTGGTGCAGGGCCTCAGCGGCTTGACCCTCAGCCTGGGGACCAACCGGCCTGGCCTTCTGCCTGAAGGGGTGCTCCAACAGCAGGAGAGAGAGGAGAAGCTCCAACTGGAGATGCAGCAGGAAAGCAAAAGAATGTTTCAGAGGCTCCTAAAACAGTGGTTGAAGGAAAACTGAGGCTCTCATCCTCATGTAGCAGAGATCTGAGTGGATTTGGACATGGTTGCCGGTGTTGCCAGATCCTGAGCCCGGATTCCTGTTGGGGACCAAACAGGAAGCAATCAGAGAAGGTAGAGAAATAAGAGCAGTGTGAGGACTGAAAACTCTGTCAGTGTGAGCATGGATCCAATCCCAGGAAGGTCTTACTTTTTCCTGCCTGGAGTTTCTGGATCACCGTGGGGCTTTCTATGGAACACTGCATACCAGAGGTCCTTAACTTCTGTATTATGGCTCCCATGATGCATGTTGTCACTTTCCCACCCCAGATCTCTGTCTCTCCTCCCTGCCTTGTTGTCAATAAGATACCAGGTTTCTCTGTAGCATGAATGCCCTGTTGATGGCCATGTGCTTTTGTGCCATTTCACTGACTGCCTCCCAGAAGCAACACTAGTTCTGCCGGAATGCAGCGTGTGCTCAACTGAGATCCACTTCCAAGAATCTGATGCTAAACAACGTGCAGAAAGGGACGCGGGACTGGAACGTGGTGTTTCACCATTGTGTTATCTGTGTAAGCCATTATGAATATGCTGAGCTAACTGTAGATCAGTGTTTCCCTGCTTTGTAACATTGATTGTATTCTCCTTGGCGGAGTTTCTGATGGGTTACCTCATTGTGCATACCTAATAAATATACATAAGAAAGGAAAATAGCTTTTGATTCTGGTTTCTTGATCCATACTGGTTTGTTGTTTGTTTGTTGTTTGTTTGTGAGACCACGACATTTCAGTCCTACAGCAGTAGATCATGGTGGTTTATGGGATGAGCTCTAAATTGTGCGGATTTGGAGCAAGGGACGGGAAGGGCACCAGGGAGCCCCGTCAAGTCACCCTTGGTGGCCCTGCAGGAGGACCAGCCTTCAGATCATCCAGGTGGAGCCAGTGGAAGAGAGTCTTCCTGGCCACAGCAGAGTCCACTGGCCACAGTAGGAGGTCCTGTGGGATGGTGCTGGTTGCCCTGGCCACAGGATCTTCAGGAGCCATTCTGCCTTCATTGCCTGGTGTCCCTGAGTCACCGCATGTGAACAGCAGCTTCATGACTGCTGCTTGACAAGCAGAGCATCGTGGAGATATTTAAGAGTCATTTTAGGATTTAGACACGTGCCTTTTCATTTCAGGAGGCATGAATGAATCAATCTTCCTCCTCCCCCACCCCCGACACACACAGAATCCAATGCTGTGCACCCAGGAAGTGCCCATGCAACTCCTCTGAACTGAAAACACATTCTGTTTTCTGACAGTCTCTATTTTTAGTTAGCCACCACAGCTGTGTTGCTGCAGACATCTATGAGTCTACTGCAGAGGGAAGTGGCTTGAGGACAGGTATGTTTATTATGCTCTGAACTTGTGATCTTGTCGGAGAGCTTAGGAGCTCAACTGACCCTGCCAGGCTTGTCTCCCACTTGAAGGGAGAAGGTAAATAAAGTAGGACTTTTCTTTCTTGAAACTCTGAAACCTAAATTCGGACTGGTCACTTGGGTGCGGTTAGCAGGAGTAACATGGCATTTCACTTTATCGATCCTGTACTAGCTCTCAGACACCATTCTACATATTTCCATAGAGCAGCTTATGTAACCTGCTCCCAAACACTCATCATTGAGCAAGAACTCAAGGTCAATTAGTAGATGGGAAAGCAGAGAACAGAGAGGTTGGGTGACTTGCTCAGCGTCACACAAACCTAGCTACATCCTTGAACCCTCTCCAGAATGCACTGGGATGGGGGCAGTCATCTACACATGGCAGAGTTCACAGAGATGGTAAAAAGATGGCCTCGCCCAGGCAGCCAACCACTTGATTGTGGCTAAATCAAATATTTAGCCACTCATGAAGATTTCATTGTCTCCCCCTGCCCCCGCCCCTCCATGCTAGGCAGGCTGCTGGGGCAGGGAAGTTTGGAATAACTGTAAGGCAGTCAGGGCTCTTGGGAGTTGAGCCTTGACTCGGGGAGAGCTGTGACACCCATACCTGTGGCAGAGAGCTGTCATGGATCCCCTGTGCAGCTCTCTTGCCAGGAGGTGAGAGAGTGGGAAGGATCAGGATGGGGCAGTGTGGACCTGGGCCTTGCTGAGGGTGAGCGCAGACTTATGAATGCAGACTTATGGCTTACCTGGGGGCTCATGGAGAATGGGTGGGTGGGTGTAACTGAGAGACCCATTGGTGCCACCCCATCCCCACCTCAAAGGCATTGTCCCCTTGCCTACATATCAAGTGTATCAGCATATCCGAGGGTCCCATCTGATACAGCATACGGTCCCAAGTTACTGGCTAGGAGTCGGGATCCAGTGACGTCTAGAAATATTCAGCATGCCAGGTTCCAGAGCAGAGGCAGAGGCAGAGCCACCAGGAGGCAAGAAAATCCAGGGAGAGAATGAAGGTAAAATGGAATGCTCACAGAGAAAATCTGAATGTACCTATCCCAAGTAAAGAAATTGAATTTGTGAATTAAAAGCCTCTCCACTTGGGATGCCTGGGTGGTTCAGTGGTTGAGCGTCTGCCTTTGGCTCAGGGCGGGTGTGATCCCGGGGTCCGGGGATCAAGTCCCACATTGGGCTCCCTGCGTCCAGGAGCCTGCTTCTCCCTCTTCCTGTGTCTCTGCCTCTCTCTGTATGTCTCTCGTGAATGACTAAATACAAAAATAAAATAAAATAAAATAAAATAATAAAATCCCCCCCCCCCCCCCGCAGAGCAAAGCCCTGGTCCTGCTGGCATCATTGCTGAATTCTGTTAAACTGTAGGAAGAGATAATATCCATCCTTCACAGACTCTTCCAGAACAGAGAGGAGGGAACATGTCCTAACTCATCCTATGAAGATAGTATTACCCTGCTACCAAAGCCAGACATGACAACACAAGTAAACTGTAGCCAAGATCTATCACAGGTGTCCATACGTCAGTCCTCAACGAAGTGGCACACCATATCCAGCAGCATTTACAAGGCAGTGTGTGTCTAAGCTAGGGAGATTGATCCCAGGTTGCAATATTGCTTTAACATTCAAAATACAGTTAGGGTAAACACCATCATAGTGTAATGAGGACAAAAACCATCTGATCATAGACAAAGAAAAGACATTTGACAAAAATCAAGACCCATTTGTGATACAAATGCTCAGCCACAGTAGGGCTAGAAGGAAGGGCACGTCCTCATTCTAATGAAGGGTATCTAGAAGAAAAATAGGTCTCTTGTCACATCATATTTAGTAGTGAAAGAAGGAATGCTTTCCCCTTGAGATCCAGACTAAGGTGAGGATGTCGGCCCTACCGTTTCCTTCCAAAATTGGCTGAAGGTTCTGTCCAGTTGCAACCATGCAAGACAAAGAATGAAGGCATGGAGAAACTAGAAACGAAACCTATGGCCAGGCAAAGACTTGTACTCAGACGTTCACAGCAACAACAACAACAACAAAAAGGAAACCGTCTAAATGCCTGTCAACTGGTAAAAGGATAATCAAAATGTGGCATAGCATGCAGTAGAATGGCACTGACCTACAAAGAGAGGTGACCTTCTGATGTCTGCTACAACATGGATGAGCCTCCACAGTGTTCTGCTAAGTGAAAGAACACAGACACAAAAGTCCACTTGAAGCAAGAGACAGTTTAGAGGAAATGCCCAGAGAGAACATTAGATTTTGCCTCAGCCTAGAGGTGGTAATGGGAGTTGAGTCCTGACGGGTACACAGGGTCTTTCTGGAGTGATGGAAATGTTGTAAAACTGAATCGTGGTGATGGAAGCACAATTCTGTAAATCTGCTACAAGTCCCTACATTGAACCCTTTTATTGGGTGGATTTTGTGGTATGTAAATGATAGGCTTTAGAAAATGGAATGCAGATGCCTAAGTCATAGAGGAAAAGGTACGCCGTTGATTTTATAAAACTAAGGAACTGTCCCATCTCTCTTCCCACGTTCTCTGGGTCCTGCCTGCAGGACCCATCATCACCTGCCTCTTCCATGTGTGCTAGCTGCTCCCGCCAGACTGAGTCACTGTGCACAACAGAAAGGAGTGATGGTGAGTGCACACAATCCGTGCGTGTACTCTGTGTTCTCGTGCACAGACACCCACTGGGGGATCCCTGGGTGGCGCAGCGGTTTGGTGCCTGCCTTTGGCCCAGGGCGCGATCCTGGAGACCCGGGATCGAATCCCACATCGGGCTCTCCCGGTGCATGGGGCCTGCTTCTTCCCTCTGCCTGTGTCTCTGCCTCTCTCTCTCCTCTCTCTCTCTCTCTGTGTGACTATCATAAATAAATAAAAATTAAAAAAATAAAAAAAAACAGACACCCACTGGATGAACATAGTGGTTGGCTCAGAAATCCACGGCTGTGGGCAGGCTCCCATAGTCCATTGTGCATCTGAAAACCCTCTTCGGGATTTTCCATCCTTCAGAATCACTTAGAACTGGCTGCGGATTCCCTGGCAACCAGCCTCGCTGTTAGCTTCAACCTCTGGCCACAGGAAGACATGTAGAGTGGGGAGGGATGTTCCCCCCCCCCCAACACATACAGAGCTCCCTGATCCACTCAGCAAGCCAGGGGGCATCCACAGCAGAGGGGTGACCAAGACAATGGAAATCCTGCTGCCTGTCCATCCTCAAGGCCCTCCCCACCCCCCTCCCCCTGCCTGTCATGTAAGGAAGGGGACATTGCCACACAAACACACTCTGAGTCCTTGAAATTGTTCTAAATATGGTGTAAATAAATATGTCACAAATAGCTCTTGACATGTGAACACAGAAAGCCAACTGAAGGGGGGTGGTAGATGGGAAAGTTGAGTGAAGGGGAGGTGAGATACAGGCTCCAGGGAAGGAATGAGTAAGTCACTGGATGAAAGGCACAGCATAGGGAATAGGGTCCATGGTATTGGAATAGCACTGTATGGTGACAGATGGTAGCTACGCTTGTGGGGAGCAGAGCATAATACTAGAGATGGTGAATCACTGTGATATGGACCTGCAACTCATGTAACATTGTGTGTCAACTAGACTCAAATTAAAAAAGAAAAAAAAATTTCTGCAAGAGAAGACACATAAGGAATTTTTTTTTTAATTTTGTAGTAGTACATACGGCCCTAAAGTCCAAGATTCTGTTTACACGCCGGACAGGTGAAGCTCAGCAATGCTTCTCAAGCTCAGCTTGCACAGCGACTCTTTCCTGGAGCAATTTACAAACAACTCAACACCAGGGCGCCTGGGAGGTTCAGTGGGTTAAGCACCTGCCTTTGGCTCAGGTCATGATTCCGTGGGTCCCAGAAACTGGTGCAGTCGCTCTAGAAAAGAGTCTGGAGGCTCCTAATAAAGTTAAAAATAGAACTACCCCTATGATCCAGCAATCACATTGCTGGGTATTACCCAGAAATACAAAACACTAATTCAAAGGGGTACATGCACCCCTGCGTTCATAGCAGCATTGTTACAACAACCAATCGTGGAAGCAGCCCAAGCGTCCATGGATAGATGAATGGATAAGGAAGATGTGGTGTGTACACATACAATGGAATATTATGCAGCCATAAAAGAGAATGAAATCTTCCATTTGAAACAACACAGATGAAGCTAGAGATTATTACGCTAAGCGAAATAAGAAGAAAGACAAGTATCATATGATTCACTGGTGGAATTTAACAAAACAGCTGGGGAAGAAGGAGGGCACTTGTCCTGATGAGAACCCGGTGATGTATGGAATTGTTGAGTCACTGAACTGGACACCTGAAACATAGAACACCATGTTAAGTATACTGGAAGTAAAATTTAAAACTTACTAATAATTAAAAAAAAAAAAAAGAGGGACCGATGCTGGTGCTCCATCCCCAGAGAGTCTGATTTAGAGAGTCTGGAATGTGCCCCCAGCGTGACCATTATTTGGAAACTTCTATGAGAACCTAGTTTGCAGCTGTGGCAACAGAACCGTCCTTAGGGAGAAAAACCTCCAGTCAGAAATTTGAGACTCCCCTCATAAGGCAAGCAGGTTTTCATCATTACCTGCTGTGGTCGGCAGATCTCATAGGCTGTGAGGAAAGGAAAAGCACTTCAAAGTAAATTCGGGCATTAAAACTACATTGTTTTTGCTGCTCTCAAAGTTCCTAAAAACCCAAGTGTGAAGTTAAAACACTGGATTTGCTAATGAAACGTATTACTTTTTATTTCTTATCAAGATCCTTTGTGCTTAGTTACTTTAAGATTGGAGAAAACACTGTACAGATAACTTCATCAGAGATCACAGTAATTCTTTGAAAATGTGTTGGCTGAAATTTGTATCAGTTGATGGAGATGGATCAGCTGTCAGGCTTATCTGCCAAGTTTACGGAGTTGCATTTTTTAACTTTCTAGTATAATTTCTGTTGCAAAATTCATTCCCATGCTCAGATAAGGGCCCACACAGGTCCAGGTACTTATGATGAAAAGTAAAATTGAGCAATCCCTTGTTTCATGCTCACCCATGAACACGTGCCTCCCCAAACTTTCCCTTTGAGCGATTTCTTCCGGATATTCAACTCCTGTGTTCGAAATCCCGGGCTTACTGCTATGCCAAAATAGAAATAGAGTTTAGACAGTGAATTCTTAACAGAAGATGAGGATTTCAAACTCCCAGGTATATTACAGGGCCCAGGTCTTCTCGGGAATTCCTGTGGGGAACCCGCCCAAATCAGGGGCATTCCCAAGCTGCTAGGACCCGCTGAGACTGTATCTGCCCAGAAGGGTCCCTCATGGGGACTTTGCACATCTGTGGCAACGTGAAGATCATGGTCTGGCCTTTTCCAGAGCACGTCCCAGAGAGTCCCTGGGGCTATGGAGAGCACACCAGGCAGCACCCCCAGGATTTCACCTTAAGGAATTGGGTGGATGGCAGTGCCCACCCGTGAGATGGGGAATGTGGGTCTGGGGTCATCTGCAGATTGGCAGGGCTTCTGGGCCCTCTGAGTATTGATGCCCCACAGGTTCAGCCCACGGGGTTCTGGGGCCCAGCAGACATTTCTTCGGTAGACCTGTTGATGGGAAGAGCCACCGGAATAGAAGGAGGTACAGATGAAAACAAGCCGTGCTTCTGTGACCCACGGAGATATGGCTTCAGAGATTCATCATCTTCCAGGTAAAAGCCCCAATGGCTGGTGTCCGGGGAGAGTCCAACATGGGGTTATCAGACTAGAGTGAAATGGAGAGGGAGCGGTTGGGAAGTGGTGGCAGAGGTGGCATCAGAGGGCAGGAGTCCTGCTGGGGGCTCTCAGAGCAGTGCTGCTATTGAGGGCACTGGATGTAAGGGGACTGGGGTTTAGGCGATGGCAGACATGGGTACGTGGGTATTTGGCCACAAATTTAGACAGAGTGCCTGCGACAGAGAGGTTTCTTGATTCGCAGGAACCTCGCCTGTGATCCTGGCCTGGACAGTCTGAATTGTCTGTAAAACTAAGGCCTGATCATGAGATTGGCCTCAACATGTCCTATCTGGTGGTGTTCAGGCTGGGCTTTGGGGTCCTTCCAGTGAGGAACAGAGAGTCTGGGCCATAGAGCAGCAGAACAGGACTGCCCTGTGACTCTGGCCCCTGCCAAGCTGGGATCAGAGTGTAGTTCTCAGATCACCATGAAGGGGATGCAGTGTGCCGGCTCCAGCGGGTTGTTGGAAGCACAGGGAGTGGCCCAGATCTGGAGTGTTTGAAGATCTTACACAAGGGCCACTGTTCAGGCCACCATGCAGTAACTCAGGTGCATGCTCTTAGGCTAAGGACCAAGGTCCAGTCTGAAGGCGACTTCAGCCACTGCTACGTGGCCACAGCCCAGGCACTATCAGAGCTCACATCTTTGTGAAGGAAACCCCAGCATTCCAAAGCTCCTTACCCCTGCTGGATGGGGAAGGGAGGGATGGGTCATTATCTGAGAGGAGGCCAGATGAGGAAGGGAGGCCAGGTGGACCACGACTGTGATGAGACCGAACCCTTGCTCCAGGTTGACCCCTCCCATCCCCCGAGTGACATGAGAGGCCGGTGGCTTCTTCAGGACTAGACCCTGGATTCCATTAGAGAGGCCCTAGGGCTTCAGGGCACCACTGTCTCAGTCAGATGAAAGAGGGTGGAAAGCATGACTTCCTGAGTTCCAAGAACCACATGGGGCAACGGGTCTAAGTCAGTGTGTTTTAACTCCTCCAGCTTCCTCTAACGAAAGCCTGTGGGATACTGTTCCTGCTGCATGACTGTGCGGTGGCCAGTACCTAATGGTCTCCCCTCCATGGACAGAACAACCCTGGGGCCAGTGACAGCAACTGGAGCTGTGACATGTGTCCTATACTGGAGCATCTGATTGCTGCTCACTCCAAAGAAAAGCCAGTGTCCCTACTTGAGGCCGTGCCAGGTCTAGGGGACAAAGGGAGGATCTCCCTTGAAGATTAGATATTCTGAGGACCCAGCACCCAGGAAAGGATCTGGGGGATATTTGCTGGGTCTGCCAGCAACTACTGAGATTCTCACCTAGGCCTCTTGGCTCCCTGGAGGAAACTGACATGATTGACCTTCAAAAGACATAAGAAGGGAAAAACCTCTCCTTCTAAGAAAAACCGCTGGCTCTTAGGCACACACCTCCAGGCTTCCTACTCTGGCTCTGGAAACATTTTCTGAAGCCCAGCTCCAGAACTCAGGCCCTGAAGTGAGTGAGTGTGTTGTGAAAGGAGAAATTACCGGTGGAGGGCCAGGATGGCCATGAGGAGACCCAGCTCACCTCATTTGAGTCAATTACTCCCTTATGTGTGTCCATGTGGGCCTCTCTTCTTTCTGCCATCTGCTCTGGGGGTCCGTCTGTGAATGGTAAAAGCTTCCTGAGTTAAAGCAGAGAATAAGACAAGCACCCCTAATCTCCTTTTCCATGGATGGCTTGAATGGGCCGTGGGCAGAGGAAAACCCAGTGGGGATGCTGAGCTCAGATCACAGACTCACTCCTGCTCCTCAGACCACAAGGGCACTTTGGTTCATTTAGTCCTCTGACCGATCTGACCTACACCATGAGCCCTGCCCCCCCCTCCCCGCCCCCTGGACTGGAAGGCAAGGGGGGAAAGAAGCCATTCATTTACATCTAATATGACAAGTAAGTGTGCTGGGATGGGTCCACATATACAAATGCTCAGCCTCACATTTCCACCACCCTCCCCTCTGCCCCCTACTCCTTTCCAAGTGAGGAAGGGATATGTGTGGCTTACAGGTCCACATGATGATGTGGAAAGGGGGTCTATGACACACCTACATGGCTCACAGAGCCCCTGGATGGTCTCTGACGGAGGGATGACTCTTGTCCCCCAGATCCACTGGTGATGCCATGCATGGGAGCTGGTGTAACTGGCACTTTTGTGTCTCTCCTCCTGCTCAGGACCTGGTGCTCCCTGGCTGACTCAGCCTTACCTCTCAGCTGGGATCTGCACATACGTCTGTGGCTGGGTCTCATCTTGCATCCCACCTCTGGGCAAGACTGTCTGCTGCTCAGGCTCAGCTGCAGAGTCATCAAAGCCTTTACCAGGTTAAAGCCTCCTTCATGAACCTCCTGCTATGAGCCCAGCCACATTCCGTATCCCCCACTGGGAGCGTAGCCTCCATGCCCCCAGTCTCATCTACAACACACCAGGAGCTAAGGTCAGCTCCAGAAAGCTATATATAAAGACCCCGAGGGATCCCTGGGTGGCGCAGCGGTTTGGCGCCTGCCTTTGGCCCAGGGCGCGATCTTGGAGACCCGGGATCGAATCCCACGTCAGGCTCTCGGTGCATGGAGCCTGCTTCTTCTCCCTCTGCCTATGTCTCTGCCTCTCTCTCTCTCTCTCTCTCTCTCTCTCTCTCTCTCTGTGACTATCATAAATAAATAAAAAATTAAAAAAGAAAAAAATTAAAAAAAAAAAGACCCCGAATAGCCAGGGGAATTTTAAAAAAGAAAACCATATCTGGGGGCATCACAATGCCAGATTTCAGGTTGTATTACAAAGCTGTGGTCATGAAGACAGTGTGGTACTGGCACAAAAACAGACACATAGATCAGTGGAACAGAATAGAGAACCCAGAAGTGGACCCTGAACTTTATGGGCAACTAATATTTGAGAAAGCAGGAAAAACTATCCATTGGAAGAAAGACAGTCTCTTCAATAAATGGTGCTGGGAAAATTGGACATCCACATGCAGAAGAATGAAACTAGACCACTCCCTTGCACCATACACAAACATAAACTCAAAATGGATGAAAGATCTAAATGTGAGACAAGAGTCCATCAAAATCCTAGAGGAGAACACAGGCAACACCCTTTTTGAACTCGGCCACAGTAACTTCTTGCAAGATACATCCACGAAGGCAAAAGAAACAAAAGCAAAAATGAACTATTGGGACTTCATCAAGATAAGAAGCTTTTGCACAGCAAAGGATACAGTCAACAGAACTAAAAGATAACCTACAGAATGGGAGAAGATATTTGCAAATGACCTATCAGATAAAGGGCTAGTTTCCAAGATCTATAAAGAACTTATTCAACTCAACACCAAAGAAACAAATAATCCAATCATGAAATGGGCAAAAGACATGAAGAGAAATCTCACAGAGGAAGACATAGACATGGCCAACACGCACATGAGAAAATGCTCTGCATCACTTGCCATCAGGGAAATACAAATCAAGACCACAATGAGATACCACCTCACACCGGTGAGAATGGGGCAAATTAACAAGGCAGGAAACAACAAATGTTGGAGGGGATGCGGAGAAAAGGGAACCCTCTTACACTGTTGGTGGGAATGTGAACTGGTGCAGCCACTCTGGAAAACTGTGTGGAGGTTCCTCAAAGAGTTAAAAATAGACCTGCCCTACGACCCAGCAATTGCACTGCTGGGGATTTACCCCAAAGATACAGATGCAGTGAAACGCCGGGACACCTGCACCCCGATGTTTATAGCAGCAATGGCCACGATAGCCAAACTGTGGAAGGAGCCTCGGTGTCCAACGAAAGATGAATGGATAAAGAAGATGTGGTTTATGTAGACAATGGAGTATTACTCAGCTATTAGAAATGACAAATACCCACCATTTGCTTCAACGTGGATGGAACTGGAGGGTATTATGCTGAGTGAAGTAAGCCAGTCGGTGAAGGACAAACATTATATGTTCTCATTCATTTGGGGAATATAAATAATAGTGAAAGGGAATATAAGGGAAGGGAGAAGAAATGTGTGGGAAATATCAGAAAGGGAGACAGAACGTAAAGACTGCTAACTCTGGGAAACGAACTAGGGGTGGTAGAAGGGGAGGAGGGCGGGGGGTGGGAGTGAATGGGTGACGGGCACTGGGGGTTATTCTGTATGTTAGTAAATTGAACACCAATAAAAAAATTAAAAAAAAAAGAAAGCTATATATATAAACTCCAGCTATCCCTCTACTCAAAGAGAGGGCTGGCTCACTGTGCAGAGTGTATCCTGTGAGTCTCAAGTGTGCATGAGGTGAAACCCTCCTTTACCTGGAGCTCTTCCTCATTTCTTGAACAGCTATCCCTTGTCGGAGCTGTTTTACCTCTGCCCCCACTTCTTCTGGGGGCCTCTGCCCCCTTCTGGGCCTGAAACGGACACTCTTTCTTTGGCTTGTCGCTCATATTGACCTGACTTCCCATACTATATCCAGGTCAAAAGGGGGGCATGATGTGAAATTGGTACCTTCTCAAAACAACAGAAATTGACATTACATAACCCTCCCACTTCAAATATATATATAAAGGACTAGATGGATAAATGAACGGTCACAATGCCAGAAGTTCCCTAAGATGTGCATAGAGAGAGAGAGTGGTGTCAGGCAATATGGATATGAATGGAGGCCTTGGCAAGACCAGTTGCAGTGCAGACACGGGGACAAAAGCTCTACTTGAAGGGGGTCGAGGAGCTAATAATGGCCTCAGGAGAAGCTGAAGCAGTTTTGCTTTGAAAGGAACAGATGAGGGCAGCCCCAGTGGCTCAGCGGTTTAGCGCCGCCTTCAACCCAGGGCGTGATCCTAGAGACCCGGGATCGAGTCCCACGTCAGGCTCCGTCAGGCTCCGTCAGGCTCCGTCAGGCTCCGTCAGGCTCCGTCAGGCTCCGTCAGGCTCCGTCAGGCTCCCTGCGTGGAGCCTGCTTCTCCCTCTGCCTGTGTCTCTGCCTCTCTCTCTCTGTCTCTGTATCCCTCATGAATAAATAAATAAAATCTTAAAAAAAAAAAAAAAAAAAAAAAAAGAAAGGAACAGATGAGGTGCCAGTAGCTGCAGGAGGACATGGGGGAAGAGGGTAGGGGCTCTTCCCCTTTATTGTGGAATGCTCCAGTGTAGAGAGAGGAGGAGAGAGGAGAGATCCTTGCAGGAACAAGTTCTCTGAGAAGGTGGGAGGCGTGGGATCCAGAGCAGAGGTGAGGGGCTGGTCGCAGTCTAGACCATGTATGCAGAGAATGCCGGGACAAAATCCCCTAGATTGGGACTGGGAAGGTCAGAGAATGCCACCTGATTGCTACTGTCCTCTCCATGAATTATTAGGGAGGTGCTTGGGAACAGAAGAGAGTTGCTAGGGAGTAACATAGTAGTGTGGGTAGGATGGTTGGAAGTGAGAGGCAATTCTCTCCTGGACATGGAATCAACATAAAAGTATTCGGTAGGATTTTAAAATTTCATCATCGATGCTCTGGTGCTCAGATACAGACAGGGAGTGTCCCTTACTGGGGGTGAACCTTGAGGTGGCCCTGAGGTCCCTGCACTGGAGGCCCCCAAGAGGCTGAATGCTGGGGAGGTAGAGGTATTGGAGGGAGGGGGCTGGGGGAGGAGGCATTCTGTTCCAAGTGATGAGCCAGAGGACTGCTAGATAATGACAGCAGACAGGGGCGCTGGGTTTCCTGATGCCCGGGGCATGTAAGTGGGTAGAGGATGCTCGGGTTGGGGAGAAGGAGAATATCCCTTGGGGGTGAGAAGCCCCGAGGCGGACAGGTCATGTTCTTGGCCCATGAGGTGCCCCGAGACAACCGAGGCGTGAGAGCTGAGAGGACAGCGAGGGTGCCACGGGACTGGCGTGTTCAAAGCTGGGGCACAGGAGGACAGTGAACGAGGGATCCGTACACACGTCGCAGCGGGGCGGTGGGGGCACCCGGGTATGTGGTGACAGTACCCGGATACCAACACGCCGGGTCCTGGAACCCTTCCCCGAACCCCCAGCGAACCCGGGCCCACAGCCTGGCACCGACCTCATTCAGCGCCTGCGCGCATGCCCAGAACTCACCAATCGGAGCGGAGCTCTGGGGATTCTCCCTCCCTGGTGCCGGGACTTCCGGGCGCGTGCCTTTGGCCGCTATTACCATATTTCCGGGGCGGGAGAGCGGCCGGCTTTGTGTAGGGAAGGATGCTGCCGGGTCCCTTTGGCAACTTCCTGGCTTCTCCGCCCCTCAGCGGCATTGCACGTACCTCCTTCAGCTACTATCTCTAGCTCTCCTCACACAAGAGCGGTGGAAAGGATTAATTTTCCTTCCCAAATGTGGCGCTCAGTTTCTGTGGCCGCTAGGTGGCAGTAGTGTGCCGTGTCGCCTTTGGGAGGACCTCCGCCCCCGCCCTTCGTGCTTGAAAAAAGAGGCAGCAGCCGTCTTCTCGAAAATGGGGCTTTCCGTTGCGCCTGCGCGAGGTTAGACCGCCCGGGACTGTCTCTGCTTTGTTCCCTTTTGTGAGGGCTCCTGTGAAAACGCACCTCCCACGGACTGAGCCCTTCTGCTTTGCCACTTGGCCTTTCTGAAATTGCTGCGTAGGTGCCTCAGCAACTTGCTTTCTGGGTCTCTCAGTCGCCTGCTCAGTGGAAGTGGCTTTCCCTAACACCCAGCGCTTAGCAGGCGCGGAGGGTAACCTGTACTGGCCAGTGTTTAATGAAAGGTCCAAAGATACACGTCGGGGTGATGAGAAATCCGCGAGATGGGTGATGCTGGTGATGGTGGCACAACACTACCAACTTACTGATACTACTGTGTCTTCACTTATTTATTCTTGAGAGACACAGAGGCAGAGACGGAGAGGGAGAAGCAGGCTCCCTGCGGGGAGCCCCATGCTGGATCCGATCCCCGATCCCCGATCCTACCCCCCCCCCACACACACCCTGGGATCAGGCCCTGAGCCAAAGGCTGGCTTTCAACCACTGAGCCACCCACGCGTCCTTGTCTCTGCATTTAAACATGCCAAAAACGGTAAATTTTATATTCTAGGTATTTTACCACCACGGGAGTGAGAAAAAAAGCATCTTTCATTGAAGGTGACTTGGCATAGAGTTTGCTTTAAATCAGTAATTGCCCAAATGGATCCAAATGAAATGCAGGTATCAAGTAGGCCTTGAAGGAACAGGTAGGTACCAATGTTGAGAAGGTGAAGGAACGCCCCCGGGGACACGCCTGTGCACGTGTGTGTGTGTGTGTGTGTGTGTGTGTGTGTGTGCATGCACAGGACCCTTGGACAAGCACACACAGTGACAGTCCCAGCTCCGTGTCTGTGGCTGGCCTCCCACACAGTACATCGTGTGTACATCCTTTCCACTCCTTTGTCTTCCTTGGGTTGTTTTTTTTTTTTGTTTTGTTTTTTGTTTTTTTTTTCCCCCTCTTGAGTCAGAGGGATTAAGCTGCAGTTACCCTAGTAACCATTTTTTTTTTTTTTTTTTAATCATCTCAGCATTGTTCACAGAAAGAGAGCGAGTTGGAGACCAGTGCTTTCTCTTCTGTCCTGGAGCTGGGCTGTTGCCAGAGCTGAGTGACCCAGTGGGGAGCAGCAGAGGAGTGTTGCCAGACAATGCACTCCCACACCCCCTCCAGCACACAGGCCCTTCTCCTCCCTCTCCCTGCTTGCTGGGATCTCCCCTGAGGATGGGAATGTGCTCTGGCTAGCAGGGAAGGGATAGATGTGTGGTAGAGGATGCAGGGAGACAGGTGGGATCTTAGGATGTCTGCAGAAGGGACTGGGGGAGGGACCAGAGTCCCACAGAAGGCACTCTGTACAGCACTGAGGTCCCAGGAGATGATGAAGGCTCTGAAAGTAGAGTGGCCCTAAATGTGGTTCTGTGATTTTTCTCCAGCACTGCACAGTGCTACACCATTTTCGGAAGCTAAGCTTCCTGGCTCAGGCTCTGGAAAACCGGGCCTGTGTTGTCAGGGGAGAAAGAGCCTGGCATCGCCCTGGAGGCAATGACAGCCTTGAGAAGGCCCTGCTCCCCCCAGCGACAGCTCCACTCTGTGTGTGTCTGGTCTGCTCTTCCTCCTGTGCTCCGTGTTGGGGGTTCCCTATGGGTTGAGAACCATTGCCCTAGTTCAAGGAGAGGACAAGGCAAAGACGTCCCAATCTCCTCTCTCGTCCCAATCTCCTCTCTCGGGGACTGATTGGAGGGTGGACAGAGATAGAGGTGGTGGGGATGGGGAGGTGAGATCACGGGTGCCCTGGGGCTCCTCAGACCACAGGCCACGTTGCTTAATTTATTCTCTCTGGCTGTTGTGATCTTCATGCTTGTTCACTGTCCCACCGCATAGAAAAGGAACAAGACACCCGCTGAAACCATTTCTGATCTGGCAAGTGTGCTCAGATGCCATCAAGTGAATGGTCTAGTTGATTAAATGCTCGGTCTCTCAGATTTCCACCCCAGCTCCCTACTTCTTTCCAAGGTGGGGAAGGAGTGTGTGTGGTTTACAAGTCTCCTGGGTGATGCTGGAAGGGGAACGGCTATGAAATTCTTTGGGTCTCTCAGTATGCTCTGTGTCTCTGAGGGGAGGAAGACTGTTGAACCTTCACCCAGGTTCAGCTGGTAAAGCAGACCCGCAAAGCCCATGCAGGTTAGCTGGTGAAACTTGCCTCTTCCTCTCTCCTCTTGGTTGGGACCTGGTGCTTCCTGGCTGACCCAGCCTCAGCTCACCTCTGCTGGCATCTTAGATCCTTCTGACACTTGGTCTCAACCTCCATCCCCACTCTGGGGAGGGCTGACACTCCGCAGCCTCAGCTGCAGAGTCACCTAGCCCTTTGCCTACTTAGGCTTCCTTCATGAACCCCTGCCTGGGGATTCAGTCACTTTCTACATTTTTCCCTCACCTATCCAGCCCCTGGGGGTCTCACCTATAGCACAGCAGAAGCCAAGATCAGCTCCAAAAAGCTAAGTAAGTGCCTAAACCAGAGCCCCCCCCCCCCCCCCCCCCCCCCAGCCAGCACCGGGAGGCTGCTGGGTCATCCTGCAAAGTGAATACCAAGTCCCAAATGTGAAGGAGGGCAAAATCCTGTCCTCCTCTCTCTCTCTTTAAAAAAGATTTTATTTATTTATTCATGAGAGACACATAGAGAGAGGCAGAGACATAGGCAGAAGGAGAAGCAGGCTCTGTGGGGAGCCTGATGCACGATTGGATCCCAGGACTCCAGGATAAGGCAGCCGCTCAACCGCTGAGCCACCCAGGCATCCCTGTCCTCCTCTTCTCTGATACAGCTCACTTACAGCTCCCCTCCCATACAGGGGAGACTGAGACTTGAGAGCCTTCCCCCCACCTGCCACCTCCTTTGTCTTCTATTCCTCTGAAGCTGGGACAGAACAGTCTTCTTTAGCTTGACCTTCATGCTGACAAGGCTCCCCAGAGTATGTCCAGATCCCAAAGGGAAACCTTTAGGGTTTTGTTTTGTTTTGTCTTGTTTTTTAAAGGAGTAAGGAGGCTGGTAACTGATAAAATAGGTGGGATTAACCAACATGAATGCCTCAGCCAAAATCAGTGGGGATGACATTTAAAAGTGAACTCAGGGTCCAAAGACAGACACACCAGGGCAGCCCAGGTGGCTCAGCGGTTTAGCGCTGCCTTCCGCCTAGGGCGTGATCCTGGAGTCCCGGGATCCAGTCCCACGTCGGGCTCCCTGCATGGAGCCTGCTTCTCCCTCTGCCTGTGTCTCTGCCTCTCTCTCTCTCTCTCTCTCTCTCTCTGTCTCTCATGAATAAATAAATAAAATCTTTAAAAGAAAAAAAACAGACAGACACCATGCTTTAAAAGGGTCCTGGGAGATGCTGCGTCAACAATGTTTTAATGTCAGTGCCCAGAGAGCTTCACTCCTAGTCCTCTGCTCCCTCCAGGCCCTGCTAACTATTAAGGAGAGTTGGGCAGCAGAGATGAAGTTACCCAAAGATCATGTTGTCTTCCAGGAGTTCCGGGGGAAGCCCAGGTGCCTGTTCCTGTCTGGTCGATAGGAGGGTGGGCAAACACTTTACCAGTCTCATATATATCACATAATAAAAGAGCAGCACTTGAGATTGGCTCGATAGTTTCACCTTTTAAAAGAAATACTTGAGATGCCTGGGTGGCTCAGCGGTTGAGCGTCTGCCTTCAGCTCAGGGCATGATCCTGGAGTCTCGGGATCCAGTCTGACATCAGGCTCCCTGCATGGAGCCTGCTTCTCCCTCTGCCTGTGTCTCTGCCTCCTCTCTCTCTCTCTCTCTCTCTCTCTCTCTCTCTCGAATGAATGAATGAATAAATAAATAAAATCTTAAGAAAAAAAAAAAGATCCAGGACTGGACTGTTTGAGGCAAAGAGAACTGATTACCGATGCCCTCATGAGGGAAGAAGCCTGGCATGTTCGAGGAACACAAGTAGGCCACAGTGATTGCCGTGAAGGCATGAGCTGATGGGATTGTTTGGATATTGAAACAGTGGCAGGAGAAAAGCACCGAAGGGGATGGGTACAGGATATATTCAGAAGATCGAATCTAGAGGACTTGTTGCTGGACTGCAGTGGAGACCAACAAAATGCAACGCATGAAGGGGCGGGCTTGGGACACATGACGTGACGTGTATGCTTCCTGCTGGCCAGCAAACAAAGACACAAATGTGGATCTCAGGGCACAGGTTGATGAGTGAGGTAGGAATGTGGGAGGTCACGTTGTGGACATGCTGTATGCTGGCCAAAAGCATGAAACAACCCATGGAGAGAGTGTAGTGTGAGAAGGGCCCTGTTCAAACTAAAAGCCAGTGGAAAGGGAGGAATAAACGATAAATACTGACATGGAGCAGAGTGGCCATTGGTATTGGGAGGAACAACGCCCAGAGAGTATATTGTCAAACATGGAAAAAATGAAAAAGAAAGGGTGGGAGAGGGACAGATTCTAGAACGAGGCAATTGTGAAATGTACCAAAGGCACCTGAGAGGTTTGGTGAGTTGAGGAGAGGACATCGTCAAGGGGGTTGGTGATATGTGAAGGTTACTGTTGCCCTTCACAAACCGGTGTTCTTTTGGGGGACAGCTGATAGAAGCACGACTGGAGTGGGTGGCAAGGAAAATGGTTACAGAGCAAGGGGAGACTTGCTGCTTGGAGCATCGGGGAAATGTGGCAGTGTCTCAGAAAGATCTGGGATAAGGCATGGCTTTCTGCTTTACTTCATCTCCTATCGGGGTGCAAAATGGCAGCATGTTCGTAGAGAACAGAATGATGGAGAATATATGGACAGGTCACAATTCAGGAGCACTGCGAAGGCCTACTCCTCCTCCAGGAGAGGGGCATGGGATCCAGGTGAGGCGCCTGGCCTCAAGTGGGATCAGGTCCCTCCTTCCACAGAGGCAGCAGAGAGCGCAGGTGCAGAGTCAGTGTTGCTGCGAAGTGCTCAGGGTGTCTGATAGCTCCACTTTCCTTTTTTTTTTTTTTCCTTCCTTCTCTTCATGCATTACCATGGAACATCTCGAGAAGCGTGGGTGCTGCAGCTCTAGAAGGCTACTGCAGGTCGAGGAGCGGAGCGAGCAGACACAGGTGTGGAGGGTGCAGCGTGTCCTTTATTGGGTTGCACTAGGACGGTAGGGAGGAAGGAGGAAGGAGCAAGGAGCGGAAAAACCTGTTTGAAAGGGAGTGATAGCCCTGGGGAGGCTGGGGGAAGGAGCTGCCTGGTGGAAGGTGAAGTGCCCTGGGGTCCCTGCACTGGAGGCCCCCAGGAGGCTGAATGCTGGGGAGGTAGAGGCATTAGAGGGAGGAAGCTGGGAAAGAAGGACGTCGAGTTAGGAGTGAGGAGCGAGAGGAATGCTGGAGGGGACAGCATGGAGGGGCGCGGGTGTCCTGATGTCCATGGGCAAGGAGATGCTCGGGTTGGGGAGAAGGAGAACGTCCCGAGGTCGAGGCCCCGGGTCGACTAGATCGTCTTCGTGACCCGAGAGTTGGCCCGGAGGCATCGGAAGAGTGAGGGCTGAGAGGGGGACAGCGAGTGTGCCAAGGGCGGCCTTGTACCCAGGCTGGGTTGGGGTAGGAGGACAATGACCAGGGGGTTCATACAGGTGCCGCCCAAGGGGCGGTTGGGCGCTGGTCGTTTTGGGGACGATATTGGGATATTCCTGGTTTGTTTTCTGGTCACGCCCGGAAACTGTCAACTGACCTGTGCCCAGGGATTATCACCGACCTCGCTCAAACCCCATGCCCACGTCTAGAACGCGCCAATCGGAAATCCGCCTGGCCTCTTTTCCATCCTGCCTATGGGGACTTCGGGCTCGGCACTTCCTGCCACCTTAGGCAAGGTTGTGGGTCGGGACAACTGAAGGTTTCGTTCTGAGGTCTGTTACGCACGCTTACTTGTGCTCTTCTCCTGCGTCGTCTATGGCTCAGAGAGAATTTTCGTAACTGTTTCTGTCACGTTGTTCAGGGCTTTTCATAGGGTAATAGCCGAAATTAGGAATTTTCTCTTGCAATGTGCGTCGGTCTGTTTCTCTGGCCACTAGGTGGCAGTGGTGCGCCTCGTAGTCATTCCTTGAGTCTTCCCCCGCCCTTCGTCCTTAAAAAAAATTTCCGAACTGGTGAGAGTATGATAAAGCAAGAATTCTCACAGAATGTTGGTGGCCATATAAATGAGTATTGTGTTTCTTGCAATGTATACCAAGACTGCTAAAAGTGTTCATGTCTTTTCATTTCAGTAAATTTACTCTCAGAAAACTATTTTAAAAATCAGAGATTGTGAAAATATGCACATATAAAAATATTCTTCTCATATTATGATGATTTAATCTTGAGGAATTTATCAATGTGTTCATTCTATACATTTACTGGACTGAATTTCCCCAGAAATTACTAGTGTGATTTTTCATCAGAAGGCAGAAATGGTAGTTGAAGAATAGATATGTGCTGTAAGTACATTTAGAGTACATTTTATCATACTTGGTCTTGTGGCTTGAATATCTGTACCTATTACACACTTTATAGCAAATATTGGAGATAGCACCAACAATAATAACAAGTGTAATAACGCAGATATTGATATAGGAATGAGTTAGGGGCAGATGGGTCTAGGCACGGAAAGATAAGGGAAAGGCCCAGAGTTGGGCTTCCATAAATCCCAAGGACACCAAATGGTCCAGAGTCAGGCTGCTGCCCATTCCAAGGAAACAGAGATAGACAGTAAAAACAGAGAAGAAAATAAATTAGGCTCCCTAGCTCTGAACTGTTAGGGAGTATCTCACTTTGATGGTTACCAGACAATCCCAGAGATTCAACAGACCCCAAAACAACCATATGTCAATCACTTGAGACAGCAAAAAGAAACCTCAAGGCCTTGGGTTCCCTGGTTAAGTTCCCAATAAAAGGCTAGCCAAAAAGCCCTCAGTGGCAACCCTTTTGGGACCCCTCTCAATTCTGAGAGTTTTCTCTGTATCTTTGCTTAATAGACTTCTATCCATTTACTCACTCTCTGTTGTCCACGAGATTCATTCAACTCTGTAAGAACCAAGCTCTCCCATATCCTTATTGCCCACAATAAAATGCTAGAGGGAAAAAAGCAATACAGGAAACTTCCTATAGTACCATCTCAGTATCATAAAAGAATTTTTACCAAAAAAAGCATCAGAAAGAAATGAGATACCTGTTCAATTATTCAATAAAAATATATTGAAAATACGCTGTTAGGCACCCTTTTGTTGGTGTGGAGAAAACAGTGTTTAGCAAAACACCCTTTACCTTGGGAAGGTTCCATTGTAATAATGGCCTTCGAGAAGGGGTTCACAAGATATTTCTGCTTTCCATTTCGGATATTAACTTTATCTCACTCTTTGAGACTGTGTATTGTTTTAAGGACAAATAAAAAATCTACACGTCTTTTTCAAATGTTTTGTTTTTTTTTTTTTTTGCTATGGGGACAACAGGATAAAAATATGTTTAAAAAGCAAGAAAGTCAGGCAGCCCAGGTGGCTCAGTGGTTTAGCGCCGCCTGCAGCCCAGGGCGTGATCCTGGAAACCAGGGATCCAGTCCACTGTCCGGCTCCCTGCGTGGAGCCTGCTTCTCCCTCTGCCTGTCTCTGCCTCTCTCTCTCTCTCTGTGTCTCTCATGAATAAATAAATAAAATCTTAAAAAAATAAATAAAAAGCAAGGAAGTCAAAATATGATGCAATAGAAACAAATGTTCAAATGCACTTTGATGAGTGAGAAATCTCAAGGAAAATTTGTCACGAAATATTATTAATGGTCATCCCTAGGGTGATGTGACTATGCATACTATTAACTCTATTACATTTTATCCTCCAAATAATCTCTCATAACGTTAAGTGACTTCTATAATGAGACAATATATTTTATCATATGTGAAACCCAGGTCCACAAAACCCAGGCCACCGTGCAGAGACGCCAAAAAGAAACCTCAAAAACCAAAATAAAAGTTGCGGACAAATCCTGAGCCTCCTTTAAAAATCGAACGGGAGGGATCCCTGGGTGGCGCAGCGGTTTGGCGCCTGCCTTTGGCCCAGGGCGCGATCCTGGAGACCCGGGATCGAATCCCACGTCGGGCTCCCGGTGCATGGAGCCTGCTTCTCCCTCTGCCTGTGTCTCTGCCTCTCTCTCTCTCTGTGACTATCATAAATAAATAAATAAATAAATAAATAATTTAAAAAAAAAAAATCGAACGGGCGGGACGCCTGGGTGGCACAACTGTTGAGCCTCTGCCTTCCATTCAGCGTCTGATCCTGGAGTCCTGAGATCGAGTCCCACGTCGGGCTCCCTGCAGAGAGCCTGCTTCTCCCACTACCTGTGTCTCTGCCTCTTACTCTCTCTGTGCCTCTCATGAATGAATAAATAAAATATTTTTAAAAAATCGAACAGGAAAGACCAGGTTTCCTAGGTCAGCCTCCGGGTTCAGTAACTATTTTTCCAGACCAAGCAAATACAGTTCCAAAGGCCTTTCCCTCCGGCGGGCATTAGGTGACCCGCATTTTGCCCTCAAAAGACTTCGGAAATTTTTTTTAAGGACGAAGGGCGGGGGAAGACTCAAGGAATGACTACGAGGCGCACCACTGCCACCTAGTGGCCAGAGAAACAGACCGACGCACATTGCAAGAGAAAATTCCTAATTTCGGCTATTACCCTATGAAAAGCCCTGAACAACGTGACAGAAACAGTTACGAAAATTCTCTCTGAGCCATAGACGACGCAGGAGAAGAGCACAAGTAAGCGTGCGTAACAGACCTCAGAACGAAACCTTCAGTTGTCCCGACCCACAACCTTGCCTAAGGTGGCAGGAAGTGCCGAGCCCGAAGTCCCCATAGGCAGGATGGAAAAGAGGCCAGGCGGATTTCCGATTGGCGCGTTCTAGACGTGGGCATGGGGTTTGAGCGAGGTCGGTGATAATCCCTGGGCACAGGTCAGTTGACAGTTTCCGGGCGTGACCAGAAAACAAACCAGGAATATCCCAATATCGTCCCCAAAACGACCAGCGCCCAACCGCCCCTTGGGCGGCACCTGTATGAACCCCCTGGTCATTGTCCTCCTACCCCAACCCAGCCTGGGTACAAGGCCGCCCTTGGCACACTCGCTGTCCCCCTCTCAGCCCTCACTCTTCCGATGCCTCCGGGCCAACTCTCGGGTCACGAAGACGATCTAGTCGACCCGGGGCCTCGACCTCGGGACGTTCTCCTTCTCCCCAACCCGAGCATCTCCTTGCCCATGGACATCAGGACACCCGCGCCCCTCCATGCTGTCCCCTCCAGCATTCCTCTCGCTCCTCACTCCTAACTCGACGTCCTTCTTTCCCAGCTTCCTCCCTCTAATGCCTCTACCTCCCCAGCATTCAGCCTCCTGGGGGCCTCCAGTGCAGGGACCCCAGGGCACTTCACCTTCCACCAGGCAGCTCCTTCCCCCAGCCTCCCCAGGGCTATCACTCCCTTTCAAACAGGTTTTTCCGCTCCTTGCTCCTTCCTCCTTCCTCCCTACCGTCCTAGTGCAACCCAATAAAGGACACGCTGCACCCTCCACACCTGTGTCTGCTCGCTCCGCTCCTCGACCTGCAGTAGCCTTCTAGAGCTGCAGCACCCACGCTTCTCGAGATGTTCCATGGTAATGCATGAAGAGAAGGAAGGAAAAAAAAAAAAAAGGAAAGTGGAGCTATCAGACACCCTGAGCACTTCGCAGCAACACTGACTCTGCACCTGCGCTCTCTGCTGCCTCTGTGGAAGGAGGGACCTGATCCCACTTGAGGCCAGGCGCCTCACCTGGATCCCATGCCCCTCTCCTGGAGGAGGAGTAGGCCTTCGCAGTGCTCCTGAATTGTGACCTGTCCATATATTCTCCATCATTCTGTTCTCTACGAACATGCTGCCATTTTGCACCCCGATAGGAGATGAAGTAAAGCAGAAAGCCATGCCTTATCCCAGATCTTTCTGAGACACTGCCACATTTCCCCGATGCTCCAAGCAGCAAGTCTCCCCTTGCTCTGTAACCATTTTCCTTGCCACCCACTCCAGTCGTGCTTCTATCAGCTGTCCCCCAAAAGAACACCGGTTTGTGAAGGGCAACAGTAACCTTCACATATCACCAACCCCCTTGACGATGTCCTCTCCTCAACTCACCAAACCTCTCAGGTGCCTTTGGTACATTTCACAATTGCCTCGTTCTAGAATCTGTCCCTCTCCCACCCTTTCTTTTTCATTTTTTCCATGTTTGACAATATACTCTCTGGGCGTTGTTCCTCCCAATACCAATGGCCACTCTGCTCCATGTCAGTATTTATCGTTTATTCCTCCCTTTCCACTGGCTTTTAGTTTGAACAGGGCCCTTCTCACACTACACTCTCTCCATGGGTTGTTTCATGCTTTTGGCCAGCATACAGCATGTCCACAACGTGACCTCCCACATTCCTACCTCACTCATCAACCTGTGCCCTGAGATCCACATTTGTGTCTTTGTTTGCTGGCCAGCAGGAAGCATACACGTCACGTCATGTGTCCCAAGCCCGCCCCTTCATGCGTTGCATTTTGTTGGTCTCCACTGCAGTCCAGCAACAAGTCCTCTAGATTCGATCTTCTGAATATATCCTGTACCCATCCCCTTCGGTGCTTTTCTCCTGCCACTGTTTCAATATCCAAACAATCCCATCAGCTCATGCCTTCACGGCAATCACTGTGGCCTACTTGTGTTCCTCGAACATGCCAGGCTTCTTCCCTCATGAGGGCATCGGTAATCAGTTCTCTTTGCCTCAAACAGTCCAGTCCTGGATCTTTTTTTTTTTCTTAAGATTTTATTTATTTATTCATTCATTCATTCGAGAGAGAGAGAGAGAGAGAGAGAGAGAGAGAGAGGAGGCAGAGACACAGGCAGAGGGAGAAGCAGGCTCCATGCAGGGAGCCTGATGTCAGACTGGATCCCGAGACTCCAGGATCATGCCCTGAGCTGAAGGCAGACGCTCAACCGCTGAGCCACCCAGGCATCTCAAGTATTTCTTTTAAAAGGTGAAACTATCGAGCCAATCTCAAGTGCTGCTCTTTTATTATGTGATATATATGAGACTGGTAAAGTGTTTGCCCACCCTCCTATCGACCAGACAGGAACAGGCACCTGGGCTTCCCCCGGAACTCCTGGAAGACAACATGATCTTTGGGTAACTTCATCTCTGCTGCCCAACTCTCCTTAATAGTTAGCAGGGCCTGGAGGGAGCAGAGGACTAGGAGTGAAGCTCTCTGGGCACTGACATTAAAACATTGTTGACGCAGCATCTCCCAGGACCCTTTTAAAGCATGGTGTCTGTCTGTTTTTTTTCTTTTAAAGATTTTATTTATTTATTCATGAGAGACAGAGAGAGAGAGAGAGAGAGAGAGAGAGGCAGAGACACAGGCAGAGGGAGAAGCAGGCTCCATGCAGGGAGCCCGACGTGGGACTGGATCCCGGGACTCCAGGATCACGCCCTAGGCGGAAGGCAGCGCTAAACCGCTGAGCCACCTGGGCTGCCCTGGTGTGTCTGTCTTTGGACCCTGAGTTCACTTTTAAATGTCATCCCCACTGATTTTGGCTGAGGCATTCATGTTGGTTAATCCCACCTATTTTATCAGTTACCAGCCTCCTTACTCCTTTAAAAAACAAGACAAAACAAAACAAAACCCTAAAGGTTTCCCTTTGGGATCTGGACATACTCTGGGGAGCCTTGTCAGCATGAAGGTCAAGCTAAAGAAGACTGTTCTGTCCCAGCTTCAGAGGAATAGAAGACAAAGGAGGTGGCAGGTGGGGGGAAGGCTCTCAAGTCTCAGTCTCCCCTGTATGGGAGGGGAGCTGTAAGTGAGCTGTATCAGAGAAGAGGAGGACAGGGATGCCTGGGTGGCTCAGCGGTTTGAGCGGCTGCCTTATCCTGGAGTCCTGGGATCCAATCGTGCATCAGGCTCCCCACAGAGCCTGCTTCTCCTTCTGCCTATGTCTCTGCCTCTCTCTATGTGTCTCTCATGAATAAATAAATAAAATCTTTTTAAAGAGAGAGAGAGGAGGACAGGATTTTGCCCTCCTTCACATTTGGGACTTGGTATTCACTTTGCAGGATGACCCAGCAGCCTCCCGGTGCTGGCTGGGGGGGGGGGGGGGGGGGGGGCTCTGGTTTAGGCACTTACTTAGCTTTTTGGAGCTGATCTTGGCTTCTGCTGTGCTATAGGTGAGACCCCCAGGGGCTGGATAGGTGAGGGAAAAATGTAGAAAGTGACTGAATCCCCAGGCAGGGGTTCATGAAGGAAGCCTAAGTAGGCAAAGGGCTAGGTGACTCTGCAGCTGAGGCTGCGGAGTGTCAGCCCTCCCCAGAGTGGGGATGGAGGTTGAGACCAAGTGTCAGAAGGATCTAAGATGCCAGCAGAGGTGAGCTGAGGCTGGGTCAGCCAGGAAGCACCAGGTCCCAACCAAGAGGAGAGAGGAAGAGGCAAGTTTCACCAGCTAACCTGCATGGGCTTTGCGGGTCTGCTTTACCAGCTGAACCTGGGTGAAGGTTCAACAGTCTTCCTCCCCTCAGAGACACAGAGCATACTGAGAGACCCAAAGAATTTCATAGCCGTTCCCCTTCCAGCATCACCCAGGAGACTTGTAAACCACACACACTCCTTCCCCACCTTGGAAAGAAGTAGGGAGCTGGGGTGGAAATCTGAGAGACCGAGCATTTAATCAACTAGACCATTCACTTGATGGCATCTGAGCACACTTGCCAGATCAGAAATGGTTTCAGCGGGTGTCTTGTTCCTTTTCTATGCGGTGGGACAGTGAACAAGCATGAAGATCACAACAGCCAGAGAGAATAAATTAAGCAACGTGGCCTGTGGTCTGAGGAGCCCCAGGGCACCCGTGATCTCACCTCCCCATCCCCACCACCTCTATCTCTGTCCACCCTCCAATCAGTCCCCGAGAGAGGAGATTGGGACGAGAGAGGAGATTGGGACGTCTTTGCCTTGTCCTCTCCTTGAACTAGGGCAATGGTTCTCAACCCATAGGGAACCCCCAACACGGAGCACAGGAGGAAGAGCAGACCAGACACACACAGAGTGGAGCTGTCGCTGGGGGGAGCAGGGCCTTCTCAAGGCTGTCATTGCCTCCAGGGCGATGCCAGGCTCTTTCTCCCCTGACAACACAGGCCCGGTTTTCCAGAGCCTGAGCCAGGAAGCTTAGCTTCCGAAAATGGTGTAGCACTGTGCAGTGCTGGAGAAAAATCACAGAACCACATTTAGGGCCACTCTACTTTCAGAGCCTTCATCATCTCCTGGGACCTCAGTGCTGTACAGAGTGCCTTCTGTGGGACTCTGGTCCCTCCCCCAGTCCCTTCTGCAGACATCCTAAGATCCCACCTGTCTCCCTGCATCCTCTACCACACATCTATCCCTTCCCTGCTAGCCAGAGCACATTCCCATCCTCAGGGGAGATCCCAGCAAGCAGGGAGAGGGAGGAGAAGGGCCTGTGTGCTGGAGGGGGTGTGGGAGTGCATTGTCTGGCAACACTCCTCTGCTGCTCCCCACTGGGTCACTCAGCTCTGGCAACAGCCCAGCTCCAGGACAGAAGAGAAAGCACTGGTCTCCAACTCGCTCTCTTTCTGTGAACAATGCTGAGATGATTAAAAAAAAAAAAAAAAATGGTTACTAGGGTAACTGCAGCTTAATCCCTCTGACTCAAGAGGGGGAAAAAAAAAACAAAAACAAAACAAAAAAAAAAAACAACCCAAGGAAGACAAAGGAGTGGAAAGGATGTACACACGATGTACTGTGTGGGAGGCCAGCCACAGACACGGAGCTGGGACTGTCACTGTGTGTGCTTGTCCAAGGGTCCTGTGCATGCACACACACACACACACACACACACACACACACACGTGCACAGGCGTGTCCCCGGGGGCGTTCCTTCACCTTCTCAACATTGGTACCTACCTGTTCCTTCAAGGCCTACTTGATACCTGCATTTCATTTGGATCCATTTGGGCAATTACTGATTTAAAGCAAACTCTATGCCAAGTCACCTTCAATGAAAGATGCTTTTTTTCTCACTCCCGTGGTGGTAAAATACCTAGAATATAAAATTTACCGTTTTTGGCATGTTTAAATGCAGAGACAAGGACGCGTGGGTGGCTCAGTGGTTGAAAGCCAGCCTTTGGCTCAGGGCCTGATCCCAGGGTGTGTGTGGGGGGGGGGTAGGATCGGGGATCGGGGATCGGATCCAGCATGGGGCTCCCCGCAGGGAGCCTGCTTCTCCCTCTCCGTCTCTGCCTCTGTGTCTCTCAAGAATAAATAAGTGAAGACACAGTAGTATCAGTAAGTTGGTAGTGTTGTGCCACCATCACCAGCATCACCCATCTCGCGGATTTCTCATCACCCCGACGTGTATCTTTGGACCTTTCATTAAACACTGGCCAGTACAGGTTACCCTCCGCGCCTGCTAAGCGCTGGGTGTTAGGGAAAGCCACTTCCACTGAGCAGGCGACTGAGAGACCCAGAAAGCAAGTTGCTGAGGCACCTACGCAGCAATTTCAGAAAGGCCAAGTGGCAAAGCAGAAGGGCTCAGTCCGTGGGAGGTGCGTTTTCACAGGAGCCCTCACAAAAGGGAACAAAGCAGAGACAGTCCCGGGCGGTCTAACCTCGCGCAGGCGCAACGGAAAGCCCCATTTTCGAGAAGACGGCTGCTGCCTCTTTTTTCAAGCACGAAGGGCGGGGGCGGAGGTCCTCCCAAAGGCGACACGGCACACTACTGCCACCTAGCGGCCACAGAAACTGAGCGCCACATTTGGGAAGGAAAATTAATCCTTTCCACCGCTCTTGTGTGAGGAGAGCTAGAGATAGTAGCTGAAGGAGGTACGTGCAATGCCGCTGAGGGGCGGAGAAGCCAGGAAGTTGCCAAAGGGACCCGGCAGCATCCTTCCCTACACAAAGCCGGCCGCTCTCCCGCCCCGGAAATATGGTAATAGCGGCCAAAGGCACGCGCCCGGAAGTCCCGGCACCAGGGAGGGAGAATCCCCAGAGCTCCGCTCCGATTGGTGAGTTCTGGGCATGCGCGCAGGCGCTGAATGAGGTCGGTGCCAGGCTGTGGGCCCGGGTTCGCTGGGGGTTCGGGGAAGGGTTCCAGGACCCGGCGTGTTGGTATCCGGGTACTGTCACCACATACCCGGGTGCCCCCACCGCCCCGCTGCGACGTGTGTACGGATCCCTCGTTCACTGTCCTCCTGTGCCCCAGCTTTGAACACGCCAGTCCCGTGGCACCCTCGCTGTCCTCTCAGCTCTCACGCCTCGGTTGTCTCGGGGCACCTCATGGGCCAAGAACATGACCTGTCCGCCTCGGGGCTTCTCACCCCCAAGGGATATTCTCCTTCTCCCCAACCCGAGCATCCTCTACCCACTTACATGCCCCGGGCATCAGGAAACCCAGCGCCCCTGTCTGCTGTCATTATCTAGCAGTCCTCTGGCTCATCACTTGGAACAGAATGCCTCCTCCCCCAGCCCCCTCCCTCCAATACCTCTACCCTCCCAGCATTCAGCCTCTTGGGGGCCTCCAGTGCAGGGACCTCAGGGCCACCTCAAGGTTCACCCCCAGTAAGGGACACTCCCTGTCTGTATCTGAGCACCAGAGCATCGATGATGAAATTTTAAAATCCTACCGAATACTTTTATGTTGATTCCATGTCCAGGAGAGAATTGCCTCTCACTTCCAACCATCCTACCCACACTACTATGTTACTCCCTAGCAACTCTCTTCTGTTCCCAAGCACCTCCCTAATAATTCATGGAGAGGACAGTAGCAATCAGGTGGCATTCTCTGACCTTCCCAGTCCCAATCTAGGGGATTTTGTCCCGGCATTCTCTGCATACATGGTCTAGACTGCGACCAGCCCCTCACCTCTGCTCTGGATCCCACGCCTCCCACCTTCTCAGAGAACTTGTTCCTGCAAGGATCTCTCCTCTCTCCTCCTCTCTCTACACTGGAGCATTCCACAATAAAGGGGAAGAGCCCCTACCCTCTTCCCCCATGTCCTCCTGCAGCTACTGGCACCTCATCTGTTCCTTTCTTTTTTTTTTTTTTTTTTTTTTTTTAAGATTTTATTTATTTATTCATGAGGGATACAGAGACAGAGAGAGAGAGGCAGAGACACAGGCAGAGGGAGAAGCAGGCTCCACGCAGGGAGCCTGACGGAGCCTGACGGAGCCTGACGGAGCCTGACGGAGCCTGACGGAGCCTGACGGAGCCTGACGGAGCCTGACGGAGCCTGACGTGGGACTCGATCCCGGGTCTCTAGGATCACGCCCTGGGTTGAAGGCGGCGCTAAACCGCTGAGCCACTGGGGCTGCCCTCATCTGTTCCTTTCAAAGCAAAACTGCTTCAGCTTCTCCTGAGGCCATTATTAGCTCCTCGACCCCCTTCAAGTAGAGCTTTTGTCCCCGTGTCTGCACTGCAACTGGTCTTGCCAAGGCCTCCATTCATATCCATATTGCCTGACACCACTCTCTCTCTCTATGCACATCTTAGGGAACTTCTGGCATTGTGACCGTTCATTTATCCATCTAGTCCTTTATATATATATTTGAAGTGGGAGGGTTATGTAATGTCAATTTCTGTTGTTTTTGAGAAGGTACCAATTTCACATCATGCCCCCCTTTTGACCTGGATATAGTATGGGAAGTCAGGTCAATATGAGCGACAAGCCAAAGAAAGAGTGTCCGTTTCAGGCCCAGAAGGGGGCAGAGGCCCCCAGAAGAAGTGGGGGCAGAGGTAAAACAGCTCCGACAAGGGATAGCTGTTCAAGAAATGAGGAAGAGCTCCAGGTAAAGGAGGGTTTCACCTCATGCACACTTGAGACTCACAGGATACACTCTGCACAGTGAGCCAGCCCTCTCTTTGAGTAGAGGGATAGCTGGAGTTTATATATATAGCTTTCTTTTTTTTTTAATTTTTTTATTGGTGTTCAATTTACTAACATACAGAATAACCCCCAGTGCCCGTCACCCATTCACTCCCACCCCCCGCCCTCCTCCCCTTCTACCACCCCTAGTTCGTTTCCCAGAGTTAGCAGTCTTTACGTTCTGTCTCCCTTTCTGATATTTCCCACACATTTCTTCTCCCTTCCCTTATATTCCCTTTCACTATTATTTATATTCCCCAAATGAATGAGAACATATAATGTTTGTCCTTCACCGACTGGCTTACTTCACTCAGCATAATACCCTCCAGTTCCATCCACGTTGAAGCAAATGGTGGGTATTTGTCATTTCTAATAGCTGAGTAATACTCCATTGTCTACATAAACCACATCTTCTTTATCCATTCATCTTTCGTTGGACACCGAGGCTCCTTCCACAGTTTGGCTATCGTGGCCATTGCTGCTATAAACATCGGGGTGCAGGTGTCCCGGCGTTTCACTGCATCTGTATCTTTGGGGTAAATCCCCAGCAGTGCAATTGCTGGGTCGTAGGGCAGGTCTATTTTTAACTCTTTGAGGAACCTCCACACAGTTTTCCAGAGTGGCTGCACCAGTTCACATTCCCACCAACAGTGTAAGAGGGTTCCCTTTTCTCCGCATCCCCTCCAACATTTGTTGTTTCCTGCCTTGTTAATTTGCCCCATTCTCACCGGTGTGAGGTGGTATCTCATTGTGGTCTTGATTTGTATTTCCCTGATGGCAAGTGATGCAGAGCATTTTCTCATGTGCGTGTTGGCCATGTCTATGTCTTCCTCTGTGAGATTTCTCTTCATGTCTTTTGCCCATTTCATGATTGGATTATTTGTTTCTTTGGTGTTGAGTTGAATAAGTTCTTTATAGATCTTGGAAACTAGCCCTTTATCTGATAGGTCATTTGCAAATATCTTCTCCCATTCTGTAGGTTATCTTTTAGTTCTGTTGACTGTATCCTTTGCTGTGCAAAAGCTTCTTATCTTGATGAAGTCCCAATAGTTCATTTTTGCTTTTGTTTCTTTTGCCTTCGTGGATGTATCTTGCAAGAAGTTACTGTGGCCGAGTTCAAAAAGGGTGTTGCCTGTGTTCTCCTCTAGGATTTTGATGGACTCTTGTCTCACATTTAGATCTTTCATCCATTTTGAGTTTATGTTTGTGTATGGTGCAAGGGAGTGGTCTAGTTTCATTCTTCTGCATGTGGATGTCCAATTTTCCCAGCACCATTTATTGAAGAGACTGTCTTTCTTCCAATGGATAGTCTTTCCTCCTTTATCAAATATTAGTTGCCCATAAAGTTCAGGGTCCACTTCTGGGTTCTCTATTCTGTTCCACTGATCTATGTGTCTGTTTTTGTGCCAGTACCACACTGTCTTCATGACCACAGCTTTGTAATACAACCTGAAATCTGGCATTGTGATGCCCCCAGATATGGTTTTCTTTTTTAAAATTCCCCTGGCTATTCGGGGTCTTTTTTTTTTTTAATTTTTTTCTTTTTTAATTTTTTATTTATTTATGATAGTCACAGAGAGAGAGAGAGAGAGAGAGAGAGAGAGAGAGAGAGAGGCAGAGACATAGGCAGAGGGAGAAGCAGGCTCCATGCACCGAGAGCCTGACGTGGGATTCGATCCCGGGTCTCCAAGATCGCGCCCTGGGCCAAAGGCAGGCGCCAAACCGCTGCGCCACCCAGGGATCCCTCGGGGTCTTTATATATAGCTTTCTGGAGCTGACCTTAGCTCCTGGTGTGTTGTAGATGAGACTGGGGGCATGGAGGCTACGCTCCCAGTGGGGGATACGGAATGTGGCTGGGCTCATAGCAGGAGGTTCATGAAGGAGGCTTTAACCTGGTAAAGGCTTTGATGACTCTGCAGCTGAGCCTGAGCAGCAGACAGTCTTGCCCAGAGGTGGGATGCAAGATGAGACCCAGCCACAGACGTATGTGCAGATCCCAGCTGAGAGGTAAGGCTGAGTCAGCCAGGGAGCACCAGGTCCTGAGCAGGAGGAGAGACACAAAAGTGCCAGTTACACCAGCTCCCATGCATGGCATCACCAGTGGATCTGGGGGACAAGAGTCATCCCTCCGTCAGAGACCATCCAGGGGCTCTGTGAGCCATGTAGGTGTGTCATAGACCCCCTTTCCACATCATCATGTGGACCTGTAAGCCACACATATCCCTTCCTCACTTGGAAAGGAGTAGGGGGCAGAGGGGAGGGTGGTGGAAATGTGAGGCTGAGCATTTGTATATGTGGACCCATCCCAGCACACTTACTTGTCATATTAGATGTAAATGAATGGCTTCTTTCCCCCCTTGCCTTCCAGTCCAGGGGGCGGGGAGGGGGGGGCAGGGCTCATGGTGTAGGTCAGATCGGTCAGAGGACTAAATGAACCAAAGTGCCCTTGTGGTCTGAGGAGCAGGAGTGAGTCTGTGATCTGAGCTCAGCATCCCCACTGGGTTTTCCTCTGCCCACGGCCCATTCAAGCCATCCATGGAAAAGGAGATTAGGGGTGCTTGTCTTATTCTCTGCTTTAACTCAGGAAGCTTTTACCATTCACAGACGGACCCCCAGAGCAGATGGCAGAAAGAAGAGAGGCCCACATGGACACACATAAGGGAGTAATTGACTCAAATGAGGTGAGCTGGGTCTCCTCATGGCCATCCTGGCCCTCCACCGGTAATTTCTCCTTTCACAACACACTCACTCACTTCAGGGCCTGAGTTCTGGAGCTGGGCTTCAGAAAATGTTTCCAGAGCCAGAGTAGGAAGCCTGGAGGTGTGTGCCTAAGAGCCAGCGGTTTTTCTTAGAAGGAGAGGTTTTTCCCTTCTTATGTCTTTTGAAGGTCAATCATGTCAGTTTCCTCCAGGGAGCCAAGAGGCCTAGGTGAGAATCTCAGTAGTTGCTGGCAGACCCAGCAAATATCCCCCAGATCCTTTCCTGGGTGCTGGGTCCTCAGAATATCTAATCTTCAAGGGAGATCCTCCCTTTGTCCCCTAGACCTGGCACGGCCTCAAGTAGGGACACTGGCTTTTCTTTGGAGTGAGCAGCAATCAGATGCTCCAGTATAGGACACATGTCACAGCTCCAGTTGCTGTCACTGGCCCCAGGGTTGTTCTGTCCATGGAGGGGAGACCATTAGGTACTGGCCACCGCACAGTCATGCAGCAGGAACAGTATCCCACAGGCTTTCGTTAGAGGAAGCTGGAGGAGTTAAAACACACTGACTTAGACCCGTTGCCCCATGTGGTTCTTGGAACTCAGGAAGTCATGCTTTCCACCCTCTTTCATCTGACTGAGACAGTGGTGCCCTGAAGCCCTAGGGCCTCTCTAATGGAATCCAGGGTCTAGTCCTGAAGAAGCCACCGGCCTCTCATGTCACTCGGGGGATGGGAGGGGTCAACCTGGAGCAAGGGTTCGGTCTCATCACAGTCGTGGTCCACCTGGCCTCCCTTCCTCATCTGGCCTCCTCTCAGATAATGACCCATCCCTCCCTTCCCCATCCAGCAGGGGTAAGGAGCTTTGGAATGCTGGGGTTTCCTTCACAAAGATGTGAGCTCTGATAGTGCCTGGGCTGTGGCCACGTAGCAGTGGCTGAAGTCGCCTTCAGACTGGACCTTGGTCCTTAGCCTAAGAGCATGCACCTGAGTTACTGCATGGTGGCCTGAACAGTGGCCCTTGTGTAAGATCTTCAAACACTCCAGATCTGGGCCACTCCCTGTGCTTCCAACAACCCGCTGGAGCCGGCACACTGCATCCCCTTCATGGTGATCTGAGAACTACACTCTGATCCCAGCTTGGCAGGGGCCAGAGTCACAGGGCAGTCCTGTTCTGCTGCTCTATGGCCCAGACTCTCTGTTCCTCACTGGAAGGACCCCAAAGCCCAGCCTGAACACCACCAGATAGGACATGTTGAGGCCAATCTCATGATCAGGCCTTAGTTTTACAGACAATTCAGACTGTCCAGGCCAGGATCACAGGCGAGGTTCCTGCGAATCAAGAAACCTCTCTGTCGCAGGCACTCTGTCTAAATTTGTGGCCAAATACCCACGTACCCATGTCTGCCATCGCCTAAACCCCAGTCCCCTTACATCCAGTGCCCTCAATAGCAGCACTGCTCTGAGAGCCCCCAGCAGGACTCCTGCCCTCTGATGCCACCTCTGCCACCACTTCCCAACCGCTCCCTCTCCATTTCACTCTAGTCTGATAACCCCATGTTGGACTCTCCCCGGACACCAGCCATTGGGGCTTTTACCTGGAAGATGATGAATCTCTGAAGCCATATCTCCGTGGGTCACAGAAGCACGGCTTGTTTTCATCTGTACCTCCTTCTATTCCGGTGGCTCTTCCCATCAACAGGTCTACCGAAGAAATGTCTGCTGGGCCCCAGAACCCCGTGGGCTGAACCTGTGGGGCATCAATACTCAGAGGGCCCAGAAGCCCTGCCAATCTGCAGATGACCCCAGACCCACATTCCCCATCTCACGGGTGGGCACTGCCATCCACCCAATTCCTTAAGGTGAAATCCTGGGGGTGCTGCCTGGTGTGCTCTCCATAGCCCCAGGACTCTCTGGGACGTGCTCTGGAAAAGGCCAGACCATGATCTTCACGTTGCCACAGATGTGCAAAAGTCCCCCATGAGGGACCCTTCTGGGCAGATACAGTCTCAGCGGGTCCTAGCAGCTTGGGAATGCCCCTGATTTGGGCGGGTTCCCCACAGGAATTCCCGAGAAGACCTGGGCCCTGTAATATACCTGGGAGTTTGAAATCCTCATCTTCTGTTAAGAATTCACTGTCTAAACTCTATTTCTATTTTGGCATAGCAGTAAGCCCGGGATTTCGAACACAGGAGTTGAATATCCGGAAGAAATCGCTCAAAGGGAAAGTTTGGGGAGGCACGTGTTCATGGGTGAGCATGAAACAAGGGATTGCTCAATTTTACTTTTCATCATAAGTACCTGGACCTGTGTGGGCCCTTATCTGAGCATGGGAATGAATTTTGCAACAGAAATTATACTAGAAAGTTAAAAAATGCAACTCCGTAAACTTGGCAGATAAGCCTGACAGCTGATCCATCTCCATCAACTGATACAAATTTCAGCCAACACATTTTCAAAGAATTACTGTGATCTCTGATGAAGTTATCTGTACAGTGTTTTCTCCAATCTTAAAGTAACTAAGCACAAAGGATCTTGATAAGAAATAAAAAGTAATACGTTTCATTAGCAAATCCAGTGTTTTAACTTCACACTTGGGTTTTTAGGAACTTTGAGAGCAGCAAAAACAATGTAGTTTTAATGCCCGAATTTACTTTGAAGTGCTTTTCCTTTCCTCACAGCCTATGAGATCTGCCGACCACAGCAGGTAATGATGAAAACCTGCTTGCCTTATGAGGGGAGTCTCAAATTTCTGACTGGAGGTTTTCTCCCTAAGGACGGTTCTGTTGCCACAGCTGCAAACTAGGTTCTCATAGAAGTTTCCAAATAATGGTCACGCTGGGGGCACATTCCAGACTCTCTAAATCAGACTCTCTGGGGATGGAGCACCAGCATCGGTCCCTCTTTTTTTTTTTTTTAATTATTAGTAAGTTTTAAATTTTACTTCCAGTATACTTAACATGGTGTTCTATGTTTCAGGTGTCCAGTACAGTGACTCAACAATTCCATACATCACCGGGTTCTCATCAGGACAAGTGCCCTCCTTCTTCCCCAGCTGTTTTGTTAAATTCCACCAGTGAAATCATATGATACTTGTCTTTCTTCTTATTTCGCTTAGCGTAATAATCTCTAGCTTCATCTGTGTTGTTTCAAATGGGAAGATTTCATTCTCTTTTATGGCTGCATAATATTCCATTGTATGTGTACACACCACATCTTCCTTATCCATTCATCTATCCATGGACGCTTGGGCTGCTTCCACGATTTGGTTGTTGTAAACAATGCTGCTATGAACGCAGGGGTGCATGTACCCCTTTGAATTAGTGTTTTTGTATTTCTGGGTAAATACCCAGCAATGTGATTGCTGGATCATAGGGTAGTTCTATTTTTAACTTTATTAGGAGCCTCCAGACTCTTTTCTAGAGCGACTGCACCAGTTTCTGGGACCCACGGAATCATGACCTGAGCCAAAGGCAGGTGCTTAACCCACTGAACCTCCCAGGCGCCCTGGTGTTGAGTTGTTTGTAAATTGCTCCAGGAAAGAGTCGCTGTGCAGCTGAGCTTGAGAAGCATTGCTGAGCTTCACCTGTCCGGCGTTAAACAGAATCTTGGACTTTAGGGCCGTATGTACTACTACAAAATTAAAAAAAAAATTCCTTATGTGTCTTCTCTTGCAGAAATTTTTTTTTCTTTTTTAATTTGAGTCTAGTTGACACACAATGTTACATGAGTTGCAGGTCCATATCACAGTGATTCACCATCTCTAGTATTATGCTCTGCTCCCCACAAGCGTAGCTACCATCTGTCACCATACAGTGCTATTCCAATACCATGGACCATATTCCCTATGCTGTGCCTTTCATCCAGTGACTTACTCATTCCTTCCCTGGAAGCCTGTATCTCACCCTCCCCTTCACTCAACTTTCCCATCTACCACCCCCCTTCAGTTGGCTTTCTGTGTTCACATGTCAAGAGCTATTTGTGACATATTTATTTTACACCATATTTAGAACAATTTCAAGGACTCAGAGTGTGTTTGTGTGGCAATGTCCCCTTCCTTACATGACAGGCAGGGGGAGGGGGGTGGGGAGGGCCTTGAGGATGGACAGGCAGCAGGATTTCCATTGTCTTGGTCACCCCTCTGCTGTGGATGCCCCCTGGCTTGCTGAGTGGATCAGGGAGCTCTGTATGTGTTGGGGGGGGGGGAACATCCCTCCCCACTCTACATGTCTTCCTGTGGCCAGAGGTTGAAGCTAACAGCGAGGCTGGTTGCCAGGGAATCCGCAGCCAGTTCTAAGTGATTCCTGAAGGATGGAAAATCCCGAAGAGGGTTTTCAGATGCACAATGGACTATGGGAGCCTGCCCACAGCCGTGGATTTCTGAGCCAACCACTATGTTCATCCAGTGGGTGTCTGTTTTTTTTTATTTTTTTAATTTTTATTTATTTATGATAGTCACACAGAGAGAGAGAGAGAGAGAGAGAGAGGCAGAGACACAGGCAGAGGGAGAAGCAGGCCCCATGCACCGGGAGCCCGATGTGGGATTCGATCCCGGGTCTCCAGGATCGCGCCCTGGGCCAAAGGCAGGCACCAAACCGCTGCGCCACCCAGGGATCCCCCAGTGGGTGTCTGTGCACGAGAACACAGAGTACACGCACGGATGTGTGCACTCACCATCACTCCTTTCTGTTGTGCACAGTGACTCAGTCTGGCGGGAGCAGCTAGCACACATGGAAGAGGCAGGTGATGATGGGTCCTGCAGGCAGGACCCAGAGAACGTGGGAAGAGAGATGGGACAGTTCCTTAGTTTTATAAAATCAACGGCGTACCTTTTCCTCTATGACTTAGGCATCTGCATTCCATTTTCTAAAGCCTATCATTTACATACCACAAAATCCACCCAATAAAAGGGTTCAATGTAGGGACTTGTAGCAGATTTACAGAATTGTGCTTCCATCACCACGATTCAGTTTTACAACATTTCCATCACTCCAGAAAGACCCTGTGTACCCGTCAGGACTCAACTCCCATTACCACCTCTAGGCTGAGGCAAAATCTAATGTTCTCTCTGGGCATTTCCTCTAAACTGTCTCTTGCTTCAAGTGGACTTTTGTGTCTGTGTTCTTTCACTTAGCAGAACACTGTGGAGGCTCATCCATGTTGTAGCAGACATCAGAAGGTCACCTCTCTTTGTAGGTCAGTGCCATTCTACTGCATGCTATGCCACATTTTGATTATCCTTTTACCAGTTGACAGGCATTTAGACGGTTTCCTTTTTGTTGTTGTTGTTGTTGCTGTGAACGTCTGAGTACAAGTCTTTGCCTGGCCATAGGTTTCGTTTCTAGTTTCTCCATGCCTTCATTCTTTGTCTTGCATGGTTGCAACTGGACAGAACCTTCAGCCAATTTTGGAAGGAAACGGTAGGGCCGACATCCTCACCTTAGTCTGGATCTCAAGGGGAAAGCATTCCTTCTTTCACTACTAAATATGATGTGACAAGAGACCTATTTTTCTTCTAGATACCCTTCATTAGAATGAGGACGTGCCCTTCCTTCTAGCCCTACTGTGGCTGAGCATTTGTATCACAAATGGGTCTTGATTTTTGTCAAATGTCTTTTCTTTGTCTATGATCAGATGGTTTTTGTCCTCATTACACTATGATGGTGTTTACCCTAACTGTATTTTGAATGTTAAAGCAATATTGCAACCTGGGATCAATCTCCCTAGCTTAGACACACACTGCCTTGTAAATGCTGCTGGATATGGTGTGCCACTTCGTTGAGGACTGACGTATGGACACCTGTGATAGATCTTGGCTACAGTTTACTTGTGTTGTCATGTCTGGCTTTGGTAGCAGGGTAATACTATCTTCATAGGATGAGTTAGGACATGTTCCCTCCTCTCTGTTCTGGAAGAGTCTGTGAAGGATGGATATTATCTCTTCCTACAGTTTAACAGAATTCAGCAATGATGCCAGCAGGACCAGGGCTTTGCTCTGCGGGGGGGGGGGGGGGGGATTTTATTATTTTATTTTATTTTATTTTATTTTTGTATTTAGTCATTCACGAGAGACATACAGAGAGAGGCAGAGACACAGGAAGAGGGAGAAGCAGGCTCCTGGACGCAGGGAGCCCAATGTGGGACTTGATCCCCGGACCCCGGGATCACACCCGCCCTGAGCCAAAGGCAGACGCTCAACCACTGAACCACCCAGGCATCCCAAGTGGAGAGGCTTTTAATTCACAAATTCAATTTCTTTACTTGGGATAGGTACATTCAGATTTTCTCTGTGAGCATTCCATTTTACCTTCATTCTCTCCCTGGATTTTCTTGCCTCCTGGTGGCTCTGCCTCTGCCTCTGCTCTGGAACCTGGCATGCTGAATATTTCTAGACGTCACTGGATCCCGACTCCTAGCCAGTAACTTGGGACCGTATGCTGTATCAGATGGGACCCTCGGATATGCTGATACACTTGATATGTAGGCAAGGGGACAATGCCTTTGAGGTGGGGATGGGGTGGCACCAATGGGTCTCTCAGTTACACCCACCCACCCATTCTCCATGAGCCCCCAGGTAAGCCATAAGTCTGCATTCATAAGTCTGCGCTCACCCTCAGCAAGGCCCAGGTCCACACTGCCCCATCCTGATCCTTCCCACTCTCTCACCTCCTGGCAAGAGAGCTGCACAGGGGATCCATGACAGCTCTCTGCCACAGGTATGGGTGTCACAGCTCTCCCCGAGTCAAGGCTCAACTCCCAAGAGCCCTGACTGCCTTACAGTTATTCCAAACTTCCCTGCCCCAGCAGCCTGCCTAGCATGGAGGGGCGGGGGGCAGGGGGAGACAATGAAATCTTCATGAGTGGCTAAATATTTGATTTAGCCACAATCAAGTGGTTGGCTGCCTGGGCGAGGCCATCTTTTTACCATCTCTGTGAACTCTGCCATGTGTAGATGACTGCCCCCATCCCAGTGCATTCTGGAGAGGGTTCAAGGATGTAGCTAGGTTTGTGTGACGCTGAGCAAGTCACCCAACCTCTCTGTTCTCTGCTTTCCCATCTACTAATTGACCTTGAGTTCTTGCTCAATGATGAGTGTTTGGGAGCAGGTTACATAAGCTGCTCTATGGAAATATGTAGAATGGTGTCTGAGAGCTAGTACAGGATCGATAAAGTGAAATGCCATGTTACTCCTGCTAACCGCACCCAAGTGACCAGTCCGAATTTAGGTTTCAGAGTTTCAAGAAAGAAAAGTCCTACTTTATTTACCTTCTCCCTTCAAGTGGGAGACAAGCCTGGCAGGGTCAGTTGAGCTCCTAAGCTCTCCGACAAGATCACAAGTTCAGAGCATAATAAACATACCTGTCCTCAAGCCACTTCCCTCTGCAGTAGACTCATAGATGTCTGCAGCAACACAGCTGTGGTGGCTAACTAAAAATAGAGACTGTCAGAAAACAGAATGTGTTTTCAGTTCAGAGGAGTTGCATGGGCACTTCCTGGGTGCACAGCATTGGATTCTGTGTGTGTCGGGGGTGGGGGGAGGAGGAAGATTGATTCATTCATGCCTCCTGAAATGAAAAGGCACGTGTCTAAATCCTAAAATGACTCTTAAATATCTCCACGATGCTCTGCTTGTCAAGCAGCAGTCATGAAGCTGCTGTTCACATGCGGTGACTCAGGGACACCAGGCAATGAAGGCAGAATGGCTCCTGAAGATCCTGTGGCCAGGGCAACCAGCACCATCCCACAGGACCTCCTACTGTGGCCAGTGGACTCTGCTGTGGCCAGGAAGACTCTCTTCCACTGGCTCCACCTGGATGATCTGAAGGCTGGTCCTCCTGCAGGGCCACCAAGGGTGACTTGACGGGGCTCCCTGGTGCCCTTCCCGTCCCTTGCTCCAAATCCGCACAATTTAGAGCTCATCCCATAAACCACCATGATCTACTGCTGTAGGACTGAAATGTCGTGGTCTCACAAACAAACAACAAACAAACAACAAACCAGTATGGATCAAGAAACCAGAATCAAAAGCTATTTTCCTTTCTTATGTATATTTATTAGGTATGCACAATGAGGTAACCCATCAGAAACTCCGCCAAGGAGAATACAATCAATGTTACAAAGCAGGGAAACACTGATCTACAGTTAGCTCAGCATATTCATAATGGCTTACACAGATAACACAATGGTGAAACACCACGTTCCAGTCCCGCGTCCCTTTCTGCACGTTGTTTAGCATCAGATTCTTGGAAGTGGATCTCAGTTGAGCACACGCTGCATTCCGGCAGAACTAGTGTTGCTTCTGGGAGGCAGTCAGTGAAATGGCACAAAAGCACATGGCCATCAACAGGGCATTCATGCTACAGAGAAACCTGGTATCTTATTGACAACAAGGCAGGGAGGAGAGACAGAGATCTGGGGTGGGAAAGTGACAACATGCATCATGGGAGCCATAATACAGAAGTTAAGGACCTCTGGTATGCAGTGTTCCATAGAAAGCCCCACGGTGATCCAGAAACTCCAGGCAGGAAAAAGTAAGACCTTCCTGGGATTGGATCCATGCTCACACTGACAGAGTTTTCAGTCCTCACACTGCTCTTATTTCTCTACCTTCTCTGATTGCTTCCTGTTTGGTCCCCAACAGGAATCCGGGCTCAGGATCTGGCAACACCGGCAACCATGTCCAAATCCACTCAGATCTCTGCTACATGAGGATGAGAGCCTCAGTTTTCCTTCAACCACTGTTTTAGGAGCCTCTGAAACATTCTTTTGCTTTCCTGCTGCATCTCCAGTTGGAGCTTCTCCTCTCTCTCCTGCTGTTGGAGCACCCCTTCAGGCAGAAGGCCAGGCCGGTTGGTCCCCAGGCTGAGGGTCAAGCCGCTGAGGCCCTGCACCAGCGTTTCCCAGGAGGAAGGATGTGGGGCCCCTTTCCTCTCTGCAGGCATCCCAGAGACATTGGGCCTATGGCTCTGGCAGTATCGACATTCACATCGGAATCCGTTCTGATCTCTATCACCTGATGAAGAGATCCTGGCATTTCTTTCAACCCGATAAGGTGCCACGTGATCAAGGTGTCGCCGTCTCATGTGCCCCAGAAGTGTTCTCTTCCTCTGAGGGGATGCTGACCTTTCCCAGCGCCTCTCCTGTAGGGTCTTGTCATCCCTGTACTGCTGCTGGAGCAGCCCCTCTGGCAGAGGGGCAGGGTATTTGGGGCCAGGACTGCTTTTGAGGTCCCCGAGGCCCATCATCAGCAGTTCTGAGAAGGAAGGAGGGGAGGCTGCTGTGACTTCCCGGGAAGTCTCTTCAGAGATCACTGGGGAAGATTCCGAAATCAGTGTTGGGTTACACTTCTGGAGTGGATCCATGGAGGTGTAGTTGGTGCTCATAGCTCCACCTGGCCCTTGGGTCTAGAGAGGAAGGTGAAGGTGAAGGCTGTCAAAGAGCTGGAAGATAGCAAGGGAAGGGCACGGCCAGAAGAGCCCAGACTGCAACACATGGCGATAAAAGAAGAAAGAAAACCCGTTATTATTCCTCTGACTTAACCTTTCCGTGCCATCGTCTCCTACCTGTTAAATGGGGGCAACAATGAGCTCTACTCCCTAGGATGGTTCTGTGGTTTAAATGAGATAATACGTTTCCAAGAGCTCAGAAGACTGATGGCATATGATCAGGGTCTTAGAAGCGTGATCCGTTATGGCGTCCACATGACCTATAATGCAAAATGATGCCCTGCAGTCAACCATGGTGATTCCCTGCTGACATTTTTTAAAAAGATTTTATTTATTTATTCATGAGAGACACACACACAGAGAGGCAGGGACATAGGCAGAGAGAGAAGCAGGCTCCATGCAGGGAGCCCGATGTGGGAGTTGATCCCGGGACTCCAGGATCTCGCCCTGGGCCGAAGGCAGGTGCTCAACTGCTGAGGCACCCAGGTGTCCCCCTGCTGACTTTTTATATCTGTTCTCAAGCATAATTGTAAGGACAATCCATGTGTGGCTAGCATGTGCTCTCCTCGCAAGTGTTCGTGTACTTTTGAAAAGCAGACATTTGCTAAAACCTAAGTATTTCCACCACGGGGAGGGATACATTCTTTGGAATTTTCACTGGCTTTCATCTAGTTAAAAGGATGTTGAAGCCTATGGAAAGAATTTCAAAATCCCTAGGAAGAATAAGAATTTACTAAAGTATAAGAATGGAAATCAATGAAATTTCTGACAAGACAGATTAGAGAAACTCAAATCAAAAGTTGCTTCTTTGAAAGGATCGATAAAATTGACAAACCTCTCACAAGACGATGAAGGAAATGAAGAAAGAGAGGGAACAAAAGCAAGATACAGCACACTTCCTGCTTTCTAGCCAAATGACAGAGCCAGAGTAATCAGAACAGTGTGGCACTGGCATAAAAACTGACACACAGACCAATGGAACAGAATCGAGAGCCCAGAAATAACCCTATGCATATATGGTCAACTAATATTTGACACAGGGGTCAAGAATACTCAATGGAGAAAAGATATCCTCTTCAATAAATAGTGCTGGGAAAATGGCATATTCACATGTCAAAGAATAAAGCTGGATTCCTGACTTACACTCAACAAAAATCAATTTGACATAGATTAAAGACTTAAATGTGGGGCACCTGGGTGGCTCAGTGGTTGGGCATCTGCCTGTGGCTCAGGGCGTGGTCCCGGGGTCCCGGGATTGGGTCCCGCATCAGGCTCCTCATGGGGAGCCTGGTTCTCCCTATGCCTATGTCTCTGTCTCTCTCTCTTTCTGCGTTTCTCATGAATAAATAAAATCTAAAAAAAAAAAAAAGACTTAAATGTAAGACTGGAAACTATAAAACTCCTAGAAGAATACATAACAACAAAGCTCCTTGACATGGGTCTTGGCCATGAATTCTTGGATGTGACACTCAAACCACAGACAACACAATCAACAAGAAACTAGCAGATTACATCTCACTGGAAAGCTGCACACCAAAAAAAAAAAAAAAAAAAAAGAAAGCTGCACACCAAAGAAACCGTCAACCAGGTGAAAAGATAACTTACAGGATGGGAAAAATATTTGCAAACCGTATGTCTGTCAAGGGGTTAATATGCAAAATATATAAAGAACTCATACAGCTCCATAGCAAAAAGGCTAACCGTTCAATGTAAAACTGAGTAAAGGATGTGGATAGACATTTTTCTAAAGAAGAGGTACAAATGGCCAATAGAGAGATGAAAAGTGCTCCAAACCAATAATTATCAGAGAAATGTGTGGGGAACCACCTGCGGAGCCTATCTGAGAACTGAATCTCGTAGTCCTCAGCACACTGGGGACATGGGAGATCCTGAGTCAGCACACTGACTCTTGACCACCTTGTTTTCCAGATACAGCTCCTCTGCTCCCCACCCCCTCCTCTGAGTCAACCGCCTATTCTTTTACCCTTTGAAGTAAACATGTTTTTCTCTGCTTCTCAAAGTCAATAATTCCTATAGCCAATCTGCTAATTCTCTTAATAAAAACTGGAGGAGACAGAGCCTCGGGGTCGGAGTCCGAGTCTGCTTTGAGTCCGAGTCCGAGTCTGACTCTCGGTCCCCCTGTCCCCCAGATTAAAATTCAGCAAGACTCCCGAGTCTTTCTTCATATCGTAGCCTCCGACTATCCTGGATCTGCGGCAGAAATGCAAACCCAAACCACAATGAGGTATCACCTCACACCTGTTAGAATGCCTAGTATTGAAAAAACAAGAGATAAAAATGCTGGCTTGGATGTGGAGAATAAAGAAATCATGGGGCACCTGGGTGGTGCATTTGGTTGAGCATCCAAACTCTTGGTTTCAGCTCGGGTTGTAATCTCAGGGTCCTGAGATGGAGACCTGAGTTGGGCTCCACGCTCAGCACAGAGCCTGCTTAAGTTTCCCTCTCTGCCCACCCAGCGCACTCTCTCCCTCTCAAATAATTAAATCTTTAAAAAAGAAAGAGGGGCACCTGGGTGGCTCAGTCAGTTAAGTGTCTGCCTTTGGCTCAGGTCATGATCCCAGGCTCTCTGCTCAGTGGGGAACCTGCTTCTCTCTCAAATAAATAAATAAAATCTTAAGGAAAAAAAGAAAAAAGAAATCCTGTACACTTTGGCACAAATGTATATTGGCACAGCACTACTGAAAACAGTATGGAGGGGCACCTGGGTGGCTCAGTTGGTTATGCATCTGCCTTTGGCTCAGGTCATGATCCTGGGGTCCCGGGATGGAGCCCCGTGTCAGGCTCTCTGCTCAGTGGGGAGTCTGCTTCTCCCTCTCCCTCTGTCCCTCCCCTTGCTCGTGCTCACTCTCTCTCAAATAAATGAATACAATATTTTAAAAAAATGTATGGAGATTCCTTAAAAACTTAAAAACAGAACTACCATATGATGCAGACATTCCACTTCTGAGAATATATCTGAAAGAGATAAAAACACTATGTCAAAGACATATCTGCACCCCATGTCCATAGCAGCATTATTTACAATAGCCAAGATATGGATACAACCCTAAGTGTCTTTTTTTTATAAAGATTTTATTTATTTATTCATGAGAAACACACACACACACACAGAGGCAGAGACACAGGCAGAGGGAGAAGCAGGCTCCATGCAGGATGCCTGACGTGGGACTCGATCCCGGGTCTTCAGGATCACATCCTGGGCTGAAGGCGGCGCCAAACTGCTGGGCCACCCGGGCTGCCCCCCTAAGTGTTTTTGATGGATAAATGGATCAAGAACACACACACACACACACACACACACACACACACACACACCTACACACACCCGAATATTATTCAGCCATAAAAAAAGGAGAAAACCCTGCCATTTGTGACAACATAGATGGATCTTGAGGGCATTATGCTAAGTGAAATAAGCCAGAGAAAGACGCACATGGTATGATCGCACTCATACATGGAATTGGAAAAAGCCTCCTAAATATATAGAAAAAGACGTAAGATTTGTGGTTATCAGAGGTGGAGATTTGGGGAGGGAGAAAAAACTGGAAGATGTTGGTGAAATGGAACAAACATCCAGTTTTAAGATAAATAAGTGCTGGGGATATATTGTGCAACATGATGACTCTAGTTAATACTACTGTGTGATATAAATGAAAGTTGTTAAGAGGGTAAATCCTAACAGCTCCCTTCACAAGGAAAACACGGTTTTCTTTTTGTATCTATATGAGATGCTGGATGCCAAATAAGCTTATTCTGGTAATCCTTTCATGATACATGGAAGTAAAAGTATTATGCTGTATCCCATATGAGCCGCTGCGTGTCAGTTATATCTCAAGAGAACTGGAGAAAAAGAGAGGGAAAGAGGGAGAGAAGAAATAAGTTTCCTTTTCTAAAAAATTTTATTATTTATTCATGAGAATACACAGAGAGGAGATAGAGAGAGAGGCAGAGGGAGAAGCAGGCTCCATGCAGGGAGCCCGATGTGGGACTTGATCCGGGGTCTCCAGGGTCATGCCCTGGGATGAAGGCAGGCGCTAAACTGCTGAGCCACCCGGGCCGCCCAGAAATAAGTTTCCAATAGCAGGAATGAAAGAAGAGATTTCACTAGAGACCCAGCAAATATGAAAGAAATGATAAAGCAATATTACATTCAATTCCACATATATAAATGCAACAACTCGGAAATGGATTGATTATCCAAAACCTATAAACTGCCAAAACTCACCCAAGGTGAAGTAACATGCAGAGTTCACTACCGTTCACAGAAATTGAATCAGTTGTTAAAAACTTTGACGAAAATCCCAGATGGTATCAATGGTGAATTCCACCAATTATCGACAGGAAAAACGCATGCATGCACAAATTCTACACAATTTCCTCCAGAAAACAGAAGCAGAGGAAACACTTGCAAGTGATTTATGAGGCTAGCATTTCACTGACACCAGGAAAACTACTGACCAATAATCTTTCTCATCACAAGTACAAAATTCCTCCACAAAATACCAGCAATGGAATCCAGCAATATTCAGAGAAAATACACCACGATCAAGTGGGTTAGCACAGGAAAGCAAGGGTGGTTCAATAACTGAAACCCAAGCGACATAATCGCCAGATTTAGAATATAACTGGTTAATCAATGTCATCTCCAGTTTAAGATGAAAGAGTAAAGAGAAGAATAAGGGGCACCTGGGTGGCTCAGTGGTTGAGCATCTGCCTTTGGCTCAGGTTGTGATCTCAGGGTCCTGGAATCGAGTCTTGCATCGGGCTTCCCACAGGGATCCTCCTGCTTCTCCTTCTTATGTCTCAGCCTTTCTGTGTCTCTAATGGATAAATAAATAAAATCTAAAAATAAAAATAAAAATTGAAAATAAATAAGAATGAGAGACTCAATGCTACACCTACCAAAATTCCAATGGCATTTCTCAGTAACAGAAAAACAATCCTAGGGATCCCTGGGTGGCTCAGTGGTTGAGTGTCTGCCTTCACCTCAGGTCGTGATTCAGGGGTCCTAGGACCGAGTTCTGCACTGGCTCCCCATGGGGAGCCTGCTTCTCCCTCTCCCTATGTCTCTGCCTCTCTCTGTGCCTGTCATTAATAAATAAATAAAATCTTTTTTTTTTAATAAGAAAGAAAAACAATCCCAAAATGCATCTGGAACAACAGAAGACCTTGAACAGCCAAGGCAACCTTGAGGAAGAACACAGTTGGAGGTACCAAAGTTCTTATTTCAAAACACAGCACAAGGCTATGTAGTAGTCAGTCAGTATGGTACGGACAGAAAGACAGACACAGACCAATGGAACAGAGTAGCAGCCAGAAATAAACCCAATGTGTATAAAGTCAGCTGAGCTTGATGAGGACACCAATGATACACCATGGGGAAAGGACAGTCTTTTGACAAATGGCGCCGGGAAAACAGGATACCCAAGTGTAAAAGGATGAAGCTGGACCCTATGCTACACCACACACGAAAATCAACCCAAAGAGGGCTGAATTTTAAATATAAGACCCGGCACTGTAAAACTCCTGAAAGGAAACATAGAGGAAAAGCTGCATGGCATTGGTCTTGGCAATGATCTCGTGGAAACGACACCAATGGCACAGGCAAGAAAAGCAAAAACTGCCACGTGGGACGACTTCAAACTTAAAAGCTTCTGCACAGCAAAGGAAACCACCAACAAAGCCAAAAGGCAATCTCCAAAATAGGAAACCACATATCTGATAAGGGGTTGATTTTCAATATTTCTAACAAGCATTTCTAACTCAACAAATAGCCAGAAAACAAACAAACCAATGTAAAAATGGGCAAAGGATGCAAATACACATTTCTTCAAAGAAGACATACAAATGGCCAAAAGGCATATGAAAAGTTGTGCCACATCACTAATCATCGGGGAAAGGCAAGTCAAAATAGCAATGAGATATCTCCCCACACATGAGAGGATGGTTATCGTCAAACCAAACAAACAGAAGATCACAAGTGTGGGTGGGCATGCAGAAACCTGGAACCCTTGCCCACTGTCAGTGGGAATGCAAACTGGTGCGGCCACGATGGAAAGTACTATGGAGGTTCCTCAAAAAACTGAAATTAGGGGTTCAAGTGCCTGCCTTCAGCAGAGGTCATGATCCCAGGGTCCTGGGATCAAGCCCTGCATTGGGCTCCCTGCTCAGCGGAGAGCCTGCTTCTCCCTCTCCCTCTGCTGCTCCTCCCTGCTCAGTGCTCACTCTATCTCATGTGCGCGCTCTCTCTCTCTCTCTCTTTCAAATAAATAAATAAATAAATAAATAAATAAATAAATAAATAAATAAATCTTAAAAACAACAACCCTGAAATTAAAACTGTTATAGGTTCCTATTCATCTCTGGGTACCCCCTTTCAAAGCAACAAGATCAAAAAGACAAAAAAACCTTCCATATCTTCCAGCAATCCCACTGCTCGGTATATGTCCAAAAAACCTGAAATCAGCGTCTCAAAGAGATGTCTGGAGTCACGTATTTATTGCAGCATTAATCACACACAGTAGCCAGGATAATGGAAACCACCCAACTGTCAATCAACAGAGGAATGGATAAGGGAAGTGTGGCACATATATACAATGGGATATTATCAGCTGCACAAAAGAGAAGGATATCTTACCATCTGCAGGCCGGGTGCTGTGGATTAAAGAAGCAGGACAGACAGCGCTGCCTCTTACTCCGTGCCTTCCATGTGCCAGGTAATATCAGCTAGGTGTTTCCCATCTATCGTCTCCTGCAGGTCTCCCAACAAACGTCGAGTAGGCAGAGTTACTGTCCTTCTACCAGGAGGACTTTGAGGCTGAAGGAGAGAGGCTGAAAGAGCAGGGTGTGACCTGGAATCCAGTGTGAGTGTAAACTGAATTCTGGGGTGGAAGGAGGGGAGTTTGGAGATGAATGCAGACACAGGGACACAGACCGCTCCAATGCCATATGGCAGCAATGAAGTGTCACATGCTCTGGTACCTGGCCCTGCACCCCCACCCCCACCCCTGCGCCAGAAGTGGCCCCTAGCTATCTGAGGCTAGAACTGGAGTGAACTGAATTGATGCACAGGATGGAAGATTATGTATACTTGTGTACATCATCGTGGGGAGACCCACGATGGAAAAGCCAGCCTCCTGGTGAAGGGTCATCTATGCGCGATGCAAAGAATGAGAAGAGTGTGGCACAGAAGGAGAGTCTCTATGGCAGAACTGAGACATCTGATGCTGTCTTTAGGTTCTTGGCTGCAGCTCATATGACGTGAAGCGTGACCTGCAACCTACCCCATGGCAGTATCAGTGGTGGTAGATAGGGAATGTGCCATGCCCAATTCTCTGAACCATCCTTGCATTACTTCGTTACATACTCAGAAATGCAATCTTGTTTGGTATTGTTATTACGAGGAATAATAAACCTATTTCACAGGAGAGTACAGTAAGGCAAAGAGGGCCAGGCCAAGTAAATTTCTCAAGAGGACATGACTGCAAGTGGCTGAACTGGGTTGGAAGGAAGGTTATCCAGGATCAGAGCTTGTGTCCTTACTACACAGCATGGCTCCCACAAACCAACAGATAACCAAATCCCATGATGCTCACCATATCAGGATGTCTGCTTTGTGCTGTGAGTAAAGAGGAACCCCCTCCTCAAGCGGGCTTAGGCACAAAGGCAATGCACAGTCACACAAAATGAAATCAGAAGGCAGGGTGGGCGCACGCGGGTCACACTCTGGGATCCAGTGATGCCAGCAAGGACACAGGCTCTTTCCAGCTCTGATCTGGCCTTTTCTGAAATAGATGTTCCAGGACCAACATCCAGATAGGGCAATGTTCAAGTGCAGAAAGAGGCTCTCTAATCCTGCACCTCTCCTATGAACAAGGAAGTCTCCCAGAAGTCTTCCAGCAAACATTCTCTTCCTTTCCCACTGGCCAGCGTGGGCCACACCCCCATCCCTCAGTCAGGAGGGAGTGGGAGGTGACGCCACATCTGTCCTGCATGAATGGATTGGGAAAGTAACGGCTGTGAGGAACACCTTCGCCTCATATTCGTTCTGGGGGCTCATGCAGCGTTTCTACCAGAAAGCCTTCTTCACCCACTTTCCTAACATCCTGGACAGCAGGCCTTCCCCTGAACTTCCACAACACCCTGCATTTCCCCTCTCCCAGCCTCAGCCCCACCCAGACATCAGAGGCGGATTATTTGTATCACTCACTAGTCCATGAGCTGACACAGTCAGAGATTTTGTCTTGTTCACCCATCAGAGCCTTAACCCCAGTGGGCATTCACAAATACCTACCAAATGGAATAAAGGAGAATGTGAGGTCCTTCCTAAACATCTCATTTGGTGTATCAACCCTGCAGAATCTATTTTCTCCATTGTCCCAAAGAAGAAAATGCTGGCATGGTGGGGTTAAGTGACAGCACAAGGCCTCACCTCCCGCAAGAGAAGAACCCCAGCCCAGGTGCATCCTGACTCCAGATGTATGGAGTGGCAATACCTCTCTGGATTATCTGTGATCCCCACAGTCTAACCTACAAAGTTAGCCCTAGGGAGTGAGCTCAGGCTTCACGAGGAGGCGACCTTTCAACAAAGATGTGAACGGGGAGAGAAGCCTGACAAGCAGACATCTGGGGTCAGGACTTTCCAGACAAGAGGGAAACAGCTGGGAAGAAGTGTATGAAGCAGAGGCTGCCAGGAGGTTGGGCCACTGGGGGCAGGGGCAGAGAGTGAGAGCCTCACAGGAAGTGGGGAGAGCAGAGGGTGACAGGCTTCTACTCAGCCAGCTGGACCCCAAAGGACACCCACGGATCACAGATGCTGAGTGACAACCTCTATCAGGCTGTAAGTCAGGCAGAGGAGGGACACGGAGAAGACCATTCAGAGAGAGGCAGGTTTGGGCAAAGGGCTGGAAGGACAGTGAGGAGGAGCGCCTCCTTCCGAGGCTGACAGCATTCATCTGCACTGACACCCCCTTCACCTGGTGCCCACATCCCTGTCTCCAAGGGCAGCTGTGCTCTAGCCACAGCATCACACACTTAATTAGCAGTCTGGATTCACTCAACAGCCCACCTCTTGGACAGGTCATTGTGCGCACCTACTATGTGCACTGGTAACTTTTGGTACTTGGAAAACATTCTCTGAGCTGACTGATGTTCCAAGGATCTTGACCCACGTTCCACCGTGAGATCACAACTGTGACTAATGAATGGGGCAACAGAGTGACCCACACAATTAAAATACCTGTGTGACCTCCTTTTTGTAAGCATCTGCAATTTAAGTTGGTACAAAAGATGCAATCTTCCTCCACCTCCCAAAAAGAATCAGAATACAGAGATGTCTTGTTTACGCCATTCCCCCGTGTCATTTTTTTTTAAAAGGTTTTACGTATTTATTCATGAGAGACACACAGAGAGAGGCAGAGGCATAGGCAGAGGGAGAAGTAGGCTTCCCACAGGGAGCCCGATGCAGGACTCGATCCCAGGACCCTGGGATCATGACCTGATGCAAAGGCAGATGCTCAACCACTGAGCCACCCAGGTGCTCCACCCTCCACGTCATTTGTAAGAGAGAAATAACTGGCACAATAACTACCCTTTATCATGAAGTTATAATGTCACCTTGGGTCAAGGTCCTTCACTCATTGAAGAAACACGTTCTAAGCACCACCTCAAACCATGTGTCTGTTTACTGAACACGGATTGGGGACGCAGGGACGAGTTAGCTATAGCCTGCCAGCAGATAGCCACCACATGTCCTGTGAGAAGAGTGATGGCGGAATTTAAGTCATGGTACCTCAGGTACACAGAGGAGGGCATCTTACCCCTACCTACCTGTACGTGCGTGTGTTTGGTCAGGACCACTTCTCAGGGGTCAGGATGCTGAGGCGGTAGGCACTCCGATCACCCACATTTTACAGACACGCAAGCTCAAGAACCGAGAGATTCCCCACAGGTAGAGCCAGATTTCAATCCTTGGTCTACTGAGCTCCAATCCACCATTGCAGTTCGGCCAGCTCCACAACCGTGATGCGGCCACTGAAAGTACTTCCTCTGCCTCTGATTGTCGCTCAGTTCATATCTGATAAACAGAACGAGACTGGTGGAGACCTAATTTGTGGGGTGGGGTTGACCCCAAAAGTCTCTCTATTAAGACAAAGGATCTCTCTGCGGGAACCCTGGAAGCTGAGGTCCTGCTTGGCTGTCGGCTCTGAGGCAAGCCTTCCATGCTAAGGGACTCCAGATCTGTTGCTTCAGGGCAGCTCCTCACAGGGCAGAGGCAGAGTCTTAGAACCTTTGGGGGTTGCTTTATACCCTGCTGGGTGCCTGCATTTCAAGGTGGACATGGTGTTGGGACCATGATGACTATGGAATCATGGAACAGTATCTGCATTTCAGCACCTGAAACACAACCCCGCTGTGTCACTGTGAGTGCAAAGACTGGCTTTGGAGTCAGGCAAAAAGGAGGTGTGCTTCCCAGATCCACCCTCTCCTGCTTCAGCAACCTAACGCCTTTCAGTTTGTTTTCCTGTCTACAGAAGGTGGGCTTTGACACTTACCAAAGACCTGAGTCTTTGGGGAATCAAACTGTATATACCCCGCACACCTTAGTTCCTCAAGCTAGGCTGCAGGGAGAGCCCATCACACCGTGCCCTGTGTTAGGGACATGCCAGCGACAGAGGGAAGTATGCCAGGCGCCTAGGAGTCTAGTTCCACCCTCTGGCCGGGCTTGGGGGTTGGGGTAGTGCTGGTTGGATGAGTGGTTCCATCTTTTCTTTTGTCCAATGCACACACTTCATCTCATACCGAGGTGTGCTGTGTTCAGAGGGGTTGTACTGAGTGAGGTTAATCCTCACAGTTGAGCCTATGGCATGTTGAACCAGCAGTGGGTTCACACTCTCCACTGGACGCTGTAGGAACCGACATAGTTTTCTCCAGGGGTTGCTGACACCTGGTAGGGGCCCCTAGGGAGCCATATGAAGGCACTGTCAGACTCCCTTGGAGAGTTCCCATAGGTGCAGGCAGCTAGCCTCCTTGATGGCCACAGCGACTAATAAATCCAACCCGCTGTAAAGGAAAGACCAGTTACAATCCTTCCTCTTGTCCTAGCAGAAAACTCCAATGGCACTTCACAGTGGAAAAATGAGCTCATCAAGACAAAGTCCAAGGGAGGCAGCTGAAGGGCTGCTTAATTTCCTGGGTCACAGGTGCCATAAAGTGACATAATCTTTCCATGTTTCTGTTTATCCCTCCTCACTGGAAGGTAGGACCCCTAGGCATCAGGAAAGTGTGTGCCACATTCCAAACTCCGAGTTCAAATGCATCACAGGCGCCACATAAATTGAGGTATGATCTTTGCTGTGTGTAATCCTATTCTATGCAATCCTATTCTTTTCCAGAGAAACTGGGCTGTCCGCTTGCATTTCCAATTAGCTCACTGGGAACCAGAGTAAAATATCTGCCCATTTGGGGAATTTATAATGAAGTCTCCATCACTTCTATTCAGTAAAAAGTTCTGTGAACAGTGCCTTTTCATCCAGGTACTCCTCAGGTTAAATGGAAATTGCTCTCTACTGAACCTGACAGCTGAACATAGGTAGGAATCAGGCAAATGAAGTGAATGTTCGATCTACAGGGGATGGCATGTGCGGGGCTGGGGAAATGAGAGGCAGGGAGAAGAGAGTCCACTGGCCATCTACTGAACAGGAAGAGGTTGACGGGGGCTGGAATGTGGAGTGGTGGTGGAGCAGGAGGCGGTCTGCTGAGGATGAGGCTTTGGAGGGTAGGGAGTAAGGAAGGGGACTGTGCTCAGTCCGGGAGGCTGGACGTTATCCTAACAACAGCAGGAAGCCCCTGCAGAGTTTTGAGCAGGGTAGACGAGACCAGATTAGGATTTGAGAAAGGTCCCTCAGGCAGTGGGATGAAAAAATCTGTGGCCAAGGGTTAAGATTGGTGGTAATTATCAAGCAGAGATGAGGTCATCTGGACTAGGGAATTAACCATAGTGATGGAAGAACTAAGTGTCAAGATCTTATTTAGAAGGGTGGAGGAGGTTGGATTGGCCGGGCTTGGTGATTGAGCGGATGGTGAGAGAGGCAGCAGGGAAGGATGGCTTTAAGGATGCCTGGCCTAAGCAGCTGGGTAGAAGGTTGCTTTTCACTGAGTTTGGCAACACCAGAGGACATGGAGATGCGTGGGGAGTGGGGGTGGGCACGTTCAGCTTTGGAGATGTTGTGTATTCTTAGCCCGTGGGACGACTGACTGTTAAGTAGTCACTCAGTACCCCCAGTGAACTGGGGGAGCTCTCCTAGCCTCTCTGTGCCTGGGATGCCTCATTTGGAATAGAAGAATGATAGCAAAAAATTAGGAAAAACAGCTAATTTCGGTTTCATGTCCTCTAGGATAATGTTCTCCCTTTGCACAGCAGAGTGCTGTTTTATAGTTAAGTACTCCCTAGGGAAATGGGCCCCTCTCTACTTATCCATATATTCATTGGTTTGTTTAACTGCCTTGTGTGTTTTCAGCATTCAGCATGCATTGCCAGTGCTAAAAGAAAAACAATGAATTCAAAGCAACCTGTTTTATCACACGTGTGCCGTAGGTTAGCCCATCAGCCTGTCTCTCAGAGATTCAGCCCCCTTCAGACCCTCCAGTCTTCTTCCTGTAGCCTCACCCCCTCAGGGGTGGCAGGTGAGACTTTGGGACCTACTTTCTCCAACACTTGCCTTCGTTCTGAAGTCCTCTCCAGTGTCCCAAAGAGTGGCTAGCACTTGAGTGCAATCTGATTGTGAGCTGCCAGTTGTCTCAGGCAGCATGTAGTTTAGGAGAGGACAGAGCCAGATGTGTGGGTCTGGAAACCAACAGGGTGTGCATGCATAGCCAAAAGGTGATGAAGCCATCCATACGGAGATCTGAAATCAGGGCCCCACCGCTTATTCCTTGTGTGACTTTGGGCAGGTCACTTAACCTCTCTCTGGTCAGTTTCCTCACTTGTAAGATGAGGACCATGATCCTATGCTTCCTTCATTTAGATCAGGAAAATACTACCTTTTAAAAACCATAAAGTGCTCTTCAAGTATGGATAATAAGTTCCAGGGCTAAAAAGAGATCTCTGCTTATCTGGATATCTGTTTGCACAGGCACGAAAGTCACCAAGCCCATTTTTTACTCTGTACACAATATTGAACTTCACCTGAGCCCTGAAAAAAGCCACGGTAAAAAAAAATCTCTGTAGGCTCTCGTGTTCCAGAAATAGCTTATCGCAAAGGAATACTCTTGCCCTTATAACTGCGAGGAGGTTTGCTGTTCACTCTTCGTCCTACCTGCCCTAAGTCTCTCGGGCGACTCCTGGGTTCACGTGTGACAAGGCCAAACACAGACCCTCCTCCTCTGGCTGAAGGGCCAGACACAGTCCCTGCAGCTCCCTGCTGTCTCAGGAATAGCACTGTGATCAAAAGTCCATTCTCCTGAAACTAGCTAGACACGGAGAGAGACATTTATGCCGTCATTCTTTGGCTCACGGAGTCCCTGTTCGGCTGAGACTAATCCTGAATGCAGAAACACTCCCACCTTAAATCTCCCCACTACAACGTGTCTACTCATCCCCATGGAGAGACGGCAAAACCACCCTGCCGAAGACAGTCTAGACACTCTAATCTTCAGATCCGGGCTGCTCTACGGATCGCAACAGCCTTAACAGACAAGCTCTCTACTAGTATGGGTTTTGTCTTTACTACTGTGCATGTAGAGCCCATGCAAAAAAAAAACCTAGTAAGAAAACAAAAATCAGTTAACAGGTACTGCTCACGCGTGCGCGCTACAAGGGACGCCATCACGTGGTCACGGAGACCTTCCGTACTGGCCCCCCTCCACGCTCAGCACCACGTGCATGGTCCGCGATGTCACCTGCACCGCCCGGAAACTCTCCCTACGACCTCAGGAAGCATTCGCCCTGGGCCGTCACTCAGGAGCGCCGCCGTGGGGGCGGGCTCAACCTTCTCGATTCCACGGGTGCTTACGTCGCGGGTTCCAAATACCGCGAAGATCCCACTGTGCTCCGGGCCACTCCCGTCTCCCTCTCCGTCCCGCGCAACCTGAGGAAGGCTAAATTTAGAGAACCCGGCTTCTTCACCGGGTCCCATCTCTATGACGTCACGGGCAGTCCCGCAGCCCCTCCTCCCGTGGGCCGTGTACACGCCTCTCTAGGAAGCCGGGAGGACTTCTCTTGGTGGACTTAACCCTTCTGTTCTTGAGGGCGCGTCACCGCCAGGGCTAAGGACTGGAGGGGGTGCACTGGAGGCGGGATGGCGGGAACCCGATCCCAGGGAAGAAGGAGCGAAAGCGAGGGCCTAAGAGTGAGAGAGGGAGAATCTCCCTAGAACAAGCCGGGTGCGCGTTAAGTGTCGCAGGACCAGCGTCCTCTCTGGCCACGCGTGACCGGTGCTGTCGGAAAGAATAGATGTTTTTCGCACAAGCCCTATCTCTGCAGTATCAGAATTGCGGCTTGACAACCTACGTGTGGCGTATTTCTCTTTCTCTAATTACCGTTGCCAGTTTTGGCAGAGACGAGATTGAGACTTCTAATGGGCATCGGCTTAGACTCCAGGACACGACTGGGCTCCAGTCAGTGTTCCAGAGATTCAGATAAGAGTGTGTTTCCTTGGCATTGCCTCCTGCATTTCTGTATGGAACCATCAGAGAAATTCTGTGTAGGAGAGAGGTGTGTGTGTGTGTGTGTGTGTGTGTGTGAGAGAGAGAGAGAGAGAGAGAACATGTGACACAGGAACAGACATGCTTTTGATAGGCTCTGTGATTCCCACACTGGTTAGGATTATTTAGACCGTTGTAATCAGATTACAAGCTGCAGTGTATGAGATGTGGAGAAAGAAGGCATTTTTGGTTGTCCAGTCCTGGAATATGGCCCATCCTGACAGTAGACATATCGTGTGATCAGAAATTTGGTTTTATAATTAATCACAGGATTCCATTTACATTTCCAATACAATTTCCTTATACTGAGTACTCTGGGGTGTGTGTGTGTGTGTGTGTCTGTGTGTGTGTGTGTCTGTGTGTTAGGGCTTTTTTTTTTCTTTTCTTTTTGCTTGTCTTGTCAAAAACGTAAAGTTGAATGTCCTTTCTTGTCTGAGCCTCTCAAGATACCAGCAATAGAGAGAGAAAGGATAGAAATTTTTTAAAAGATTCCACATTTTAAGGAGACTTGCAACAACTCCTTATGAAAGGCAAGGTCTCTTACCTGGAACCTCTTGGGATTCAGTAAAATGTTTTTGTGAAAGCGCTGTTTCTGCTGTTTTTATTTGGATATTGACTATATTTCAATCTGCACTTGAGATTTGCATGATATAGGTAAGTTACAGCCCTGGATTGGGAGAACCCAACCCCAAGGAAGGGTCTGAGGGAGGCCAAACACAGAGTCAACGGTGGAGACAAGGAAGCCAGGTGATTGGGAGCTGGAATGGTTGAGTTCAGTCAGTCAACCCAGATCAAGCTCTGTCTTTCTGGACAGTTGTCAGACTGAAACACTGGGTAGAGGTCACAAACACCTCAGGTCTGAACTCTGGTGTGTGACCAAGTCTCTCAGTCGGGATATAAACTCCAACTTGGCTCAAGTTTCAGTGCCTGCCTCACAGCACCAAAGACAAAGGAGACCTCACTCCAGGACCTGGATCTCCCTCCAGATCGGAGGCATCACGCCCTGGACACAGACTCCCAACTACCTCATGGACCCCACACTATGGCTCGCAAAACCCAAACTATCCCAAGAACAGACTGAGGGAAGCCAACCACTTAGACTCAATGGCCCAGACAAGGAAGCCAGATTGTTAGGAGCTGAAGTGGATGAGCTACAGACTCAGGAAAGGGCAGCTAGGAGACCTCAAGGCATTGCACATACAAGATCAAACAACCCACAGAACTCAAACTCCAGGGAACTCAAGAAATGAGGAGAGACCCGAAGCAGCTCAGAGACGATGAATTCTAAAATACAGACCCACATGCTTTTTAACAACCTAAGAACATGCAACATAGAAACTTAACAGCTCACAGACCTCACACCCCGCATGTCGATACCACACAATCACAGAGCTCACAATGCTGCATGCAGACACACAAGCAGCACAGGGCACCCGTACTGTGAACACAGAGCTTGCTCCAAACCTCCTGCCCTGTGACAAATAACCTTTGTGGCCTCACAACCTAGAGGATGGGCCTCCAGGAGCTCAAATATGCCAACCTCGACAGAGACCCTCAGGAGTGCTCAAACCCTAATTACTGAAATACATCATGGGAACAGCCCCAGACACCTTACATTCTGCACACTGCACCCAAAAGAGTTCCGATACCACATACATTTGGAGAGAGCCCTTAAATAGCCCGGAGAACTCTCACTTGGACACACAACACCTCACAGCTCAGTGATCTCATGCACCGCACACACCCTCACACAGTTCAGATACCTCAAATCGCGGACAGACCCCAAACCAGTTCAGAGAAATGACATCTTGGTTTTCAACACAAAAAGTCAGCCCATACAGGACACATGCTAATGAGAGACGCAATGAGGTCTCACCCAGGCCCTGAGTGAGACGCAGAGACTGAAAGGCAGAATTCCAAGAGCCTTTCTGGAACACAGGTGTCTCCACATTATTAGCCCCTAACCCAGTGCGCCCCTCAAGGCAACTGAGGAACTTCCTTTTCCAAGGGAAGGATGCCCCCAAGATTTTGCCATCATTGGCTGTTTCTGGACACTGACACAGCTGCAGCATGCCCAGGCAACACTGAAGAGGGCAGCCCCCAGGCCTGACACACAGTAGAGGCTTCCACCCATCAAAATGGGGCTATCTTCTCGGTTTGAAAGGTTCATACCATCCACAGGAGACTCATGCTGTCCTTAAGGCCCCAGAGCCCTCCTGCTGAGTGGAAGCTGTGGGAAAAGTGGAGCAGGACAGTCCCACGCTGCTCAGGGTAGACCCAGCCCTGCCTCCAGCCTTGTGGAAGGTCTGGCCCATATCCTGTTCACCCTGAACACAGTGCTTGCTGTAGCCCTCTCAGCTCCTAAAGCTTGGAGGCACTGCAGCCACCTGGTTTTCCCAGTGTCCACCTGACCCCGAACAGAAGGACACCTTCAGCCGGCAGATCCTTTGCAGCCAGTGAATACCAGTGGGGGAAGGAGATGGTGAAGGGGTTTACGTTGCCCTGCCAGGCAGACATGCCACAGACCACATACCATACCACCGAGGGACGCCCCTGTCCCAACCCCCGCCCCCCCCCCCATCCCCAAAGAGGAAACCTGTCCCCTCCTCTCAATGCCTAATTCTGGTTTAAAAGGGCAGGTGGCACGAGGGCCTCTACAGTTCCTGCCGGACTTTGTCCAAACTCTGAAGCACATTCATTTCCCCCTTCTTCTCCCACCATGAGGCCAACAACCAGAGCAGGGCTATTTGCTCATGGGCAGTAGCCACTCAAGGCTGTGGAATTTGAGGGCAGAGGCTGATGTGGGCTCGACTTGTACACCTTGTCCTCCTCAGCGGACACACACACTGGGCCACTTCTGAGGCCATGGTGGATTTTCAGTCCCCCAGGATCACAGGAACCCAGTCTTGCTTCAGCAGCCTTTCAGACACAGGTGTGAATACAGTCAGGGTTTAAGGACTGGCTGGTGAGAAGTTCAGGGACTTGAGAACCCACCTATGTCTTACTTATCTACCCTCACCCAAACATCTCCCCTATCTAATGCTTAAAGTCCCATCATCGAAGCGTTCACTTCTTTGGGATGAGTAGTTCACCGTCTGGTTCCCTGTAGAAACCTGGCCTGGAGTATGTCACGAGCTCTCTGAAATGTCTCTGCCCCTCTAGGACCTACATGGTGTCTGCTGGGCACATAACAGGACACCGGAGAAAGATTTAGTGATTTGTTATTGGGCTCTGATATCCACATCGTGGCCAGTACCCACAGTCCCATTGTTCAAAAACGTAACAGGAAGATAGACTAGAGGATACAACAAAAGCCAGTGATCCCACTGACCTGGCTAGTATCTTCAGCCCCTTTTGTGGACGAGTGGCTGGAGTTTCCAGAGCAGGATTCCAAACCCTCCACTTTCACCTCCACTCTTCCAAGCCCCACTTCTGCACTCATAAACTCTTTTGAGGACACCCCCACCTCCAGCCAGTGGGGGTTCTCTCCCCTGGAAGATCCTGGTAAGCAATCCCATCTTGACCAATCAGATCTAGTGTTGCCCTTAATCCCTGCCCTGCTCACCCATTAGGGAACCTTTCATGTGCTCCGCTGCCATCTTCCCCGGTCCCCACTTGATTAGAATCTGTGGAGCTGACGAGTTGAGGCCAGAAGTTGGATGATGGTGACCTCAGGAGAGGTGGAGGTCCTTGCATGCCGGTGAGCTCCCCTGCACCCTGCACCCAACGGTTGGTTTGGGAATACAAGGCTCCCTCACCCCTAGCTGTACCTCCCAGAGAGGACTGCTGCTTCTGGGCCTCTCAGTGGGACACCCTAGTACGGGAAGGTACCTACTGTCCACTGCTCCTCTACCGAGCTTTCACCTGCTCCTGTCACGCCACACTCTGGCAGTTTGCCCAGACAGGGTCACATCATTCCCAGCTCCCCTCCTCCCCGAGATACACCTAAATGGGTAGTGGATTGTTCTATCCTGGTCTCGCCACTCTTAAAATCCCCACAGGCATCATTCCGGCTGCAGATTCCAAGATCTTGTAGAGAGCCTGGATAAGGAAACCAGCCTGCTGTCAACAGCCCCTGCTGCACGATGGGGCGCTGAGGATGCCAGCAAAGGGGCATTTGTTACCCCAGCCCCCCTGAGGGAAGAAGCATGAAGGTAAAAGAACCTTGCAGACTCCAGGGTGGCATCTTCAAAATTTGACTCTACCCTGTCCCCATCCTCGCTACAGTTTCGGCTTCATGAAAAGGAACACACATGGGTCTTCTGTGGTGCCTCCCCACCATTTAGAACAGTATCAGGTACACAAGTAGGTACTTCAGAGATGTTTCTGTAGCCAAAGGATTCTTTGATCCAGCAATTACCATGCTACAAACCGGTCTTCAAGAAATATTCACAGAGGCACAGAGCTGTGTATATAGAATGACAAGAGCAAATTTCTGGGGGGAAGATATCCTAAATAGCCATTGGTAGTCAACAACATTTGGAAGGGGAAATGAGAGATGTAAGTGTTCATATCCTACCATGGAGCTCCCCCTGGTCTTGAAACAGAATGAGAGGAGCAATTTTGTACTGGCCAGAGAGCTTTTATTATTTTTTATTATTTATTTTATTATTTATCATATAAATATATAATTTTTTAAAATTATATATATATATATATAAATATATATATATTTTAAAAGGGGGTAGCATGTAAGAGGTCCCCCTAACTGTACACGTACATGTATATGCACGTGCAGTATGTCAATGCAGATAACGGGGACAAGAAGGAAACACCACCATATTAGGCCACAGTGCTTACCTCAGATGACCAAGCTGATGAAGGCAAGATTCAGACAGCTTTTTATGTCTTTGGGTGTAGCCAACTGTGTTTCTAAAAATGGCCAAAAACCTATCCAAAGGTACATGCTTTCCTTTAAATTTTTTTCATCTCATTGAGATGTAAGTCAGGTACCATCAAACTCACCCTTTTTCATTGTATATGCCACAATGGTTTGTTGTACAAACCGTCACCAATATCTAATTCCAGGAAAAAAACAAAAACAAAAACATACCATTGGCAGTCCATCCCCAATCCCATCCCAGGAACCTTGGACATTCACTTATCGGCTTCCTGTCTCCACAGATCTTCCAATCTGGATATTTCAAATAAATAGGATGATACATTACGTGGCCTTTGCATCTGGCTTCTTTCACTGAGCATAACGTGTTTAAGATTCATCTGGTATCACTACTCCATTCATTTTTATGACTGAATATTATTCTGCTATATAGATATAATCACCACATGTGACATATTCATTACATAGTTGGCATTTGGGTTGTTTGCACTCTTCGACTGTGGCGATTAATGCTGCCAGGAACATTTGTATACAAGTTTTTATGTGAGCTTATGACTTCACTTGTCTTCGACATATACCTAGGAGTGGGATAACTGGGTCACACAGCAACTCTGATGAATTTTTTGAGGAGCTGCCAAACTGTTTTTCAAAGATGTGTCATTTTGCATTTCCACCAGCAATGTATGAGGATTTTGCACATCTTCCCCAACACTTGTTATTTTCATTTTTGAAATGCTATCCACACTAGTTGGGTGGGAAGTTGTAATTCATCATGCTTTCAATTTTTGTTTCCCTAATGACTAATATTTTTTGACACCTATTCATGTCCTTAAGAATACTGTTAGGTACATCTTTTTTTTTTTTTTTTTTTAAGATATGTCTATTCAGACGCTTAGTCCATTTTTAATTGGGTTCTCTTTTCCTTTGAGCTTGTAAGAGTTCTTTCTACAATCTGAATACTGGGCCCTTATCATATACACAAATATATTCTCCCATTCCTTGGTTTTGTTCTTTCACTTTCTTTTTTCTAATGAAAGTTTTATTATTTTTTAAAGATTTTATTTATTTATTTGAGAGAGAGGGAGAGCATGAGTGGGGGAGAGGCAGAGGGAGAGGTAGAAGCAGACTTCCTGCTCAGCAGGGAGCCCACAGTGAGGTTTGATCCCAGGACCCTGAGATCATGACCTGAGCCAAAAGCAGACACTTCACCCACTGATCCACCCACGCTTCTTCACTTTCTTATGGTGTCCTTTAAAGCAAAATCTTCTCTAATTTTGATGAAGTAATTTTAATCTAATTTTTCATTTATTACCTGTCCCTTTGGTGTCCTAAGATTCCATCACCTAACCCAATGATACAAGTTTTTACTCCTATGTTCTTCTACAGAAGTTTCATTTTAGCCCTTATTATTCAATTTGATCCATTCTGACTTAATTTTTGTCTGTAGTATGAAGGTTGGATTCAAATTCATTACTTTATTTTTAAAAGATTTAATTTATTTATTCATGAGAGACAGAGAGAGAGAGGCAGGGAGAGAGGCAGAGGGAGAGGCAGAGGGAGAAGCAGACTCCCCACTGGGAGCCCGATGTGAGACTCGATCCCAGGACCCCGGGACAATGACCCAAGCCAAAGGCAGATGGCTCAACCATGAGCCACCCAGGTGCCTTTCAAATTCATTTCTTTAAATGTGAATATCTTTTTTAAAATTCCCCTGGCTATTCGGGGTCTTTTCTGATTCCACACAAATCTTAAAATAATTTGTTCTAACTCTCTGAAGAAAGTCCATGGTATTTTGATACGGATTGCATTAAACGTGTAAATTGCCCTGGGTAACATTGACATTTTCACAATATTAATTCTGCCAATCCATGAGCATGGAATATTTTTCCATCTCTTTGTGTCTTCCTCAATTTCTTTCAGAAGTGTTCTATAGTCTTTAGGGTATAGATCCTTTACCTCTTTGGTTAGGTTTATTCCTATGTATCTTATGCTTTTGGGTGCAATTGTAAATGGGATTGACTCCTTAATTTCTCTTTCTTCAGTCTCATTGTTAGTGTATAGAAATGCCATTGATTTCTGGGCATTGATTTTGTATCCTGCCACGCTACCAAATTGCTGTATGAGTTCTAGCAATCTTGGGGTGGAGACTTTTGGGTTTTCTATGTAGAGTATCATGTCATCAGCGAAGAGGGAGAGTTTGACTTCTTCTTTGCCAATTTGAATGCCTTTAATGTCTTTTTGTTGTCTGATTGCTGAGGCTAGGACTTCCAATACTATGTTGAATAGCAGTGGTGAGTGGACATCCCTGTCTTGTTCCTGATCTTAGGGGAAAGGCTCCCAGTGCTTCCCCATTGAGAATTATATTTGCTGTGGGTTTTTCGTAGATGGCTTTTAAGATGTCGAGGAAAGTTCCCTCTATCCCTACACTCTGAAGAGTTTTGATCAGGAATGGATGCTGTATTTTGTCAAATGCTTTCTCTGCATCTAATGAGAGGATCATATGGTTCTTGGTTTTTCTCTTGCTGATATGATGAATCACATTGATTGTTTTACGAGTGTTGAACCAGCCTTGTGTCCCGGGGATAAATCCTACTTGGTCATAGTGAATAATTTTCTTAATGTGCTGTTGGATCCTATTGGCTAGTATCCTGTTGAGAATTTCTGCATCCATGTTCATCAGGGATATTGGTCTGTAATTCTCCTTTTCGGTGGGGTCTTTGTCTGGTTTTGGAATTAAGGTGATGCTGGCCTCATACAACGAATTTGGAAGTACTCCATCTCTTTCTATCTTTCCAAACAGCTTTAGGAGAATAGGTATGATTTCTTCTTGAAACGTTTGATAGAATTCCCCTGGGAAGCCACCATATCTGGGGGCATCACAATGCCAGATTTCAGGTTGTACTACAAAGCTGTGGTCATCAAGACAGTGTGTTACGGGCACAAAAACAGACACATAGATCAATGGAACAGAATAGAGAACCCAGAAGTGGACCCTCAACTTTATGGTCAACTAATATTCGATAAAGGAGGAAAGACTATCCATTGGAAGAAAGACAGTCTCTTCAATAAATGGTGCTGGGAAAATTGGACATCCACATGCAGAAGAATGAAACTAGACCACTCTCTTTCACCCTACACAAAGATAAACTCAAAATGGATGAAAGATCTAAATGTGAGACAAGATTCCATCAAAATCCTAGAGGAGAACACAGGCAACACCCTTTTTGAACTTGGCCACAGTAACTTTTTGCAAGATACATCCACGAAGGCAAAAGAAACAAAAGCAAAAATGAACTATTGGGACTTCATCAAGATAAGAAGCTTTTGCACAACAAAGGATACAGTCAACAAAACTAAAAGACAACCTACAGAATGGGAGAAGATATTTGCAAATGACCTATCAGATAAAGGGCTAGTTTCCAAGATCTATAAAGAACTTCTTAAACTCAACACCAAAGACACAAACAATCCAATCACGAAATGGGCAAAAGACATGAAGAGAAATCTCACAGAGGAAGACACAGACATGGCCAACATACACATGAGAAAATGCTCTGCATCACTTGCCATCAGGGAAATACAAATCAAAACCACAATGAGATACCACCTCACACCAGTGAGAATGGGGATAATTAACAAGGTAGGAAACCACAAATGTTGGAGAGGATGCGGAGAAAAGGGAACCCTCTTACACTGTTGGTGGGAATGTGAACTGGCGCAGCCACTCTGGAAAACTGTGTGGAGGTTCCTCAAAGAGTTAAAAATAGACCTGCCCTACCACCCAGCAATTGCACTGTTGGGGATTTACCCCAATGATTCAGATGCAATGAAACGCCGGGACACCTGCAACCCGATGTTTCTAGCAGCAATGTCCACAATAGCCAAACTGTGGAAGGAGCCTCGGTGTCCATCGAAAGATGAATGGATAAAGAAGATGTGGTTTATGTAGGCAATGGAATATTACTCAGCCAATAGAAATGACAAATACCCACCATTTGCTTCAACGTGGATGGAACTGGAGGGTATTATGCCGAGTGAAGTAAGTCAATCGGAGAAGGACAAACAGTGTATGTTCTCATTCATTTGGGGAATATAAATAATAGTGACAGGGAATATAAGGGAAGGGAGAAGAAATGTGTGGGAAATATCAGAAAGGGAGACAGAACATAAAGACTCCTAACTCTGGGAAACGAACTAGGGGTGGTGGAAGGGGAGGAGGCCGGGGGGTGGGGGTGAGTGGGTGACGGGTACTGAGGGGGACACTTGACCGGATGAGCACTGGGTGTTATTCTGTATGTTGGTAAATTGAACACCAATAAAAAATTAATTTATTAAAAAAAATAAATGTGAATATCTAGTTGTCCCAGCACCATTTGCTAAAAAGAGTCTTCCTATGTAATTGTCTTGGCGCTGCTGTCAACAATTAACCCACCACAGATGTATGGGTTATTTCTGGACTTTCAATTCTATTCTGTGATCTCTATGTTCATCTTTACATCAGTACTACATTTGTACTGATTACTGGAGCTTTGAAATAATGTTTGAAATCGGAATGTGTGAGTCCTCCACTTTGGTTGTCTTTGGTAAGATCATTTAAGCTATTCTGGATCCGCGAAATTTCCACATGAATTTCAGGATCAGCCTCTCAATTTCTAAAACACTGCAGTTAGAATATTGATAGGGATTATACTGAATGCCTGGATCAATTTAGGGAATGCTGCCATCTTAACATCAGGTCTCCCAATCCATGAACACAGGAGCCATTTCCATTTATTCAAGTTTGCTTTAATCTCTTTCAACTGTGTTTTATAATTGTCAGTGTCTAACTCTTGCACCTGTTTGGTTGATTCCTAAACATGTCATTCTTTGGACTCTACTGTAAGTGAAATCATCTTCTCGGTTATTTATTTGGATTTTTCACTGCTAATGTATAGAAACAGAACTGATTTTTGTATATCAATCTGTCTTGCAACCTGAAGAATCTGAAGTCTTTGCTAAGGTTAAAAGAATTATAGCAACAACAGAACTGAAGGCCAAGTCGACTAACGAAAAGATTGACTCAAACACCATCACTGACACCCTCTGATAGTAAAAGCAAATACAAAAGACACATTACATACAAGGGATCAAACAGGATGGCAGGCTACTCATCAGAATCCATGTGGCTCAGATCTCGGGTTCACGCAAATGGTTTTGAAAAATGAAGGTAAGACAAAAACTTTAAAACAAACAGAAAAGCTGAGCAAACGCATAGCCAGCAGATCTGCCCTACAAAACATGTTAGAGGAAGTTCTTCGGGAAGAAGGCAAATGATATCCAAAGAAAACGTGGATCTATACAAAGAATTGAATAGTGCTGGGCATGGTAAATTGTGGGCGAATGTGAATTTTTCTCTTATATCCAATCTCTTTGAAAGATAACTATCTAAATTAATAACAATAACGATGTACGCACTGTGGAGTTTTAAGACACTGGCAGAAACAAACTGCAAGGCAACAATAGCACCAAGGATGGGAGATAGGAAGCGGAGGCATACAGTCGTATGGTTCTCACAGCGTACACCAAGCAGTATAGTATCATTTGAAGGCATGCTGTGAAAAGCAACAATATATACTGTAAACCCTAGAGCAACAATTTGAAAAGAATGTTTAAAGGTGTAGAAGTAGTAAGCCAACAGTGGAGATAAAATGGAAAACCAGCAAATGTTCAACTGATCCAAAAATATGAAGGGAAGAGGAAAATATGAATTAAAAATGCATATGATAGAAATATACAGCCAGCCAGATGGTAGACTTACATGTAAACTGTTAACACACTATATGTACACTGCCTACACATCAATTCAAAGACCTAAGTTGTCACTTTAGATAAAAATAGCAAGACCCAAGTAGATACTGTCCAGAAGAATCCCACCTTAAATATAAACACATAAAGAAGTCACAAGGACTTGAATGGAAAATGATAATGCTATGGTCTGAAGATGTCTCCTCCAAAATTCATGTTCAATCCTTTTTTTTTTAATTTTTTTATTATTTATTTATGATAGGCACACAGTGAGAGAGAGAGGCAGAGACACAGGCAGAGGGAGAAGCAGGCTCCATGCACCGGGAGCCCGACGTGGGATTCGATCCCGGGTCTCCAGGATCGCGCCCTGGGCCAAAGGCAGGCGCCAAACCGCTGCGCCACCCAGGGATCCCTCATGTTCAATCCTAACCCCCAAAGATGATGGTATTAGGCAGTAAGGCTTTGGGGAAGGGTTTAGGCCCTAGGGCAGAGCCCACAGAAATGGGACTAGGGCCCTTATAAAAGAGGCTCCAGACAGATCCTCTGTTTTCCACCATGTGAGGACACGACCACAAATCTGTGACCTGGAAGAGGGCCCTCGCTAGAACCCAACCACGCTGGCACCCTGATCCCAGACCTCCAACCTCCGTAAGCATGAGGAGGAAGTTTGTTTAGAAGCCATCTACTCTATGGTATTTTGTTTCTCCCTCCCAAACACAGTAAGACACAGATACCCAGCAAACGCGAACCAAGTGAGTAGCTAGAGGGGCTAAATTAGTATTACACAAAGTATACTTCAGAATGAGGGTTATCACAAGGGAAAAGACAGATTTACACAATAAAAGAGAGGTCTAGTCATCGAGAAGATCTAAAAATCATGAATGGGCATGCATTTTTATTTTATTTATTTTAATTGGAACCACACTAAATAGGTTTTTTTAAAAAAAGATTTTTCTTTATTTGAGAGACAGAGAGAGAGAGAGAAGAGAGAGGGAGGGAGAAAGAGCATAAGCAGGGAAGGGGCAGAGGGAGAGGGAGAAGCAGACTCCCTGCTGAGCACGGAGCCCAATGCGGGACTCAATCTCACGACCCTGAGTTCGTGACTTGAGCTGAAGGCAGATGCTCAATCTATTGAGCTATCCAGGTGCCCTGTGCATGTTTTTTTAAAACACAAGAGCTGAAAACTGAAAAAACTAAAAGGAAGAATAGACCCAAATCAGTTATAGGGAGAGCCTTCAGCATTATCCTGTGCACAACAGACAGCACAAGTGGACGATACAATCAGACACTCTATGGAACATGGGAGCAACACCATCAACAAGCAAGACCTAAGTGATACTTACAGAAGGACGGCAGAAGACATATTCTTCTTCTTCTTTTTTTTTTTTTTTAAAGATTTTTGAAATTTATTGAGAGACACACAGAGAGAGGCAGAGACACAGGCAGAGGGAGAAGCAGGCTCCCCGTGGGGAGCCCGATGCGGGGTTCGATCCCGGAACCCCGGGAACATGCCCTGAGCCGAAGGCAGACGCCCAACCACTCACCCACCCAGGCGTCCTCATACACATTCTCTTGAAGTGCACATACATTGTTCACCTAGACAGACCATATGCCGTGCCATAAAGTACTCAACAACTTCTAAAGGACTGAAATAATACAAACTAGGTACTTTCACCACAAAGAATTAAAATAGAAAGAGGTTGCAGTGAGGTAGCTGGAAAACCACAAAATATTTTGAAATTAAATGACATTTCTAAGTAATGCAGAGATCAAAGAAGAAACCGCAGGAAGCTGAAAACCAAAAGGCAGTGTATCAAAATTTGTGAGGTGGATCTAAAATACTGCATTGAGGGACATTTTTATCATTAAATACTTAGATTAGAAAAGGAGAATTGGGGACGCCTGGGTGGCTCAGTGGTTGAGCGCCTCCCTTCGGCCCTGGAGTACCGGGATCGAGTCCCACATAGGGCTCCCTGCATGTATCTCTGTCTCTCTCTGTCTCTGTCTCTCATGAATAAATTAATAAAATCTTAAAAGAAAAGAAAAGAACAATTGTCTCCAATCAATTATCTAAGCTGTCACCTTAAGAAACTAGAGAAGCAAAGTCAATTTAAACCTAAGGCAAGCGGAAAAAGTATAACGGAGGTTTGAACAGAAATCGACTTAATGGAAAGCACAAAATCAATACAAAGAAATCGATGAAAGTAAGAGCTGGTTCTCTGACAAGATCAGTAAATCTAATAGGTTCAGCCAGACTGCTAAAAATGAAGGAGGGCAGAGTGACACAGAGGAGTCACATGAGTACTGCCAGAGGGGACATCAATACAGATCCTGCAGACATGAACTAGGTAAGAAAATATTAAAAATATGATCCAAAAAAAGATGAAATGGGAAAACTCCTTGAGAGATAGCAGCTAGCAAACTGCAGTCAAGAAGACATTAACCAAATGGTCCTATCTCTCCCAAAGAGACTGAATTCAGTAAATCAAACACAAAACAAAAACCCTTCCCTCACATAAAACTCTCAAGGTTAAGCAGCTTCACTGTTTAATTTCTACCAAATATGCACACACACATCACACACACACACGCGCGCGCACACACACACACATACACACACACACATTATGTAAAAGAAATAATGCCAGTTTTGTACAGAGCCGGCAATATCCTGGTATCAAAGCGAGACAAAAACTTTTTAAGAAAATAAATTACAGACTGCGAAAAAAATAAAGGGAAACCTCACTGTAAAGGAGTGTCCAGAACCCAGAAGGGAGAGCCATACTGCTCAACATCACTGACAGGAACAATTATCCATTACAGACCCAACAGAATGATCAACATGAAAGAATCCTCCATTACAGGCCCCAACAGGAAAGATGTACACTGCATCTCCTACGAGATACCAACTACCCCGGGACGCCTGGGTGGCTCAGTGGTTGAGCGCCTGCCTTCGGCTCAGGTCGTGATCCCTGGGTCCTGGGATCGAGTCTCCCACTGGGCTTTCCGCAGGAAGCCTGCTTCTCCCTCTGCCTATGTCTCTGCCTCTCTCTCTCTGTCTCTCATGAATAAATAAAAATCTTAATAAAAAAAAAAGATATCGACTACCGCTGCAACTCAGCCAATGAGAAACTATCAGCTCCCTCAACTCTTGCTTTTCTCCAACAGACTTTTGTTCAAAACAACCCCTTCCAACTTCCTCCTCCATAAAATAATGTACCTCCCCTTTGTTTGTTGGACTTGCCTAGGATTTTGCCTTAGGTGGCTTGTTCCAAATTGTAATTCTCTGCTATTCTTGAAGAAACCCACTTTTGCTGGTAAAATAACTGGCTGATTATTTTTAAGGCTAACAAGAACAACAGAAATCATGAACACAGATGTAGTAATCCAAAATAAAATATTAGCTCTTTGAAACCAGTAATATATAAAAAAGAGAAAATACCAGTGAAATGGCATTTGCTCCACAGCTGCAAGGCTGGTTGAGTATTTGATAATCAATCACTCTAACCGAGCATAATAACAGACTAAAAATATATGAACATCTCAGCAGATGCGTAAAAAACATTTGATAAAATGCACTTGATAAAAACTCCTAGCAAACTAGGAGTAGAGAGGGGTTTCTCTCTTAGTCTTTTAGGGTGGATGTCACAAAACTAACATAGACCAGAGGACTTACAAAACCAAGAGAAATGTATTTCTTACATTTACGATGCTCGGAAGCCCAAGATCAAGGCACCAGCAAGTTCTGGATCAGGCGAGGCCCGGCTTCCCATCACACAGACTACTGACTTCTTGTCCTCACATGGCAGGAGGGCCGAGGGAGCTCTCGGGGTCTCTCTGATAAGGGTGCTAATGCCATTCATGTGGGCTCCATGCTCATGACCTCAGGACCTCCCAAAGGCCCCACTTCCAATTACGATCATACTGGAGAAAGGCTTCAACATGAATGCTGGGGAGATGGCAATATTCACTCTCTACGGCAACATCCTTAAACTGATCATTGGCATCTACAAAAATATCTAAGGCTAGTCTAATCATTAATCATGAAGATCTGAATGCTTCCCCTCTAAGGCAACAAGGCAAGTAGGTGTACTTTCGCCACTTTGAGTCAATGGTCTACTGGCTGTTCTAGCCAATAAAAAAGTCAAGAAAAAAGAAAGAAGTAACACAGTCACTATGCACAGGCAAAACCTGACTCCATAAAAAGAATCCACAGAAAAGTTATCTGAATTAAGAAGCCAGTTTAGCAAAGTAACAAGATACCAGATCAGTATGCAAAAGTAAACTGTTTCTATATACCAGCCATAAATAATTAAAAGACGGGAGATTGTAAAAAAAGCAACACTACATAGTGTAATACTAAAAAACAAGACAGAGAAGTGTGCCACCACAGTCCCCACTACCCAACTACAGAGCTGTGGCTCAGAGGTTTTGAAGCAGATTGACCCTCTCAAAGGAACGAACTTGATTTGCAATGCAGTGCTGAGAAGGTGAAGCCTAGGGGCACTTTCAAAACAGAGGAGGCTGTGGTAAAAGGCAACCTGGAGGAGATGGATGGAGTTCTTGGACATAGAGGATCAACTGCAGGCTGGGTGGATTACCTGAGACAATCAGGGAGAGAGACAGCTGGAAGGAACCTGCCTAGGGTCAGAAAAAAATCTCAAACGTGAACTTGGATAGCTAGCCCTTCAAAGGACCACGGATTTCACTGGTTTACATTATGAAGCAATATATCCAGAGCACTGCTGAAAACACTAGAACAGGCAGCCCCCAGTTAGTGGACCTGAACAGCTGGGTTTGGTCAGGGGAAGAGACAATCAAAGACAGCTCTGCCAAAACCAGTCATCCCAGGGTGACAGTGGGCATACCCAGGTCGGCTCTCCCTGAGGGAGGCGGGGGAGAGTAAGCAGGGAAATCAGACTCCACTTAAATAAACCAGCCAGACACTAAACAACTAAACAAGCAAATCACAGTAACAAACACAGGGAGGGGTGGGATGGTCTAGTAATCAGATCACTACCATATTTTAAATATTTTAGATAGTACAGCAATAAGAATATTTTAGATAGTCAGGTTTCCAGACAAGAAAAAACTTAGGATACATGCAAAGAAACAGGAAAGTATGAATAAGCAAGCAACAGAAATTGTTAGTGGTTGCAACCGGATGTCTGATTTTTCTTTTTAAAAAGATTATATTTATTTATTCACGAGACACACACACACACACAGAGAGGCAGAGACATAGGCAGAGGGAGAAGCAGGTTCCCCACAGGGAGCCCAATACGGGACTCCATCCCTGGACCCCGGGATCACCACCTGAGCTGAAGTCAGACACTCAACCACTGAGCCACCCAGGCACCCCCAGATGGCAGATATGACAAGGAATTCAAACTAGCAGTTATAAATAGGTCCCAAGAACAAAAGGAAATCACAATCAAAGAAGGAAAGGAAGGTATGATGAAAATGTCCCGTCAAATAGGGAATAACATAACAATAAAGAGAGAACAATTATCAAAAAGAACCGAATAGAAGTTCTGGAGCTGAAAAGTGCAATAATGGAAGTGAACAATTCACTCAAGGAGAGCGACAGCAGTTGAGCTACCAGGGAAAGATTGAGCAGTCTTGAAGACGGAGAGAAATCATTATAATCTGAAGAAAGAGAGGAAAACAAATGAGGAAAATGAACTGAGCTGCACAGAAATACGGGACACTCCTAAGAACTCCAACAGAGATGCATGAATGTGCCAGAACACAGACAGAAAGGAGAAAAAATATTCAGAGATACCGCCTGAAAGAAGCTCAACGAATTCCAAGCAGGATAAAGGGGAAGAGATACACAGACACATCATAGTAAAAATGCTGAAAGCCAGAGGCAAGGAGAAATTCTTGAAAACAACAAGAGAAAAGGACCCATCACTTATGAGGACAAGTCAATCAGATTAGAGCCGATTTCTCAGGAGGCCAGAAGGAAGTGGGATACTATTTTCAACATGTTCAACGTCCAGGAACCTCAAATCCAGTAAACACTTTTTAAAAATGAGAGCAACGTTACTGAATTTGTTCCTTAGTTCTAACAGTTGTGGTTTATTTTTTGTTTTTTGTTTTTGCTTTTCTTGTCAGAGTCTTCAGGATCTTCTATGTCATCTGGACTTGGAGGATATGATGGCTAAGTAAAATAAACCAGACACAGAAAGACAAATACTACATGCTCTCGCTTACCTATGCAATCTAAAATAGACCCATAGAAGCAATGGTTGCCAGGGTTTGGGGCAGGGACAAATGGTCAGGCAGGGTCAAAGGTACAAAGTTACTATTGTGCAAGATGAATATTTCTGGAGATCTACTCTACAGCATAGTACCTTTAGCTGATGATACTGTCTTGTATACTTAAAACTGCTAAGAGATGATCTCATGTTAAGTGTTCTTACCACTGATGATGATAATATAATAACAACTGCACCAAAAAAACAAAGGGAGTGGGAGGAAACTTTGGGAGGTGAAGGCTACATCTATGACCTTGATGCAGTGATGGCATACATCTGCATACACACTCAAGTTGTACACGAGATACGTACAGCTTTACCTATCAATCATACCTCAATAAAAAGTACCGCTTTGGTACCACTAATCACAGGTGTAATTTTTCTATTTCGGGGTATGATTATTATTCTCTTATGATTTGGCATAAACTCCTTGAAATCAGGGAACTGCTTTTTATTGTATCCACAGGCACCCAACACACTGTCTAGATAGTAAGTGGAGCTTGGTGAGTCACAGTTAAATGAATAGAGTCTCTCTTCCTGTGTTTCTTACATAGACATAGACATAGACATAGACATAGACATAGACATAGACATAGACACACACACACATACACTGTTACCATCATCCTTATGCAGATCAGTGTGCAATGCCCAGGCAGCCACCCTGAGCTGGATTAGGAGGTGGAGGAGCACCAGGAGTTTTGCTAGATGGCAGCTCTGAGCTTCTGTAGTAAGGTGAAGCAGCATCATTCTCGGCAGGGCTAAGAAGCTTTCTGAGTCTACGGTAGAGGCTGAGACCTTTGTGCCTTCACACACTCAGTGTCCCCTTGTTACTGCTGATGGCGGGTCCTCAGAATGCTCATCACCAAGTGCAGTGATTCCCTCCCAGACCTTGGACTACAGTGCTCTCTCCGCAAAATAATAGAGCACACTATTTTCTTAGCAGAAAAGCGAGACCAGAAATCAGGCTTTTTGTTGTTTGTCCCCTCTTGATGTGTTTTCTCTCCTTTTACTCACTTCTGTGTTTCTTCTTTGAGTCACTCAACCCAACCCTGCTAACTCCAACCAACTACTACAACACCTGTGCCTGTATTTCACTTGCGATGTAGGGATCTACCGGAGGAGGGCTGGATCCAACTACTGTACTATATATTTTCTGTTCTCTCTTCTGAATCCGTAGGCTTCCAGACTTCAAGAAAAGTACTCCACTGGTCCACAAAAGGAGAATGCTTCAGGTGAGGCTGCCACTCTCAACCACAGCATGACGCAAACCAGTGCTGCCTCATAAGAACCAAAGAGAGCAAAGGCCTGAGAAATCTTAATGCAGATACTCATCTCAATATCACAACTGTCTCCTCTTAGGGACATGAAGTTGTTGTCCGGTTTGGTTTGCTTTTGGCCTCCATCATCTGGGGCGATTTCATTGCACTTGCAGACGTGGCTAGCCTTCCATCCAAACCTCTCTGCTTCCCCCACTTCATTACTGCTTCATTACTGTACCACAGCTCTCTCCTATGCTCTAAATGTACTGATTGGTTTTTCACCTGGCAAGGATATAAAAGCAATCTGTTACCCTGAAACGTCAAGATATGCAAGAGAAACGACCTAAAACCTGTAGCAGAAACACAATGGCTGTGCAACAATAGTGAAGACACAGCAAATAAAACAGTGAATAAAATGTTATTTGAAAATTGTCTAGAGTTTCACACTTAGGGAAAATGACTCAATGTGGTGTACTCCCTTCCAGGCTTCTTTCTATGCATCTTTTGAATTATGAGACTGGAGTGGGGAGGTCATCTACATTCTTTCATCTGTTGCTTTGTTTCCTAACTTTATACCATAAACTACTGTCCATCACGATAACAACGATGAGGATACTGATGCTCACATCCACAGGTACAGACCTTGATCCAGACCAGATATCCACTTAGTGATGCACCTATACCGACTTATCACCCCATAGTGTTTCCTGCACTGAAGAGACATCCTGTTCACTCCATACACAGATCCCGCATAATCAGATTAAGCTGCTGCACACGTTCACCTGCTTTTTGAGCCACAGGACATTTGACACCGAGGTGCATCGCAGGTCAGGGCCAAATCCCATGTCTCTTTATGTACAACTCCAACTCCGCCCTTGCTGCCTGGTGGCTTTGGGTAAGTTACCTCACCTCTCAACCTCGACGTGACTCAGTTTCTTGGTCTGTAAAAAAAGGAATGTTAACTTTAAAAATACCTCCCAGTATTGTAGTGATGATGTAGTATTGATGACTTTGAAAATTGTATCTGTAGATAAAGGGCTAAAAACAATGCCAGGCCTAGAGTAAGCCTCCTCAAGTGTGAGCATCTATTCCTAAGTCTCTCTAGTTCTGCTTTCTACTGGTGCCCATTATCGTTCCCTCCTGTTTGCACCAACTTCTCTCCTCCTGCCCCACAGACACCTTCACCTCACCCTCTCCCTTTCCCTCCCCACTGCCCCTTTCCTCAGACTCTCCACAAACACTGTTTACCACCTCCTCATGATTGAGCTCAGAAAATATGAATGCATCGGCCTTTTGTTAAATCAATAATGAATGCTAGTGGAAGAGAAAAATCAACACAATGAAAGTGGCCATATGAAAACTCCATGAGAAATGAAGTATTACCGATGACGAGCTGACTAGCAACAGCAGTGTCATGTCGTTCCCAGATTCAAATGTGACCAATCTGGCACAGGAGAACTGGACTCCAGAGAACTAATGGCAATAAAAGAAGCCACGTGAGGAGGTTCTTTGGCCTTTAAGTTTCTCTCCCTGAAAGGATTACGCCAACTCTTGGACTCATGTTCTATCCTTATCCAGTGACCACTCACTTTTCCAACCATCACACAAAATGTCTGAACAGGTCATTTGGTCTAATTTCCTCGAGAGGTTTCCATTCAGACTGTCCATAGGAGCACACGATGATGAAGTCCAGCCCTGCATTCAGGCATCACAATAGCCCATAAGGAGAGCTGAATACTCATCATGCTCATAAAAATACGTCCTCCCTTGTGGCCCCCCTCCCCCAGACTTGATTCTCGAGTCCCTGAGGAGCTGACGTGATAGTGCCAAGTCCGGCCGGTGAGTCAAAGGTAGTCTTGCCACCATCTGTCCAGAACATGCTTCGGGGAAATGTGGAGAAAAAAAACAGGAACAGCAGCAGCTAGAACTGACTGGCAGCTCACCACATGCTGGGCACTGTCCTGACAACCTTGCTTGTCTTAACAGAGTCAGTGCTCTAAGCCACCCCGAGAACTATCTAGTGTTTCCTTGTTGCTAAATGAAATGGGGCACACCGACGTTAAGCAGCCTGCTCAGTGTTGCCCAGCTCTAAGTGCTGGAGGCACAGGTCTGAAGGCTTTGTGGAAGACCCACTGTGCCACGTAGTTCTTCAATCCATGTCAACCTCCAATGGCCACTGGAAAATATTTAGAGTAAGAGCTAACATCTAACACAAACTGGTTTTGTAGCATGGAACTGTGCAGTAAACAGAAATGTGATTTCAACAGCAATCACTTAGATGGAAGCTCGACAGGACTGGATTCAGGGTACTGTATGGAAACAGTACTCTCAGCCTCCCTAGTACAGCACCCAGCATGTCAGGCTCCTAGCTGAAGGTCCTGGGTTTGTGCATCAGCGAAGGCATCAAACTGTTGTCACTTCTCCACCTTCACAATGGAGAGAGAGGCCAGGTGGCAGGACAAACAGGACCATTCCCCTGCCCCAGTAGTTCCCAGACAAGCTGTCCACATAAGTCAGAAACCAGGAACTTTTAAAAAATGCACACGCTGTGATCCACACCCAGCGAATCTCGTTTAGTGTGGCCACAATGGTGCCCTAGAATCTGTGATTTTTAACTCTGCCTAGGAAACTGTCAAGAACTTTATTAAATCCCTTTGGCAGCAAGCCGGTCTCCAATGGAGTGACTCTTTCCCGACAGACATGCACATGAGAAGACCAGCCTGAAAGCACGCAGGAAGACAGGACTTAAGGAACACAGCATGAGAGTCAAACCCAGGGCAGGGCAGTGGATTTTCTGAGAAGACATCACGCTCCCACTGGCCTTTCTCCCTGAAGGCTTCACTATTGATCTCAAATCTATTCCCTTCATGGCCGGCCGGTGGGAGTGGTGACAGGAGATGACATTTTGATCCCATGATGGCACAGACTTTTCTAGGGGACCATGTAACTCATATGATGTGAGGTCATGTGATCTCTTATCCCCATCTCCTCTCAGCCTTAGGTTTGTTCTTGCACCCACATTCCAGTCCACATCAGCCTGGAACAACCAGAACTTGGGGCAAACGTCTTCCCTTCACCTGCCGGAAACCTGCCCCTGACCTTCAGAGATCGTGTCCCTCTTCTTTCAACTGTACTTCTGTGGTCTCATCTGCTGTCCCAAACAGGACAGTAGCTTAAAGCCCTAGCCTAGCCCCTCACTCTGCTGTCCCTACGTGGGAAAGCCTTCTCATCAATGAGGAGAACCCCAGTCCCAGGAGCTAAGAGCCATAACTACCATCAAACCATCCTGGGCACTGACATGCCATGGCACTGGTGACCCTGAAACAAACCTTTACCTCACAGCCCAGCTGTCCCTGAAACATTTTCTTATCACAGTAAGCAAACAGAAGAGGAAGGGGCCCGGAATCCTTACTGGGCAGTACTGTGCCCTACCCCACACTGCCATGCTATTTCCCCTGACCAAAGCCAGGCAAGGACCGCAACATTCTTATCCTTTGGCTGTGAATAAGAGGTTTTGGGGGGGTACCTGCATAAAATCACCTTCCTGTGGTTTAAAACCACGGAATACTTCATATCTAAACGAAAACACTGGTGCATTTTGAAAATTTCAGAGGGCATTTTGATTGTTGAAATGATGAAAGGGAGGTACTGGCATTTAGGAAGGGAAAGTTGTAGGGATGCAAACCTTTTCTGCAGAGACTTCAAAACACTGGATTTACCGTAAGTGGAACTTCCTTGTAAATGAGGGAAACGTGCATGTTGTTCCACCTGGAAACAAACCCAAAACCCTGGACTATTTTGGAAAACAATCAGCTCAGGGAGGATTCTTGGCTTTGAGTCTGCGACCACATGCCCGTATCACTTGATATCTGTGGCTGTGCATGGAGGAAGGAGAATGAGGGGAATGCAATTGTATGGACCTGATGGATCTTCTCCAGGATATGCTGGGAAATATCAGGATAAGCGGGAGATGTTCATAACGTGAACATCTGCCAGGAGTGGCTGAACAAAATGAGCTTAACCACTGCCGCTTTGTCTCCATGTCTGTCTCCCTCACCAGACTCTTACTCCTTCTTAGAAGGTTGGAAACATGCCCAGTTCATCTTGGTGTCCTCAGGGCAAAGGACCTGACACTTGGCAGAAGACCAGTCCACGCTCGTGGAATTGAAGTAAACTGGGAATGGCTGGACCCGGTGTCATAATGATGAACCATATGACACAATCATGTCCAGGCTGAACCATGTCAGGCTGCAGAGGGTGGGAGGGAAGTGCCACAGATCTTGGACTTAGGAGCCATGCAACAGGGTAAGTCCAGCCTACAGTACTGATCTCCCTTCTGTCCCTCAGGGGTCCTAGATTTAACCAGTTACAACAATTCTAACCATAAAGGTCTAACGCAGAAAAAGAGATAACTTTACTGCTTAAGTTTTTGCATGAACCTTGTTTTTAGCTGGCCCAAGGCCCAAATTCAGGCACAGCACGCTCTGGTCAGGAAGCAGAAGCTGACCTGAAAGTCTTCCAGGCTGAGGCAGTGTCGGGCTAGTCAGAGCACACACACACATACACACACACACACACACACACACACACACACACAGGAAGTCTAACCCCAGTGGGCACACGGGATACTCCTGAAACAGAGTTTACAACTGTTAGGGAGCCCAGAGCCAGACATACAGGGATCAGGCAACACAGCTCACCAGGGCCCCGCTGTGGCCTCCCACTCTGGGACCTTCCCCTTTAGGACTTCCTGTCCAGTCGGAATATTCATTTGAGCTCTTGGTTTCAGAGGGCTGTCTGGAGGCAGTCAGCTCCAAAAGTTTGTTCTGTCCATAACACCAGTTCACCCTCTTTCTGAGGGCGGAGGTCATGTAGAGGTATTGTGGCTACAAATCCCAAGAGCTGGGGCTGGGCCTGCTGTCCCACAGTCTGCACTCTGGCAGGTGTGGCTGTAGGTGCAGCAGCCAGTCTGCATTCAAAGCGCTCACAGCAGCTTGGAAGGACTGTACTGCGAGTATTTCTTTAAAAAAAAATAGCAAGTTTCGAGGAACCATCTGGGCAAACAGAGGACATTAAATGTCTTTGCTTCCTTCCCTTGAGTCTCCCCAGGTGCCAGGCTTGTGTGTTCTCCACGGTTACAAAATCAGTGTGTACAATTCTGAAATTGAACCTTTATATTTCTTTACTCATCCCCTACTCTCCTCCAAACTTTTTGTATGGAGGGGCTGTTATCAAAAGGGACAAAAGGGGGATGCCTGGGTGGCTCAGCGATTGAGCGTCTGCCTTTAGTTCAGGTCGTGATCTTGGAGTCCTGGGATCGAGGCCCACATAGGGCTCCCTGCATGGAGCCTGCCTATGTCTCTGCCTCTCTCTCTCTCTCTGTGTGTGTGATTTACATGAATAAGTAAATTTTTAAAATCTTTAAAAAACAAACCAACAAAAAAAAAACCAAAAGGGACAAAAGTATTTCCGTAGAAAAACCTACTACATAACGATAAAGTCTCATGATCGTCAGGAATTGGTCAGGATGAAATTCTGACTTTTCAAAATTTTCAGCATGGATTTCCATCGCCTCCTGTTCCTTTTGTCTCTCTCATTTACGCAGCCACCAGGCTACAATAGGTGGTTCCCTGGCTGGGAGCAGCTGCATTGAATAGTGGCCCTGCCTCACACCTTCAATCAATTTTCTCATACATCCAGACGCCAACAGCCACAATGTCAGAAGCCATTTTGAAATCCTCCCTTTTCCCCTCTCACTGAAAGTTTATCGAAACTCAGAGCAGTAGCCTGACACTTACCAGGTGACCATACAAGGGCCAGAGGACATCCTTGTTGGAATGCTGGGAGGGGCAGCCACAGCAGCAATAAGCAAGCTGAAGAGAAGGCTGGAGTGCTCCCGCGCGCCCCCCCCCCCCCCCCCCGTCTTTGCCTCTAGTTTATGGAAAGCTCTTTCTGGCTCAGGGAACTGATTAGGTTCGTTTTCTCCCACTTGGGAGGAGAGAACAAGTTGAACTTTCAACATTTTTGGCTGACCCAAAGTTCATCTTTGGGAAGGTTTGTATCCTTCTTCCTGGCCTTGAGAAAATAAAGACCCAAGTCATATGGTGGCTACACTTGTTCCCTCATATCATCCAGCATGGCTAAAGCAGCCAAGGCACACTGTGTGCTAACAGCCCTGGAGTTGGCTCTTTTGTTTTTACATTCTTTAACATTTCCTTCTCAGAACAGCTCAGCTGCTGTTTCATACCATGGGTACATCTATAGTCACCAAGGCACCAAAGGCTTATCATCTCTATCACATCATCCTTCCCTTACTCAAAGAAGTCTTTGACCATATTCTAGCGAGTCAAGGTCTTCTTGCTAGTGTGTCCCATGGCTGCCACTACTGTTTCAGATGTCCCAAGACCACCCTTGCTTTTGGTGAATCCCCAGAAGGACCCAAAGGACTCAGCATACAGTCATCTTCAAGGCTAAGATTTATTACACCAGAGGACCCAGGGGAAAAAGTGCCCTGGGTAACATCTGGAGGAAATCAGGGCAAGCTTCCACGAGTCCTTTTCCCAGTAGAGTCACATTACTTGGGCCTCCAGCAAGAAATCACAACAGCTCATGTGAAATGTTACCTACCAGGGAAGCTCATGACTAACACAGTGTCTGAGGGCTGTTTTGGGGGCTGGTCACATAGGCACTCTCTGCCTAGCATGTACCGAGATTTCAGATTCCCAGAAGGAAAGCAGGTGTTTAGCATGAAACATACTGTTTGGAAAGTTCAGGAAGAATAAGCATCCTGCTCAGGTAGGGAATGGTGGGAAACTTTCTGAAATTCAAGTTCCTGGCTTCAAAGAGAGGGCCAACATGCTGATCTTTGCAAGGACAGTAGAGTCAGGCCTGCTACGTTAACTCTTCTCTGCACAACAACCAACAGCAAAGCCTCAAAATACATAACCAAGTCAGACAGCACTGAAGGATAAATGAACAAATCTACAAAAGATAGCTGTAGAGTTTAACACTCTCTCAGTAATATACAGAAGGAACAGAAAGAAAATTAGCAACATGTGGGTGAACTGAACAGCACCATGCACTACCTGGATGGAAGTGGCAAGTATAGAACCCTTCACATAACAACAGCAGAATATACATTCCTTTCAGTGCATATGGGAGTTTCCCCAAGGTACACTGCATCCTGGGTCATAAAACACATATTACGAGTTATAAAATTGTTGAAATCAGAGAGAATGCTGTCTGAGCAAAAGAGAAAAACTACAAATACGTAAGAAAAAGTTAAGACGAAAATCACCAAACACAAGGAAATTATACCATATGCTTCTAAATAATCCATGGCACAAAGGGCAAGTCTCAAGGGAAATTGGAAAATGGTTTGGATACTAACCCTTTATCAGATGACTCGAATGGAAATGAAAATACAACATATCCGAATTTGCAGGATGCAGCTACAACAGTGTTTAACAGTACATGTACAGCATCAAGTGTGTGTATTAAAAAGAATAAAGGATCCAAATCAATAATGAAAGCTTCCACCCTAAGAAACTAGAAAAAATAAAAATAAACTCAAAGCAAGCAAATAAGGGAAATAGACATTAGAGCAGATATCAGGAAAAGAACAGAGATATCGATGACACCAAAAGCTGGGGGGCGCCTGGGGGGCTCAGTAGGTTAAGCATCTGCCTTTGGCTCAGGTCATGATCCCAGGGTCGTACTCCCTGCTCAGCGGGGAATCTGCTTCTCCCTCTCCCCTCCGTGCTACTCGTGCTCTCTCTCTCTCATGCTCATTCTCTCTCTCTCAAATAAATAAATAAAATCTTTTTTTTTAACTCCAAAAGTTGGTTCTTTGAAAAGGTCAATGAAATTCATTAATTTCTATCCATACGGACGCAAAAAGAAACATAAGTTAAGCAAAGACACAACTTACCAATATTAGAAAAGAAAAAGGTTACAGGCTCCACAGAAATTAACAGGATTCTAGGTCTCAACCGATACCAAAAGAATGGGATTGTCCCCTGCATATTTTCAGACCATAATGCTTTGAAACTGGAACTCAATCACAAGAAGTTTGGAAGAAACTCAAACACGTGGAGGTTAAAGAGCATCCTGCTAAAAGAAGAATGGGTCAACCAGGAAATTAGAGAAGAATTAAAAAGATTCATGGAAACTAATGAGAATGAAGACACAACCCTTCAAAATCTCTGGGATACAGCAAAAGCAGTCCTAAGAGGGAAATACATCGCAATACAAGCATCCCTCAAAAAATTGGAAGACACTCAAATACACAAGCTAACCTCGCACCTAAAGGAACTGGAGAAAGAACAGCAAATAAAACCTACACCCAGCAGAAGAAGAGAGTTAATAAAGATTCCAGCAGAACTCAATGAAATAGAGACCAGAAGAACTGTAGAACAGATCAATAAAACCAGGAGTTGGTTCTTTGAAAGAATTAATAAGATAGATAAACCATTAGCCAGCTTTATTAAACACAAAAGAGAAAAGACTCGAATGAATAAAATCACGAATGAAAAAGGAGAGATCACAACCAATACCAAGGAAATAGAAACGATTTTAAAAACATATTAGGAGTAGCTATATGCCAATAAATTAGGTAATTCCAATCTAGAAATGGATGCACTTGTGGAAAACCACCAACACCCAAACCGGAAAGGCAAGAAATAGAAAACCTGAACAGGCCAATAACCAGGGAGGAAATTGAAGCAGTCACCACAAACCTGCCAAGACACAAAAGTCCAGGGCCAGATGGCTTCCCAGGGGAATCTATCAAACATTTAAAGAAGAAACAATACCTATTCTACTAAAGGTGTTCCAAAAGATAGAAAGGGACGGAATACTTCCAAACTCATTTTATGAGGCCAGCATCACCTTCATTCCAAAACCAAAGACCCCACCAAAAAGGAGAATTATAGACCAATATCCCTGATGAACATAGATGCAAAAATTCTCAACAAGATACTAGCCAATAGGATCCAACTGTACATTAAGAAGATCATTCACCAGGACCAAGCGGGATTTATCCCTGGGATGCAAGACTGGTTCAACACTCGTAAAACAATCAATGTGATTCATCATATCAGCAAGAGAAAAAACAAGAACCACATGACCCTTTCAATAGATGCAGAGAAAGCATTTGACAAAATACAGCATCCATTCCTGATCAAAACTCTTCAGAGTGTGTGTCCTTCTCCGATTGACTTATTTCACTCACCATAATACCCTCGAGTTCAACATTATATGGTCTCATTCATTTGGGGAATATAAAAAACAGTGAAAGGGAATAAAGGGGAAAGGAGAAAAGTGAGTGGGAAACATCAGAAAGGGAGACAGAACATGAGAGACTCCTAACTCTGGGAAAGGACCTAGGGGTGGTGGAAGGGGATGTGGGCGAGGGGGTGGGGGTGACTGGGTGACGGGCACTGAGGGGGGCACTTGATGGGATGAGCACCGGGTGTTATTCTATATGTTGCCAAATTGAACACCAATAAAAAAAAAATTATAAAAAAAAAACCTCTTCAGAGTGTAGGGATAGAGGGAACAGTCCTCAGCATCTTAAAAGCCACCTACGAAAAGCCAACAGCAAATATCATTCTCAATGGGGAAACACTGGGGCCTTTCCCCTAAGATCAGGAACACGACAGGGATGTCGACTCTCACCACTGCTATTCAACGTAGTACTAGAAGTCCTAGCCTCAGCAATCAGACAACAAAAAGAAATAAAAGGCATCCAAATTGGCAAAGAAGAAGTCAAACTCTCCCTCTTCGCAGATGACATGACACTATACGGAGAAAACCCAAAGGATTCCACTCCAAGATTGCTAGAACTCATACAGAAATTCGGCAGTGTGGCAGGATACAAAATCAATGCCCAGAAATCAGTGGCATTTCTATACACTAACAATGAGACTGAAGGAAGAGAATTTAAGGAATCAATCCCATTTACGATTGCACCCAAAAGCATAAGATACCTAGGAATAAACCTAACCAAAGACGGGAAGGATCCATACCCTAAAAACTACAGAACAGTTCTGAAAGAAATTGAGGATAACACAAAGAGATGGAAAAATATTCCATTCTCATGGATCGGGAGAATTAATATTGTGAAAATGTCTATGCTACCCAGGGCAATTTACACATTCAGTGCAATCCCTATCAAAATATCATGGACTTTTCTTCAGAACGTTGGCACAAATCATCTTAAGATTTGTGTGGAATCAGAAAGGACCCCGAAGAGCCAGGGGAATATTGAAAAAGAAAACCAGAGGTGGGGGCATCACAATGCCGGATTTCAAGTTGTACTACACAGTTGTGGTCATCAAGACAGTGTGGTACTGGCACAAAAACAGACACATAGATCAATGGAACAGAATAGAGAACCCAGAAATGGCCCCTCAACCCTTTGGTCAAGTAATATTCGACAAAACAGGAAAGACTATCCACTAGCTAAAGGACAGTCTCTTGGGGATTCCTGGGTGGCTCAGTGGTTTAGTGTCTGCCTTCGGCCTGGGGCATGATCCTAGAGACCCGGGATCAAGTCCAACATTGGGCTCCCTGCATGGGGCCTACTTCTCTCTGCCTGTGTCTCTGCCTGCCTCTGTCTGTTTCTCAAGAATAAATAAATAAAATCTTTAAAAAAATTATTTTTTTAAAAAAGGACAATCTCTTCAATAAATGGTGCTGGGACAATTGGACAGCCACGTGCAGAAGAATGAAACCAGACCATTCTCTTACACCATACACAAAGATAAATTCAAAATGGACGAAAGATCTAAATGTGAGACAAGATTTCATCAAAATCCTAGAAGACATGGGACACCTGAGTGGCTGAGCAGTTAAAGTGCCTGCCTTCAGCCCAGGGCGTGATCCTGGAGTCCCGGGATCGAGTCCCACGTCAGGCTCCCTGCATGGAGCCTGCTACTTCCTCTGCCTGTGTCTCTGCCTCTCTCTCTCTCTCTCTCTCTCTGTTCTCTCATGAATAAATAAATAAAATATTTAAAAAAACAAAAAAAAAATCCTAGAGGACAACACAGGCAACACCCTTTATGAACTCGGCCACAGCAACTTCTTGCAAGATACATCCAGGAAGGCAAGGGAAACAAAAGCAAAAATGAACTACTGGGACTTCATCAAGACAAAAAGCTTCTGCACAGCAAAAGAAACAGTCAACAAAACTAAAAGACAACCTACAGAATGGGAGAAGATATTTGCAAATGACCTATCAGATAAAGGGCTAGTATCCAAGACCTATAAAGACCTTATTAAACTCAACAGCAAAGAAACAAACAATCCAATCATGAAATGGGCAAAAGACCTGAACAGAGATCTCACAGAGGAAGACATAGACATGGCCAACAAGCACATGAGAAAATGCTCCGCATCCCTGGCCATCAGGGAAATACAAATCAAAACCACAATGAGATACCACCTCACACCAGTGAGAATGGGGAAAATTCACAAGACAGGAAACAACAAATGTTGGAGAGGATGCGGACAAAGGGGAACCCTCTTGCACTGGTGGTGGGAATGTGAACTGGTGCAGCCACTCTGGAAATCTGTGTGGAGGTTCCTTAAAGAGTTAAAAATAGATCTGCCCTATGACCCAGCAATTGCAATGCTGGGGATTTACCCCAAAGATACAGATGCAGTGAAACATCAGGACACCTGCACCCCAATGTTTATAAGGGGCCTTGGTGTCCATCGAAAGATGAATGGATAAAGAAGATGTGGTTTATGTATACAATGGAATATTACTCAGCCATTAGAAACGACGAATACCCACCATTTGCTCAACGTGGATCGAACTGGAGGGTATTATGCTGAGTGAAGTAAGTCAATTGGAGAAGGACAGTCATTATATGGTTTTGTTCATTCGGGGAATATAAAATATAGTGAAAGGGATTATAGGGGAAGAAGAGGGAAACATCAGAGAGGGTGACAGAACACGAGAACCTCCTAACTCTGGGAAACGAAAAAGGGGTAGTGGAACGGGAGGTGGTCGGGGCAATGGGGTGACTGGGTGACGGGCACTGACAGGATGAGCAAATCGAACTCCAATAAAAAATATACAAAAAAGTTAACAGGATTCGAACAAAATAACTCTATGGACCTACATTTGGCAACTTAGATGAAACAGAGAATTGCTTGAAAGGCACAAACAAAGCTCAACCAGGAGAAGGGGCAAGATGGTGGAAGAGTAGGGTCCCCAAGTCACCTGTCCCCACCAAATTACCTAGATAACCTTCAAATCATCCTGAAAATCTACGAATTTGGCCTGAGATTTAAGGAGAGAACAGCTGGAATGCTACAGTGAGAAGAGTTCACACTTCTATCAAGGCAGGAAGATGGGGGAGGGGGAGGGAGAGAGAAATAAAGAAACAAAAGGCATCCAAGGGGGAGGGGCCCTGCGAGGAGCCGGGCAAAGGCCGGGGCGAGTGCCCCCAGGACAGGAAAGCCCCGTCCAGGAGAAGCAGGAGCTTCACCAATCTTCCCAGGGCGGAAAGGCGCTCCCAGGGAGTTAGAGCAGGACCCCAGGAGGGCGGGGATGCCCACAGGCTCCCTGGGACACTAACAGACACCTGCGCCCCGGGGAGAGTGCGCCGAGCTCCCTAAAGGGCTGGAGGGCGCACACGCATTGACCCGGGAGCAGCTCGGAGGGGCTCTGGCAGCGGCTCCGCGGAGAGGGGCCTGCCCTGCCGGGAGCGCAAATCCAACAGCACAGGCTCGGGAGCACAGGGCACCGGGGACACAGCCCAGGATCCGAACTACCCCCGGGGACAGGCAGAGGCCAGGAGGTCCCAGGACAGCAAGGACACTCCTGCCCCAAGCTGAGCAGATCAGCGGCCCCGCCCCCGGAGCCTCCAGGCCCCTGCAGGAGAGCTCCAAAGTTACTGCGGGAGCTGAATCCAGGGCTCCAGAGCTGGCCTCACAAGGTAAACAACCCGCACTGAGCCTCATGGTGGCCTCACCCGATAAACAGGATAAACAACTCACTGAACCCTGAACCAGGCAGGGGGCTGAGCAGCTCCCCGAAGTGCTAACACCTGAAAATCAGCACAAGAGGCCCCTCCCCCAGAAGACCAGCTAGAGGGACAAGTTCCAGGGGAAGTCAAGGGACTTACAGTATACAGAATCAGAAGATACTCCCCCAAGGTTTTTTTTTTTTTTTTTGCTTTTGGATTTCTGTTTGCTTCCCCCACGCTTTTTTTTTCCTTTCTTTTTCTTTCTCTTTCTCTTCTCTTCTTTCCTCTTTTTTTCTTCCTTTTTTTCTTTTTTCTTTTTTCTTTTTGTCTTTTCTTTCCTTCTTTCTCTCCTCTCTTTTTCTCCTTTTCCCAATACAACTTGTTTTTGGCCACTCGCACTGAGCAAAATGACGAGAAGGAAAACCTCACCTCAAAAGAAAGAATCAGAAACAGTTCTCTCTCCCACAGAGTTACAAAATCTGGATTACAATTCAATGTCATAAAGGCAATTCAGAAGCACTATTATAAAGCTACTAGTGGCTCTAGAAAAAAGCATAAAGGACCCAAGACACTTCATGACTGCAGAATTTAGAGCTAATCAGGCAGAAATTAAAAATCAATTGAATGAGATGCAATCCAAACTAGAAGTCCTAACGACGAGGGTTAACGAGGTGGAAGAACGAGTGAGTGACATAGAAGACAAGTTGATGGCAAAGAGGGAAACTGAGGAAAAAAGAGACAAACAATTAAAAGACCATGAGGATAGATTAAGGGAAATAAACGACAGCCTGAGGAAGAAAAACCTACGTTTAATTGGGGTTCCCGAGGGCGCCGAAAGGGACAGAGGGCCAGAATATGTATTTGAACAAATCCTAGCTGAAAACTTTCCTAATCTGCGAAGGGAAACAGGCATTCAGATCCAGGAAATAGAGAGATCCCCCCCCCCCCCCGCTAAAATCAATAAAAACCGTTCAACACCTCGACATTTAATAGTTAAGCTTGCAAATTTCAGAGATAAAGAGAAGATCCTTAAAGCAGCAAGAGACAAGAAATCCCTGCCTTTTATGGGGAGGAGTATTAGGGTAACACCAGAACTCTCCACAGAGACCTGGCAGGCCAGGAAGGGCTGGCAGGATATATTCAGGGTCCTAAATGAGAAAAGCATGCAACCAAGAATACTTTATCCAGCAAGGCTCTCATTCAGAATGGAAGGAGAGATAAAGAGCTTCCAAGACAGGCAGGAACTGAAAGAATATGTGACCTCCAAACCAGCTCTGCAAGAAATTTTAAGGGGGACTCTTAAAATTCCCCTTTAAGAAGAAGTCCAGTGGAACAATCCACAAAAACAAGGACTGAATAGATATCATGATGACACTAAACTCATATCTTTCAATAGTAACTCTGAGTGTGAACGGGCTTAATGACCCCATCAAAAGGCGTAGGGTGTCAGAATAGATAAAAAAGCAGGACCCATCTATTTGCTGTCTACAAGAGACTCATTTTAGACAGAAGGACACCTACAGCCTGAAAATAAAAGGTTGGAGAACCATTTACCATTCGAATGGTCCTCAAAAGAAAGCAGGGGTAGCTATCCTTATATCAGATAAACTAAAATTTACCCCGAAGACGGTAGTGAGAGATGAAGAGGGACACTATATCATACATAAAGGATCTATCCAACAAGAGGACTTAACAATCCTCAATATATATGCCCCGAATGTGGAAGCTGCCAAATATATCAATCAATTAATAACCAAAGTTAAGACATACTTAGATAATAATACACTTATACTTGGTGACTTCAATCTAGCTCTTTCTACACTCGATAGGTCTTCTATTTTTTTTTAATTTTTATTTATTTATGATAGTCACAGAGAGAGAGAGAGGCAGAGACACAGACAGAGGGAGAAGCAGGCTCCATGCACCGGGAGCCCGACGTGGGATTCGATCCCGGGTCTCCAGGATCGCGCCCTGGGCCAAAGGCAGGTGCCAAACCGCTGCGCCACCCAGGGATCCCTCGATAGGTCTTCTAAGCACAACATCTCCAAAGAAACGAGAGCTTCAAATGATTCACTGGACCAGATGGATTTCACAGATATCTACAGAACTTTACATCCAAACGCAACTGAATACACATTCTTCTCAAGTGCACATGGAACTTTCTCCAGAATAGACCACATACTGGGTCATAAATCGGGTCTGAACTGATACCAAAAGATTGGGATCGTCCCCTGCGTATTCTCAGACCATAATGCCTTGAAATTAGAACTAAATCACAACAAGAAGTTTAGAAGGACTTCAAACACATGGAGGTTAAGGACCATCCTGCTAAAAGATGAAAGGGTCAACCAGGAAATTAAGGAAGAATTAAAAAGATTCATGGAAACTAATGAGAATGAAGATACAACCATTCAAAATCTTTGGGATGCATCAAAAGCAGTCCTGAGGGGGAAATACATCGCAATACAAGCATCCATTCAAAAACTGGAAAGAACTCAAATACAAAAGCTAACCTTACACCTAAAGGAGCTAGAGAAAAAACAGCAAATAGATCCTACACCCAGCAGAAGAAGAGAGTTAATAAAGATTTGAGCACACTCAGCGAAATCTAGACCAGAAGAACTGTGGAACAGATCAACAAAACCAGGAGTTGGTTCTTTGAAAGAATTAATAAGATAGATAAACCATTAGCCAGCCTTATTAAAAAGAAGAGAGAGAAGACTCAAATTAATAAAATCATGAACGAGAAAGGAGAGATCACTACCAACACCAAGGAAATACAATCGATTTTAAAAACATATTATGAACAGCTATACGCCAATAAATTAGGCAATCTAGAAGAAATGGACGCATTTCTGGAAAGCCACAAATTACCAAAACTGGAACAGGAAGAAACAGAAAACCTGAACAGGCCAATAACCAGGGAGGAAATTGAAGCAGTCATCAAATACCTCCCAAGACACAAGAGTCCAGGGCCAGATGGCTTCCCAGGGGAATTCTATCAAACGTTTAAAGAAGAAACCATACCTATTCTACTAAAGCTGTTTGGAAAGATAGAAAGAGATGGAGTTCTTCCAAATTCGTTGTATGAGGCCAGCATCACCTTAATTCCAAAACCAGACAAAGACCCCACCAAAAAGGAGAATTATAGACCAATATCCCTGATGAACATGGATGCAAAAATTCTCAACAAGATACTAGCCAATAGGATCCAACAGTACATTAAGAAAATTATTCACCATGACCAAGTAGGATTTATCCCCGGGCACAAGGCTGGTTCAACACTCGTAAAACAATCAATGTGATTCATCATATCAGAAAGAGAAAAACCAAGAACCATAGGATCCTCTCATTAGATGCAGAGAAAGCATTTGACAAAATACAGCATCCATTCCTGATCAAAACTCTTCACAGTGTAGGGATAGAGGGAACATTCCTCGACATCTTAAAAGCCATCTACGAAAAACCCACAGCAAATATAATTCTCAATGGGGAAGCACTGGGAGCCTTTCCCCTAAGATCAGGAACAAGACAGGGATGTCCACTCCCACCACTGCTATTCAACATAGTACTGGAAGTCCTAGCCTCAGCAATCAGACAACAAAAAGACATTAAAGGCATTCGAATTGGCAAAGAAGAAGTCAAACTCTCCTTCTTCACCGATGACATGATACTCTACATAGAAAACCCAAAAGACTCCACCCCAAGATTGCTAGAAGTCATACAGCAATTTGGTAACGTGGCAGGATACAAAATCAATGCCCAGAAGTCAGTGGCATTTCTACACAGTAACAATGATACTGAAGAAAGAGAAATTAAGGAGTCAATCCCATTGACAACTGCACCCAAAAGCATAAGATACCTAGGAATAAACTTAACCAAAGAGGGAAAGGATCTATACCCTAAAAACTACAGAACACTTCTGAAAGAAATTGAGGAAGACACAAAGAGATGGAAAAATATTCCATGCTCATGGATTGGCAGAATTAATATTGTGAAAATGTCAATGCTACTCAGGGCAATTTACACGTTTAATGCAACCCGTATCAAAATACCATGGACTTTCTTCAGAGAGTTAGAACAAATTTTTTGAAGATTTGTGTGGAATCAGAAAAGACCCCGAATAGCCGGGGGAATTTTAAAAAAGAAAACCATAGCTGGGGGCATCACAATGCCAGATTTCAGGCTGTACTACAAAGCTGTGGTCATCAAGACAGTGTGGTACTGGCACAAAAACAGACACATAGGTCAATGGAACAGAATAGAGAATCCAGAAGTGGACCCTGAACTTTATGGTCAACTAATATTCGACAAAGGAGGAAACACTATCCACTGGAAGAAAGACAGTCTCTTCAATAAACGGTGCTGGGAAAATTGGACATCCACATGCAGAAGAATGAAACTAGACCACTCCCTTGCACCATACACAAAGATAAACTCAAAATGGACGAAAGATCTAAATGTGAGACAAGAGTCCATCAAAATCCTAGAGAAGAACACAGGCAACACCCTTTTTGAACTCGGCCACCGTAACTTCTTGCAAGATATATCCACAAAGGCAAAAGAAACAGAAGCAAAAATGAACTATTGGGACTTCATCAAGATAAGAAGCTTTTGCACAGCAAAGGATACAGTCAACAAATCTAAAAGACAACCTACAGTTGGGAGAAGATATTTTCAAATGACATATCAGATAAAGGGCTAGTTTCCAAGATCTATAAAGAACTTATTAAACTCAACACCATAGAAACAAACAATCCAGTCATGAAATGGGCAAAAGACATGAAGAGAAATCTCACAGAGGAAGACACAGACATGGCCAACACGCACATGAGAAAATGCTCTGCATCACTTGCCATCAGGGAAATACAAATCAAAACCACAATGAGATACCACCTCACACCAGTGAGAATGGGGAAAATTAACAAGGCAGGAAACCACAAATGTCGGAGTGGATGTGGAGAAAAAGGAACCCTCTTACACTGTTGGTGGGAATGTGAACTGGCGCAGCCACTCTGGAAACCTGTGTGGAGGTTCCTCAAATAGTTAAAAATAGACCTGCCCTACCACGCAGCAATTGCACTGTTGGGGATTTACCCCAAAGATACAGATGCAATGAAACGCCGGGACACCTGCACCCTATGTTTCTAGCAGCAATGTCCACAATAGCCAAACTGTGGAAGGAGCCTCGGTGTCCATCGAAAGATGAATGGATAAAGAAGATGTGGTTTATGTATACAATGGAATATTACTCAGCTATTAGAAACGACAAATACCCACCATTTGTTTCAACGTGGATGGAACTGGAGGGTATTACGCTGAGTGAAATGAGTCAACTGGAGAAGGACACACATTATATGGTCTCATTCATTTGGGGAATATAAATAATAGTGAAAGGGAATAGAAGGGAAGGGAGAAGAAATGGGTAGGAAATATCAGAAAGGGAGACAGAACATAAAGACTCCGAACTCCGGGAAACGAACTAGGGGTGATGGAAGGGGAGGAGGGCGGGGTGTGGGGGTGAATGGGTGACAGGCACTGAGGGGGGCTCTTGACGGGACGAGCACTGGGTGTTGTTATTCTGTATGTTGGCAAATTGAACACCAATAAAAACTAAATTTATTATTAAAAAAAAGACAATTTACAAATTAAAAAAAAATAAAGCTCAACCAAAAACCAAAGAACAAAAAAATCACCCGGTTAATCTGAAAAACACATTATTTACTTTTTTTTTTTAATTTAAACACATTCAAGAATGAAATTCCAGGCCGTGATTTTCTTTGGAAAATCGTACCAGACATTTAAGAAGAACTAACAGCAATTCTACATAACCCCCTCAAGGAAATAGAAGAGAGGGAACATTTCTCAAATCATTTTATCAGATTAGCATTACCCTGATACCAAAATCAGAGAGAGTACGAAAATCACATTCAATAATATATAAAAAAATAATAATAATACAATTTGACCCAATTGGGCTTATCCTGGAACTGCAAAGGCAGTGTAGTATTCAACAATCAGTTAATAGGGCTGCCTGGGTGGCTCAGTCGGTTAAGCGTCCAACTCTTGGTTTTGGCTCAGGTCATGATGATCTCAGCGTCCTGGGATGGAGCCCCATGTTGGGCTCCGTGCTCAGCGGGGAGTATGCTTGTCCCTCTCCCTCTGCTTCCTTCCCCCAACCCTCAGCTCACACTCACACACACACACACACACACTCTCTCTCTCTCTCTCTTTCTCTTAAGTATAAGTAAATCTTTTAAAAAATAATTAGTAAATCATAGTAGTAATTATTAGTAAATAATTAGTAAATCATATAAAAAAAGAACATGATCACATCAATTCATGCAGAGAAAGCATCTGACAAAATTCAACAGCCATTCACGAAAAACGCACTTAGCAAACCGGGAACAGAAGGGAGCTTTCTTAACCTGGATATAAAGCATCTTACAAAAATACCTACACCCTCCATCCTTCTTAATGGAGAAGGACAGTGTGCTTTCTTCCAAAGACCAGGAATGAGGCTAACATATCCACTCTCCCCTCTGTTATTCAATATTTGCTGGAAGGCCTAGCCATTGCAGAAAGGAAAGAAAAAAGAAAAATCAAGAAGGAGGAAATAAAATTATTCCAATTCAGAGGTGACATGATTATGTACAGAAATAATCCCATAAAATTAAAAAAGAACCTCCTAGAACTAATAATGAATTCAACGTTGTAACAGCATACAAGCTCAACACAAAATGTCAAGCAAATTTCTACATGCTAGCAATGAGCGATTACATAACAAAACAAAAAGCCGAAACTACACATACCATACCATATTTACAACAGCCTCCTCCCCTCAAGCCTAGCAAAACACACACAGGATCCGTATGCCTTAAACGACAAAAAGCTGAGGAAAGAAGTCTAAGAAGACCTAAATAAATGGAAACACATACTGTGTTCATGGGTCGATAAAGTCAGTATCATTTAGATGTCAACAAGTCCCAAAGGGATCCATCATTTTAATACAATTCCAATCAAAACTCCCAGTAGGACTTTTTGGTAATATACACTGATAACGAAGTTTATGTGGAAAGGCAAAGGAACTAGAACGGTCAAATAATTTTGCAAAAGAAAAAGAAAATTGGAGGAGTAACACCAATTTTATGATTTACTATGCAGCAACAGCCAAGATATGGATATGACATTTGGGTCCATGGAGGGATCAACGGATCGAGAAAATGTGCCATAGATTCAGGATGAAATATTATTTGGCCGTTAAAAAAGGAAGAACATTCTGCCTTTTACAACTACTTGGATGGACCTTGAAGGCTTTATGCTGAGATATGTCAGACAGACAAAGAGAAATACTGTATGTTCTCACATATGTGGACAACAAAAAAGCCAAACTCACAGAAAGAGATTAGAATCGTGTTTGCCAGAGGTTGGGGGGGGGGGGGGGGGACACGTTGGTCTTGGGTACAAAATTCCAGCCAGAAGATAATTAAGTTATGGGGATCTATTGTAATATAGATAGCATGACTATCATTAATAATCCTGTATTATATAGGGAAAGTTAAGAGAGGACATCTTAAATGTTATCACCACAAGAAATGATAATTATGTGAAGGGACAGAGTGTTAACTAACCTCACATAGTGAATATTTCACAGTATATACATGTATCACATCATCACCTTGTACATCTTACATTTACTTAAGTTGTATATCAGTAGTATCTCAATAAAGCTGAAAAAATAAAATTATCCCCAGTATGTTCCAGTGGGAACCCTTCAGGCAATTTTCTGTGTCCTTCTGACATCACCCAATCCTTCCTTGAACTGTCCCTTATTCCTGGTACCATAAGCTGAGCCAGGCTCATTGGTCCTTTCCCTCTCCCATTTCAACACACATACATTCATACCTCTCTCTCTCTCAATCTATGCATATACGCACACATACACACTGAAAAGCATGAGTTCACGCGGAGACCTCCAATCCCAATGTAACACCTCAGCATTTGTTGTTTCCTTCCTTTCTGTATTTGAAATTCCCTTTTCCAAAAGTGAGAGTTGTGTCTCCCAATATCCTTACACATTTACTGAGTTGATGAACCCCAATGCATATAAGCCAGCCCTCTTGCACAACAGACACCCACCCCCACATGCTCTGATGAACCATTCTCTGACCTTGACTTCCATACAGCCCTCAAGTTGGGATCCTTGAGCCAGTCAGCCTTCTTCCCACCCAACCCCCAGGGACATCCTCCTCACCACCTTGGGCTCTGTCCCCAGGGCAGCCTGCTCTTCTGTACGGATGCCCTTCTCACCGTGCCTGGGCTCTGACTCCTCAAGTACAAGATGCCCCTATGCACGTACACTTGCCTTGCTCTGTAGCACCGAATGGCTTTAGGGATGAATGGGGAGGGGAAGGGAAGGGAAAGAAAGGGGAGAGGGAAGAGGTAAATATATCTCAATTTGATCAGTTAATTAAGGTGAATTGGGCCAAATCTGGGCAATATCATGAAGCCAGTGCTTTTTTTTTTCCTCACTGCTCTTCAGCTTTCCCTTCCTGCCTCTCTTCTCTACCCCCACTTCTTTCTCAGTCCTGACCTCCATCAAGTGTAGAAACGTAATGAGGGTCATGACGCCTGTATTAACGCTTATAGCAGCTGGCTGGCTAACAGCCAGCGTGGACGGTGTCCACCCTGGAGCTCTGACACTTAAGCCCTCTGTCTCTTGTGACAGAGCACAAGGTTTCCCCCTCTTTTAGCAATTTCAGGGTAAGCAGGAGAGCAGATTCTACATACTTCTTGGATCCTTGGGTCCTCTGTCTGTAAAATGGGGATGAAGACCACCTCCCTCCCAGGTTGTGGGAGAAACAGAGACAGCAATACCAGACACCTTTTGATTTCAACCCTAGTGATGAGGGTTTTTACCAGCATCACAGGACTCCTTGATATCCGGGAACACACCCAGTGGATTTCCCCTGAGCGCTGATGCGCTTGCTGTACCTTCTGCCTGCAGTGATCTAACAATGCAGGTAGTTCCACAGCCCTGCTCCTTCACTTCCTTCGCTCTCTGCTCAGTCACTACCGTCTGAGGGAGTCCTTCCCTTCATCACCCTGAATAGATAACAACATGCTCCCTACATGCTCTGTTCTCTAACCGGCCTTATCTTTCTATGTAGCACTTGCCCCTCTGGTAGTCAATATAGACGTACTGGCTAAGTCTACAAAATGCGAGATGTTGTCAATTTTGTCTTGTGTTGCATTCCTAACTCCTAGAAAAGTACTCAGGCACACGGCAGGTGATCAGAAAATTCATGGGGAAGGATGGCTGGGAGTCAAGACCTTTACACACACTTCTAAGTTGTACAGGTACCTTCCAAGACAGTCCCTGGCCCCACTTTATTGAAGAGGATACATACTTAGGCTTCAGGAGACAGGTGACTTGTCCGATGACACAGAACCAGAATTTGGGGCTCTGGGCTTTGGCATCCTATCTGCCACGTTCCCAAACCCTCAGTTCCTGGACAAAGACCTCACAATCACAAAGGTAAAAGATTTTACTTCTGAGACACAGACGCCAAACAGCTGAGATACCCAGAGACAACAAAGAGAGATCACTGAACACAACCTAAAAAAGATTCCAAAAATCTCTGCACAGAGAGTTCACAACTCGAGCCACAGGCTCCCCAAAGCAACAGAAGCCATACACACGGAGTCTACTCTTGCACCCCAACAGACCAACGTCTTCATCTAGAACACAACAGACATCTGCTCAGATAGGTCACATCCTAGAGAGACTCCCAAACCATGCAGACACCTCCCAAGCTAATGGAAAGACCTCAGAAAACAGAAAGAAGTTCAAGTAACTCAGAAACATCACAGAACCTTCAGATAAAGCCCCCAGACAAATCAGAGAACCTACACCTTGGATACAGACTCCCAAACAGCTCCGATGCTTTATACCTTAAGACAATGCCCCCACCCCAGGCAGCTCAGAGATATCACAACTTGAAACCCAGAATCACAAACAGCTCAGAGACCTCACACCCTAGGGTCCAGACGCCAACATAGAGATCTCAGACCCAGGGACACCAATGCACAAAAAGCTCAGAAAGTGCACCCCCAGATGAACAGGCACATCAGCCTAAAAGACCTTATCCCATAGCGTACACAATCCACTCAGACGGCATATCCCACTCACTCACAATCCCCCCAAAGGCTCAGAAACATCTAATGTACCCAAACTGCATCAGTACTGTCCTATCTATAGCGATACACATCCCCAAACTGCCTGACACTTTCCTTCCTAGACAGGGACGCCAAACAAGCGCACAGACCTCGCCCTGGACATTAATTGATTGCATCTGTACGATTGACAGTGCCGTGCCAGACGCACCCGCCTAGGCTTGTGACTGAGTTAGGGCTGAACAAGGCTGAAAGAGCTCACGTGAAGACGGCACGGTCACCGCGCGCGTCCAGCGCCAGACACTGGCTACAAGCCAGATGTTGCGCCGAACCTAACCACCAACTGGGACAGCATCTTCAGCCCCTCGAGGCAGTCGGTCGGTGAGTAGTTCGACTCGGGAGAGAAATTCTGAAAGGCCACACACAGGTACACGCTCGCACAGACAGACACAGACACAGACGCACGCGCGCGCACACACACACACACACACACACACACACACACACACACACGGAGGCACGCATGCACAAAAACCACACACAGACCCCTCACCCTGAGCTCCCGCTCAGCCATGGTCTTGCCTGTTCCAGCCAGAGGGCCAGTGGGAACTGGCTAGGCGAAGACGGGGGCGGGGACTAGGGGGTTTATCCGGAGGCAAGGTGCGCCCCGGAAGGGCCTTCTCCCGCAATCTCGCCGGGACCAATCACCGCTTAGAAAGTATCTGACCCCGCCCCATACGTCGGAGAGCCAATCTCACACCCTGTTGCTGCCCAGCTGGACGAGACCAAGTAGAAACGGAGGGGTGGAGTCGGCGATGTTAAAATGGAGGTTGCCACCTCAGACTGGGTGTCCACTCGGGCTCAAATGCGTCAGGAGAATGGAATGGGACGGATGGGGAAGTACCCGGAGGGGCTCCTGGCGCCTGCGCTGGAAACCGTGGCTGATGCCACACGCGGGGTATGCCGACCCTCGGTGTTGTCCCATACCCAATGGATTATTCTAAAATCGGACGCCCCTGCCCTAGTGGTACCTCCCTCTAGGTGTGGAAGGTCCTACCTCTGTGCCCCTGAGAGGTTCGTCCAGTGACTCTTCCTGTTCCATCTCGCGCGCCCCTTGGTGGTGCGAACCTGGAACGGCTGGCTGATGGAGACAACCCGCTATGGGCCATTCTAAACTGGCCCCAAGGGGAGGGAGGGCAAAGCCAGGGTGCACACCCCACAGCTCCCTGCAGTCTTGGACTCGGGAGAAAATCTTCCGAAGCTGAAATTTAACTCCCTCCAATGGCCGCCATTGCAACAGGGAGCGTTACAAGCGATTTTCATGTGCTGGGCGTTGTGCTGGCTTTTGTCTCCCCAGGGAATGCAGAATGGGTCTAGTGGGGGAACCGGGCAGGACGGATTAGAGCACTGGACTGTGGTAGGGGCCTGGTGTGGGACAGGTCTCTGTGGTTGACTATCGGTAATAGATCAGAAGGAGAGCAGGAGCTTTGGTTCTCTTAGGGAAGGGGCCATCTCCCAGGAGGCCCGAGGACACTGAGAGAGTGAGATCATGTCCGCCGAGTTCATCACCATCCTGTCGCCCCTGAATATGTTCCCTAGGAAAATACTTTGGCGTGTGCAGCTATGGGTCTCACCACAGCCTTGCATTTATTTATTCATTCTCTTATTCATTCATTAATTCCCTCCAAGTTAGGTGTCAGGTAATAGTATGGATATTAGGAATACAATCCTCTGGAAATAGAAAAAAAAAAAAACACAAGAAAACCTTGGTCTCATAGAGCTTACGTTCTGTTGGGATCATACAGCACAAAAATATAAGAAGTTGTCAGGCAATTGCTGCGGTTAAATTTAAATCGGAATAATGAAATAGAGGGGTCAATTTCTAGAAACAGGTCAAGGAAGGTCTTTCAAAGCATGTGATCCCTGAGCGGACACCTAGAGGAGATGAATATCTGCAAGAAAAGTATCCCAGACAGAGGTAGGAGCCAGTGGAAAAGTGCAGGAGTGGACATTAGTCCAGGCTGTATGAAGTACAGTGAGGAGGCCGGTGCGGCTGGCTGAGCACGGTTGAGGGAGAGAGGTGATGGGGCCAGATCCTGTAGCACCTTCAGGGCCATGGTGAGGGCTTTGACTTTAACTGTTTGAGTCATGGAGGTTTGGGTTTTGGTTTTTTTGTATGTTGGTTTGGTTTGAGGGTTTTTTGTTGTTGTTTTTGGTAGAGAACCCCCTAGGGTTCTTTCAGAGGCCCAGGCCACCCAGTGTATGGGGAGCAGCTCCTTGCTTGTCCCAGTGGAGAACCTTTCTTCTACTCCTATGCAGCTGAACATGCCTTCCTTGGACAATTCCATAGACTCGTGAGCATCTCCGCAACAGTTCCCCATGAGCATCCATGTCAAAGGATAATAACCTCAGGAGAGGCCAGGCAAGGGCCCCCTGGCATGAGTGAGACCCTACCCAGGTGGGTAGCAACGGAGACAAAGTTACAAGCACAGAGATGACAGAAAGGAAGAACATTAGTGAGACCAGGACAGAGAGACTCTCTGGCAGCACACTGGCCCCACTGAATTTGTACCCACCTATGGGCCCTCAGCTCTGCTGTTGGATAATGTGCCTGTCTCTCCAGAGCAGAAGATGCCCCTGAGGTAATAACTCAGCTGCCTGTGGCCTGGCCTCAGTTGCATTGCCTTGACCTACATCAGGACCCTCTGCCCACAGGACAAGGACCTGTTTTTGTTATGGGGAGGCTTACGTTGTACACATGGTTCCTCACATCCCCTCATGCCCTTGCCTGCCCTCCTGCTGATCTCAGAGCCCCAAAATGCTGCAAGGAGGGAAATGAAGGCAGGAATCCTTAGGTTTGCTTGAGGCTTTAGGCGAATTGATGCACCGAGGTACTTCCCTCAGCTCTCTACCTTCCACCACCTCCTCCACATTTCATACATCAAGTATTGAGCTGGGGAACAGGGTGTGTGAGTGGGAGAGAAAGAGACCTCCTGAAAGTGAGTTGGTTACAGGATCCTGTGGCCCAGGGCAACCCTATCCATTCCCCCTTCCTGGTCACCCTCTACCTGGCCTTGCTGTGCTGAGTTCTGCCTGCCTCCTTCAGAGAGCTTAAGTCATCCAGTTTCTTCCTCCTCACGAGCTGAGATTGCCCTTCCTCCCTGAGCCTCAGCCTCTTCACCTGCAAATGATGATCTTCTACTTGGGGACCGGGCAGATTAACTGAGTTAATACATATATACGTAGGTTTGTCACAGGGTTTTGCCCCTAGGAGGGATGGGGGTAATGTTAGCAGGTATTCCTTTTATATGACTGAGGAAAGGCCCTCCCTGAGCATGGGGAGCCTAAGCTTTCATCCCTGTGGTAGCAGGGCGGGCATGGGAGAAAGCACAGCAAATGTGAAGTCCCTGACCTAGTGCTAAGCCCTGTGAGAGTGAGGTCCATCCTGCCTTCCTCTCAAAAACATTCTCGGATGCAGATACGTGAACTACCTCAGACACCCAACCCTCTGGACAAAGACCCCCTTCCCTCAAGTAGTTCAGAGACCTCATATCCTGGGATAGAGACCCACAAGTCGTTCAGAGACCTCTCGTCCCAGACACTAACCACAAACAGCTCAAAAATGTCACACCTGACAACATAGACCCAACTGGCTAAGAGATTTCCTTTAGGAAATAGCTCCCCTTCAGCTCAGAGGCCTCACAGAGCTGCCGGCTGCACTCTGTGACCTAGAGGCACAGCTCTTCAGCTCAGGGCTGCCATGTGGGCAGTGACAGTGAATCTCTGTTCCGTCCACCCTGTGGGGGAGAGGCCTGGTGTCTTGCAGCCCTCCAGCTGTCTGAAGTCAGCAGCATGTCATTGTCATTGGGAAATCAGGTTCACCGCAGGGATGGGGATTTCTCTGGGACTGAAGAGTTCTGAGAGTGACCTCTCAAGTCTAGATCCTGGGGATGACTGTTACCTGACCCACCCGGGTCACCTGTGTTCATAGTAACTTCTGCATCCTGCCCCTCGGGGTTAGGGTGAATCCTATATCCACAAAAGGAGACCCATGGATCCTGTCATCTCTGCCATCTCTTAGCACCCACTGTAGGATACAGTATCCTGGAGAGTGGAGAGGCCTCCCCTTCTCACTGCCCCTGGCAACCCCCTTAAATCCCTCTGAACATCCCTGTCTTTTCACCCAAACCACCTTTTCTGGTGGCAGCTGCTACACCCCTTCTCTCTGCAGAAATCTCCCTGTTCCCCTTGTCAGCCACCAGGCATCCCCTTCCACCCCAGGGGCCTCTTTAGCTCCCCTCCCCGGCCCTAATCACAGGGCCTCAAGTGCACCCTGTCTCTCCCCCTTTTGTCCTGTCAACCAGCACCCCAGCTCTGGCTCAGAGCAGCCACTCAGGGCCTTTTCTGTTCCCTGCAAGTGCACAACATTGGCAGGATAGAAGTCTTTCCTGCTACAATGCAGGGGTCTGTCATAAGGTCCCTGTTAAGGAGGAACTGGACATTCTCCAGGATGCAGGTGAAATGCTAGCCCCACGTTGGGAGTCCGGGGCAATTCCCCTGGGCTGAGGGTAAAGGGAAGGTATTCTGAGAGAAGGAGCTGCAGTAAGTGTCCCATCAGGATATGGGATGACGCTCTGCAGGGCTGGGTCTGTGAGCACGGAGAAGGGACCCTGGGAGGCCCTGGGGCAGCATGATCACATTAGTGTTCCAGTGGCTGTCATTATGGGCTTTAGCCTCTGGCCAGCTGTGCCCTAAGGTAGCAGGACAACCCGAGTCTGTTACCTGCTTTGTCTGGGCCTGAGTGTCTTCATCGGTGTGACATGGTTTTCTTCTAAGGGGGCCTAATGAGGATTAAGTGAGCTGGCACCTAGGAAGTTCTCGGGACCCTGTAAAATAGATCAGTGATCCCCTAACACTCAGAACCAGGTGCACAGGGTGCTTCTGACTCCTAGAGTGATCTCACTAAACCCTGTACTGGTGGGCAAGCATTTTCAGCCCTGTTGCCTGGACAGGGGACCACTACTGCAGAATGGCTCGAACTGGTCCTCCAGTCCCTCACTACGAATGCCTGCCCATAGAGCACAGCGCTTGATCATGTGAGCGCAGAGACTGGGCTTGGGGCTCCTTTCCTCTGTGCCCTGCAAGAGCCAGAGCTGGCAGTCTTCAGATGGACCACCAGAGCCACCCTGCATTCTTGCCTGCTTCATCCCACCCCCAGCCACCTTCCCCTCTGCCACCTCCCCCTCTGCCACCTCCCGTGTTATTCAAATGTGCAGGAGATGGTGTGGCAAAAATCGGACTGGAGTGGCCCCATGGGGATGTCCTAGAATGGGTGTCTGCCCATGCTGGGCTTGGGGCCTGGGGTGTGAGACGGCATCATCCTCACCTCTGTCAGTGGTTGGGGCTAATCACCCTGGGGCAGGGTGGACTTATTGTCCCTCCATACACAGTATTTGTATTGTTACATAATAAACACACCCTCCCCTGTGGTACATCCTGTAGTGTTTGTGGTCCATCTCTGCACCAGCGTGCTAGGTCTCACAGGCCACAGTTTCATCTTCACACCTCATCCCTGGTCCACCCCTAGGAGGTGACACCACAGAGGGGCTATTTCTCACTTAAGTCCTGTGGATCATTCTGGTGGTTCTGATGCTCATGTGAAACTTCAAGATCACCTGGTGGTCTTATTCAGGCATGATTGCTGTGCCCCACCCCCAGAGTTTCTGATCCAGTATATCTGGGTTGGGGCCCAGGAATTTTCATTTCTAAGCAGGCGCACCCTCCCTCCCAAATGACGGAGTGAACTCTGATTCCCATCTCTCTCCACCTCATTACTAGTGAACCAGTCCTTTCCTGTCTCTCACCCTCCTCACCCCACCACACCCCTAGATAACAGTCTTATCCGTAGGCCCTAAAGATCTTGATGGGGTCACATTTGTAAGTGTCTAGTACCCTGCCTCAGAGCTCCTGCCCCAGAAAGATGTGAGGATGCTAGTCAATACACTTTTCTTCCCCTGGACCAGTTAGGGATGGCATCGTGGCAGCGTGTATCCACCTGAAAGAAACCTTGCAATGCTAGGCTCATGAGGACAAGGACTTTTTCTTTTCAATATCCTTAGTCTCTGTAGTGCCTAGCACTACATAGTATAATGGGCACTGACTGGGATTAGTGAATGACTGCTCTTTGACCCAGCAATTCCCTTTAAAAGAATGTATAATCATCACCCACATGATCAGAGCTGTATATTCAAGGAAGGTAGTAGGTTTCAATCAGGAGAAACCTCTAAGTGTCCATTCATAGTCAGTGATTGTTGGATGGTAGCTAAGAGATGAAGGGTTCATGTGTTACCATGGAGGGCCCACTGGCTATGGAACTGAATGAAGGGACCAGTTTACACTGATCAGAGGGATCTTTTCAGGATATGCCAATAATGGGGGAGAGAACAAATGGGAGACACTCATAATGGGACCTGGGGTGAGTGTGTGTGTGTGTGTGTGTGTGTGTGCACGCACACACACGTGCACACACCCACACATATGGTTTAAATATAGAGAAATATATTTGAAAGAAACACCCTGAAGTAACTCTAGGGGTAGGCCCAGGCAGGCACTGATGTATTGATGGAATCTTTTACACTTGGCCCATATTCACATGTTATTTGAGGGACTCTTTTCTCTTAAGATTTTATTTATTTATTCATGAGAGACACAGAGGCAGAGGCATAGGCAGAGGGAAAAGCAGGGTCTCCATGGGGAGCCAGATGCAGGACTTTATCCCAGGACCCCAAGATCGTGACCTGAGCCAAAAGCAGACGCTGAACCACTAAGCCACTCAGGCGCCCTGAGGAACTTTTTATAAAGCAAAGTCATGTGATGAAATCAATACCTGCTCCACAGAGCATTTGTTTGTGAGGGCGTCTGAAGGGTGTCCAGGAACAGAGTTCTCAAACTTACATGTACTGGGACGATGTAGCAAATGTACATAAGAGAACCCAGCTCATCTCAAGGTGTGGAAGAGCAGCCCTTGGGTATGATACATTCCCTGTCGATCAGCCTCTGGAGTGGGTACTAATCGCGCCCCCATCTGAGGGTGCATCCACAGTGCAGCTACCACCCACTATCCTTGCAGGAATGAGATCCCTGTAGGGCCAACGGTTGTGATTTTCCCAATGTAGCCAGAAATCTGAGTACTTGTCATCTCCTGTTGTTGTAAATGATAGAAATAAATTAAATTCACAAAATCGTAGTTCAGCTAGCTCTGTATAAGTCATACAGAACAATGTGTCTGGGAGTGAGATTGGTTCTGAGGCCTCTGTTCCAAGACAGATTTTCCTGAAACCCTTCTGGATCCCTTTCAGAACACAGCAAGAGGTTGGGAAATGCTATTAAAATGATAAATGTATGTACCAATGCATCCCAATTCTTTTTCTCCTTTGTTCTTAAGTCCTGGATCTGTACTCTGATCCCCACTGTCTGGAGGGCATCATCGCTTGCTCTCTAACCCCTTCATCTTCTTGATGTGTTTTCCCAGTAGTCACTGCCCCCAGCAGCCCATTCTGATTGCTTCGCTGAGTTTTCAGTCCCAGCAGAGCCCCTTCTGGAATGGACCACTCCATGCCCTACCCTTATCCCTGGCAGTGGCCTGGAACTTGGTTTCTGGTGTTCTGAGTGTCAGCCCCAGCTTGTTCTCTTCATATCAGCTGTGTGACTGGGGATCTTCCCTCACTCTCTCTGTGCCTCAGTCTTCTCCACCATGAAATAGTGCCAGTCCTCATAGGTTGTAGTGAAAAGCAAATGAGATGGTCCCAGCAAGGGTTTTCACAGGGCCCAACACAGAATAACAGAAGATAAACACTAGCCCGTATTATTATTGTTTTTGTCATTATTATCGATTCCAGATTTAACTCCGTTTAATAGTCATAACATACTTGAGAGATGGTTATTATTATTAAAAACTGTTGTACAGGTGAGTAACTGATATACTATGTATCAGCTAACTGTCTCACTCAAGCTCACCAGAGACAGGAGAAGAGATGCCAACACTCACTCCCAGGTATGTCTGACCCCGGAGCTCCTGTCCATCACCCCTGGTTGTGCCTTTTTTAATAGCAGTGTCTGTGACAGCAGTAGCTGCTGTCATCATAAAGATAGCCAAAGCCAAGCAAAGACCCTGAAACAAATATGGTCCCCACAATATAATGTGGAAAGACTAGATATCCAGAGTACTCTCAACCTCAGTCAGTCACTCCTCCCTGTACATGCCCCATGGGCTGTAGAATTCATCCTGTGGGTCTTGTTGTCCAGAAGCCTCTTAGCTACTTGCAGAATCATGTCCAAGGCTGATCTAAGCAACACCCACCTCTCCCTGCAATGCCACGTGGGACATGCTGAGGTCCCATGTTCTAGAGACCCTGCTCCTGGATCCAGTTGAACCTTTACAACCTCCTTCCTGGCACTCTTCCCCTCGAGTGGGTGCAAAGCCCATATTCACTCCTGATTCTGTTGATAGAGCAGTGAATGAGGAGACTTATGTACCAAAGGGTTAGACAACTTGCCCAGGGTCCCCCTGCTAGTCCACAGCAAAGCCTGGATTCACACACTGTACTTTGTGACTCTAGGTATACAGACCTAAACAGCACTCCCTTCTGTCTCTAGTAGCAGATGCTCTTTAATGGTGCATACATGCCACATGCTTTATTACACAAAATTGTCTAACATCCTCATTATCATAAATAGTGGTAATTGTTAGGATAGCAACACCTTTACATTGATAGAACTTTGGGAGTTTCCTTGAACCTCTTCATCACAGGACACGTGTGTACATGTCATTTGAGAAAGACAATTGATCTTTTTAAAAAATATTTTATTTAAAAAAGTGTTATTTAAATTCAATTTGCCAACATATAGTAAGTATAACACCCAGCACTCATCCTGTCAAGTGCCTTCCTTAGTGCCTGTCACCCATTTACCCCATCCCCCACCCTCTTTTACTTTTTAAGATTTTTTTTGTATATTTTTTTATTGGAGTTCGATTTGCCAACATATAGTATAACACCCAGTACTCATCCCGTCAAGTGCCCCCCTCAGTGCTGGTCACCCAGTCACCCCATCGCCCCACCCACCTCCCGTTCCACTACCCCTTGTTCGTTTCCCAGAGTTAGGTCTTTTTAAGACTTTATTTATTTATTCATGAGAGACACACAGAGAGAGGCAGAGGGAGAAGCAGACTCCCTGAGGGGAGCCTGGTGCAGGACTTGATCCCAGGACCCCGGGATCACGACCTGAACCAAAGGCAGACACTCAATCACTGAGCCACCCAGGTGCCCTGATAGCTGATCCTCTTAACGTAGAATTCAAGGATTAATTCAAGACTGACTTAGGATTTGTGTCTGGCCATGATGGAGAAACAGGTATGGACTTATCCTCCCACTCTAAATAATTTTTAAAAATTGGAACAGATGATTCTTAGACATGGTAAAACAGGCAGTTCAGGACACTGATACCTGAGAGAAGGGGGGAAATGAAGTAAGTAGTATAATATCCCCCATCTTACTGCCTGAAGAGGGTTTTCAGGCCTCAGCCCAGGGAGAGGAAACCCAAACAGAGGCCCATGGCCTCCCAGAGTTGAGGAAACAGTTGAGAATTCAGGGAGGCTAAGGCAAGTAAAATTCCTTGAGTAGAGGACCAGCAAAAAGAGAGCTGCTTGGAGGGCAGAGAACTGGAGAGAGAGAGAGAGAGAGAGAGAGAGAGAGAGAGAGAGCATGTACTCTGGAGATCTGCATAGGATTCCCCTGGAATCTCCAGCTGAATTCTGATCAGTGCATATGTATGAAGAAATTACCCAAGTCATGGAAAAGTACCACCGAAAAAGAATGGGTGGAATAACCCCAGAGTTCACAGAGGGATGGAAATAGTTCACCTTCTCACCTACCAGAGTAAGAAAATCCCCAAATATGCAGGGTATGGGGTAGATCTTTCAGTCAGTTATTTTCTCAGTACTCAATAAATTTTATCCTGGACTAAAGACTGTTCTGATTACATCTAATAATGCTAGAAAGCAAGCCTCAAAAGGATAAAAGTTACATGTTTCCATGTAACTTAACTGCATCCCAGCACATTCGAAATTGCTTAAAGGAATTATTACTATTATAAAAACCAGAACCCAACAGGTAAAATTCACAATGTCTGGCATCCAATAAAAACTATTAGGCAGGGGTACCTGGGTGGCTCAGTTGCTTAAGCATCCCACTCTTGATTTCAGCTCAGGTCATGATCTCATGAGGAGCCCCACCTCAGGCTCTGCACTCAGCAAGGAATCTACTTGAGATTCCCTCCCTCTCCTTCTGCCCCTCCCCTCCTCTCTAAAATAAATAAGTAAATCCTTTAAAAAAAACTATCAGGCATGCACATAAGAAGAAAATGCAACCAATAATGAGGATACAAATCAATCAATAGAAGTAGATCCAGAAATAACACAGGTGATAAAGTGAATAGACATGGACATTAATACAGCTATTATAAATGTATTCTTTGTGTTGAAAAAGATAAAGGAAAGAGTGAGTATGTTAATAGGAGACATAAAGTTATTTTTAAGGGATTCAAATTGAACTGCTAGAGATAAAAAATATATGGCCTGAGATGAAAATTACATTGTATGAGGTTAACAGCAGATTAGACATTTCAGAAGAAAAGATTAGTGAACTTGAAGACATAATGGGATTTAAAAAAAAAAACTTCCAAAATGAAGCACACATAGGAAAAAAAAAAAGCTTTGTTAAAAATGAATGGAGCAATAATGAGCTATAGGACAGCTTCCAATTGCTTAATATACATATTATTGGAGTTGCCAAAGGGAGGTGGACAGAAAAAATGCTTTTAGAAATACTAGCTGAAAAATTTCCAAATTTAATGCAAACCAGAAACCTACACCCAAAAAGCTCAATGAATCTGGAGTGCAAGAAATATACAGAAAACGACACCAAATTACATTATAATCAAAATGATTAAAAGCTGTAAAGAAGAAAAAATCTTAAAAGATGACAGTGGGGAAAAAGAGATTCATTATGTTTCAAAGGTAAAATATAACAGCACATTTCTCTTCAGAAACAATGGGAACCAGAAAACAGTGGAGCAACATCATTAATGTAGGGAAAGAAAAAAATTGTCAAAATAAAATTGAAAACAGAGAAAATAATTTTCAAGAATGAAGACCAAATAATGACTTTTTTAGAGATACAGACTCAATTCATCAGCAAATATGCAGGGTTAAAAAAAAGGTTCTAGGGATGCCTGGGTGGCTCAGTTGGTTAAGTGTCTGACTCTTGATTTCAGCTCAGGTCATGATCTCAGAGTTGTGAGATGGAGCCTCACGTTGGACTCCACATTAGGCGGGGAGCCTGATTAAGATTCTTTCTCTCCCTCTGCCTCTCCCCCATCCCACTCATGCTCTCTCTCAAAAAAAAAAAAAAAGGTTTTAAAAATCCTTCAGATAGAATGAAAATTATGCCAGATGGAAATTAGGACTTGCACAAAGAAATAGCATCAGAAATGATAAATATGTGATAAATATAAACCATCCATTTCTTAATTTTAAAAATAACTTTAAAAATTGACAGTTTAGGGCAAAAATAATATATCGGGGAGTTATAAGTAAAAGCAAAATATATGCCAACAAAAGCAAAAAAAAAAGCCTAGAAGAAATAAAATAGAATTATATAGTTGTAAAATTCTTATACTCTATTCAAAGTGGTATAATATTACTTTAGAGTATATTATGATAAATTGTAATATATATTATAAACCCTGAATTGACTACTAAAAAGTAAGAGTATAGCAAATAACCCAACAAATCAACAAAGAGGTAAAATGGAGTAAAAAACCACTACATTAATCTAAAACAAAGCATAAAAAGAGGATACTGGGAGCCTGGGTGGTTCAGTGTCAGCCTTCTGCTCAGATCATGATCCCAGAGTCGTGGAATGAAGCCCTACATCAGGTTTCCTGCTCAGTGGGGAACCTGCTTCTCCCCCTCCCTGTCTGCCTCTTCCCCCCACCCCCACCGTGTCAAATAAATAAATAAATAAATAAATAAATAAATAAATAAATAAATAAAATCTTTAAAAAAAAAGAGGATACTGGGAATGAAGAACAGATGGGACAAATAGAAAACAAATAACAATATGGAATGTCTAAACCCAGACATACCAATAATCATATTAAATGTGAAGAGTTTAAATGACTCTATTAAAAAACAATGATGGGACACCTGGGTGACTCAGTGGTTGAGCGTCTGCCTTCAGTCAGGTTGTGATCCTGGGGTCTGGGAATCGAGTCCCGCATTGGGCTCCCTGTAGGGAGCCTGCTTATCCCTCTGCCTATGTCTCTTCCTCTCTCTGTGTGTCTCTCATGAATAAATAAATAAAGTCTTCAAAAAAAACAATGATTGTAGGATTACATAAAAGAGCAATATTCAATTGTATGCTGCCTGAAAGAAACCCAATTTGAATGCAAAGATACAAATAAGTTAAAAGTAAAAGGACAGGCCACTCAGGGGATTCCACTTCCAGAAAGGCAACATAAGTTCTGCGGACTAGTAAAAATTATTGTTTTACAATCAAAACATTTAAAGTCTCCAGAAATTGTCCTAAGGGAATACAACAAATAAGGAAATATTTATTCAAGAAAATCTATTAAATCTCACAGTGAGAGTCTGTGGCACTTGAGCCATGACCCACTCCATCCTCCACCCCCCAATTCAGGTAGATGGAAGATCCACTTTGGGAAGATGTGGCCAAAAAAAAAAAAAAGGGAACTCTTTCTCTATTCAGCTCCCAATCAAGGGATATAATATCTCACTGGAAAAGGCCTGATACCAACATTTCTCATCCACTGCCACTCTGTTGCAGAGGCCAAATTCCTAGTGAAAGTGTCTGAAAGGTCTGGTATTCCCTTCCTCCATCTAGCCTCCACTCCTAGGGTAGAAACCTTACCCCAGGCACAGCAGGCCAAAAATACTAGAGCCTCTATAGCCTTTGCCCCAGCTCACTCATGAGAAGAGGTTTCAGCTGGGAAAAGCAGAAGTTATGATCCTCACTCAGTGCCTGGAGCCGTGGCTCAGAGATTTTGCCCAAGAAGAGAGGCAGTTCATAAGGGAGAACTCCAGCTTATCCTCAAAGAAACTGATTTTATTTGAAACAGGATCTGTAGAAGTTCAAACTTAAGTATACTCTCAAAAACAATGGACATCCTGCTGATAAGCATTTAAGAAAAAGCTGGTGGCTCTCTGAGAGCAACAAGCTAAAGTGACTAGAGGCTCTAGTCAGGGCAGTTAGAGTGGGCTCTAAATCCAATGACAGTTGTCCTTACAAAATAAAGGTGGAGGGAGATTTGAGACAAGGAGATGAAGGCAATGTGAATACAGAGGCAGAGATTGAAGTAATGCATCTAGTAGCCAAGGAATGGCAAGTATTACTGGAAGCCACCAGAAGCTGGTGAAAAGAGGCATGGAACAGATTATCCTTCAGAGTCTCTACAAGGAACCAACCCTGCCTATACCTTGACTTCAGACTTCTGCCCTCCAGAATTTGACAGAATAAATTTCTATTGTTTTAAGCTATAGAATTTGTGGTGATTTATTATGGCAGCCTTAGGGAATGAATACAACCATATTGCGGACCACAAAACAAAGTTCCATAAGCTTAAAAGATTGAAATCATACAAAATATTTTCTCTCAACACGATAGAATTAAATTGAAGATAAATTTTTGAAAGATATTTGGGAAATATGTAAATATTTTGAAGCAAAATAACACTTCTAAATATTGTGTCAAGGAAGAAATAAAAAGGGGTGACAGAAAAAAATTCTCCGGCTTGATTGAGATATGATTGACAAATGGAATTGTAGGGAGATGGGTGGGAGGATGGGTGAAATAGGTGAAAGGGATTAAGAGCGCACTCATTGTGATGAGCACTGAATAATGTATAGAATCATTGAATCATTATATTGTACACCTGAAACTATTATAACACTGTTAATTGTACTTGAATTAAAAGTAAGTAAAATTTTAAAAAAGAAAAAAATAGTGTACAACATGATGATTTGATATGTTTGCATTGTGAAGATATTCCCACCATCATGTCCATTGCCTCACATATTAACCTGTTTGATTTTTGGTGGTTTCTTTTTTTCTTTCTTTTTTTTTTTTAGAACATTTAAGTTTCACTCTCTTAGCAAATTTCAACTATATAGCACAGCATTAGTGACTATAGTAGTCCCCATGTTATACATTATATCCTCAGACCTTATTCATCCTATAACTGAAAGTTTGTACCCTTTTACCAGCTTCTCCTTATTTTCCCCACCTCTCAGCCCCTGGCGACCACCATTCTACTTTCTATTTCTATAACTTCAACTTTTTAAAAAATAGATTCCACATATAAGTGATATCATGCATAATGCTCTTCAAGTTCATCCATGTTGTTGCAGATGGCAAGATTTCCTTCTTTTTAAAGTAGGTTTCTTTTATTTTTAAAGATTTGTGCATCCATTTTTAGAGAAGGGGGAGGGGCAGAGGGAGAGGAAGAGAAAGTCTCAAGCAGACTCTGGGCTGAGCATGGAGCCTGACATGGGACTCCATCCCACGACTGGGAGATCATGATCTGGGCCAAAACCAAGAGTGGGACGTTCAACTGACTGCTCATACCACCCAGGTGCCCCAAGATTTCCTTCTCTTTTCAAGTTAAATAGTATTCTTCTGTGTGTGTGTGTATGCATATATATGCACATATATAAATATATATAACTTTTGTGTATATGTATGTGTATACATGTATATATGTAATATATATACATATATAATGCACACACAAGCCACATTTTCTTTACTCATTCATCTGTTGACGGACACAGGTTGTTTCCATGCTTTGTCTATTGTGAATAATGCTGTATATATGTAATAAAGAACTTGTATCCAAAATATGTAAAGAATTCTGAAAACTCAATAATAGGAAGTTAACTCAATTTTTTTAAATAGGCAAAAGATCTGAATAGACGCTTCATTAAAGAAAATATACAGATGACAAACCTGCATGTGAAAAAAATGCTCATCATCATTAGTCATTAGGGAAATGCCAATCAAGACCACGATTAAGTACTACTACGCACTTATTAAAATGACTAAAATGTGAAAGACTGAGGATAGCAAGTTTTGGCAAGGATATGGAGGAACTGGAAGTCTCATACACTGCCGATGGGAATGAAATAGTACAACTATTTTGGAAAACAGTTTAACTGTTTCTTACAAAAATGGGATGCCTGGGTGGCTCAGTGGTTGAGCATCTGCCTTCCACTCAGGACATGATCCCGGGGTCCTGGGATCAAGTCCTGCATTGGGCTTCCCGCAGGGAGCCTGCTTCCCCCTCTGCCTATGTCTCTGCCTCTCTCTGTGTGTCTCTCATAAATAAATAAAGAAAATATTTTAAAAATTAAACCTACATCTACTATGCAATTCAGCCTACTCATTCTTATGTATTTACCCAGGAGAAATGAAAGCATATGTCCATTCAAAGCTGTGTGCACCAATCTTCACAGCAGCTTTTTAAAAAAAGATTTTATTTATTTATTTGACAGAGAGAGAGAGAACTAGCACAAGCAGGGGGAGCTGCAGCAGGAGAGGGAGAAACAGGCTCCCCACTGAGCAGGGAGACCAACACAGGACTCCATCTCAGGACCCTGGGATAATGACCTGAGCCAAAGGCAGCCGCTTAACTAACTGAGCCACCCAGGTGCCCTCATAGCAACTTTATTTGTAATAGACAAAAACTAGAAACAACCCAAATGTCCATCAACAGGTGCATGGATGAAGAAATTGTGGTGTATAAATACAATGAAATACTACTCAGCACTAAAAGGAATGAATTATTGACACACGCAACCTCAAGGATGAATCTCAAACTATGCTGAGTGAAAGAAGGCGGGCAAAAAAGAAGAAAACATATTGTGTGATTCCATTTATATGGAATCTAGGAAATGCAAATGGATAGGTTAGTAAACTTTAAGATGGATTGGATGTGGGGTATGAAAGAAAGAGGAGTGAAGAAGAACTCTAAAAATGTGGCCTGAACAACCAGAAGGATGAAGTTGCCAACACAATAAGAGAAAGCCTGGAAGAGGAGCCAGTTTTAGGGGCAAGGTCAGGAGTTCATTGTTAGTTGTGTTGAGTTTGAGAATGCCTATTAGACATTCAAGTGGAGATGTTGAGTGGAAAGTTGGATATGAGAGTCTAGAGATCAAAAGAGAACTGGGCTGGTTAAAATTTGGAAGACTGATTCCAAGACTTTCACTCTTAACCACAAATATGTCTCCTAGCCTCCTGCTCTTCCCCTCCAGTCCATCATTCCTGCCACAGTCGGAGGGACCTTTCTAAACTGCAAATTCGTCCATATGATGCCCCCGTTGTAAAAATAAGGGGACAGGGACGCTTGGGTGGCTCAGTGGTTGAGCATCTGCCTTTAGCTCAGGGTGTGATCCCGGGATCCGGGATCGAGTCCTACATTGGGCTCCCTGCGTGGAGCCTGCTTCTCTCTCTGTCTGTATCTCTCATGAATAAGTAAATAAAATCTTAAAAAATAAGTGGACAAAAACAAATGAGGAGAGAAAACAGTCTTTCAGTAGCATTCCAATTCCCTAAGGGATAATGTCTCATTTTTTATTCTGGCACCCTAGGACTTTTGTGACACATCCTTTGCCTTACCAACCGACCCTGCAACCTCAGCTTTCCCCTCCACCTCTAAATGCAGCTCCCTCTGACTCAGCCTTCCCAAAATGCTACCAGTTCCCCGATCTTCACCATGCCCTCCCTCTGCCGGGAAGCTCCCTGTCTCTTTCTGTCTGTCTCTATATATCTTCTTAGAGAGATCCTATATTCTCATCCTTCAAAACTTACCTTCAGCATCTCAAAGTCCATTTATCCATAACTCCACATGTATAGCCCTCATGGAGAGCTTGTTCTGCAACTCTACCTCATTTGTCTGTCTCACCTATGAGGCTGTGATCTTCAGGTTATTTTTCTTTCATTTACAGGCTATATATATACAACTCAAGTTCCCAACAATGCCAGTGGAACCAATTTTTTAAATTGTGGTATGTTTATACAATGGGATGCTACTCAACAATAAGAATGAATTATCTTCAGACAGCAGAGTGGATAAATCTCACAAACATAAGTAAAAGAAACACATACTCCATTAGCTTTACACTTATATAAAGAGCAAAAATAAACCATGCTCTTAGAAGTCAGACTAGTGGCTACCCTAAAGTAGAAAGTGACCGGTTGCGGGGGGCGGGATGTTGAACACAGTTGGGGCTTCTTGAGTACTGGTCATGATCTGTTTCTTGACTTGGATATGTTCACTTTGTGAAAACTTATCAAGTTGCCCATAATTTTTGTGTGCTTTTGTGCGTGTTACCCTTGAATAAAGGCAAAACTAAACTAAGGTGGTTAACCATAAAGACAAGCAAAGAAATTACCAGTTGTACTTCAACAACAGAAAGAAAGGATGAAAGAAGAAAGAAAGAAAGGAAAGAAAGAAAAAGAAAGAAAGAAAGAAAGAAAGAAAGAAAGAAAGAAAGAAAGAAAGAAAGAAAGAAAATAAGAAAGAAAAAAGAAAAGCAAGGAAATAAATACCATAACATTCAGGATGAGAAGAGAGGGAACCATGACTGACAGAAGTCACCCAGAGGACTTCTAGGGTGCTGACAATGTCTATTTCTTAAACTGCATGGTGGTTATATAATTAGTCTTCAAAAATGAATGTATGTTTTATGTACTTTTCTGTATTATATTTTACCACTAAAGTGTTTTTTTTCACTAAAGTGTTTTTATAAGTATATACATTCTCAGGATGTATTTGTAAAACAAATAGTACAAAAAAGAGCAGAGTGCAAGATGTATAGTATGCTATATTCTGTGTAAGAAGTAGAAATGAAAAATACATATTGTTTATTTGTGCAAAAAGAAACACAGTAAGGGTAAATCTGAAACTAGTGGGATTTATTATCCACAAAAGATGCGTGGGAATGGGTTGGAAAGAATTGGCGGTTGGGAATGGGTACAGAGGATGGGAATTATACCCACTTCTTTGGTTTTTTTTTTTTTTGTATATATTTGACTTTTTAAATTATGTTCATGTTTTACACAATCACCCAATCAACAATGGGGGGGGAAATGAAATGGAATATGAACAGATACAAATAAGCTTAATTCAAAAGAATAACGTAACTACACTGAAGAGGAAAACCAGAAAGAACTGTAAACAAATATTAAACCCTAGTTAATAGCTTTATTTTTCATAGTGGTGTGGGTTGGCAGTTCTGAAAGTACTGAATGTGTATCTTAGAATTGAACAAGTGAGTGTATTGTGGATAATGAGAACCAGGTTTCTCACTGTTAGAGAAAGGAATTAGAAATATAGAAAGGGAGAAGGCTACAATGAATCTCATGATTTGAGATTGGAATTGAAGTACCAAGATGAATTGATGATTTTTAAGACAAAGACAGAGATTGCATAGATAGATAGATGATAGATAGATAGATAGATAGACATAGGCAGTGTGTATGTACATGTATATGTTCCTATACTAGCTCTGTCCGCTGAAATGGCCTAGAAGAAACGAGTACACTAGATACCCATATCTTGGTATCTCTACCAAAAGGAACCAAGGCTGAATTCTTGGAGAAATAGCTGATTCCAGAGCTAGGGCAGGAACAGTACAAGATGAGCCTGGAACATCTTACTGTTCCAGAAAATAAGGAAGTGTTCAAGGAATGATGGGCATATCAAAAGGACACAAAAACAAGCTTGAAACGATGCCCCTTGTCAAATTCTGGGGCAGTCTGGGCATCAAAATAAATAATGAATGCTGCAATGTATAACCCATTCAAAAAAATAAATGAGAGCCCACAAATCCCTATGACAAAATTAAACAAACAAACAAATAAATAAATAACGGAGGAGAAGAAAAAGCTCTTCCTTAGTGTAGAACGTGAACTAATAAATGTAGAAGGAATAATGGAGTTAGAAAATCACCATTTGGCAACCACTATCGGAATAATTATTTCAGTCGAGTGTGGTGGGATTGGATGAGAGTGAAGGCAGACAATGGCTTCTTATCCTATACACTTCTGTGTTGTTCAAGCGTCTCACAATGTGCATGTTCTCATGCATAACTTGTGTAATTAAAAATATGTTTACTCTTTTGACATGTTGAGGGACAAGTGTTTGTCACTGTCAGTGCTTACTGCAAGATAGTAAGAGATAAATAAATCACACTGAGGTGGCACCCAGGAGCACTTTCTCCTGAAAGACAGAGATAACAGCAGCAGCCTAATTAACTCTAATACTGAAAAATGCACTAGAACATGGTGATAAGTGGGATTGTTCTTGCCTGAGTTGCTCAGCCCAGTGCTGGAAATATAATAACCACTCAGTAGATGCTTGTAGAAGGTGTAAAGAAGTATATCCAGTCTTCTGCCTTTAGCTTAAGAAAGGAGAGGAATGCAAAGTGTGAGTGTTATATATATTCCAGGTCTGGAGCAGGAAATGCCCAATATGAGTCCCAGACTCTTTCCATACTAGAAACCAAGAAAACTATCAGAAACTACCAGTGTTATGTCAAAAAAGCACAGCAGCAAACTTGAAGGGGTTTCCCACTGGCTGAATGAGGGATAATTGAAACACCAAACAGAATAATGATTACAATGGATTGAAACACACCAAATATGTACTTTTAAAAACCCATAAGTTCCAAGTGACATTGAAAACAAGAAGGTGTGGGGGGCCTGGGGGGCTCAGTGGGTTAGGCATCTGCCTTCAGGTCCAGATCTCAAAGTCCTGGGATTAAGCTCAGAGTCTGGCTCCCTCCTCAGCAGGGAGTTGGCCTCTTCCTCTCCCTCTCTCCTTCTGTCTGCCCCCGCTCAAGCTCTTGCTCTCTCTCCCTGTCTCTCTCTCTCAAATGAATAAAAATATTTTAAAAATAAAAAAATAAAACCAAGAAGGAGCAAAAAACAAAGAAATAGTCTAAACAAAACCTCATTTGAACCATCAGAACCATAAAACATCAATTACTCTAAAATGGGCATTTGTGGACAGCCCAGGTGGCTCAGCAATTTAGCGCTGCCTTCAGCCCAGCGCGTGATCCTGGAGACCTGGGATTGAGTCCCACATCAGGCTCCCTGCATGGAGCCTGCTTCTCCCTCTGCCTGTGTCTCTGCCTCTCTGTGTGTGTCTCTCATGAATAAATAAATAAAATCTTTAAAAAAGTAAAAGTAGTATAATAAAAAAATAAATAAAATGGGCATTTGTAATGAGAGAATTACATCTCTATCTTGTCTTAACTGTATTTTTGGTAACACAATAGCCCAAGTTGATGAAGGAAAGTTTTTACTTACATAAGAATGTAGAAAATTAATAGAATTTTAGAAAAGTTTTCAAAACATTACTGATTCAGGCAACAATCATCAACAGATGAGATCATTAGATAAATGGATGATGGGGAAATTTTCCATGGAGGGATCAGGCTATTACCACCTTAACCCACTGATGAACCTTAACAGCATTAAAAGTAGGACCTGCCAGATATCGTATGCCTCCTGGTGTGATGAAATAGGAACCTCACTAATGAAGTGTTTTTGCAAGACTAATAATAATAATAGTAAATAATCTGAGTGCAATAGAGGCCTCAGAGCGAATTTCCATCTCCAGGAAAAATGGAGAGTAAAAAACATCGTAAATGACACCACCAGGAAGCAAACATACAAAATCAGAATATGAGTCCATCTATAGCACAACTGCAACAAGTCAAGAACATGACACACAATAAAGCAGGAAGAGAGGACATGCTCTAGATTAAGGGACCCTCAAGAGACACATCAGACACTGCAGTGTATTCTGATTAGAACAAGCCCACTGAAAAAAGACATTTCATTATGAAGACAATTTGTGGACTTGCTTATTACTAGACATTAACAAGGAATTGTTGTTATGCTTAGGTATAATAATGGCCTAGGATTTTTTTTTGGCCTAGGGGTTTTTAAATTATGTCCCTTATTAGAAATGTATACTAAGGTATATCGGAATGTGATGTGATATCTGGGATTTGCTTTGAAATACTTCAAAAAAAGAGAAAAATGGAAAAGATGGAAAAATATGGCAGAATTTTATTCATTGTCCAGTCTTCATGGTGTACTGTGTGTGTGCGTGTCTGTGTGTTCATGCTACTCTCCACTTTATATGTTTGAAACGTTCATAAAAAATTAAAGTTTGTTAAGAGAATGAACGAGAGCCCTAAGAAAATTGTCCAAAAAATCGGAAAGAAGCATTTTTATTCAAGCCTGGAGTAAAAGTCTCGTTTAGATCCAGTAACTACGACAGTAGTAGATACCAGGTAGAACATTCCTTATGATAGGAATGTGGTTTTTTTCTTCTTTAAAATAAAAGAATCATTCATGCTAGGGGCTTGGATACCATTAACGTTCTATTTCATGAGCTGAGCCGTGGTTACATGGGTCTTCACTGTATGACTATTTGTTCATCTGCATGCATAAATCTTATATACATTTCTATCTGTATATTGCATTTCACACTTTAAAATGTTTAACTTTTGAAAGCATAACTGCATGGTACAACATGGCACTCTTTCTCCCAATTTGATAGAGACTAGACCCATTAAGCAGAACACAGCAGCCCTTCTAAGGTGTTTTTGCCCACCTGGTGGTGGAGTACTGTCATTTCAGAGAAAGGGACAACAGGGAAAAAGGAACTTCTACAATCCTTTAAAAATGTGGTTATGTCCCCACCTGCTCAGGGAGTAAACAGAGGGGCATAAGCAGAAGAAAGGCAGGGGTCTCCCATTCCTAGAATGTTGAAGTTGGCTCAAGATGGGAGACTAGCTATAAGTGAATGACTTACTCACTCACCCTGTCTTTTCCCCCTACAGCTCTGCCTGTTGGTTCCTATGTGCTTATCTCATAGGCAGGCCTTTTGAGAGAACCCTTTCCTCCCCCTGCCAAGGGAAGAAGTCTGCTTCAGGGCAGAGGATAGGGTTGGGGGGCCTGAATTCGGCTGGCCTCTTCTATGCCCCCCTCCTTCCTCATCGCTGTTCCTCACTATCTCCAGTGACCTCACCAGAACAATCCTTTCTCCTGAGGGCCTTAAAGGACATGGGTTGGAAGCTAACTGAGGGGAAACCAAGATAGCAGAAGTCAAGGTCAGTATCTCTGTCTTCAAGAGAAAGTCTGAGATCCTCAGCCTGGCATTCAGGGTATGGCTCATGCCAGAGTAACATCCCTCATCCAGGCCATAGCAAATTGCTTTCTCCATGCTCCAAGCACATCTTGCCTTTTGGGATCCTCAAAATTCTGCATAGGATGTTCTGCTTACCTAGACAACCACTTTTTTATTTAATCAAGATGTGCATGGTACTAATTATATGTCTTGGTGTTATTTTTTTTAAATATTTTATTTATTTATTAATAAGAGACACACACAGGGAGAGGTAGAGGGAGAAGCAGGCTCCCTATAGGGAGCCTGATGGCGGGACTCGATTTTAGGAGCCCAGGATCACAACCTGAGTCAAAGGCAGATGCTCAACCACTGATCCACCCAGGTGCCCCTCTCTTGGCATTATTATATTGGTTTTTTTTAAAAGATTTTATTTGTTTATTCATGAGAGATACAGAGATAGATAGATAGAGAGAGGCAGAGACACAGGTAGAGGGAGAAGCAGGCTTCATGCAGGGAGCCCAACAAGGGACTCGATCCCGGGTCTCCAGGATCACACCCTGGGCTGAAGGCGGCATTAAACCGCTGAGCCACCTAGGCTGCCCTCCTGGCGTTATTATAAACATGTTACAAATATTACCTCATTTATCCTCACAACCCTATGCTGTAAGCACTATTATGACCCCAAGTTAACAGATAAGGAACTTGAGGTGAAAGGAGGGTGAGAGGCAGGGATTCCTAACTTCCAGGAGCCTGGAGCTAGAGTAAATGCTATTAGGCATACACTATTGACTCTTAAACTTCTTTCAACTCACTTTCACTTCTTCTACACTTATCTTGGGTATCAATACCTCTCCCCAACTGCCCCTGACATCCTTGAGCTCCCACAACTCCCAGTTCACACCTTTACCTCCCATTAGGATGAAACAATCTGACTGCTTATTTTACTCCTTCATTTTTAAAAACTTTTTTTGATTGAAGTATGACACACATAAAGTACAAGGAGGCATAAATACACAACTCTCAATGAATTGTTACTAAGTAACCACCCTTGAAATCAGCGTGGAAATCAAGAAACACAAGGTTCTAGCATTCCAGAAGTCTCCTTAGGCCTCCTACTCAGTCCTTAAAGGCAATCACGAATCTGACTTCTATCACCATAGATTAGTTTCACCTGTTTCAGAACTTTCTCTACATGGAATCATACAGCAGGTGCTCTTTTGTATGTTGGTAATTCTGCTCAGCATAATGTTTGTAGAATTCATCCATAATATATGTAGATGTGGGGCAATTCTTCTCATTGTGTAGTATTCCAGTGTGAGAATATACCACAATTAATTTCTCATTTTTCTGTTGGCATTTGAGTCATTTCTAGTTTGGACTATTACAAATAGTGTTTTTATGAGCGTTGATGCATATGTCTTTTGGTAAACATATATAAGCATTTCTGTTGGGCATATATCTAGAACAATTGCTGGGTTATGGGGTGGACATATGGTCACCTTTAGTTGATATTGCTAAGCAGTTTCCAAACTATTACGTCAATCTATACTCTCATCACCATTGTATGAGAATTCCAGTCACTCCACATTCTCAGCAATATTCAGTATTGTCTTTTTCTTTTAGTCTCTTTAGGGTGTTGACTTATTGCTTATTTTCTTGGCTAATGTTGTATGTTCACATCTTCCTTTCTAATCCTTATGTCTTTTATTTATTTTTCTTTCATTAGTGGACTCCATTACAATTTGAATAAAAGTAGTTATGATGGGCATCCTTACAGAAAGCATTCAACATCTCTCATTAGGTATGATATTTGCTATAGGTTTCAGATAGATAACACGTATTAAATTAAGAAATTTCCCTTATACTCTTTTTAAATTTTTTTATTTACTTACTCATGAGAGACACACAGAGGGAGGCAGAGACATAGGAAAAGGGAGAAGCAGGCTCCCTGTGGGGAGCCTGATGCAGAACTCGATCCCAGAACCCTGGGATCACGACCTGAGCCAAAGGCAGACGCTCAATCATTGAGCCACCCAGGTGCCCCTCCCTTATATTCTTAGTAAACTTTATTGTGATGCTTTTTGGCATATATATATATATATATATATATATATATATATATATATTAAAGATTTTATTTACTTATTCATGAGAGACAGAGAGAGAGAGAGAGAGGCAGAGACACAGGCAGAGGGAGAAGCAGGCTCCATGCAGGGAGCCTGACGTGGGACTTGATCCCAGGGACTCTGGGATCACGCCCTGGGCCTATGGCAGGCGCTAAACCGCTGAGCCACCCAGGCATCCCTTTTGTTGCATATATTGAAGTGATCATACAATTTTTCTTCAATTCCTTGGAAGAATTTGTGCAAGGTTAGAAAATTGCCAAATTTCCTTCTTTAAATATCTTGTAGAATTCACCATTGACAGTCTCTGAATCTGGAGGACTGCAGAAAGCCTTTTAATTATAAGTTCAATTGTTTAATAGTTATAGGTTTATTTATATTTAAATTATTTTCTTTTTTTTTTAATTTTTTTTTTATTTATTTATGATAGTCACAGAGAGAGAGAGAGGCAGAGACACAGGCAGAGGGAGAAGCAGGCTCCATGCACCGGGAGCCCGATGTGGGATTCGATCCCGGGTCTCCAGGATCATGCCCTGGGCCAAAGGCAGGCGCCAAACCACTGCGCCACCCAGGGATCCCTATTTAAATTATTTTCTGTGTGAGTTTTAGTGTATTGTATTTTTCCAGGAATTTTCCCATTTATCAAAATTTTCAAATTTGTTGGTATAAAGTTCTTCATAATATTGTCTTAGATTTTAACATACCCTTGAACGGTGTTGTGCTTCCTTCTTTTGTTCCTGATACTAGTTATGTGCCTTCTACATATTTTTTCTGGATCAGTTTTGGTGATTTATCATTTTCCTAGATTTTTAAAAGAACCAACTTTTAGCTTTGTTGATCCTCTCTGTAACAGTTCTATTTTCTATTTTGTTGATTTCTACCCTCATCTGTTACTTCTCTCCTTCTACTTTCTTTAAGTGTAGTTTACTTTTCTAACTTTTTGAGATGGATTTGCTGCCTCTTAAAAATAATATATAATTTAAGGCTATACATTGCTAAGCATAGCTTTAGCAGCACCCCACAGGATTTCAAATGTAATATTTTCATGATCAGTCAGTTCAAAATATTTTCTAATTTCCACTGTGAATTTATCTTTGACTCATGGGTTTTTCCTCCTTTTCCAGAGCACGGTGTCCAAACTTCAGTAGGCATAAAAGTAACCACCTGAAGGCCTTGTCAAAATACAGATTTTGGAGCCTTATCTCAAACCTCCTAGATTATTATTTCTGGGAAGTAGGTCTGGGGATCCACACTTCACAGGCTCTGCAGGGCATTTGGATGCAGGTGGGGTGCAGGACTACAGTCTGGTAGCACAGCAAGGCTTTCCTAAGGGCAGAGAGCAAGTCTGATTCCCCTGTTTCTCCAGTGCCCACCACTGGGCTTAGCATTACTCTTAGCAAGAGTAAGACAATGGGTGAGAGAAGGAAACAAATATAAGAAAATTGTTTCTATTGAGAGACTTGGAGTTTTTGAGTGCTGTGAATTAGTGAAGAACAAATGATGAGGGCATCATTTGGTCCCAATGTAATCCATTCAGGACAGAAATATTTTTTTACTTGTCTTCAAATCTCTGCGTACTAAGCTTCTTCCTCACCTGTCCCAGTTGGTCTGCGGTCCTGGAACGTGGCTTTAGGTATGAGTATGTGCCTGTATATCAGCACAGAGAAAGTAGGGTGGCACGAGAGGCGTCCTGAGAGCAGCTGTTCAGAGCTAAGCAGCGCTCTTTGACCCTCTCCACCGCCGCACCCCGCCCCTTCCAGACCAGCCCACGGGCCTTGGGGGGAAAATCCCCACAGAACCCATTCTCAATGAGGTTATCTATCCTACCTAGCGGAGCTCTAAGCATCCCTCCATTCCAAAGCTTTTGAGAAACTTCCACAGGACCTTTCAGCCCCGACCCGACCCCGGACCCCTATCCTTGCCTCCTCTGCTCTTGTGGCCCAGGTGAGTTGCACTCTCAGCAGCCCCCTGGCCACCTCTCCCCACCTCCACGCGTGCCTCCCTCAAGTGTCCCAGAAAGGCGTCTGGGAGTCTGACTTCCCCAGCCAGCTATTGTCCTGGCCGCACGGTCCCACGCCAGCCGGTTGCGCCCCAGCCCCCGCCCCCGCCCCCGCCCCGCCCCAGGGAGGACCAAGCAGTCGGCTAGGAGTCTGCCTGCTCAGCCTCGCTCTTTCCCTCCCTCTCCCTCCCTGCCTGCCTTCCTCCCCCGCCCGCCCCTGAGGCAGGGACCGTGCAAATCGAGGAGAGGGGGGACTGGCAGCCCGGATGGGGTCCAGCTTAAAGCCCTGGGCTCCCCACTGATGTCCCATCTAGGCTGGGTGTCCCCAACATCTTGGGACCTGGATCTGCGTGAGCCGGGGTGGTTCCCAGGCCAGGAGCATGCCTGCGGCAGACCCACACTACCCCCGTTTTGCATCTGGACCCCCCCCCCCGGATGCTCTGAGCCACCCTCCTCAACCCGGATCTAAAACCCGGGACACAGCTATCAGGCCAGCCTCTCTCTCTACCCCACCCCCTCTTTCTGGCGTCCATCCCCTCCCCAACACCACCTCTGCTGCTGCCTCTGGCTGTAGACCTGCACCTTTTCCCCATCCCCATCAGGCCCAGGGAGCGGGGTGAGCCTGGATGAGAGCCCCCCAGCCTGGGGCTCTCCCAGGCCATGGCCAGAGTGCTCCCAGAGAGGAGCCTTGGCCCCTGAGCATCTGCTAGAAGCTTGGCAGAGGCCCCGCGGGGACCGTGTCTTTTGAGGACAAAAGGCGGCGGCCAGCAGGCAGACGGGGCGGGGGAGGGGGGACCGGCAGCCAGGCGGGCAGACGGGTGGCAGGGGCCAGCGCTGGCCCCCCTCCCAGCTTGGCGGTGGCATGAAGATGGGGGTGGGAGTGTGTAGTGGGGGAAGCACCTGCCTGGACCCTCACCTGCCAGCTAGCTGGGCACCCCAATGCTATGTGCTGCCCCCCTGGTGTTCCCCTACACCCCCAATCCTGCCTGGTGCACCCCTTCGGTGCCTGCTTCCCCTGATGTCTGCGTTTTAGACCCGCCGGCTGCTATATCCACGCAACAGAAGCAGGAGTGCCACTGGCCGCCAGATCACTGAGGGTCCCACAATGTGGCCTGGGCAGTGTTTTATCGTGGGTGAGACAGCCTGAACCCCCTCCCTGGATTCCAACACAGCCCTGCTGCGAGAACCCAGGTAAGTAGTCAGCATCTCTCCACCAAGGATGGGAGGCCGAGACTTCTCTTCTGTCTCCCCACATATATTTCAGAGTCTCCATCACTGCCGTGCTCTCTCTCTCTCTCTCTCTTTTTCTCTTTCTCTCTCTGACTGTGTTACTGTGTCCCCCACGCCCCATTCCCGCTCTACCACAAGGACTACTTGGGCACCCAAGCCTGGAGAGTCCTCCAGCCATCTCCATCTTCCCCAATCCCAAATGTCCCATGAGAGAGGAACTACCACCTGTTTCCCCACACCCCACACAGGGTCTGTTTTGATCATTATGGTCGCTTTGGGGTGAGAGGCCGTGTTAATATTCCCTAGTGTGCTGACTCTGGAAGGCATGCCTGAGAACCTTGCAGTGCTCTCCTCAATGCCTGCACCCCAGGCAGGCTCAGCCTCCTGCAGCTGCCTCTTCTCCCTCTCCCTCTCCCTCCTCCTCCTCCTCCTCCTCCTCCGCTCTTCTCCAGGTTCTTTGGCCTGCTTGCAGGGTGTATGTGCTTCTGTCTCTGTGTGTGAGCAGGCAGGTAGGTAGACAATGACAGAGAAGCTGATTCCAGCCCAGACCACCACCCACTCCTCTTTTCCTTCTCCCCGCCCTCCCTGCTTTCCTTTCTTTCTACTTTGCCCTGTATCTCCCTACAGGTAGCACAGATTTGTGCTCACTCCCCATTGAGGATATTGCTGTGATTCTCAGCTAAAGGGAGGAAGCCACTGCTGGGAAAGTGAGGTGCATGTGGGAAGCACTTTTAGGCCCTAGGCTGCTTGATGGCTCTGGGGAGGCCAGGACCATGCCACACAACCTGCAAGGGGCCACAGTGGGGGCCCCAGCCTCTATCTAAGGCTCTCTATCTGTTGCGGATGCCCATGTTGTATCTGGGAACCTCAGGTCTTATGGCCTTGTGCACAGTGGCCAACGGTCTTTATGTCTGGAGGAGTAGGAAAGCCTGATATGTGGAGAACATGGATTCTTCTGGGACACTTCCCCCAAGTACCCCCCTAACTTCAGTGAGAGTGTGCCACTTATTGGACCTCAGTTTTTCCATCTGTCAGAGAGACCAGTAACCCTCCCTTCATGGGTGTGTGGGGTGACTAAATGAGTTGGTGCATGCAAATAAAGGAGGTGCATCGTAGTGGCCCTGAAACAACAACAAAGCTCACAGTCAATATTGCTGATTATTCATGATTAATATTGTTATTGATTATTTGGAGGAGGGACTGGTCCCTCTTTTCCAGGGTCTTGGCAGAGATCTAGGGAGGATAGCAGGTAGGCAAATGGGGGTTGGGGAGTGGAAGGGAGGCAGGAGGGGCTCAATGTTGTCACTCTTCCTTTGTAGGGGGTGATGAGTGATGGCTAGAGGCAGAGCCTCCCACCCCCACTCCACTCCAATCTCCTTTCCCTGCACTTGCCCCTGTGTGTGTGTGTGTGTGCACGCACGCATGCACACACAAACACACAGACACAGGCTTGAACTCCCATGAGCTAGCAGAGGCCTGGCTTACAGCCTGCAGCATTCCTGGCCCTGGTGATGTAGGCATCTCTCTGTTGAGGGGAAACTTGGCAAGAGTTGGGCCTGTGGTCAGTGGTTGGCAGTGCCTGGAGACAAGGCTGAAGCTTCTGAGATCACAGGGCTTTTGGGTAGAGCTGGGGTGTGGCCCATGCAGCAGCCAGACCCTTGGGGGATGGGTCCCAGGGATTTGCTAACCTAGAGCCTGAACTGGGGCGGGGGGCAGTGGGGTCTGCTGGCTGGTTTCCGGATGTGGAGATGTGGTGAAACATTGAGTGAGGGGTGGGTGGCTGGAGGAAGGTCCTTAAGGCCAGGGGAGGAGGAGGGGAAAGTCTGAGACCAAGAAGACCCCATGGTGAGTGTAGGAAGGGGTGGGGCTTCTGGGTATAGAGTAGACTTTTCTGAAGAAGCATTTGATATAGAAGGGAGAGAACCCAGCCTGTGGTTTGGATGCATCTGGGCCTAAGAATGGGTATATATGTATAACTGTGAATGTGTGCAGTCTGTGAGTATTTGTGTCTGTCCATGGGCATTGTGGGTGTGTATGAATCTGTGTGTGAGCCAGACCACACGATGGCGTGTGCAAGTGTGTGAGTGTCTGGGTAGGCTTGTGTGTGTACAGTGGAGTAGGTATGACTTTGCATGTCTGAGTGGGTAAGCAAATGGGCATGTTTGATTCTGAGACTGAGTGAAACTGTGTTTCTGTGAGCCAACAGGCCTGTTGAATGTCTAGTTGTATATGTGTGTGATATCCATTTGTCTTTGAGTGTACATGTCTGATTATATGCATATAAGTATGAGGGTTTCAGAATGCTGAGGTATGCATGCCCAGTTAGGTGATGCCTAGCTTTATCTGCATAATTTGTGTGTGCCTATGTGTGCACATGAGTGTAGGATTATCTGAATGGTGTGTTTGGGAGTGTCAGGGTGTGTGTGTGTGTCCATGCATGTATGGGAGGGTATGTGTGTGTCAATATGCTTCTGTGTGGGTGTGTCTGTCATGTATGTGTATGAATATGGCCTGTGTGTTAATGTCCGTGTGGATTGTCCAGCATTTTGAATTGTGTGTATGCCTGTGTGTGTCTGAGTACCTATTGTCTATAGATGGACCTACAGGTCCACATCTAATTAGGGAAATGTTAGTGTAGATGATCACCCTTATATAAAGAGAACTAATTGTGTGTGGGGGGAGTGTGTGAACACACATTTTGTGCATGAAAACATATTTTGTGGGTGTGCCCATGTGTACACATTTGATTATGTATACGGGTATGGCTGTTGAGGGGGGTCTATGCCTGTGTATATATGCACAAGAGGCTGTGTGCATAAGTGAAAGAATGCATTTATATACATGTCTGATTGTGTTTGTGTGAGTGCAAGTCTGGTTGTGGTATGCATGAGTGAATACATTTCAAAATATTTAGTGTGCATAACTCAGTATGTGTTTTGTTTGAGCTCAGTATGTGCTCAGTATGAGCTCAGTATGTGTTTTTCTGAGCTCAAGTGTGAATGTGTGAGTATGGATATGCCTGTGAGTGACCATGAGTGTATATGTGTGTGTGTATGCTAGGATGTGTGAACATCTGGCTGTGTATGCATTTGAGTGAACATGTCTTTATATTTGCCCATGTGTTCATGCACATCTGAGTGTGTGTGTGTGTGTGTGTGAATATGCCTGCCTATATTTGTCTGAGTGTACAGGTGTGTGAATGTACCAGTTTGTGTAGTTCTAATTATTTGTATATGCATGTTTATATTTATTCTGGAGCATATGTTGTAGAAAAGTGTGAGTGAATGTATATGCATGCCATATGTATGTTTGTGTGTGTGGATGTCTTTGCATGTGTATGTGATAAGTGTTAGCAATTCTTCCTATGAAGACTTACAAGTATCTGAGAATATTTGAGCATTCTTCCATGTGTGCATGTGTGTGTCCAAGCCTATCTGAGAATGTGGGTATAAATGGATCTTTGTTTGCATAGCTTCTTATATGAGTATGAACATATGTGAACATACGTAGTGTGCATTCTCATTATGATTGCGTGAGTGTGTTTTGTCAGTAAATTAGTGTCTCCGTGTCTGGTTGTGTGTACATATAGGAATGAGTGATGTGCATATCTATGTGCATATGAATATGCTTATAGGCATGCATGCCCAGTTGTGTATAAACGTCTACGTGTGCTTCAATGTCTGTATGTGAATACATCATCTCATTGACAAGCATGTACCCATCTGGATGTTTATGTATGTGGGCACACCCACACGTGAGCATGTGTGAAAATGCTTATGTGGTCATGTCTGGGAATGTGTGTGTCTACATTTGGGAGCTCACCTCTGTGTGTCATATTTGTTCATTGTCTCATTGGGTGTGATGTAGAGTCTGCCTGTCTGTGGACATGTGGAAATATACCTGTATGTATACCTGTGTTTGTGAGTGAATGTATGTCATTTGTGGGCATTATGTCACATGTATGCATGCCTGTGTTTGAGAGTAAATGGATGTACACATGTGGGACCAAGTGCAGGTGAATGTGCATTGCTATGAGTGTGTTGATGTGTAGGGATAAGTGTAGGCATTTATGCATGTGCCTGTCTGATGGTATATGTGTGTGAGTGAGAGAGATTTGGCCTTGGGCTTATGCAGATAGCCCTAATCCCTGAGGAAGTGATAAAGGAGGGTACTTATGAGTCTGTGTGATGCTATGTGTACACCCCAGCATATACTGATGTGCATGTCTAAGAGTCAGTGGCACCCTGCTAGACCATATCTGGCTCTGTGTAGACATCCTACAGGATGGCAAGCTATAACACCTGAGCAATACATGACCCTTTTCTGGGACCTCCCTGGCCTCAACCATGTGCTGGGCTTTTGCAGGGCAGTGACGGAGGGGGTGTCTCAGGATAATTCTTGTCATCATTCACACTCAAGAAGTAGGGACCAATCATCACTGATGTCCTCCTAGGCAAGGGGGCCTGTGACCTTAGAAATGGATTTCTTTTTTTTTTAATTTTTATTTATTTATGATAGTCACAGAGAGAGAAAGAGAGGCAGAGACACAGGCAGAGAGAAGCAGGCTCCATGCACCGGGAGCCCGACGTGGGAATCGATCCTGGGTCTCCAGGATCGCACCCTAGGCCAAAGGCAGGCGCCAAACCGCTGCGCCACCCAGGGATCCCAGAAATGGATTTCATGAAACACAAAGACCTCCCTTCCCATCCCCACCCCCCACCACTGAGAGGCCAGGACAAAATGGCATTGTATAGTGTCTAAGGTTGGTAAATGGTTTTCACAGAGAGCACCCAAATTATGCCATCCAGGCAGAAATCTAGATGTCAATATATATGTATAAGTAACGGTATATCTGGGCAGAGTGTGGGCTATGTGTGTGTGTAGAAAGTGGTATATTTGGTAAAAGAATGAGAGAGAGGCAGAGGGAGAGAAAGGATCTGGGTTGCGTGTATGTAAGAGACAGTCTGGGTGTTTCTGGGTAAGATATGTATGTGAGACATTTGGCTGTATTTGGGAGGGGTGAGTGTGAATGTGGGAGTATGGAAATGGTACATTTGTGAGGTGCTATGAGAACATCAGCCTATTTGGGTGGAGGACGGTGTGAGTGAGAGTTTGGGTATGGCTGGGTGGGAATATGTGTGAAGATGTGCGTTTTCGAGGAGTATGTGGGTATGGGTGTATCTGGATGGTGCAAGAGAGTGGTGTAGTGTCTGGATAGTGTATGTGTTATATAGTGTAGATGTATCTGTGTTGTGTTAAGAGAGAGTATGAGTGTTTCTGGGTAGAGTGTGCATGAGGGAGTATGAGTGTAATGATGAGGTGGGAGCATTTAAGTATGGGTAAATCTGGATGGTGTGTAAGTGGGTGAGCATATAAGTCTATTAGGCAATGGAAATGTATGATAGAATGTATCTAGATGGTGTGTGTGTGTAAAAGAGAATTTGGGCACACCTGGGTGATTATAGGGGTATATGTGAGTGTGTATATAATTGGAGTATCTATGGCTGGTACGTGGGTGTGTATGTGGATGAGATGTGTGTATAATGTGTGTGAGAGATTATAGGTGTATGTGCATCGTGTGTGTGGAGTGTGAGTATTCTAGATGATGGTGATTAAGAGAGGGGGACAGTCTGGATTTTGTGTATGTGTAAAAGAGAGTGCAGGAGTTTCTGAGTTTGGTTAGGCTTATGACAGCATGGATATATCTGGTGGGAGGAGTGTGTAGGTGTATCTGGATGGTTGTAAGTGGGATTTGCTGGGTTGGAGGGTGTGAGTGGATGTATCTGGATGTCATGTGTGTGAGGTGTGGATATACCTGGATGGCATGTAAGAGAGAGTGTAATGGTATGTGTGGGCTGTGTGTGAGACAGTGTTGTATGGGTATAGTTTGGGTAGAGTGTGTTTGAATATGAATGTATCTAAATGGTGGGTGGGTGAAAGCACAGGTGTATTTGGGTGGTGGAATGTGTAATAAACTATATCTGGATGGTGTGTTGTAAGAGCTTTTGGTGGTGTATCTGGGTGTGTATGTACTTGGATATGTGTGTGAGTGTGTTTATAACTGGATGGGGTGTGTGAGAGAGTTTGGGGGACATTTCTGGGTGGGAAGTGTGTGTTCAGAGTACGAGTGCATCTGAGTGGCATGGAGGGGATGAGAGCATGGATGTATCTGGGATGCGTCTGGGAGGCATGTGTTAGAATTGGATATATCTGAGTGGGATGTGTGTGTGTTAATGGAGATGTATCTAGAGGGTAGTGAATTGTATCTAGTTGATGTGTGTGTGTATCAGCGGTCCATTTGGAATGAATCTAGATAGTGTATATATGTTTTAGAGAGTAGACGTGTCTGGGTTGGGCTGTGTGAGTGGGTCTGTGTTTGGGGTATGTGAGTGTGTGAGCGAGAGAAAATATGAGTATAAATGGATAGGATTTGTGTGTTAACAGGTGTCTCTGGATAATGTGTAGGTATCTGTGTGTGTGAATATACTTGGTTGGGAATTTGTGAGTGTGCTCTGTGTAGGTGTCTTTGAATGGTGTGTGTGTCATGGTACCATGTGTGAGATTGTAGGTGCACCTGGGTCAAATATGAAGGCTCTAGGTTAGGGATGTCTGTGGGTCTGAGTATACCTAATATTGCATATAAGAGTGTGAGTGTAACTGGGTGGAGTGAATGTGGGTGTATTTGTATTAGAGATGTGTGTGTATGAGGATAGTGTGTTCAGATGGGATGTATGTGAGAGTGTGGCTGTATCAGTATTGGGTATGTATGAAAGTGGGTGTGTCTTAATGATGTATAAGAAAGATAATGTGCACCTATCTGGGTGTGAGTGTGGGTGTATCTAAGTAAGAAGCTTCTCTGGCTTGCGTATGAGAGACAGATAGTGTAGATCTGGGTAGTGTGTGAAAGCGAGTATATAGGTCAATCTGTGTGGGGTGTGTGCATGTGAGTATATCTGGATAGTGTGTGTGAGAGAGTGTTTGGGTGTATTTGAGTGGGGAATGTTTCTGAGAATGTGGGTGTATCTGCATGTGAGTGTGGATTCATCCAGATGGTGCGTAGGTGGTATATCTTGGGTGTTTTGTGTGTTTGATGGTGTGGGTGTATCTAGGTGGGGTGTGTGATTGTGGGTGTGTGTAGGAATGTGTATATCTTTCCTAGGGCATATATGCCTCTGCTAAAGTGTCTGTAAATGTGACCATATCCATGTTTGTGTATGTGCTTACATGTGTGTGGCTATTGGTATCCAAGTATGTTGGTACATGGCTTATGTGTACATGGGTTTGTGCTAGAGTGGTGTGTATTTGTGTGTGTGTGTGTGTGTGTGTGAGAGAGAGAGAGAGAGAGAGGTGTTTTTCCATGTGAGTAAGTTCAGTGGGCAAGCTGTCTGGAGCCAGGCTCTGGGTTTGCATCCTAGTTCTGCCATTTATTAGCTGTGGGGCTTTGGGCAAGTCAGCTTCTTACTTGTAAGAAATTAAGCCAGTTTCTTACTTGTAAAGTAAGGGTAGTAATAGTATGTATCTCATAGGGTGAAGATCAGATAAGTTAATATTTGAAAAGTGCTTAGGACAGTGCCTGGCACATAATAACTCCTCTGTGCCATATCAAGTGTTACCTAGTACTACAATTATTGCATGTGCCTGGTGTATAAGTAATAGTATGTGTCCATCTTCAAGTGCAACGGAATAGTTTCTATGTGCATATTTGCCACATCTGTATCCATGTGTATGTGTAAGAAAGTGAGCAGATTCTGTGTATATGTGTTATTGTATATAAAACTGGCTTTATACTTATATGTATCCCAGTGTGTGTATAAACCCATGAGTGTATGAGAAAGGAAGTGTGTGTCTAGGAGGTCAATGGAGGGGGTTTGGCCATGCATGTGTATTTCCCAGTGTACACCTGGGTGTATGAATGTACACATCTGTATCTATGGTGATGTGTGTCCCTGTGAGTGCAGATGTTACCTGTGTTGCTGGTATGCTGCATATAGGGGTGCACATGTGTGTGTGTGTTGTGCACGTGCACACACACATCACTGTGTTTTTATCTGAATATGTAAATAGGTTTGTAGTAGTCAGGCTGAAACAGTATACATGTGAATTTCTGTTGAGTCTATACACATAAGGTTAGTATCCAGGTTTATATATGATGGTGTGTGTGTATAAAGGATTTGTGCTTATATGGCCATGTATCAGGATGTATGTTTTTGTGTTGTGTAAGTGAATGCATAGGTGTGAATGGGTGTGTGCATCTAAGGGTTTGTGTCTGTGTATAAGCATTGGTGGCTATGTGGCTATGTATATGTGAGTCTGCATTGCTCTATATTTGCCTGCCTGCCTCTGCGTGTGTAGCAGTGAACCTGAGCGATATGCCAGTAAGTGTGAGCATGTCTGTACTATGTGTATAATGTTTGTGTACCAGGGCAAAGTTTGTATAAAAGAGTGGATTTTAATCTCTTACTATAAGAGCCTGGGGTGGAGGAAGGACTGGATCTACAGGATGTGAATCGACTTACCCTGTGCCTGAATGTCAGTTCTTATGTCTATGCATGCATGATTGTATGTGAAAGCATGTAGGTCCATACAGTTTGGTTATTTTTCTTAAGACAGACAGAGAGAGAGCGAGCGAGCAAGGGGGGACAGAAAGAGACAAAATCTTAAGCAGGTTCCACGCCCAGCTTGGACCCCAGTGGGACTTGGTCTTATGACCCTGAGATCATGACCTGAGCCAAAATCAAGAGTTAGATGCTTAACTGACTGAGACACCCAGGCACCCCAGGTCCATATGATTTGGTATGTATGTGTCTGCATGTGTCCATATGTATGGGGAGTTTTTCTCTGCCTAGGCCCCTATATTTCTATTTAAGGATGGTTATCTGTGTGTGTGCATGTTTTGTATATCTTTGCATGATTTGCTGGTAGGTGGGTGCCTACACACATGCCTAACTTTCTGTGTAGAAGAGGAGATGTGTGTGTGTGTGTGTGTGTGTGTGTACATATATGCATATACCTGATTGTGCTTATAAGCTGGCGTAAGTCTGGATGTGAGTGCAAATTTGAATCTCAATGTACATGTGTGCTTGTATGCACATATCTGTCCATGTGTGCTAGTGTGTTTGTGCAATGTGACTAGATGTGAATGTCTTAGGGCATTCCCAACTTGGCACATGGAAAGGGTGAAATATCTATATAGCACATTAGAGTAAACTGAAGAAGATTTAGGGGTACTAGGGTGAAAAGAAATTCCTTACATTTTCTTTATTTTTATTTACTTATTTGAGAGACAGAAAGCGAAAGAGAGCACGAGCAGGGAGGAGAGGGAGAAGCAGGCTCCCTGAGAGCAAGGAGCCTGATGCGGGGCTTGATCCCAGGACCCTGAAATCATGACCTGAGCTGAAGACAGATGCTTAACTGACTGAGTCACCCAGGTGCCCCATATTTTCTTTATATTATATGAATTATGATGAGAAATACAAAAATGCAAAGTTTGAGGGGAGTTACTAAATACTGAATTTGTATACAACTTTCAAGTGAAATCTTTTCAGGATTTTTTCATAGCACAGTTAAACTCACTTCTGGAAACATAACTTTTATTCACTCATGCAAGTTTGTAGTGGTAAACATTCATGCCCACTTCTGAGCCTTCAGTTGTGACTGCCTTACTTTATTTTATGGTAATTTGACTCATTTATGAACATTTCCATCATGACTTGGTAATGTAGTTTGTGCTGGGCATAGATATTCTACATCAAGTTACTGTGTTTCTTGGTAAAAATTCAAACAAAACAAATGAAACAAATAACCATTAGTACTTTTGACACAGATATAAGCTTATATTGTGACCTGCTACTTCTTGATCTTGGAAAGCCTGGTGTTGAAAGTAAGATTTAGTCCATGGTGGTCGTGCAGGCACAGTTAGCCCTAATGTCCTCAGTAATTAGCTTGAATGTATGAAACATAGCTGCATGATTCTGCAGGTTAGCAAAGCTCACCTGAAAAGCATTAGCTTTGAGGACATCGGGTGCCATTTTGGTTTCTCTGAAGCTTTCACACCATACCAACCTTTCTTAAGAAACACAATAGCTAACTGCTTATTAGTCCCTCTCTCTTTCACCTCCCTTTCATAACTCACTTGTTTTTACCATGGCCAGGTAGAGACCCAGGTTTTTTTTTTAATATTTTATTTATTTATTCGTGAGCTACACAGAGAGAGGCAGAGACATAGGCAGAGGGAGAAGCAAGCTCCCCGCGGGGAGCCCGATGCGAGACTCGATCCCAGGACCCCGGAATCACAACCTGAGCCAAAGGCAGACACTCAACCACTGAGCCACCCAGGTGCCCCAAGACCCAGGTTTTATACTCGAAATAGCTAATGATCTCTGCTGTCTCTTAGTGGTCACCATCAACAGGAAACGTATTGCATGAGTGGGTGGCAGCAAATGGTCAAAGATTTTTTTGTTTTGTTTTAGTAGTTAAAACTCCCTTCTCTGCAATAATCAGAACTTGGATAATTGATGAAACCTTTGTCCTAAGTAGACACAGACAAATAAGTCTTTTTTTTAGTATTCAACTTAAAAACACCAACTAAATATCGCCCAGGGAATCATATATAACCTCGCTTCTAAGTTTTAATTTTGCTTTGAATCCATAAACCTTGACAGTATACTTTCATATATTTTTGACTATCTTAAATTTTTTTTTAGATTTTATTAATTTATTCATGAGAGACACAGAGAGGCAGAGACAGGCGGAGGGAGAAGCAGACTCCCTGCGCTAAGCCTGATGCGGGATTCATTCAAGGACCATGGGATCACAACTTGAGCCAAAGGCAGGTGCTCAACCACTGAGCCACCCAGATGCCCCAGGTGTCTTAAAAATTTTTTGTTATAACTTTATTCATATGCTCAAAGAGCCATTTGTTGAAAGGAGTAAGCATCAAAGCTGCAAATGCGAGTCTTTCACAAAAAATGCTGAAAATTTTCTTTTAGCTCATAAATCTTTTACAAAATCCTTAAACACTTAGATTTAAAACAGTAGAGAAAAGTGTACTGACCCCAAAGCTTCACAGAAATCCAACACACCGGTGGGTGGTAGCTCGGATTTAATCAAATTCACTTAGCATCATTTATTGTGGAAATTAGACCTACAGGCAAACTTTTATACATGAATGCTCCTTAGTGCATGAATCTCGGCATTTTCAGAACAAATTCCAGAATGTAAACTTCATGCCATCTCAACAGCAGCAGCAGTGCATGGACTAATACAGAGTTTCCATGATATTAGAAAATATTCATGTATCACTTTGAATATTTCAACCTTAGTTTATTTTGGTGCTTCTTGCATTTCTCTTCAGGCTTTCTTACTATGAACCGAGCACTTCCTTACTATGAGCTGAGCACAATTAATCAACATCTAGAGATGCATCAATATAAAATGAAAACCCTTTTGATTCAATCTTCTTAGTGACATTTCAGTGTCCTTTGACCCGTCATCACTGTGTCTCCTAGTAGCAATAGTTGAAAGTGACCCCTTTCTTATTCTTTTTACTCCATTGGTCCCAAATATGATGTGGACAATTTCCTGGCAGACTGCTAGAATGTTCCTGACAGAACGTTGAGATTCTACTGGGAGGGACATCTTAGCTTTACTTGTTAATCATGCAACCCTGTCACGAGTTGGTTGAGCTCCATCTAAGAATGTTCTAACCTGAATAAAAAAGAAAAAAGAATACTCTAACCCATCTCATAAAAGAGCCAGGCTTCTTAATTTGCATTTTGAGTTGCCTTTTTTTAATTTTTAAAAAATTTTTTAGGGGATCCCTGGGTGGCTCAGCGGTTTAACGCCTGCCTTAGGCCCAGGGCGTGATCCTGGAGTCCCGGGATCAAGTCCCACATCGGGCTCCCTGCATGGAGCCTGCTTCTCCCTCTGCCTGTGTCTCTGCCTCTCTCTCTCTCTCAGTCTGTGTCTCTCATTAATAAACAAATAAAATATTAAAAAAATTTTTAAGATTTAATTTATTTATCTGAGAAAGAGAGCACACAAGCAGCGGGGAGGGGCAATGGGAAAGGGAGAAGTAGACTCCCTGCTGAGCAGGGAGCTGGATGCAGGGCTCTATCCCAGGACCCTGGGACCATGACCCTGGCAGAAGGCAGACAGATGCTTAACCCACTGAGCCACCCAGGTACCCCTTTGAGATGCTTCTAAAAGTCCAAATATTTCTCTTTGTGAGAGTGTTTGTTTCATGGACAGTTGATCAACATAGCCTACTGGGAAATGAAGTTTCTTTTGATAACTTTTCCACGCAAATTGGACTTTTAGGGTGAGGATGAGAGGGCTTATTTGGCAACTGAATCCAAATTTGGGACAATCCTCATTAAATTGCTTAAATTAGGGACAGCCTGGATTATTTGGGAAGGGAATATGTCTTGTGAGTTTCTGAGTCTCCTGATTTTCCAGCTTTAATCAAAAAGCCCATTTTGATGGGAAAAGAAATATCTTAAAAATTCATTCATACGGGGAATATAAAAAATAGTGAAAGGGATTATAGGGGAAAGGAGAGAAAATGAGTGGGAAATATCAGAGAGGGTGACACAACATGAGAGACTCCTAACTCTGGGAAACGAACAAGGGGTAGTGGAAGGGGAGGTGGGCAGGGCGATGGGGTGACTGGGTGACGGGCACTGAGGGGGGCACTTGATGGGATGAGCACTGGGTGTTACACTATATATTGGCAAATCGAACTCCAATTAAAAAAATATACAAAAAAATCTAAATCTACTTGAATGTGAAGTATTGAAGGGGGCCAGCAGATCTTCAAAAACTGATTTTTTAAAAAAACAAATTTGAGGTCTTCTGCATTCTTAAGAGAGTAGTGCTCTGGAAGCAAAGCCTTAAAGGCCTGTCTTTCCTGGGACGCCTGGGTGGCTCAGTGGTTTAGTGCCTGCCTTTGGTCCAAGGGCGTGATCCTGGGGTTCCAGGATTGAGTCCCACATTGGGCTCCCTGAGTGTAGCCTGCTTCTCCCTCTACCTGTGTCTCTGCCTCTCTCTGTGTGTCTCTCATGAATAAATAAATATTTTTTTTAAAAAAAGGCCTAGCTTTCCCTTTAATGAATCAATTCAATTGCAGTCAGGTTTTATTCTTTTATTGACGAATATTTTTACCTAAAAACAAAAGGTAATAATTAATTATGAAATAAATTATGAAATCCCACCAAGAATCAGATTTGGCTAATTTTTAACATTAAAAGCCAGTCACAAAAAAATAAAATAAAATAAATAAAAGCCAGTCACAAGCAAATCAGCAAATAAACCAAGAAATAATAAAAAATATATTGTAACATTTTTAAGAGTCCTTTCAGAAATACCGTGAAATACTTATAGATGAATGATATAATAGATATGCTTCAGAATACTTGGAAAGTGGGGGAAATAAGTGAGGTTATAGGCAAAACAAGACCATAAGGGTTGATCATTGGTGAATCTGGGCGATGAGTGCACTGAAGTTCATTACTGGATTTTTTACAGTTTATACTTTTTTATATCTGAAATGTTTTAGAAGGAAAAAAAGTTTTTTTCTAAAGAAGCAGAAATCAAGGCAATTAACAAAAGAGTTGGGGCACCTTGGTGGCTCAGTGGTCGAGCGTCTGCCTTTGGCTCAGGGCATGATCCTGGAGCCCCAGGATCGAGTTCCACATCGGGCTCCCTGCATGGAGCCTTCTTCTCCCTCTGCCTATGTCTCTGCCTCTCTCTGTGTGTGTCTCTCATGAATAAATAAATAAAATCTTACAAAAATAAAAATAAAAATAAAAATAAATAATAACAGACTATCTGGGATGTTTCAATAGAAAGGGATCCAAGCATTTACAATCTCCCTTTGACCCCCTAGAATCTTTCTTGGTCTGACTCCCTGCTATGGTATGTGCCCACCAGCCGAGCAACTCTGCTGTTTCCACCTGTGCCTGAAGGAATTGGCTGGTATGTGCACATATGTGGGTTTGTCTCTGGGTGTATACCTGTTTCAGGGTGTGTATATCAAGTAATGTGAGCAAGTTTGTGTATGTACACGTGTCTGTTTGTGCAATAGTATGTTTGTATACATGGGCAGTTTTTCTCCTTGTGGTTGGTTGTGTTATATATTGCATGTTTTCTCTTTGTGTCTGTTGGAGCTGGTATACTTTCCTGTATAAGTGAGTGTGTGCATGAATGGGTATCTGTGTGTACATGTGCCAGAATTTATATGTCTGTTTTGGCAAGTATGGCTAATGTATGTGAAAGAGTTTGGATCACTTGGCCTCTGTGTGTTAGAGTACATCATGTGTGTATATGTGAGCTAGCTTGTCTGTTTTTTTCTCCATGCAGATATATTTGTGGATATCTGAGGAGGATTCTGTCTGTGTGTACATACATGTGTGTGTTTGTGTGTATGCATGTGGCAGAGTTCAAGTGCATGTGAATATGGTGGTATATGTAAGTGACTTTGAGTATTAATTTGTGTAACAGTGTATGTGATGACATAGGTATGCCACTGTGTCCGTGCCTGTGTCTGACTATGTGAGATTTGAAAAATCGAGTAATTGTATATATGAGTCTATGTGTGAGTAGGTTTGAGTATGTGTATCTGTCAGGATTTGAGTGTTCATCCGTGTGTGTGTGTGCGTGTGTGTGTTAGGGGGGTTAGAATTGTGGGTTTATGAGCCATTGCACATAGGTGTGTCTGAGTGTGTCTGTGTATATGAGCAATTCTCATCCCTCTCATACCTAACACCCTCTTTTATGTAACATTTTGTAACACCCCTTTACTATACGGAAATGAAGTTCTTAGGTAATATAGTCTCTCTGCACATATAATTTCAAAAGAAAATCCTTATAGTACTTCATGCAATCTGCATGTTGTATTAATTCTAATATAAATAAATAAATAAACAAATAAATAAATAAATGGAAAGTGATTTATAAGGAAGTAATTTGTATTTTGATATGTGAATGTGTTAGACATGGCAATCCCCAGGAAATTCAATAAGATAGTTAGAGGCTTGTAATATCTTATGAGTAAATGTGGGTTTGGAAGAGGAAAAATCAGAAGCTACCCCTTGCTCAAAGTGCAGGAAAATGACAGGCAAAGGCCTAAGGGTAAGATTTTCCAAAATAGTTAACTCAAAGAAAGTGCTCCCCCAAACAAAGTACAGTCTCCTCTGGACTTACTTGTCAGCTGTATTCCTGGGTAATGCAGGGTATATTGAACTAGGGGGAAATTTGTATTTATATGCGAAATAGACTTATTAGATTCAAGGTTCAGTTCATTACTAGGCCAAAGTCCTACGGATTCAAGACATGTGTTGGCTGTGTGGGACTGCCCCACACATCATTGGATGGCCAGCATCCTTCCCCGGACCCCTTCGGTTAGAAGGATATCCTATGCCCGTGCATTGTGGCAACCCAAACTGCTCCTACAACTTTCCGAAATGTCCCCTAGGGGGCAGTAACGCCTTTGTTGAAGACGACACACTGTTCAGACTGAATGCTGTGCCTGCGGAAGGCCCCCTAGACCACGTACATGCTTGCAAGGCGATGTCCCTGTGAGTGAACTGGTTACTGTCCATAGGTCTCCACAGCAGTAGCCTATGTGTCTGTGAGTGTCTACCTATCTTTCTGAGGGGGTCTGGGCACGAGCAGGTGTGTATATGTTGTGTGCATGCGCTCACAGTTTTAGCCCAGGATGGGCCCAGGCCATGGCCACCCGTGTGCTCAAAAGAACCTTCTCCCTTCTAGAGCTACCCCAGCTTTCCAGGCTACCCCAGATTTTGTTCGTTTGCGGCTATTGTTTTGTGTTGTTTTGTTTCATTTTAGTGTCTGGTTTTGTTTTCACCAAAGCTCTGGGCTATGAATTATCCACCTTCTTGATCTTAGTGTGTTTCTCTGTGTCTCCCACTCTCACCATCTTATTTCTGCTTCTCCCTGTCTCTATCTCTCCCTCTGTTCCAACCCGTCTCTATATCTCTATATTATTCTCCTTTCTTTCCTGGCATTATCCCTCTCCTTGTCTCTCTCTCCCTCCCTCCTTCCTTCTCTCTTGTGCTCTGTTTCTCTGTGTGTCTCTGTCTCTTTTTCTCACTCTTCTTCCCTTTTCTGTCTCTATTTCTATCTCTTCCTGTTTGTGGGTAAGGCCTGCTCTCCTTTCTCTGTTTATTTCCCCCCTTCTCCCTCCCATGTCTCTCTGTCTCTCTCTCTCTCACAAACCTCTTTTCTCGAACACTGTGTATCTCTGATTCTCTTTTATATCCAATCTCTCTCTGTCTGTAATGCTTTCCCCCTTCTTCTCCTCAAGGCTAAGGTGTGTGTGTGTGTGTGTGTGTGTGTGTGTTTGTGTGTGTACACATTTACACATACCCAGCTGTCAGCTGGTGCAGTTCTGTGGGAGCTATCAGGCCTTGAGGACCTAAAAGGGCGTCTACCAACCCCAATTCTCCCAAGCCCCTGCCCTGGCACCTTCTCATGGTCTATTGGCATTGCATTTGAGACTTCGGAGTGTCATCAAAAAAGCTTGGCCCCAGATGGCTGTGGCAGGCCAGGCTGGATTGAGCTGGGAAACAGTATTGAGGGGTGACTTTTTTTTTCCTGGGAGGGAGAGGGTAGAAAGGCTCCACTCAGCCCTTTGTCCTTCAACCTCAAGGCCGTCTCAGCCCTAACAGTAGTTCTGAGCTTCTCCAGCTTCCCTCTGGGACCTACAATGTTACATTATCACACTCCCCTCCCCTGCCCCCAGCTCACACACAACAGGAAGGCTTTGCCCGTGTCCTCCCACTCCTTTACTTCCTAGGCTGCTTTTTCAGCAAATCCTCCTTGGATGCCTCCAGGCCTCCCTCCCTGAGCCACCAGCCCATTTAGTCCCTCAACCAATTGTTTTAACAGCCTTTGTCCAAGGGCCTACTATGCGTTGTGCATTGCTCCTCTAGAGGAGGATGTCTGAATCTATAATCCCTGCCCTTGTGGAGCTTTCATTCAAATACGGAGAGGCAGACAATAAACTGAATTTTAAGTAAATTATATAGTGCATTAGAAAAATTAATTTTATGAAGAAAAATAAAGCAGGGTAAGAGACACAGAGTGTCCCTTATTTTTCACCTGAATTATTGCAGGAGCCTCCTGTGTAGTTTTCCCTACTTCCACCTTTGCCCCACCTGGCCTCCTCACAGCAAGGGGGATCCTTTTCAATCCCGGGTCATTATCACATCTCACCTCTGCCCCCGTGGCTCTCATCTCACTCAGAGTAAAAGTCACAATCCTTACCGTGGCCTGCGTGATCTGGCCTCACCACCTTTCTGACCTCACTTCCCACCACTTTATGATCACTCATTCCGTTGCATGCATAGTGGCCTCCTTGCCTTCCCCAAATACACCACATGTGCTCCCACCTCAGGGCCTTTGCACTGGTTGTACCCTCTGCCTGGACTTCTCTTCCCTCCAGTATCCACATGGCTCACTCTCACCACCTTTAAGACTTTGCTTAGATGACACCTCCTCCATGAAGCCTTCCCTGTCCATTTCATCTAAAAGTATACTTCCCCCACCCCTAGCACTTCATAGCCTCTTTCCCTCATTTACTTTTCTTTTTATTTTTATTATTTTAAAGATTTTATTTATTTATTCATGAGAAACACAGAGAGAGAGGCAGAGACACAGGCAGAGGGAGAAGCAGGCTCCATGCAGAGAGCCCGACGTGGGACTCGATCCCGGGTCTCCAGGATCATGCCCTGGGCCGAAGGTGGCGCTAAACCGCTGAGCCACCTGGGCTGCCCTACTTTTCTTTTTAGAAGCTTATCATCATCTGACCTACTGTACCTCACCTGTATATATTCTTTATTATCTAGAATATCAGCTCCATAAGGGCCAGGATCCTTTTCTATCTGGTTCACAGCTGTGTCCCCAGCACCTGGCACACAGTAGCTGCTCAATAAATCATTTTTCAATGAATGAGTGCACACAAGCATACACATATCTTGATATTCATGGTACTCCCTGCCCCATTCAAAATACAAACCCAAGTCCTTGTCATGGCCCACAGCCCTATACAGTCTGGCTCCAGACATCTCTGTGATTTCACTTTCTACCGCTGTTTTTGTGCCTAGCCTTTTCCACCACACTAGTCTTCCTACTCTTTCCTGAGCATCCTAAGCACACTGCAGATCATAAATAATAATAATATAAAAACCTATTTAACCTATTTAGTGGCCAGCATTAATGAAAACAAATCATGAAATAGAATAGAACTAATGGGGTACATCACACATAAGATCAGTGCTGTTTTGCGAAACTTTTGATTCAGTTATGTGTGCATGCATGTGTATATGTATGGGGTTATGATGTAAAATGTATGGCTTACTATGGGCAGAAATCAAAATGGTCTGAAGAACATAACCTTGGGGCTTTGCAAAGGGGGAGAAGAGCTGCACCAACATCCCCACCTCACAGACCTACCAATGGAGGAAACAGGTAACAGAGGACATCCAGAGAGGTGAAGCACCCTCCTTCACCCAGCAAGGAGAGGGTAGGAGAGCAATGGGCCAGGGGCAGGGCATGACACCAGCCGGGGAGTAAGTGCAGAGGCCACTAACACTGCCCTTTCTGTTTCTTCCTCACCTTTCCTTTCCATCTGTTTCTCACTGTTTCTTTTTCTTGTGTTTCTCTCTCTCTCTCCATCTCTATCTCCGTATTCCCTCTCCCTCTTTCCCTGTCTCTCTGGTTCCATTTCTTCTTATCTCTTCTCACACTCATCCTCCCATTTCCATCTCAATTTGTATCCATTTATATCTTTGTCACCGTTTTCTCTTTGTTCTCTCCTTTCTCATGCTGTGCCTCTGTCTGTGTTTTTGTCTCTGGCTCTCTCCTGCCTTCATCTCTCTATCTCTCTGTGTCTGTGTCTCCCTCATTATCCCCATTTACAGGTGCAGCCGAGCAGGACAACTGATGGAGTCCCCCAGGGCCCATCGAATAATACTGGACTGGCTGATCCCGTAGGGTTGGGAGCAGCACCTGCCCCTCAGTATGGCCAACACTACTGGAGAGCCCGAAGAGGTGAGCGGCGCACTGTCCCCACCATCGGCATCAGCTTACGTGAAGCTGGTGCTGCTGGGACTGATCATGTGCGTAAGCCTGGCAGGCAATGCCATCCTGTCCCTGCTGGTGCTCAAGGAGCGTGCCCTGCACAAAGCTCCTTATTACTTTCTACTGGACCTGTGCCTGGCTGACGGCATACGCTCTGCTGTCTGCTTCCCCTTTGTGCTGGCTTCTGTGCGCCACGGCTCCTCATGGACCTTCAGTGCGCTCAGCTGCAAGATTGTCGCCTTTATGGCCGTGCTCTTTTGCTTCCATGCGGCCTTCATGCTATTCTGCATCAGTGTCACCCGCTACATGGCCATCGCCCACCACCGCTTCTACGCTAAGCGCATGACACTCTGGACATGCGCAGCTGTCATCTGCATGGCCTGGACCCTGTCTGTGGCCATGGCCTTCCCACCCGTCTTTGATGTGGGCACCTACAAGTTTATCCGTGAGGAGGACCAGTGCATCTTTGAGCATCGCTACTTCAAGGCCAATGACACGCTGGGCTTCATGCTTATGTTGGCTGTGCTCATGGCAGCTACACATGCTGTCTATGGCAAGCTCCTCCTCTTCGAGTATCGTCACCGCAAGATGAAGCCAGTGCAGATGGTGCCAGCCATCAGCCAGAACTGGACATTCCATGGCCCTGGGGCCACCGGCCAGGCTGCTGCCAACTGGATCGCTGGCTTTGGCCGTGGGCCCATGCCACCAACCCTGCTGGGTATCAGGCAGAATGGGCACGCAGCCAGCCGACGGCTCCTGGGCATGGACGAGGTCAAGGGTGAAAAGCAGCTGGGCCGTATGTTCTACGCAATCACACTGCTCTTCTTGCTCCTCTGGTCACCATACATTGTGGCCTGCTACTGGCGAGTGTTTGTGAAAGCCTGTGCCGTGCCCCACCGTTACCTGGCAATCGCTGTTTGGATGAGTTTCGCCCAGGCTGCTGTCAACCCGATCGTCTGCTTCCTGCTCAACAAGGACCTCAAGAAGTGCCTGAGGACTCACGCCCCCTGCTGGGGCACAGGAGGTGCCCCGGCCCCCAGAGAACCCTACTGTGTCATGTGAAGCAAGCTGGTAGGCAGACAGGCAGGGAGAAGGTCATGGCTACCGTGATGGGGCCAGCAGTAAGGGAAGGGTGAGCCCCACACAGGAGCCTTTCTTTCTGAGCTCCAGCCCTAGCCCCTCGAACCACCTGGAATCTAGGCACCTTTGCCAACACCTCCCCAGGGTTGGAGCCTGGAGTGGGAGACTGGGAAAGAGGTGTTTCTAATTCTGTGGGGCCTGTCTTCCCCTGCCTCCTTCTCCACTTCTACGATCTCTCTCCTTTCTTCTCTCTCTCTCTCTCTCTCTTTCTTCCTCTTTCTCTCAGAAGTGACAATTCAGAAAAAGAAAACAAGACTGAAAATGCAGGGTTTTCTACTAACAGTTGAGAAGACAGGCTTTCTTGCTTTAATGTCTCTCCTTCTGACATTGTCCAGAAGGCAGAAATTTGTCCTGTAAAATAGACTTCCAGAGCTCTTATTGCCCCCTCTGCTCCCATGCACCCTCCCCTCCTGGGTCCTTTAGCAAGGCCTGGATGTTGGGGAGAAATTCATCTGCTTACAACAGGGACCAAAGGGGGTGCTGGGTCCCCAGGGAGCAGAGATGTTTAATTGCTATGTTGTGTGCAATGTTGTTTTAAGCTAACCCTGGTCCCAAGCCTGGTTTCTTCCCACTTCCTACCATGTCCAGACCTCCTAAATGTTTCTTGAGCAGCTGTTCAAGAAGCCAGAAGTGGAGGGAGAAGGACCCCTAGGATGGGCCCAGGCTAGGACCTGGGATGTGAGCTGCACGCCTCAAGCTGAAGAGACCCAAGCTTGGCTGCATTCTTTCGAGCTGCCTCCTGGATCCCCAGCCCCCAACTCCTCTTCCTGAGGATGGAAATCCACTCCAGCCCCACTAAGGCTGATGTGGGTGCCATACAGGCAGGAGCATTTCTCCCAGGGAAGTGTAGGGAGAGAGCCAAACTCCCCAGAGTAACTGGATCCCAGTGCCTGGGGTCAGAGCAGAACTCAACCCCAGAATTGTCTCCTGGGTTCACACTATTCTATGGAAGATGAAAAGTTAGGGGGTGGCCTTGGTGTAACACATAGTGGTATAAGCTCCAAGGCACTGTGGACTTGAGTCCATTCCTATCTGACCTCTTTTTGTCCCCTTCAAGCCTCAGGGGCCTCAAGCCCCTCTCGGTAGCCCTTGGCCTCCTGGGCCCTCAGCCCACAACTTCCTTCCCCTGAGTAGCCTTCTCCCCCTTCCTCCCTCCACCCAAAGTGGAGCAGACTGCAGCCAGATTCTCCAGGTGGGAGAGCCCAAGCCTCCCTTCCAGGGCAGAGTCCACTCTGGGCTTACATCACTGCCAGTTCTTATGGACTGGTGAGCTAAGCTGGCATTCCTTTGCCTGGCCTTGCCCAGATTCTTTGTCCCCCTATCATTTCCTGGGGGAGTGGGAGATCTGTATTTATCTACGCCCTTTCCCTTCCTGATAGAAGCTGTTGTCCTAAGCTCCCTCCCTATCCCCAAGACAGCCCCAGAACTGGGGAAGCCTTGGCCCAAGAGGAATGGGGAGGGCACTCTAGGCAGGAGAGACGTTAATGAGCCTGGCTGTGGGGTGGCCCTGGAAAGGCAGGCCAGAGTGGCTGAGAGGCTGGGGTGAGGGTACCTGTTCTCTCAGTGATAGTGATGGGAGTGCCTTTCCCAGGGAGTGGGGTGGGGGGACCACAGGGGTGGGAGTAGATAGGGTACATTCTGGAGGGTTTTCCTCCATTTCTTTTTTCTAACTGCCTGGATTCACCATTGGATTTTGTAAATGGAAAACTGAAAAGAACAATGCTATATTGGATGTTTTCTCTTTTTGACTCTGTGTGTGTGTGTGTGTGTGTGTGTGTGTGTGTCCTGTTTGCATGACCACATGTGGGGAGGTATGATTGAATGGGACTGTTTCTGTGTGACTTTGTGTGGGAAGGCACCACTGCCTGGTGCACACATGTGAGCAAATGCCTGTATGTGGAGACGTATAGCACATACACACACACACGTATGTACCTAATTAAAAGAAGACAAAGGAAAGTATGTGCCTGCAGTAGGAAGTAGAGTGGTCAGAGCATAGAATTTTTAAAATGTACGTATGTATGCAGCAAGAGGGTGGGCTTCCATCTCGTAAAATCTTCCTCCTGTGGCCCAGGCTCTGAACACGAACGCGGGGGACAGGATACTTGAGAACCCCACCTCTTCCCAAAGCCTGGAGCCCCCAGGTACCATTCCAACTTCTGTATCAGTCTCCTCTCCAAAACGCACACAAGGTGTTCCTAAAAGTGGACCACTTTGGAGAATAGAGACTGGGATTTGGGGATCACAGTTGAGGGGGAACTAATGAGGTTAGAAAATGCCCCCTACAAAGTAATGGCTTCTGGAGGGGCTATTCAGTCTGGGATGAGAGCCCTTCTGAAGAGGGCTCCCACTGTATACAGCTGGAACTTCGGTATAAGCTTTGACTAAATTCGGAGGAGGCATGTTACAGGGTGGGGGAAAGCCAAGCCCGGGAGTCTACCCAGCTAGCTTGCTCCCTGGGCACTCACTTTACTATTTATTTACTTATTCTCTCAGGTGCACAGAATTGAGTTGACCCTACTCCTCAGTTCTTGGCACACTACATCATCGTTGGTCCATGCGAGTCCCCTTTATTCTTTGTTTTGTTTCATACCCTCCATCACCCATCACTGATCCAATCCCCTCTCCCACATAGGCACTCACTCTCGTGTATTTAATGTATGTCCTTCCAATTCACCGTTCATGTGTTTATTTGCATATCTGTGTATCTGTGAAAAATATATGGTATTGTTATGTGTTTTAATTTACATAAACAGTATTGTACTATAAATCTTGTTGTTTCTTTTTTCACTCAACATTCAGTTTTTGAGAGATCCAGCCTTGTTGCTGCACGTAGATCTGATTCATTCTAGTGGTCCATCTTCTACATATATCACATTTTTCTTATCCATTCCCCTGGTGATGGGTCTCTAAGCTGCCTCCAATTTTATGCTACCACAGAAAGGCTACAATGGGCAGTTTCCTACATGTCTTAAGGATGCCTAATTTAGAGGAAAGGAAACTGAAGCTCAGAGAGAGGCAATGATGTGGTTAGGGTTACAAAGTAAGGAGCAGACCCGTGGTGTGAATCCCAGACCTAAAGCCAGAACCCTACCACCATGGCTCAGGAAAGACCATCCATCTGGCCCCCCGAAATTTAAAATACAATTAAAAACATCATACACTGGGGAAAAGGTGAGGAAAAGATTGGAAGGAGACCAAGTATTCAGTGGATGAAGAGATATAAAGTCCTAGAAAAATGTAGCAGATGAACGGAATCGCAATCATTTTAATGACGCAGAGAAAGTTACTTTTTGTGTGCGATTATTTCTAGAGCCATTTTGCGGAGATGAAAACGCCACGTCAAAACCTGGCCCCAAACCATAGGTCCTAGCCTTCTAAATTCCAGGCTCCTTTAGGGCAACCCTATCTCCGGGGGCCACATCACGGTTCGCCACAGGGGCTAACGCCAGGGCTAGGGGAAAGGGCAGATTTAAGAAGTGCGTAGTTGCTGAGGGGAGGGCAGAGAAGGGGGAAGACGACAGCGAGGCTCTCCCAATTTTGTTTGAGCACATTATGCTCAGAGCCTGCGTTTGTTTTTTTGTTTTGTTTTTTGGTCTTAAGAGCCACTGGTACTTTTCCCATTGGGTGAGGGAGAGGGGCTCCTTTCCCTCAGCTTTCCTCGCAGCCAATCGCCCAGCAGCTTCCCTTTAGTCGCTGGGGCATTCAGCCCGATGATTGGCAGGCCCAAGTGAAGCCAATCGGAAAGCGATGAGGTGTGGTGTTGGCAAGCGGATTGCGTGAGAGCGGGCAGAGGTCGAGGGAGCGCGAGCGACCGGCGGCGGCTGGCAGCCAATGGAGAGACAGAACGGTCCCTTACATCAGGGAGGGGGCGGGTCCTGGGCGCTTGGCGCGGAGGGAGTAGGGCAGGCGCTGTGGGAGGGAACGCCAGAGCGAGGCTGTGAGCTGAGCTGGTGGCGTGAGGTCCTGCGGCTCGGCTTCAGGTGTGACAGGCAGCGGCGGCCTGGCTGAGAACGAAGAAGCCAGTGCGATCCCCTGAGCTGTGAGCGCGGTCACCATGGACCGCCAGGATGAGGGGCCTCCAGCCAAGGCCCGCCGCCTGAGTAGCTCAGAGCCCACTCAGCTCGACCAGCTGCCGCCGCCGCCGCCGCCGCCGCCGCCTCCGCTCCTGCGACTGCCCCTGCCTCCACCGGAGCAGCGCCCGAGGCTCCGGGAGGAAACCGAGGCGGCACAGGTGCTGGCTGACATGAGGGGGGTGGGACTGGGCCCCACTCTGCCCCCGCCGCCGCCCTATGTCATTCTGGAGGAGGGAGGGATCCGCGCATACTTCACCCTGGGTGCTGGGGGTCCCGGCTGGGAGCCAGCGATGGAGTCAGGGTACGGGGAGGCGCCCCCTCCCACGGAGAGCCTAGAAACATTCTCTCCTTCGGAGGCTTCTGGGGGAAGTCTGGAGATTGACTTTCAGGTTATGGAGCCCAGCAGTTTTGCTGGAGAGAAGGCCCTAGAAACCTGTAGCGCAGAAGAGTGGGAGTACCAGGGGTTAGCTGGCCCGAGGGGGAAGGAAGAGGCTATCATCTTAGTGGAAGATGACGACGAGGATGAAAAGGAAAGTGTGAGGAAGAGGAGGAGGAGGAGGAGGAAGAGGAAGCAGAGGAAGGTGAAGAAGGAGAGGAATGCCGAGAAGATAGAGTGCATCCTGCAGGCACTGGAAAACATTCAACTGGACCTGGAGGCGGTGAACATCAAAGCAGGCAAGGCCTTCCTCCGTCTGAAGCGCAAGTTCATCCAGATGCGAAGACCCTTCCTGGAGCGCAGAGACCTCATCATCCAACATATCCCAGGCTTCTGGGTCAAAGCAGTATCCTTGTCATCTGTATTCATGGACCAAGAGCCCATGACAAAAAAGGGGGGAGGTGGGAAGGGGAGGGGAAAGAAAAAGTGTGGGGGTGGACCCCTTTTGGAAAAATGACTAGATTTGGTTGGAGGAGGAATGGAAGGAGAGGGGCAAAACATCAGAGAAGCTGGGCTAGAGGTAATGAAGGGGGAAGAGGGTCACATAGCATAAAAACTGGACTACAGATGGGAAGGAGGGGAGAAGAGAAGCATAATATAAAAAAAATGAATCGCAGGCAGTGAAATGGGGAGGGTATTAGAGGGTCACACAGCAGAAAAATTAGACCAGAGATGGTGAAAGGAGGAGGGGAGGGGCACAGAGAAGATAAACTGACTCAGAGATGGTGAAGAGGGAGGGGAAGGGCACATAACAGAGAAATTGCCCAGAAAGGGTGCCTAAGTCACACATGGCTCTGCAAGGCTAGATCTCTGCTTAGATATTAGGGAGATCCCAGTCTTAGCTGGAGAGAAAGGGGCCGGAGCCCCTAAAGGCTCAGGCGAAGGGGTACCTAGAATTGAAGATCAAGAAGTTAAATTAAGGGAAGAAGAGAGTAAGAAGAATCTCATTCACTGTTGGTGAAAAGCTTATCTCTGGGGCACATACATACGTACATGCAACACGTTAGGAACATGTGAGCTTAACTTCCTGGTGGAATTACATAGATATAGACCTTGGCATTCTCCTACGAAGTATCACATGATCACAAGCTGTCGGAACTCACGCACACACAGTATTATGTGGCCACAGATCCTCAGCATGCAGACACAGCATCGTGTGACTATTGGTCTTCAGCACCCAGACACAGCATCACTTAGACACAAACCCTCAGACCCAGATACACAGTATCATGTGGACACAGACATGTAACACCAAAATGACCAACATCATGTGACTACAGGCCCTAAGCAACTAGGTGTAACATCACTTGGGTATGGGCCTTTAGCTCACGGGCACACAATGTTTCCTGAATACAAATTGTCAGCTCCCAGGGACACAATGTCACAGAGACAGAGACCCTTAGCGCCTAGACATACAGCAAATATGAGCCAAGGCAAGGCAACCTAATACAGAGGTTTGACGTTGCATAAACACAGGTTCACCACATGGGAAGAAAAATGTGGGTTATGTCCCATGACCATTTGCTCTACACACATCTCATGAACACAGAAGAAATTCTGCTCCAGCCTCTCTTTTGCTCTTCCCTGCCTGGCCTTCCCTCCCTCCTTCTCTCATTGAACAGTCACTCCTTGACCTAAACTGCTCCCTCCATCAGTTCCTCAACCACCCCAAAATTTCAATCTTGATCAACCAACGAGATGAAGACATTTTCCGCTACTTGACCAATCTGCAGGTCAGGCCAAAGATATATTTCTTACTAGGATCGGGCAAGGACTCTGGCCTTTGGAGGTGAGGGGGCTTGGGTGGGAGGGGCCTTGGTGCGGTGGGGATTCCAATGTTACCTGTACCCTGAGCAGGTACAGGATCTCAGACATATCTCCATGGGCTACAAGATGAAGCTGTACTTCCAGACAAACCCCTACTTCACAAACATGGTGATTGTCAAGGAGTTCCAGCGCAACCGCTCAGGTAAGAGGCAATCATAGGGAAAATCCACATCCCACCCCCATCTGTCCTTGTCCACAGCCTTCTCCATAGCTTCCTTTTCCCCCAGGCCGGCTGGTGTCTCACTCAACCCCAATCCGCTGGCACCGGGGCCAGGAGCCCCAGGCCCGCAGGCACAGGAACCAGGACACCAACCACAGCTTCTTCAGCTGGTTCTCAAATCATAGCCTCCCAGAGGCTGACAGGATTGCTGAGGTAGGGCCCCTCCTGGCATTGCCAGAGAAAGCCTTGCTAGGCTTGCCTCTGGATACTGGGGAATTGGGAGTAGGCCTTGTGGCTTGTACTCGTAACTCTGTTCCCCTCCCCCACTTTTCTTTCCACAGATTATCAAAAATGACCTGTGGGTTAACCCTCTGCGCTACTACATGATGGGAGAAGGGGGCTACAGGGCAAACAGAAAGAAGCAAGAAAAGGAAGAAAGGTGAGTGGGGTTGGTGGCTGAGAGGTGCTTTGTTAGAGATGGGAGGAAGATTAGGCTAGTGTCACACAGGTTATAGAGCCAAAGGGACTTTTGAGAGAATTCGGTCCAATACATTTTGCAAGTGGGGAATGATGCCCCTAAATGGGGTGTAATTGGCTTGAGTCAGTCAGGAGCAGAAATGGGACTTTCCCCACCCTAACCTCATCCCTGGGATTCCTCATAGCCTACTGCCTCCCCAGTTACTTACTACCTTTGTGTCTTCCCTGCCTCCCACCAACCCTATACTCAATCCCAGGCTTCTCCACAGTAAAAACAGGGACAAGTGTGAGGTAGTGATCCTGGAAGACTCTGATGACTATCATGTAATGGAAGACATTATCAGCGAGACCTCAGACAGTGATGGTATCACCGACAATGAGACCATTCATGACATCAAGATCTCTGACTTCATGGAGACCACCGACTGCTTTGAGACTACTGACAATGAGATAACTGACATTAGCGAGAGCCTCTGTGACAGTGAGAGCCCTGACCACAATGAGACCACTGACAACGAGAGTCCTGATGACAGTGAGACCACTGATAATAATGAGAGCTCTGATGACAGTGAGAACACTGACAACAGTCAGTCATCAGAGAATCCTGATGACAACAATGAGAACCCTGAAGACAACACTGATGACAATGAAGAGAATACTGATGACAATGATGAGAACCCTGATGGTGATGATGAGAACCCCAAAGGTGACAACTATGGCAGCAACGGCAACAACCAGGACAGCAGCGACAGTGACAATGAGGGAGACAATGAGGGCAGTGATGATGAAGATAATGACGGCAATGAAGGCGATAACGAAGGCAGTGATGATGATGGCAATGAAGGTGACAATGAAGGCAGTGACGATGACGACAGAGACATTGAAGATTACAAGAATAACACTGATGACCCTGACAAGGATCAAGATAACAGCAACAAACAGGATGACTATGAGGATGAGGTAGAGAACATCTCTGAAGAATCATCAGTGGAGGAAGAAGAAGAGGGCAGTGAGGAAGGTGAGCCTAGAGCCCCTCTTATTTTCCCTCCTTAGTCTTCTCAGACAGAGAAAAGCTGGCCAGGGTCAGGGTATCAAGGCATGAGTACAGTCTGCTCTTGTGGAGAAAAGAAAAAGCATTTTGTGCAACTTGCTTGTTAAATAAAGCAAGGCTAGGGAACCTTTAACTGACAAATATAACAGAACCAAAGAAACAAATACCATTTGTAGGTGGTGGGTAGATACTTGTAACAGAGCAAAAGATACATGAAAACTGAAGAGATAAGGAGAAGGTGGGTAGAAAAGGAGGACAAGTTCACACACAGAAAGGGGAAAAATGGCAAACACATTATAATTTAGCACACTCTACACCCAGCCCAGGGCTTCAGGGAACTCCCAGGCTTGTTTTGTCTTCTGAGGATCCTTCACCAGTCCTAAAAACTGCTTCTCACAAACAGGTCCAGTAGTCAGATATGTTGGGAACATACTGCATACATTAATATAGTCAGGTAGGGTGACGTGTATATTAGTACCTTAAAGGCTCTGAAAAGTCCTGCTATGAGAAACCTATTTAAATATTGTGGATCTCAGCATTTCCCTAACTTCTTGACCACAGAAGCCATTGTTCACTATTCACTGAAGCATGCATTTTAGGAAATGTTAAGAAAGGTTTGTATATGGGGTTTGAGGGAAAAGGCAGTATTTAAGGTGACTACCAGGTTTGGTCTGGCCTGGATGACTGGACTGGCAAGCAGAGGTGCCATTTCTTAGGATGGGAAATGACATGGTGGCAGGAACATGGAGTTGGAAAGGCTTGTTGGACATAAGATATAGGTAGCCCAGGCAGGTGATTGATTATATGTCTGGGAAGTCAGAAGAGGTAAATAAAGGGGTAAAGCCAGAGCAGAATCCTAGTGTTTACTATGTGCCAGGCACTATTCTAAGTGATTTACTTACTTTATGAATTCATTTAATCCTCACAGCAGCTCTTATGAGGTAGGTACTATTATAGATGAGGAAACTGAGGCTCTGAGAGGGTAGAATTAGGAAAATACCTGGGTCATGGAGCGTTCTCAGAAGGAGGGGATTGTCAGCAGTGTTCAGTGCTGCTGAAAGACTAGGTAAATGAGGACTGGGATGTGTCCGTTGGATTTGGAACTAAACAGATTATCTGTGACCTTGGCAAGATTAGTTTCAATGGATTAGTGGGGTCAGAGTCAGACCACAGTGGGGTAGGGGGAGGTAATGAGCAAGGGGCAAGGCAATGGAGTCAAACCTTAGCTAGGAAGGGGACGATGGAGTGTGGGCAAGAAGATGTTTGAGCCAGACTGTGGGCAGGCTGACTTTGGAGAGGCAGGCTCCTGGGGGAGATGGAAGGAGCTGGAAGGCCAACCATTCCTGGGGGTTTTGGCCATGGGTTCTCTGGCAAATTTCCATTGAGGGCAAAGGCAAGGAAGGAGGCACTGAATAAGAGTAGATTCAATCTAGACATGTATTCAGTTAGAGTAGGGAAACTGAGGGAATTGCCCCCGGATGGCATCTTTGAGAGAAGGGGAGGAAGAGCTATCTGCCCAGCTCCAGAGTGGGAGTGGGAGTGGGGGTGGGGAATTGGACTAAAGAAGACAGACTGGGGTCTGTTTGGATCAGACTATGGAGAAGAAGCGGGGGAGCTGCCTTGAAATGAACAGTAGGTTTATTCAGCTGAGGTCAGAGCTCAGGAAAACACACACATTGACACATTACATGGAGAGAAAAAGCTACTTTCAGAGATGTATCAATTTTGATAGGCCAGAGGCATTGAGCCCACCCTGCTTTTCTGCTTCCCTCCTACTCCTCCCTCACCCCCTACTTGCTTGAGTATACACACACACACACACACACACACACACACACACACACACGCAGATGCACACAGTGGTGTTTGTTCCAAACAGGTGCTTGGCTAGTGTTCCAGGTCCCCAAAGCCCTGGCTGTGGGCTCTGTTCCCCGGGAAGAGTGGTATCTTCCAGCTTCCAGAACTGTGAGAAAATAAATTTCTGTTGTTTAGACAAATAACAAAAAAAGAATGACATCTACCTGCTCATCTAATCACCCTCCTTGCTTGCCTCTCTCCCCCTGTGCAGACAGCGAACAAGAAGGTGAGGAGAGTGATAATGAGGAAGGAAGTGATGAGGAGGAGGGGATTGAAGAAGACTCAGAAGGAGGGGAAGACTCTGAAGATCCCGACATGGAGGAGGTGCTTCAGGTCCAGAACGTTTGGGCCAACCCGGGGAAGAGGGGCAAAACTGGATAAACATTTTACCTTTGCAGGGGCTGCCTCTCTGTATCCCTCTCCCCCCTCCCCATTTGCCCTCCCCCTCAGCTAGGGCCGCGCGGCCCCACATTGCACTTCTGGGGGGTGACCGACTTCGTACACGGGTTTAAAGTTTATTTTTATGGTTTAGTAATTGCAGAATTCTTATTTCGGGGGGAGGGAAAGGGGGATTTCCCCCTTCCTTTTGGCCCTCCTCCCCTGCAGGCTTCTGTGTGCTGCTACACGTATTTATTGTGATGCCTTGGTCAGGGCCCCTCTATCCCCCTCCTCGTGCTGTGTGGAGTGGACACCCTTGATCCCGAAGCGGGGAGGGCCGCTGTGGCCTTGGGGGGCTCTGCTGCCACCCTGTTCTCCCAAACCTCTCCCTCCGTCCCTCGCCCCCTCCCCCACGCTGTGCCCGCAAGCCCGCCAGCCAGCCTTGGTGGTGTCTATACAAGGCCGCTTGTCATTGCGGTATTCCTGTCCCCCTCCCCCAGAAGCCCCTCCTTGTTCCTTGTGAACCTAATCCTAATAAAATTCTGAGCAAATTGAAAGTGCTGCTTCCAGTCTTTTGTCCCGCTTGGCGAGCCATCCCGAGGACCAGTTTCCCTTCCACAGACCCTCAAATCGCTGTCTCTTCTACGTGCTGGGCTGCAAGATGGTGGTGTGCTTGGGGCGGGGGTGGGGGGGTGGGGGGGTGGGGGCTGTTTAGCTTTTGAGGGGAGAACTCTGCAGGCCGCAGAGGTGTTGCGTCAGACCAATGCGGACCATCCTGGCCAATGGCAGGGCGAGGCTGAGAAAGCTCCACCCCCTACCAGTGGCTGCAGTGGACCCCGGCAGGTAGCAAACAGCTTCCCACGCCTCCCCTTCTCGCGCAGGCGCACAAATACCCTGCGCCCTAGAATACCCATTTGTTCAGTGATTCATCTTTTTATTTATCGTGCGTCAAACCTTTCCTCAGGCCTGGTGTGAGCTGGGCGTGAGAAGGCGTTGGAATCCATTTTTCTTGTTTGCATGTAGTATTTAAAAAATGATAATCTGTTGAGACGTTTACATCCTAATAATGCAGGAATACTCTTGTTTTAGAGAGAGGGTGCAGGATCCCAGGAACTGGGCTTAGAAGAGAAGGCAAAAAAAAGATGGCTCGAGCCAAAGAGTGCATAGAGAGGGAAAAGCAAAGGGAAATTACTATGTAGCTGTGTGATTGGGGAGGGGGTGGTTGGGGTCAGGAGGTGGGCGTCTGAAAGCAGACCTTGGAAAGGCCAAGTTTTAGATTTTGGATACAGTACCTTTATTTCGGCAGACACCAGAAATACCTACAGATTCTTTGTAGCTCATAAAAATAATTTATACAAATACCCAGATTAGCCTTCTGCAATATGCCTTCCGAATTTTCCATCCAACGCCCATGTTTTAATGGAAGACTTCAGACACGGTCAGATTTCAGTTTTAGAGAATGCCCCCTGCTGGATGCCAGAAGAATGGATTGGAGGGAGGGAGAGCAATGAGGAAGTTGACGCTATTCCTCAGGTGAGAGAGGTATAATGGGTGGATTTGGGAGTTTTTTAAAATACATTTTTCATTTTAAAAGTTTTAGATTTATAGAGTTATTGTGAAGGTAATACAGAGAGTACCCATATACCCCACAGCCAGTTTCCCCCATTGTTAACATCTTGCATTAGTATAGTACAGTTGTCATAATTAATGAACCGATATCAATACATTATTATTATTATTAAAGATTTTATTTATTTATTCATGATAAACACACAGAGGCAGAGACATAGGCAGAGGGAGAAGCAGGCTCCATGTAGGGAGCTCGATATAGGACTCCATCCCAGGACCCCGGGACCATGCCCTGAGTGGAAGACAGATGCTCAACCACTGAGCCCCCCAGGTGTCCCTCAATACATTATTATTAACTAAACTCCGTACTTTATTCAGATTTCCTTAATTTTTAATGTAATTTTTCTGTTACTGGATGCCATCCAGAATATCATGTTACATTTAGTTGTCACGTCTCCATAGTCTCCTCTTGGCTCTAACTGACTGTTTCTCAGACTTCCCTGGAATCATCAACATTTGAGCAATGCTCGTCAGATATTTTGTAGAATGCCCCTGAATTGGGATTTGTCTGATGTTTATTTTCTCATGATTAGATTGAGGTTATGGGTTTGGGGAAGGAAGACCACAGAAGGAAATTGCCATTCTCATATCAAGGGTACATGCTATCAATATGCCTTATCACTGTTGATTTTAACTCTGATCACCTGACCGAGGTAATAGTCTATGTCAGGCTTTTCCACTGTAAAGTTACTCCTCCCCACCCCCAACCCCCTTTCCATACCCTACTCTTTGCAAGGAAGCCACTAAATGTAGCCCATGCTTAGGGAGTGGGGTGTTAAGCTCCATCTCCTTGAGGGGGGAAGAATCTACATAAATTAATTGGAATTCTGCATGAGAAACCTGTCTATGAAAGCTTTTTAGATGCTGGAACCAATGGGCTTTAGATATGAGAAAAGAGGGGACTGAGAAGCATCAGGGATGACTGCCAGGTTGTTGTGGGACCTTTGGCAAGGCCCTTTCCCTCTCTGGGCCACCTCTATGAAATAGTTGGAATACCAGATCTTGGATATACTCTCATGATTCTGATAAATGTTTTGGGGGAGATCCTGATGCATCTGGTTCTGACCTGGGACTGCACTGTCAGAGATGGATAGAGGAGACTCTGGCCTGGAAAGGAAAACATGTTGCTTCAGGGCCAGAGCTCAGAGTGCAGGATCCTGAGTCAAAGGCATCTTGTGCAGAGGGAGGAGATACCTACATGCAGTATCAGGAGCCAGTCCCAATGAGCAGGTGGTGACATCGTGGGGACAACAGCAGGGGCGAAGGGCCTTGAGTTGGCCAGGAGAAGAGGTCACCCTAGCAAGAGGATCCCAGCCAATCTGAGAGACAGATGGCCTGGGTATCCTTCCTTCAGTGTGCTCTGCCTCACAATGATTCCATCACCCTCACTAGAGGGCCTGAGTTTTCCCATCTTCAGACTTAGGTTAATCTTACTGGAGGACCAGCCTGGGAGAAGCAACCTGCCTAGGATTCCAAGATGGAGACTAGTCTTGAAGCAGACCTCTGAAGCCTGGCCCTTATCATGCTCTTCCCTGATTCCTCTCTGCTCCCTAATCAAATCCCCAGCCCCTCATCCTGGCATTTGAGGCTCCTTTTCCCTCACCCTATCAGAGACCCACCCTCTGGCTTCAGGAACACTGTTAGGAGCCCATTTTAGGATTCTAATGTAGTTTGCTAGGGTGCTCATGTTTTGTGTTAAGGCACGGGAGGAGACGTTCTTTACCTAGAGTGACATCTTTTCCCTGTGTCCTCACTCCTCACTGTGTGGTGTGGTTTCAGGTCCTGCCGAGTCTTGGCCTCCAAAAGGAAGAGCTGTTCTCAAAGGTCTTTAAGGTCACATCCAACTCCAAAATATAGTCTTTGCAGAAGACCAGAGAAGACAGGCCCCCTTTGCTGGGATCCTAAACAGAAACCAGGAGGACCAGGTGGAAGATAAGGAGTCAAGGGTGCAATGAGCCCCAGGGCCTGTTCCCATGGTGAAGCTACTTGTCTTTGTATCCTTCACAACTTATACCACTCCTCTGCAGCAGAGGGCCCTGCTCCCGGAGGTGAGGTTCCCAGGGACCAGGTTCTCCTGGGACCAGACTTTTAAAGTTCCACCCACTTCTGTGAACAAAGGCATATTGGCAGGGACAAAACCAGATTCGGCAAAATCCCTCCTTCCCAGGTGACCAAGAGTGCCAGCACTGGCTCTCTTGGTTGATTGGAGGGTGGTTGGGGAGGAATTCCACTCATTCAGTAAACATTTATTGAACACCTACTGTGTATCTAATACTAAACTGGGTGATAGGGGTTCAATAAAGAAACATGATAAACCAGGTCTATCTTCCTTCCCAGAGTTTAAGACAATTTGTGCCATGGACCTGTTTGATGATCTGGTGAAGCCTATGGACCTTTCTTTAGAAAACAATGTCTTTTAAATACATAAAATACCTAGAGTTACAAAAGAAACTGATTATATTGAAATACAGTTATTAAAATATGGAAAAAGCAAATATGTGCTATGATAATATATATGCTCCTCACTAATCCCTTAAATCATAAGATTTAGTGGAGGGTCTAATGACTATCATAATATTAAAATAGAGGTGAGATACATGATATTTCAGCAGATCTACAACATCTATAATGCGATATGAAAATCTGTGATTTCCAAGATGCCTGGGTGGTTCAGCGGTTGAGCGTCTACCTTTGGCTCAGGATGTGATCCCAGGATCCGGGATTGAGTCCTGCATCGGGCTCCTTGCAGGAAACCTGTGTCTCTGCCTCTCTCTCTGTCTCTCATGAATAAATTAATAAAATCTTTTAAAAAAAGAAAAAATCTGTGATTTCTATTGGTGACAGAATCACAAGTACTATTACTATGTTACATTCTTTACTGAAAAAAATGCTAAATTTCAATCAGAGTAAATAAAGATGTGTATATTTTTCCCATCCAAATTCATGCACCCCTCCAAACCCTGTCTCTGGACTGGATTGGAAATCCATCAACCCAAAGTAAGAACCCCTGATAATAGAAATGTCCTTCCTGGGTCGCCTGAGTGGCTCAGTCTGTTAAGTGGCTGCCTTTGGCTCAGGTCATGATCACAGGGTCCTGAGTATCAAGCCCTGCATCAGGCTCCCTGCTCAGGGGGACCCTGCTTCTCCCTCTGCCCCTTCCCCTGCTCATGTTTGTGCCCATGCTCTCTCTCTCAAATAAATAAATAAAAATCTTTTAAAAAAGAGAAATATTCTTCCTCTCTCTCCTTCCTTCTTAAATAGCTTTCCTTTGGAGGACAGGACTTGGGTTTTATTCAGGGTCTTATTGCTGAGTGACCTCAAGCCAATCAGTTTGCTTTTTTGAGCCATAGTTCCCTCATTCTGAAACAATGGGAAAGGCAAGAATTAAGAGGAGAGACCTTAACTATATATGCTCCAGGCAATTATTTTGTGTATTCTCAAGCCTCACAACGGCCTTGTTAGGAAAGATTTTAAAAGTATCTTCCCATGTCACAGATGGTTAAACAGAGGCTCCTAGCAAGGTTGTCACTTGACCAATGTCTTAGCAGCAGGGGCTGGTGGGTGACTGGCCAGCCCCCCATAACCACCTCATTCTCCAGGGATGAAATTAGGAACTACGCTTATTTTGAGCAAAAGAAATCTGGCTCAGAAATCCCTACAGGTGGCGGATAAAGTGTCTCTTAGCAGAGCTTTGTCTTACACGAGGTGGCTTACAGAGAGTAAGACGTCAAGAAGCCGAGGATCAACGATTGTTCAGTGAGTGACTCGCGCCCAGCCTACTTTGGGCTTCGCGTCTGCGTGTTCCCAATTAATTCCCGAAGCCCTGTCAAACAGACTGGCAAAAGGCAATGACAAGTCCTCCTCTCCTGGCCAATCCTATAAAAGGATGGGCTTGGCTCATAAACCAATCAGAGACCCCCAAGGGGGCGGAGTTTTCTTTGGCCTGGATCTCTGCCTGAGGGGTAAAACTAAAACGTTTCCACCTCCAGCCAATCCCAGAGAAGGCAGGAGCGCACTCCTCCAATGGGAGCCCGAGAGCGGTCAGTGGCCGTGGAGGCCTGCTACCCCCGCTAGCTCTCCAGCCCGCCGGAGGGACGCTAGATCCAGCCGCCGGCCCCTTGAATCTGCTCCCCCTCGGCAGCGGTGGCGCGGAGGGCAGGAGGTGTCTGGTGAGACGGTGAGACGCTATGACGCTACGGGGGCTGGGGATGTGAGGGAAAGAGGCCGGGCTGGATCGCATGAGGGGTGGGGCCTGGGCGAGCTTTTACCTGGGCGGCCTCTTAACCCTAGGTCAGCGGGTATCGGAGGATCGTGCGGGTAGCAAAGGGATGGCGAGTGCCCCTGCAGCCCCAGACAACAACCAGGTGAGTACCCCCGCGGAGCTCATTACCCATGCCCACCCCTGTCTCTTGGGAAAGGGTTCTGTGCTGGTCTGCAGCTCACGTGATCATCTGCATGCCTGTAAGTCTCCATCTCTCTGCCGCTCCTCTCCCTCTCCATCTTTCTGTGTGTCTCTGTATTTCTCCCCGTTTCCTTCTCTGAGACATACTAGACAGCTCAGACCTAGAAGGCTGAACCCTGACCCTGCCAATTAAAACAAACCATGAGACCTTGAGCCATCTGCATCACCTGTATGGGCCTCAGTTTCCTCATCTGTCAAATGGGAGTCTAATAATCTCCACCTGAGAGAATATATGTGCATCACTTTGCCCTGTGCCGGGCCCCTAGAACATTTTCAATAAATCATGACTGTCGTGACTGAAAAAAAATCTCTCTCGGTCTTTGGCTTTTTTTTTCTCCCTGTCTCTGACCCACTCTCATTGATTCTTCTTTCTGAATGCTTCTTTTTTCTGTTCCTGTTTTTCATCTTTCTGTCTCTTTCCCATTTCTAAGCAGATTAGAGGTGCATTGTTTATAGCAATGAGTTAGGCCTTAGAGCTTAGCCTGGGGCTCTAGACTGTTCTGTGGTGTGTGTGTGGGGGGGTGTGGAATGGAGCCTGGCCTTGGTCTGCTTCTGGCCTCACTGTAGAGAGAACCTTCTTTGTTCCTCACCTTACTGTGTTAAACAGGCAGAGACCTCCAGAGTGGGAAGCAACTTAGATGAAAAAGTGAACCAGGCCCTTTATCCTTTATAATTTTTTTCACCACCAGAAGACCAGGATTCTCCTAGTTACATCTCCACACAGCCCTGAATTCCCTCTTTTCTGTCTCCATCCTGAAATTCTTTAACCAGGCCTTCTGGAACTCACCATCAGGCGTCAGCGAAATCTTCATCCTCACTCTGGCTTCTGAACAATTTCTTTGTTGTCTTGTCATGCTTTAGTGGTTCTCATACCTATTGGACCCAACATTCCATTTTTATAATTTATATTTTGAGATTCTTTCACTATTCTGAAATGAAGTGCATAGAGAACATAATCTGCCTACACACATAATCCCTCCCCAACCAATGTAATGTCCTAATTGTAATATAAGAAGGAAGCAAGGGAAGAGTAATTTCTAATAAAACAATATGTGTTTCAATATGTAAAGACTAAAATATAATTTTACTAGAAGACATAACGAATGGTCTTGCATGTAATGATACTTGTATCTGGGAATGTGACACATATGTGTTGATTGCTGACTTAGAAACCATGATGATGTGATTTTCCATGTCATGAATAATTCTTCATAAAGTTTTAAACAAAGTGCAATCCTCCTTCAATTTGTTGAATTTCTGGAAAAGTCAGTACATATTAAAATCCATGGTCCGGCCTCCATAACTTCTCTGACCTTCTCTCCTACCATTCTCCCCATTTGTTCCCTCTATTCTACCCATCCTAGCCTCCTTTATGATACTTGAACATTGTAGGCACACTTCCACCTCAGGTGTTTGTACTGGGCCATCCCCTGGACCTAGAATGCGTTTCCCCCAAATATGTACAAGGCTCATGACCTCACTTCCTTCAGGTCTCTATTAAGATGTCACTTTCTCAATGAGGCCTACCCTGACCATACTGTTTAAAATTACCACTCTCTCCTAAGATATACCCCAACCTATTTTTTCCATACTACTCCTCACCCTCTTCAATAATGTATCATCAACACCTTCATTGTGTTTGCTGTTTATTGTTTGACTCTCCTACTGGACTGTAAGCTCCAGAAGGGCAGAGATTTTTGTCTTTTCTGTGCTTGATGTACCCCTATTACCTAAAAACAGTGCTTAGCCTCTAATAGGCACTCTCGATAGATGTTTGTTGAATGAATAAATGAGTGAAATGAACAGGTTTTTCACTGAGATTATTGTCTGGTGGGACATTCTAAAGTTGTATGGGATGCAGTACAATTTTTTTGCTGTGTGGTGCTGTCTTGTGCACTGTGGGATACTGAGCACTCCTGGTCCATGGCCACTAAATGTCACTAGTGATCTCCAATTACTGTGATAATAAAAAATGCCCCCAAACATTCCTTGACTGTCTATGGCCCTGCTGAGAACCATTGCTCGAATAGAAATTGGCTTTCCCCTGAGCACGCTGCTCACCAGGAGCCCCTCATATCCTTCTTGCCAGGAGGCCAAGAGGTGAAGGTAGGTGTCCTCAGTTGAATTCATCTTCCCACTTTCTCTCTTCCCACCTCAAACAACTTTCCTTTTAGAATTAAAAAAAAGGGGGGGGGATCCCTGGGTGGCTCAGCGGTTTGACGCCTGCCTTTGGCACAGGGCGCGATCCTGGAGTCCCGGGATCGAGTCCCACGTCAAGCTCCCAGCATGGAGCCTGCTTCTCCCTCCTCCTGTGTCTCTGCCTCTCTCTCTCTCTCTCTCTCTCTGTCTATAATAAATAAATAAATAAATAAATAAATAAATAAATAAATAAATAAAATAAATAAAAAAGAATTTAAAAAATTGTTTTAAAGTAATTTCAGATTTAAAAAGTTGTAGAAATAAGGCAAAGAATTCTCATATCTCCCTTCACTCAGATTCTTTAAGTGTTAATAAATTATTCAACTCTTGTTCAATTCTCAAAATTAGAGAGTTTATCTTGATAAAATACTATTAATGAAAGTATAGAACTTATTCAGATTTCATCAGTTATCCCACAAATATAATTTTTCTCTTCTAGGATCTAATTCAGGATTCCACAGTGCATTTAGTTGTCATGTCTCCTTAGGCTCTTTCAATCTGGGACAGTTCTTTAGTCTTTGTCTCTCATGACTTTGATACTTTTTTTTTTTACTTTGATACTTTTGAAGCATTCTGCCCAACTATTTTACAGAATTTGGGTTTGTCTGATGTTTCTTTGTGATTATAGTTAAGTTATGTGATTTTGGCAAGAATACCACAGAAGAGATGTGTCTTCGGTGCTTTATATCAAAAAGCACACGATTTCAGTTTGTCTTGATACTAGTTTTATTCACTTTGACTATTTATTTATTAAGGTGATGTCTGCCAGGTTTCTCCAGTATGGTTACTCTTTTATCCTTTGCTTTTTTATTTTTTATTTTTTATTTATTCCTTTGCTTTTTTAAAATATTTTTTATTTTTTTATTCATCAGAGACAGAGAGAAAGGCAGAGACACAGGCAGGGGGAGAAGCAGGCTCCATGCAGGCAGCCTGACGTGGAACTCGATCCCGGGACTCCAAGACCACGCCCTGGGCCGAAGGCAGATGCCAAACCGCTGAGCCACCCAGGGATCCCCCTCTTTTTTTTTTTTTTTTTTTTTTTTATGTTTATTTTTTTTTTATTGGTGTTCAATTTACTAACATACAGAATAACACCCAGTGCCCGTCACCCATTCACTCCCACCCCCCGCCCTCCTCCCCTTCTACCACCCCTAGTTCGTTTCCCAGAGTTAGCAGTCTTTACGTTCTGTCTCCCTTTCTGATATTTCCCACACATTTCTTCTCCCTTCCCTTTCACTATTATTTATATTCCCCAAATGAATGAGAACATATAATGTTTGTCCTTCTCCGACTGACTTACTTCACTCAGCATAATACCCTCCAGTTCCATCCACGTTGAAGCAAATGGTGGGTATTTGTCATTTCTAATAGCTGAGTAATATTCCATTGTATACATAAACCACATCTTCTTTATCCATTCATCTTTCGTTGGACACCGAGGCTCCTTCCACAGTTTGGCTATCGTGGCCATTGCTGCTAGAAACATCGGGGTGCAGGTGTCCCGGCGTTTCATTGCATTTGTATCTTTGGGGTAAATCCCCAACAGTGCAATTGCTGGGTCGTAGGGCAGGTCTATTTTTAACTGTTTGAGGAACCTCCACACAGTTTTCCAGAGTGGCTGCACCAGTTCACAGTCCCACCAACAGTGTAAGAGGGTTCCCTTTTCTCCGCATCCTCTCCAACATTTGTTGTTTCCTGCCTTGTTAATGTTCCCCATTCTCACTGGTGTGAGGTGGTATCTCATTGTAGTTTTCATTTGTATTTCCCTGATGGCAAGTGATGCAGAGCATTTTCTCATATGCATGTTGGCCATGTCTATGTCTTCCTCTGTGAGATTTCTCTTCATGTCTTTTGCCCATTTCATGATTGGATTGTTTGTTTCTTTGGTGTTGAGTTTAATAAGTTCTTTATAGATCTTGGAAACTAGCCCTTTATCTGATATGTCATTTGCAAATATCTTCTCCCATTCTGTAGGTTGTCTTTTAGTTTTGTTGACTGTATCCTTTGCTGTGCAAAAGCTTCTTATCTTGATGAAGTCCCAATAGTTCATTTTTGCTTTTGTTTCTTTTGCCTTCGTGGATGTATCTTGCAAGAAGTTACTATGGCTGAGTTCAAAAAGGGTGTTGCCTGTGTTCTTCTCTAGGATTTTGATGGAATCTTGTCTCACATTTAGATCTTTCATCCATTTTGAGTTTATCTTTGTGTATGGTGAAAGAGAGTGGTCTAGTTTCATTCTTCTGCATGTGGATGTCCAATTTTCCCAGCACCATTTATTGAAGAGACTGTCTTTCTTCCAATGGATAGTCTTTCCTCCTTTATCGAATATTAGTTGCCCATAAAGTTCAGGGTCCACTTCTGGATTCTCTATTCTGTTCCACTGATCTATGTGTCTGTTTTTGTGCCAGTACCACACTGTCTTGATGACCACAGCTTTGTAGTACAACCTGAAATCTGGCATTGTGATGCCCCCAGATATGGTTTTCTTTTTTATTTTTATTTTTTTTTTTTTTCTTTTTTTTTTTTTTTTTTTTTTTATTTTTTTATTTTTATTTTTTTTTTTTTTATTGGTGTTCAATTTACTAACATACAGAATAACACCCAGTGCCCGTCACCCATTCACTCCCACCCCCCGCCCTCCTCCCCTTCTACCACCCCTAGTTCGTTTCCCAGAGTTAGCAGTCTTTATGTTCTGTCTCCCTTTCTGATATTTCCCACACATTTCTTCTCCCTTCCCTTATTTTCCCTTTCACTATTATTTATATTCCCCAAATGAATGAGAACATATAATGTTTGTCCTTCTCCGACTGACTTACTTCACTCAGCATAATACCCTCCAGTTCCATCCACGTTGAAGCAAATGGTGGGTATTTGTCATTTCTAATAGCTGAGTAATATTCCATTGTATACATAAACCACATCTTCTTTATCCATTCATCTTTCGTTGGTTTTCTTTTTTAAAATTCCCCTGGCTATTCGGGGTCTTTTCTGATTCCACACAAATCTTAAAATAATTTGTTCTAACTCTCTGAAGAAAGTCCATGGTATTTTGATAGGGATTGCATTAAACGTATATATTGCCCTGGGTAACATTGACATTTTCACAATATTAATTCTGCCAATCCATGAGCATGGAATATTTTTCCATCTCTTTGTGTCTTCCTCAATTTCTTTCAGAAGTGTTCTATAGTTTTGAGGGTATAGATCCTTTACATCTTTGGTGAGGTTTATTCCTAGGTATCTTATGCTTTTGGGTGCAATTGTAAATGGGATTGACTCCTTAATTTCTCTTTCTTCAGTCTCATTGTTAGTGTATAGAAATGCCACTGATTTCTGGGCATTGATTTTGTATCCTGCCACGCTACCGAATTGCTGTATGAGTTCTAGCAATCTTGGGGTGGAGACTTTTGGGTTTTCTATGTAGAGTATCATGTCATCGGCGAAGAGGGAGAGTTTGACTTCTTCTTTGCCAATTTGAATGCCTTTAATGTCTTTTTGTTGTCTGATTGCTGAGGCTAGGACTTCCAGTACTATGTTGAACAGCAGTGGTGAGAGTGGACATCCCTGTCTTGTTCCTGATCTTAGGGGAAAGGCTCCTAGTGCTTCCCCATTGAGAATGATATTTGCTGTGGGCTTTTCATAGATGACTTTTAAGATGTTGAGGAATGTTCCCTCTATCCCTACACTCTGAAGAGTTTTGATCAGGAATGGATGCTGTATTTTGTCAAATGCTTTCTCTGCATCCAATGAGAGGATCATATGGTTCTTGGTTTTTCTCTTGCTGATATGATGAATCACATTGATTGTTTTACGGGTGTTGAACCAGCCTTGTGTCCCAGGGATAAATCCTACTTGGTCATGGTGAATAATTTTCTTAATGTACTGTTGGATCCTATTGGCCAGTATCTTGTTGAGAATTTTTGCATCCATGTTCATCAGAGATATTGGTCTGTAATTCTCCTTTTTGGCGGGGTCTTTGTCTGGCTTTGGAATTAAGGTGATGCTGGCTTCATAGAACGAATTTGGAAGTACTCCATCTCTTTCTATCTTTCCAAACAGCTTTAGGAGAATAGGTATGGTTTCTTCTTTAAACGTTTGATAAAATTCCCCTGGGAAGCCATCTGGCCCTGGACTCTTGTGTCTTGGGAGGTTTTTGATGACTGCTTCAATTTCCTCCCTGGTTATTGGTCTGTTCAGGTTTTCTATTTCTTCCTGTTCCAGTTTTGGTAGTTTGTGGCTTTCCAGGAATGCGTCCATTTCTTCCAGATTGCCTAATTTATTGGCGTATAGCTGTTCATAATATGTTTTTAAAATCGTTTGTATTTCCTTGGTGTTGGTAGTGATCTCTCCTTTCTCATTCATGATTTTATTAATTTGAGTCTTCTCTCTCTTCTTTTTAATAAGGCTGGCTAATGGTTTATCTATCTTGTTAATTCTTTCAAAGAACCAACTCCTGGTTTTGTTGATCTGTTCCACAGTTCTTCTGGTCTCGATTTCGTTGAGTTCTGCTCGAATCTTTATTAACTCCCTTCTTCTCTTGGGTGTAGGATCTATTTGCTGTTTTTTCTCTAGCTCCTTTATGTGTAAGGTGAGCTTTTGTATTTGAGTTCTTTCCTGTTTTTGAATGGATGCTTGTATTGCGATGTATTTCCCCCTTAGGACTGCTTTTGCTGCATCCCAAAGATTTTGAACGGTTGTATCTTCATTCTCATTAGTTTCCATGAATCTTTTTAATTCTTCCTTAATTTCCTGGTTGACCCTTTTATCTTTTAGCAGGATGGTCCTTAACCTCCACGTGTTTGAGGTCCTTCCAAACTTCTTGTTGTGATTTAGTTCTAATTTCAAGGCATTATGGTCTGAGAATATGCAGGGGACAATCCCAATCTTTTGGTATCGGTTCAGACCCGATTTGTGACCCAATATGTGGTCTATTCTGGAGAAAGTTCCATGTGCGCTTGAGAAGAATGTGTATTCAGTTGAGTTTGGATGTAAAGTTCTGTAGATATCTGTGAAATCCATCTGGTCCAGTGTATCATTTAAAGCTCTCGTTTCTTTGGAGATGTTTTGCTTAGAAGACCTATCGAGTATAGAAAGAGCTAGATTGAAGTCACCAAGTATAAGTGTATTATTATCTAAGTATTTCTTCACTTTGGTTAATAATTGATTTATATATTTGGCAGCTCCCACATTCGGAGCATATATATTGAGGATTGTTAAGTCCTCTTGTTGAATAGATCCTTTAAGTATGATATAGTGTCCCTCTTCATCTCTCACTACAGTCTTTGGGGTAAATTTTAGTTTATCTGATATAAGGATGGCTACCCCTGCTTTCTTTTGAGGACCATTCGAATGGTAAATGGTTCTCCAACCTTTTATTTTCAGGCTGTAGGTGTCCTTCTGTCTAAAATGAGTCTCTTGTAGACAGCAAATAGATGGGTCCTGCTTTTTTATCCAGTCTGAAACCCTGCGCCTTTTGATGGGGTCATTAAGCCCGTTCACATTCAGAGTTACTATTGAGAGATATGAGTTTAGTGTCATCATGATATCTATTCAGTCTTTGTTTTTGTGGACTATTCCACTGAACTTCTTCTTAAAGGGGAATTTTAAGAGTCCCCCTTAAAATTTCTTGCAGAGCTGGTTTGGAGGTCACATATTCTTTTAGTTGCTGCCTGTCTTGGAAGCTCTTTATCTCTCCTTCCATTTTGAATGAGAGCCTTGCTGGATAAAGTATTCTTGGTTGCATGTTCTTCTCCTTTAGGACCCTGAATACATCCTGCCAGCCCTTTCTGGCCTGCCAGGTCTCTGTGGAGAGGTCTGCTGTTACCCTAATACTCCTCCCCATAAAAGTCAGGGATTTCTTGTCTCTTGCTGCTTTAAGGATCTTCTCCTTATCTTTGGAATTTGCAAGCTTCACAATTAAATGTCGAGGTGTTGAACGGTTTTTATTGATTTTAGGGGGGGATCTCTCTATTTCCTGGATCTGAATGCCTGTTTCCCTTCCCAGATTAGGAAAGTTTTCAGCTAGAATTTGTTCAAATACATATTCTGGCCCTCTGTCCCTTTCGGCGCCCTCGGGAACCCCAATTAAACGTAGGTTTTTCTTCCTCAGGCTGTCGTTTATTTCCCTTAATCTATCTTCATGGTCTTTTAATTGTTTGTCTCTTTTTTCCTCAGTTTCCCTCTTTGCTATCAACTTGTCTTCTAGGTCACTCACTCGTTCTTCCACCTCGTTAACCCTCGTCGTTAGGACTTCTAGTTTGGATTGCATCTCATTCAATTGATTTTTAATTTCTGCCTGATTAGCTCTAAATTCTGCAGTCATGAAGTCTCTTGAGTCCTTTATACTTTTTTCTAGAGCCACCAGTAGCTGTATAATAGTGCTTCTGAATTGGCTTTCTGACATTGAATTGTAATCCAGATTTTGTAACTCTGTGGGAGAGAGGACTGTTTCTGATTCTTTCTTTTGAGGTGAGGTTTTCCTTCTAGTCATTTTGCTCAGTGCAGAGTGGCCAAAAGCAAATTGTATTGGGGAAAAGAGAAAAAGAGAGGAGAGAAAGAAGCAAAGAAAAGAGAAAGAGAAGAAAAAAAAAAAAAAGGGAAGAAAAAGAGAAAAAAAAAACGGAAAAAAAAAGAAAAAGAGAAAGAAAAAGAAAGGAGAAAAAAAGGGGGTGGGGGAAGGAAACAAATCAAAAAGCAAAACAAAACAAAAAAAAAAAAAAACAAAACAGAACAAAGAAAACAAAACAAAACAACAAAAAAAGAACCACCGGGGAGTATCTTCTGATTCTGTGTTCTTTAAGACCCTTGGCTTCTCCTGGAATTTGTCCGTCTAGCTGGTGTTCTGGGGGAGGGGCCTGTTGTGCTGATTTTCAGGTGTTAGCAGTTGGGGGAGCTGCTCTGCCCCTGCCTGGTGCAGGGCTCAGTGGGGGTTGTTTACCCCGTGAGGCCGCAGGAGGAACAGTCCCAGTGGCGGGGCAGCTCTGGAAACCTGGATTCAGCTCCAGCAGGAACTCCGTCTGCAGGGCCTGGAGGCTCCGGGGCGGGGCCGCTGATCTGCTCAGCTGGGGCAGGAGCGTCCTCGCTGTCCTGGGCCCTCCCGGCCTCTGCCTGTCCCGGGGGAGGCGGGATCCTGGGCTGTGTCCCGGCGCCCTGTGCCTCCGGTCTGTGCTGTTGGATTCGCGCTCCCGGGCCGCGCAACCCCCTCCGTGGAGCCGCCGCCCGAGCCCCTCCGAGCTGCTCCCGTCGCGCAGCCCCCTCCGCGGAGCTGCCGCCCGAGCCCCTCCGAGCTGCTCCGGGTCCCGCCGGGCCCCGCCGTGCGCGCTGCAGCCCTTAGGGAGCTCGGCGCACTCTCCTGGGCGCGCAGTTGCTCTGTTACTGTCCCCGGGAACCCGAGGAGATCCTCGCCCTCCTGGGTCCTGCTCCACCTCCCCGCGAGCCCCTTTCCCCCGGGAAGGTCGGTGCAGCTCCTGCTCCTCCGGGACGGGGCTCTCCTGTCCTGGGGACACTCGCCCCGGCCTCAGCCCGGCTCCTCGCGGGGCCCCTCCCCCTTGGAGGCCTTTGTTTCTTTATTTCTTTTTCCCCGTCTTCCTACCTTGATAGAAGCGCGAACTCTTCTCACTGTAGCATTCCAGCTGGTCTCTCTTTAAATCTCAGGCCGAATTCATAGATTTTCAGGATAATTTGAAGGTTTTCTAGGTAGTTTGGTGGAGACAGGTGATTTGGAGACCCTACTCTTCCGCCATCTTGCTCCTCCCCCCCCCCTCTTTTTTCCTTTGTAATAAGTAATTTGTGGGGGATACTTTAAGATTATGTAAATATCAACCACCTTGTTTTGTTTTGTTTTGTTTTTTGAGAGAGAGAGAGGGAGTGGGGGAGGGGCAGAGAGAAAGAGAGAGAGTGAGAACTCTAAAAACTCCACACCCAGGGTGGAGCCCAACATGGGACTGTATCTGACCCTGAGGTCATGACCTGAGCCAAAATTGCGAGGCAGACACTCAACCGACTGAGCCACCCAGGCATCCCACAACCACCTTGTTTTAAATCTCAGATCATCACATTATACCATTACCCACCCGTCTGTGTTATAGTCAGGTACAGACATACACACATACCTGCCCCAGTCATACTTCATTCCTAGAATTTAGCTGTCAGCTCACTGACACTCTTGAACACTACCCCAGTCCCACTTCTTGGGTAGTTTAATATCCTCATAGATGATCCTTCCAATGTTCCTGTTTCTCAGTTCTGTGATCTGCTTTCCTTTAACGCTTTTGCCTTTCAACCCTCCCACAGCCACCCTCTACAACAGTTTTAACCCCTCTTATCAGTACCTATGACTGCATCGCCTCCATACTCTGCTTCAGGCATCCTGCCATCCAGCCAGTGCTTCTTATCCTCTAGTGTACTCTGTACTCTGACCCCTCAACTCCAATGATCCCTCAACACCACCAAGATGGAAAATTTTCACTACCCTTTACTTCCTCCCTGTTCATGTGTCCTTCCTTTAGCTAGCCTCGATTCCAAGGTCCATCATGGCAATCATTCCCTTGCATACATCCTCACTTCCTTGGCCCTCTGTACCTCAGCCCATCTATAGGGCAGAACCCCAGTCCTGGTTAAATCCAACTCTGTTGGCTCCACTGCTCTTCCCTGGGCTATTCACTCTCCTATCTTCCTGGTTGACTATTTTGTTATCTTCTTTGTCTTCAAATCTCCTGCTACCACTTCTTCCATCCTTTGCTCAAGCTGCCTACTTGACTGAGGGATTAAAACCATCAGAAGAAAACCTGCATAGATTCCCATCATCACATCTCACCACCAAACAGCATCTGTATTCACAGATTCTGCCTTCTTCTCTGTTATTACGGATAAATTGGCCCTGCTGTCACAAAAATCCAGTCCCTCTACTTTGGCACTAGATTCCACCCTCTTATACCTACTTGAAGACATTGCTTCATCAATTTCCCCCTCTCTATGAGATTGTTCCCATTAGCACGCAGACATTCTGCTCTTGTTCCCATCTTTTTGTTATACAGCCTTATTGAGATATATTTAATATCACAAAATTTGCCCTTTTAAAGGATACTGTTCAGTGTTTTTGTATATTCGCAGAATTGCTGCACCCATCACTACAATTAATTTTAGAACATTTTATGCCCCCCAAAGAGAAGCTTCCTACTCATTAGCAGACACCACCACATTCCTCTGATCCCCGCATAGATAACCACTAATCTTCTTTCTGTCCCTATCTATTGATTTGTCTAGTCTAGACGTTTTATTTTTATTTTTTAAAAGATTTTATTTATTTATTCATGAGAGACACAGAGAGAGAGAGGCAGAGACACAGGCGTAGGGAAAAGAAGGCTCCATGCAGGGAGCCTGACGCGGAACTTGATCCCAGGACTCCAAGACCATGCCCTGGGCCGAAGGCAGATGCTCAACCTCTGAACCACCCACGCGTCCCATAGTCTAGACATTTTATATAAATGAGATCATATAATATATTGGTCTTTATGACTGACTTCTCTCAGCATAATGTTTTTGAGGTTCATCCATGTTATTGATGTAGTGTTCCTTTTTACTGCCAAATAATATTCCATTATATGGATATGTTGCATTTTGTTTATTCTATCCATTTATCAGCTGATGGACATTTCAGTTGTTTCCATGTTTGGCATTCTGAATAATATTGCTCTGAACATTTCTGCACAAGTCTTTTTTTTGTGTGGACGTGTGTTTTCTTTTCCCTTTGGTGGATACCTAGGAAGGGGAATTGCTTGGTCCTATGGTAAATCTATGTTTAACTTTTGGGGGAACTGTTTGCAGAAGTGCCTGCACCATTTTGAATTCCCATCAGCAATGTATGAGGGTTCCAATTTCTTCATATCCTCACCAACACTTTTTACCGTCTGTCTTTTTCATTATAGCCATCCTAGCGAGTATGAAGGGGTACTTCGTTGTTTTTGATTTGCACTTCCCTAATAACTAATAATGTTGAACATTTTTTCATGTGTTTATCGACTATTTGAGTATTTTCTTTGGAGAAATGTCTATTCAAATCATTAGCCCTTTTAAAATTAGATTGTCCTATTGTTGAGTTGTAAGTGTTCTTTATATGTTCTGGACACAGGTCTCTTGTCAGATATGAGAGTTACATATATTTTCTCCTATTCCGTGAGTTATCTTTTGACTTTCTTGATGGTGTCCTTTGATGCACAAAAGTTTTTAATTTGAGGAAGGTCCAATTTGTCAATTTTTTGTCACTTGAGTATTTTACATCATAGCCCAAGAAAGCACTCCCTAACCCAAGGTCACAAAGGTTTCTTCCTGCTTTTTCTTCTAGGAATTGTATGGTTTTAGCTCTTATATTTAGATCAATGATCCGTTTGGAGTTCGTTTTTGTGTATGGTGTGAGGCAGAGGTCCACATTTCATTTTTCTGCATATGGCCATCTGGTTGTCCCAGTACCTTTTGTTGAAAAGAATATTTTTACCCCTTTTGAATTGTCTTGGAAACCCTTGTCAAAGGTCAACTAACCATAAATCTTAAATGTAAAGGTTAATTTTCTGGATTCTCAGTTCTACTCCATTGATCTGTAGGTCTGTCAGTATGCCAGACCATACTGTCTTGATTACTATAGCTATGTCATAACTTTTGAAATCAGGAAATGGGAGTCCTCTAACTTTTTCTTTTGAAGACTGTTTTGACTATTCTAAGTCCCTTGCATTTCCCTGTGAATTTTAGGATCAGCTTGTCAATTCCTGCAGAAAAACAGCTGGGATTTTTATAGGGATTATATTAAATCTGTATATCCATTTAGAAAGTATTGCCTTTGGGACACCTGGGTGGCTCAGTAGTTGAGCATCTGCCTTCAGCTCAGGGGGTGATCCTGGGGTTCTGTGATCAAGTCCCACATCGGGCTCCCTGCATGCAGCCTGCTTCTAACCTCTGCCTGTGACTCTACCTCTCTCTGTGTGTCTCTCATGAATAAATAAATAAATATTTTAAAAAGGGAAGTATTGCCTTTGACAATATTAAGCCTTCCAATCCATGAACATGATCTAAATAATTGTTTTCAGAAGTGTTTTTGTAGTTTTTAGTGTACACATCTTGCACTTCTTTTGTTAAATTTATTCCTAGGTGTTTTATTCTTTTTGCTACTATTATAAATGGAATTATTTTCCTAATTTCACTTCCAGAGTGTTCATTGCTAGTTCATAAAAATATATTTGATTTTTGTTTCTTGATCTTATGTCCTGTCACATTGCTAAACTTATTAGTTCAAATAGTTTTTTAGTGGATTCCTTAGGGTTTTCTATATATAAGATCATGTCATCTGCAAATACAGTTTTACTTTTCTTAATCTGGATACCTTTTCTTTTCCTTTTCTTGATTAATTGCCCTGACTAGATCTATCTAGTACAGTGATGCCTAGAAGTGATAAGAGTGCACATTCTTATCTTGCTTCTGATCTTAGAAGGTATTGAGTCTTTCTCCATTAAGTGTGATGTTAGTTGTGGGTGTTATATAGATATCCTTTATCAAGTTGAGGAAGTTTCCTTCACCTCCTAGTTTTCTGTTGTCTTTTTGCTATGAATGGATGTTGGATTTTTTTGAAATACTTTTTCTGTGTCTATTGAGATGATCATCTGTTATTTATACTTTATTAATATAGTATATTACATTGGTTAGTTTTCAGATGATAAACCAATGTTGCATTCCTTAAATAAATCACCCTTGGTCGTGTTACATAATACTTTTAAAAAAAGATTTTATTTATTTATTCATGAAAGACAGAGAGAGAAAGAGACAGAGAGAGACAGGCAGTGGGAGAAGCAGGCTCCATGCAGGGAGCCTGATGTGGGACTTGATCCCGGAACTCCGGGATCATGCCCTGGGCCAAAGGCAGGCGCTAAACTGCTGCACCACCTGGGCATCCCCTACATGATACTTTCTATGCACTGTTGGACTTCATTTGCTAGTATTTTGTTGAGGATTTTTACATCTATATTCATATAGTATATAGGTCTATAGTTTTCTTGTGATGTCTTTGTCTGGTTTTAGTATCAGGGTAATACTGGCTGCATAGAATGAGTTGAGAAGTGTTTCCTCCTCTATTTTTGGAAGAGTTTGTGAAGAATTAATATATGCTTTGTTTGTCATTTGTCTTTTCTGTTCCTTTGTTCTTCAGTTCCTTTCTTCTTTTGTGTTAAGTATTTTTTACCTTAACTTTTAAATTTTCTTGTTAATTATATTTTTTTAGGTTTTTAATGGTTGCCCTGGGGACTACAATTAAGATCTTAACTGGATATTTGGGCAGCCCCGGTGGCTCAGCGGTTTAGCGCTGCCTTCAGCCCAGGGCGTGATCCTGGAGACCTGGGATCAAGTCCCACGTCAGGCTTCCTGCATGGAGCCTGCTTCTCACTCTGCCTGTGTCTCTGCCTCTCTCTGTGTCTCTGTGTCCCTCATAAATAAATAAGTAAAATCTTTAAAAAAAAAAAAGATCTTAACTGGAAACAATCTATTTCAAATTAATTCTGATTTCAAAAGTAACTTTGTTCTAATATGCCTCTGTTCCCTCTTTCCTTCTTTGTAGTGTTATTATCATATGAATTCCTTCTTACATTATAAGCCCATCAACACAGTTTTATTATTATTGCTTTATACAGTTGTATTTTAAAACAGATAGGAAAATAAGAGTTAAAAACAAAAATACTTTCATAATACCTATTTCAAGTTACCATTTAGTGTCCCTTAATTTAAGCCTAAAAGTAGCGTTTCTTGTAGGATAAGTCTGCTAGCAACAAATTATTTCAGATTTTGTTTATCTTATCTTTTATGTTTGAAGAACCAGTTTGGCTAGATACAGAGATTCTGAATTGATAGTCTTTTTCTGTAAATATTTTGAAGATGCCATCACACTATCTTCTGATCTCCATGGTTTCTTTTTTTTTTTTTAATTTTTTTTAAGTTTTTATTTATTTATGATAGTCACACAGAGAGAAAGAGAGGCAGAGACACAGGCAGAGGGAGAAGCAGGCTCCATGCACCAGGAGCCCGATGTGGGATTCGATCCCGGGTCTCCAGGATCGTGCCCTGGGCCAAAGGCAGGCGCCAAACCGGGGATCCCTGATCTCCATGGTTTCTGATGAGAAGTCAGCTGTTAATCTTATTGAGGGTCCCATATATGTGATAAGTCATTTTTCTCTTGCTGTAGTCAAGATTTTCTTTTTGTCTTTGCTTTCATCAGTTGCACTATGATATGTCTAGTTGTGGATCTCTTTGAGCGTATTCTACTTGCATTTACTTCTTACGTGTACAGATTAATATTTTTGTTTTTTTTTAAATATTTTATTTATTCATGAAAGACACAGAGAGGCAGAGACACAGGCAGAGGGAGAAACAGCCTCCCTGCGGGGAGTACAATGTGGAACTCGATCCCAGGACCCCGGGATGATGACCTGAGCCAAAGGCAGATGCTCAACCACTGAGCCACCTAGGTGCCCCTAGATTAATGTTTTTCATCAATTTTGCAATGTTTTGGCGCTTTCTCTTCCTCTTGCTCTTTTGGTACTCCCATTATGCATATGTTGGTTATACTTTTTTAAAAGATTTTATTTATTTATTCAAGAAACAGAGAGAGAGGCAGAGACACAGGCAGAGGGAGAAGCAGGCAGAGGGAGAAGCAGGCTCCATGCTGGAAGCCTGATGTGGGACTCGATCCCGGGTCTCCAGGATCATGCCCCGGGCTGAAGGCAGCGCTAAACTGCTGAGCCACCCAGGCTGCTCAGTTATTATACTTTTCAACTCCAGATTTTCTATTTGATTCTTTTTGTGATTTCTGCGTCTTCATTGATATTCTCTCTTTGGTGAGACATTGTTCTCAAACTTTTCCTTAATTCTTATAGATATACTTTCTTTTATTTCTTTGAAAATATAGTAATAATTTAAAGTCTTTGTTTATTAAGTTCCAAACATGGACTCCCTCAGGGAAAAGTTCTTTTGGCTGCTTTTTTTATGTGTACATGTAACATATTTTTCTATTTCTTTGCATATCTCATCATTTTTTGTCAAAAACTGAGCATTTTAAAAAAGCTTTTATTTGTTTAGGTAATCTTTACATGCAACATGGGGCTTGAACACATGACCCCGAGATCAAGAGTCGCTTGCTCTTCCAACTGAGCCAGCCAGGTGCCCCCAAAATTGGGCATTTTAGATACTCTATTCTAACAACTCTGGTATAAAACAAACCCTCAAGGTTTGTTTTTCTGGGAATATGTGAATGTGTGTGTATGTATGTATGGTTATCCTTGTTATTTTCCTTATTGCTGTTTAGTTGTCCAGTTACTTTTCTCAACTAATTCAGTGGATTCTATATTCCTTGCACTATGTGGTCTGAGTTCTCTGCTAGCTTATTTTTAAAAACTTCTTGTTTTTATTTTTAAGCCTGGATTGCTAGGAGGTCACACCTGTGTAAATATACTTTGGTGGTCAGCCAGTGATTGGTTGGATTTCCTTTAAATGTCTTGTCCACGGGGATCCTGGGGTGGCTCAGTGGTTTGGCGCCTGCCTTTGGTCCAGGGCGTGATCCTGGAGACGAGATCGAGTCCCATGTCGGGCTCCCAGCATGGAGCCTGCTTCTCCCTCTGCCTGTGTCTCTGCCTCTCTCTCTCTCTCTCTCTCTCTCTCTGTCTCTCTCTCTCTCTCTGTCTTTCATGAATGAATAAATAAATTTTAAAAATCTTTAAAAAAATGTCTTGTCCACATGTCTTCCACCCTTTGCCAAGGGGATCTGTGCAAGAAAGCATGCTTTCAAACTTTAGCCAGTTTAAAAGGCAGCCTTAACTTTCATACTCTGCTTACAGTCAGCCAGAAGTGAGTGACTTGGGGCCTTTCCTTTTCCAGCTCTTTTTTTGGCATGTGCATAGCTTTGAATATGTGCACAGCCCTTTAGATACCTGGGAATGTATCAGAGCTTTTCAAAGTTTCTTATGGTTGTCTCATTCTCTGGGATTTCCTTTTAAATTCCTGGCCAAAGGGACACCTGGGTGGCTCTGTGGTTGAGGATCTACCTTTGGCTCTGGTCATAATCCTGGGGTCCTGGGATCGAGTCCCGCATCAGGCCCCCTACGAGGAGCCTGCTTCTCCCTCTGCCTGTGTCTCTGCCTCTCTCTGTGTGTCTCTCATAAACAAATAAATAAAATCTTTAAAAAAAAATTCCTGGCCAAAGCAGTCGGGCCTCTCTGCTGTCTGCAATATAGTCAGCCTTTGCCTACTATATACTACTGAGCTAGAGAGGGAAGGAGGATGGAATTAGCTACAAGTTAAAATGTCACAGAACCCATTGTCATACCAAGATTCTGTAGTTTCTCTTAGATGATTTCCAAGTCATTCTGTGTCTTTCATTAATTGCAGGTTTTGAGATCGTTGATTTTACTTGGTTTGCCCATATTTTTATTGTGTTAAAGGGAAAGCCAGTTCACCAAAGCTCTTATTCTGTCATTCCATTAATATCCTATTGCTGCCATCTTTAAAAACATTTAAAACCGTATTCATCATACATCCCCATGCAACTAACTTTCCCTGTTCCCCTAACAGCAAAACTCTCCAAAAGAGCTGTCATTCCTCACTTCCTCCTACTCTTCTATTCTCTGTTCATGAAAAATATATTAGATATATAATAAAAAATTATATACATGAGTTATAAAGAAATAATATGATGAAAATTGAAGAAGTCACAACCCCACCCAAAAGCAACATTAATGATAGTGTCTATCCCTATGTCATTTTCTGTCCTAGTCTCCCCTATCCCCCACCATAAAGTCCCATTCTCTTAAGTCTTATGTTTAATGTTCCCTTGCTCTTTTTGATACATTGTTTTTCATATTTGTGGAAATGTTTAATGAATAGATTATTTATTTGGCTTTGTAAAATAGCATCATATTGTATGCACTCTTCTGTGACTTCTTTCACTCATTATTGTTTCAAAGATTCACCTGTGTTTTTGCGTGTCACTCTAGCTTATTCATTCTCAGTGCTGTATAATATTTCATTGGGTGACCATAAAACAAATTATTCATCTGTTTATCTGATGATAGACATTTGGATTGTTTCCAGCTTTTTGCCCTTAGGAAGAGTGCTACTATGAATATTCTTGTGCGTTGTCTCCTACATGTCTCCTACTACACATGCACACCCATCTTTCTAATGTATACACTTAGGAATAGAATTAAGTTAGTAGCAATGTAAACATTCAGCTTGACAGTATTATGCCAAAATGTATTCCTATCTGAAGACTGCCAATTTATATACCTTTCAGCAATTTATAAGAGATCCCATTGGTCCACACCCTAATTAGTACTTGATATTGTCCCACTTTTTAATTTCTGTCATTATAGTGAGTGTAGAATGAGATTTCGATGTGGACTTAATTAGCATTTTTCCAATCACTAATGTGGTTGAAGATTTTTTTCATGTTTATTGGCGATTCATGTTTCTTATTTTGTGAAGTGAATGCTAATGTCTTTTGCCTATTTTTAAAATTGGTATTTTTATCATTTTTATTGGTTTGTAGGAGTCGATCATTTGGATACTCATCATTTGCCAATTATATGTGTTGAATATCTTTTCTCAGTTTGTGGCTTTTTTTTCCTTTATGGTGTCTTTGCATGAGCAGGAATTCCTATTTTTAGTTGAGTTGAAAAATTCAATCTTTTCTGTATAGCCAGCACACTTTTTTGTGTTGTCCTACCTAACCTATGATCATAAAGACATTCTTTATTTTCTTCAAATAAAAGTTTAAAAGCATTTTTTCCCTATTTAAGTCCTTAATCCAAATGGAATTGATTTTTGTGTGGTATAAAGATATAAGGTAGGGAGCCAGTTTCTTTTTTTTTAAGATTTTATTTCATTTGGAAAGCCTGGGTGGCTCAGCAGTTGAGCGTCTGCCTTTGGCTTAGGGCATGATCCTGGAATTTCAGGATCAAGTCCCACATCGGGCTCTCTGCATGGAGCTTGCTTCTCCCTCTGCCTATGTCTCTGCCTCTCTCTCTGTGTCTCTCATAAATAAATAAATAAATAAATAAATAAATAAATAAATAAAATCTTTAAAAAATAAAAAATAAGTAAAAAATTTTAAAGATTTTATTTTATTTATTTGAGAGAGAGAACATGAGCAGGGGGGCGGGGTAGAGGGAGAGGTAGAGGCAGACTCCCCACTGAGCAGGGAGCCTGACAAGGGGCTTGATCCCATAATCCCAAGATCATGACCTGGGTTGAAGGCAGACACTTAACCAAATGAGTCACCTAGGTGCCTCAAGGGAGCCAGTTTCATTACTTTCCACACTGATAACCTAATGATCTGAAGTGCCATCTCTGTCATACACCAAAGTCCCATATTTATATTGTTCCATTTATGAGATCTCTGCTATTGGCCAACTTTTTGTTTCCTGAACCAGTATCACACTATCTTAATTACACTACCTTAATTACTTTGGTTTCATAAAGGATCTCGACATTTAGTACAGCAAAGTCTTCCCATCTTATTCTTCTTCAGGAATATCATATGTTCCTGGCCCTTTGTTATTCCAAACGCATTTTAAAATCATCTTGTCATGTCCTACAAGAATATTGGAATTGCAATGAATCTAGATCAGTTTGAAGAGAATTGATATGTTTATGAAGATGAGTCTTCCTAGCTATGAACATGATATACCTTTCATTTTAAATAAATTCTTGAATGTCTCTTGGTATAGTTTTCTAATTCTCTACATAAGGACTTGCATATCTTGTGTTAGGCTTATTCCCTGGTATCTATGGTTTTGTTGTTACTATAAAGGAGATCTTGTTACTTAACATGTTTTATCTCATTTGCAGGTGTATAGAAATGAAGTTGATTTTTATATTAATATTACAACCATTCACCTTGCTAACCTTTAACTTTTTAATCAAACTTTTTATTTTTAACTAATTTTACAGCAGAAAAGTAAGTAAAGAGATAGTACAGAGAGCTCCTGTGTATTCCTCACCATGGTATATTTGTCAAAACTAAGAAAGCCATATTGGTATATTATGATTAACTAAACTTCACACTTTATATGGATTTATCAGTTTTCCCACTAATGTCTTTTTCTCTGTTCTAGGATCCAGTTCAAAACACCACATTGCATTTAGTTGTCACCTCTGTTGTCCTCTGGTCTATGACAGTTTCTTAGTCTTTCCATGCTTTTCATGCCCTTGACAGTTTTGAAGCGTACTGTAGAATGTCCCTCAGTTTGGATGTCTGAAGTTTTCCTCATAATTAGACTGGGGTTGTTTTTGGAAAGAATACCATAGAGTTGAAGTGGCCTTTTCATCACATTATATCAGAGGTATGTGATATCCCTATGACATCACCAATGTTGGCCTTAATCACCGGTTAAAACAGTGTTCACCAAGTTTCTCCGCTGTGAAGTTGTTATTTTTCCCTTTTTATTTTCTGTTCTTTAGAAGAATCTAGCCTACCTTCAAGGAGAGGGAGAGGATTTAAGCCCCCCCCTCTGAAAGGGGGGTGCATTTACATGTAGTATTTGGAATTCTTCTGTAAAAACTATTTATTTCTTCTCATTTGTTTATTTACCTGCCCATTTGCTTTTGTACCCAGTTGCCTGTTTGTATCCGTATGAACGCTTGCATATTTATTTAAGAATTTGACTTATAAGTCCAATCCTTTGTCATTTGTCTTGTTGCTCAAATTGTTCTAACTTTGGCCACTGGGGGCTCTTTCAGGTTGGCTACAGCGTCCCTTTGACATGCTTCCATCTTTTGTTTTTTAGCACTGTCTTCCTTGCTTTGGCACTATAAGATCCTCCCTACTCATCTTATTTTCCTGCTCCATCCTTAGAATTGACCATTTCTCGAGGAGCCCTTGTTTCTTCTAAGTTGTCTGTATATTCTTTTGTGTTTTCTATGTTGACAACAATATCAGCTATAAATAATGATCATTTTGTTTTTTTCCTTTCCATTCTTTATGCCCTTAATTTATTCTTCTTGTGTTACTGAGATGGACAGGACCTCCAGTACAGTGTTCAAGAGAAAAAACAGTAATGGTCATCCGTCTCTTGTTGGGTATTTTCAAGGAAACACCACTAACTTTTTTCCCTATTAAGAATGATATTTGCTGTGGATTTCTCTGGGTTTTATCAGATTCAAGCAAGTGCCCACCTGTCACTATGCTAAGAAGTTTCTATTTTTGTTTTTAAATCACAAAAGGGTGTTGAATTTTTTTTTGTCAGTTACCTTTTCTATTTCTTAGGATGATCATGGGGTTTTCCCCCCCAGGAATGTAATAATGCGGTAAATGATGTTTATGGATTTTCCTCATGGAAGACTACTTTTGCATTTCTGGTTTAAACACAACCTGGTCATGATCTTTTCCTTTTTATAGAGTACCAGATTTAGTTTGTCAATATTTGTTTAGGGTTTTTGTATCTGTGTCAATGAGTAAAATCAGTCTTTAATTTTCCTTTCTTTTGCTATCATAATTTGCTTTTGGCCTCAAGTTCTGCTGGTATCATAGAATGAGTTAGTGTTCCCTTTTTTCAATATTCTGGAAGATGCTAAATGACTTTGGAATGACTTGTTTGGTAACATTCTCCTATAAAACCATCTTTCCCTGGTGTTTTGCTTTTTAACATTGACTTAATATTAAACTTCTAAATAAAATCTTTCCAAAAATTTAAATGAGAAACTTGACATCTGCTTCCATAACATGCTTATTTTTATGTCAGGTTTTATGCTTGAAGTGACTACACACAAATCCCAATCAAGACTTTTTAATGTGTTCTTCAAATCCTTAACAGAGATTTGAATCCTCAACAAAAATCTTCCTTTGTACAATTAAGCAATAAAGTATTTAAAGCCAATTTTAAAACCTGTTAAAAAATGTTTAACAGTTGAAATGGTATCAGCCCTTTTTGTTTCACTGACCAAGTGTATTGTTAAAATTTCTTGAGACAGTGTAATTAGATTTCGAATCCAATTGAACTCTTTCATCCTAATTATTTTGAAATAATGATGAAGCTCTTATTTGCAGAACATGCATCACTGTTAGAACCATCACCCTGCAGCTAGCTTGGACACCATTAAAAGGGCTCATCAGCTACAAACGGATAGAAGTGTCTGGTATTCGTGAAGACAGAGTTTCAGGGCTACCACCTGGAGCTACACCCTCCAGCAACCCCTGCTTGGCCTCCCTGCACCCAGCCCTGCACCAGCCAGTCACAACTTGGGCTGTGTGTGGTGTTTCTTGGCAACTGGGACACAGACTCCTCCAGCAGCTCCACAGCCCCTCTTGTCCTCAGTGATCAGAAGACTACAGAAGCTGGCTACTGAAGAGGCTGTCCAAGTGATAGAGCTCCTCCTTGACTCTGCTTAGCACATTTACCACAGAGCAGTAGCTGAGTGCTGGATGTTACTCATTCGTGCTCACTACCTACGGGAACTGTAGAGGGGTTTGTCAGGCCTTGTCTCACAAAGGGCCACCCTGTAAAGATCTCCACAGGAGGCTGCCCATAGAGAGAATTGGCCTGCCTAGGTTCTCCACTGCCTTACGTCCTACGTGGATGCCTCCAGGGCTGAGGGGATCCAATACCTTTTCACCTACCCGTGATCTACACATCGACTGGAAAATTCAGCCTCCTGTTTTTTGTTCTTGTGTTTGTTTTAGGCTAGGAAGAGTTTTACCTACTTCTTTAATTCCTTTAGTAGCCAGAGGGCTAGTCAGGATTTGTTTTTTCTTCTTGAGTCAATTTTGGTAAGTTATCAATTTCTAGGAATTGGTCCATTTTATCTGCACTTTCAGAGTTTTTGGCATAAAGGCCCCCCTTTTAAAGTCCTCTGCTGTGTATAATCTGTAACTATGTCTCCTTTTTCATTGCTGATATTGGTTATTTGTGCCTTCTCACTTTTTTTCTTGATCAATCTCACCAGAGGGTTGTCCATTTTATTAGTCTTTTCAAAGAACCAACTTTTGGCCCTGTTACTCCTCTCTATTGTGTCTTTGTTTTCTATTTCTTTAATTTCTGCTCTCATCTTTTTTGACCTACTTCCGTCCACATTTTTTGGATTTATTCTGTTGTTCTTTTTCTAATTGCTTATGTTGGACATGGAGCTCATTATTTTTCAGCCTCTTTTGTTTCATGGTGTGTGCATTTAAGGATGTAGATTCCAAATACTACTTTTCTACACATTCAAACATGTCCCATTTCATTATTGTTCAGTTCCGAGTACTTCAGCATTTCCACCATGGTTACTTCTTTGGTGAGTTATATAGAGGTGTGTGTTTCTAAATTTCTAGATGTGCGGGCAATTTTTAATGTATCTCTCTGTGATTGAAATCTATCGTAATTGGATTGTGGTCTGAGTATGCAGTCTGTGTGGTAGCAACTCTAAAATTTATGAGACTTGTATTGTGGCTAAGTACATGATAAATATTTTTGAATGTTTCCTATGTGCTTTATAAGATGTGTGTTCTCTAATTGTTGAACACAGAGTTCCACCTATGTTTAGTATCAAGTTTGTTAATTGTATTATTCAAATTTTCTACACTGATTTTTTGGTTGTGCTATGCCAATAATTGTAATAGGTGTGCTAATTTTCAACTATGATGGTGGATTTGTCTGTTTCTCCTTAGAGTTCTTTTTAACAATTTTTATATATTTTGAGGATATTTTATTAGGAATATTCAAATGAAGAATTGTTATACGTTCCTGGTAAATATGTAATGACCCTCTCTATTCTCAATAACACATTTTTGAAGTCTATCTAATCACACAACACAAGCTTTTCTTCTTATTTGGATTTGTGTGATGAAGAATTTTCCATCCTTTCATTTTTCAACATTCTCATACCCTTATCCTTGAATATCTCTTAAAAATGACATATAGCTGGACCCTTTTAAAAAAATCTAATCTGATGATCCCTTTTAATGGGTGAGTTTAGTCTGTTTACATTTTCTATGATATATTTGGGCTAGTTTCTAACATCATACTTTTTTTATTTCTATTTCCTACCACCACCTTTTCTATGCTTCATTTTTCTTTTTCTGGCCTGTTTTTTAGTTTGGAGATTTGTTTATTTGCTTTCTTATTCACTTTTTTCCTCTGTACTGTTTGAAATTTATTTATGCATTCTTTTTTAAAAAATTCTTTCTGTGGTTATCCTTGAACTTTTACCATGCATGCATAACTTACAAGGTCTAAAGGAAATTGTATTTTAACCTCCCTCTTGAAGAATGCAGGAAACTTCATCTCTGATCATTCCTCTCTTTGCCACATGCTATTGTCTTGAGTATGTTAGTTTGTTCCTTTTTTTTAACCTCACAGATTCTGCATCATCATTAGTATTATTTTATATAGACAGTATTTTTTTTGGATTTACATGCATACATTCTTGCATCTCAGACTATGATTCTGGGATCATTTTCTTTTATCATAAATACAATGTTTAGATGTTCTTTTAGAACAGGTCTCTTGGTGTTAAATTCTCCCAGTTGTTGTGATATGCAAATGTCTTTATTTTATCCTCATTCTTAAAAGACAATTTGTTATAGGTATTTAGAAGTCTGCTGTCTAATGGCTATTTTTGGTAGGTGTTTTTATTTTCTTATACTTAAGCTACTTTTAAGAAATTATCTCTCACTCTCTCTCAGAGGGGGATCTGCAGAGGGTATGCAGTTTCATTCTAACATGTTTAGGCATGTATTTCTTTTTTATTCTACTTTAAAAATGTGCTTCATGCTTTTGAATTCATGTTTTTCATAATTTCTAGAAAATTCTCAGCCATTATCTTTTCAAATATTGCCTTTCTTCCATCCTTCCTATATTTTCTTTCTCAGAATCCAGTTAGTCATATTTTGAGCCTCATTGTATCTTCCATATCTCATAATGTCTTGTTGATATAATCTATTTCCTTGTCTTCCTACATTTCATTCTAAGCAATTTCTTCAGATATATCTTTCAATTTATGGATTCTCTCTTCAGCTCTGTCAACTCTGTGTGCTTAATCTGACTACTGAGTTTTTTATTTCAGTAAGTATATTTTTCACGTGTACAAGCTGCATATTTTTCGCTTTCTAATCTGCCTTGTCATCCTTCATAGTCTCTTGTTGCTTGCTCATCTTTGTGGTTGCATCTTTCATTTAAAAAAAAATTTTATACTATTTTGTTCAACCAATAATCATTGTTTGCGTAAGTATGACATTATAATTATTGTTCACGTCTAAACCACACAGTACACTCTAATTATAGATCCTTTGTTGTATGCCTTTTTGTTTTCTTAGTAATCATCTTTTTTTCTTTTGCTTAGTATTACTAATTCTTTGAAATTCCTTTTAAAATCTGTATCAGTTCATGTCTCTTTTCTGCTCGAAATTCTCCCTGCTCCCAGCTCCCCCAGAATAAAAGTCAAAGCCCTCATCATGGCCCAAAAGCCTGCACAGTCTGGTCCCCATGCTTTTTCTGACCTCCTATCCTGTTACTCTTCCCATTTCTCACTTTTTTTCCAGCCACCCCAGCTTCCTGGATATTCCTCAAACATGTCAGGTGCCCTCCCCCTTCAGAGCTTTTGTACTTGCTGTTCTCACTGCCTGCAACACTCTTCTTTCCAGATAATGTCATGAGTTTCCCACCCACTTCCCGTATGCTCAAATGTCACCTCCCTAGACAAGCATTCCCTGACCAAACTAGTCCCATTCACCAGTGTTTTCTAACCCCATTATCCTACTTGATGTCTTATGTTTTTGTACGAAGTGATGATCACTCCCTGATATATTTTGTATTTATTTATTGTGATTGGTGTTTGTTGTTTCCCAGTAGACTGTAAGCTCCACAAAGCAGGGACTTTGTTTTGTTCACAACTGTATCCCCAGTTCCAAGAAGAACAGTGCATAGTAATATTTAGTAGACATTCAATAAATATTTATGGAATAAACTGAATTAATTAACTAATTAAATAATTAATGTGGATGATTGGGAAATGCATTGAGAATGAGGCTAGTCATGAAGGCCCTTCATACCATGCTAAGGAGCATGGATGTCATTGTTTGGAAGGGTGAGGGTTGAAGAAGCAGTAAGGATAGCTCCTGGGTTCTTTGGAGAAGCAAGCTCCTGGTTGGTAGGGTGGTGACAAAGGCCCATGTTCTCTATGACTGGCTCTCTGCCCTGAGGGCCTTGAAGGTGGACCTCTTTCTCAAACAGCCCTCAAACCACTGCACTGTCATGCCTGCCTATTACTTGGTGAAAACCAAAACCCCAGCTCTCACTGAGCCGTCTGATCCCAGCTAGGATCCCCCTCTCCCTGCTCTGTGAGAAACTGTTTCTTGGTCCCAGGTCGAGCCAATCACCCCCATTAGACTTTTTCTGTTACTGGGCTGGAAGTGGTGGTGGTACAGAGGCTGGTACAAAGCCTGGAACATAGTAAGTACTGTTATAATGCTGGACAACATGGGGAGCTAAGTTTCAGCTCCAAAACTCCTTTTCTTCCATTGTCAAGGTTGCAATAGGTTGTGAGGTTTCAGTCCTGACTTTTCCCCTAAACTCGTTGGTCCTGGGACCAATGTCGCTCCAGTGTATCTACTTGCCCATGACTGTTGGGATACTAATTCTGTTGTCTAATATGTAACATACTCCCTTAGTTTTTTTTGGTCACCCACTGATTTCATCAGAATGCTATCAGTATACAACAAGGCCCTGTAGCACGCCACTGGAGATTTCCCTCTCCAGACCAACATGAATTCATTAGTCACTACCAATGTAACCATCCAACTAGTTATAAGTCTAATTGAGCAAAATCAACTGACCACCTACTACATGTCAGGCCTCCTGCTCTACACTGAGGACCCAGAAAAGAACAGGATATGTCCCCAGACACAGAACCATAATTCAGTGTGGCCAGTGCAGTAACAGTGGGTACAATAGACGTGAGAGTCTCTGAGGAATATAGGACCCAAGTCAGGAGACCAGGGAAGATTTCTTAGAAGGGATGGCATATGAACTGAGCTTTAAAGAGTTGAGTAATAATCTACTGGATGACTAACAAGAGGAGAGGAGGGCAGTCCAGGCAAGTGGTACAGCATGGGCAAAGGCTCAAAGATAGGAAGCAGCATGATATGCACTAACCTGCCTAACTACACTTACTGTTCACCTGTCCATGAGATCATCTAAGATACTCTAACACTAAAACCCGGATATGAGGAGTTTGTGGCCCTCCTGACATACTGTGTTCAAACTCTTCAGAAAAGTAATGAAAAGTTGGTTAGACATGACTTCCCATGAGCTTGTCCATACTAGCTTCCAATGTCCTTGGCTTCCGTATCTAGACCATACTGCTGATGTGACCTGCTTCCTTTAGACCTCCCTGGGTTTGGAGTCATTCTCACTCTCCTGGAGATTAGGGTCTCCCTCAGCTCTATGGGTAGAGAGATCTCTGTGGAGAGGAGTTTTTCTGACTCCTGACACTAACCGTGATGTAGAGACCCTCATCTCTCAAGGAGTGAAGAGGGCCTGCCTATCTTGACTTCAAACATTGAGATTCATCTCCACTTGGGTTTCATTCACACCTTGTAACAATCTAGGACAAGTGGGCTGTGGAGTCTGGCAAGCCCAGTTTCCAAGCCAGGAACCCCCATGTCTTGATTGTGTGACCTTACACTAATCCTCTCAAGTATCAGTTTTCTCATCAGTAAAATGAGTTTAATGCCTTGGACAGTTTTTTTTTTTTTTTAAGTAGGCTCCATGTCCAACAGGGAGCCCAACACTGGCCTTGAACTCACAACCCTGAGATCAAAACCTGACCTGAGATACAGTCAGATGCTTAACCAACTGACCCACCCAGGTGCCCCTACCTTGGACAGTTTTTGTGTCTGTTAGAACATATGTCAAGTACCTGGCACATGGCCACCATTTATTGAATGTCTACCACAGTCAACAGTAAAGGAAAAACAGCATAGTGGTGGAGAACATGAGCCATAGATCTAGATCAACCTTGATTTGGATTGCTGCTGGACTACTTAGTAGCATTGTGACCTTGGTCAAGTTTTCTAACCTCATTTAGCCTTACTTTTTACATTTTCAAAAGGAGGTTAGTGCCTCTACTTCAGAGTTGCCATGTGTATATATTATTATAGCAGTGTATAATATGTTCTCACAGGCTCCAGGCCTCTCCCCAGCCTGTCCTCTTCAGAGACCCCCTCCCCAGGAAATCTGTCCCCTTCTCAGCTACCCCTCTCCCTAGGGCTGACAAAGAGGACTGAGCTTCTCCCTCAGAGTCATGGGGACACTTTGTTAATGGGACTTTCTAATGATAAACTGCTCTTGCATTTCTGGAATTAGACCCAACCCTGTCATGTTAGAGTAAATCTTTTTAAATTTTTTTTATTTTTTATTTATTTATTTATTATTTTTTTTTACTCACCCTGGATTTGGTTTGCTAATAAATTGTTTAGGATTTTTGCATCTTTGGTCACTTACTGTATTTGTCTGGTTAAGGGTAGAGTGGGCTCATCCAATAAATAAATGAATTTTCCTGGAAATAGGTCCAATTCATCTAAGTTATAAAATTAATTGTATTCTCTTATTTTTTTTTATTTCGGCCATATCTTTTACATTGTTCACATTACTTATTTGTGCCTTTTCTCTTTTTCCTTGATTGGTCCTTCCAAAGATTTTTTAGTGGTTTGTCTTAAAATTTTACCATATGTATTTAATCTAAAATCAGTTAACCAGTATTGTAATCTCCCACCCAAACAATACAAGGACTTCATGAAACACTGTCTCCCAATTTACATGTTATTGTTGTTCACTATTTTAGTGCTTTCTTTCCTAAGGAAGCTATTAACATACTGAAAGAATAGACGTTAATAATATTATTTTATGCACACAGTGCTTGTTTACATTTGAATACTTGTTTACTATTTTATTTGCTCAGCTTCCTTTTTATACCTTAGTCTTCCTTTTTTGGGATGATTTTCCATCTTCTTGAAGTATATAATTTAGAAGATCCTTTAGTGCAAATCTCTTCACAGTAAACTGCCTCAAACTGTATTTATCTGTAAATGTGTAAATGCCTTTATTTTTTTATTCTTCTTGAAAGATAGGTTTGCTGAGTACTCAATTCTAAATTATATTTTTCTCTCTAAACCCTTAGAAGGTATTATGACATTGTCTTCTGATTTCCATTATTGCTGTTGAGAAGTCTGCTATTGTCTGATTGATCTTTTTTTTTTTTTTTGTAGGTGTCCTTTTTCTCTGGATGCTTTGAAGATCCTTCTTTGATTATTGCTTGATGCTAAAAGCTTTTTTTTAATTTATTTTTTATTGGTGTTCAATTTACTAACATACAGAATAACCCCCAGTGCCCGTCACCCATTCACTCCCACCCCCCGCCCTCCTCCCCTTCTACCACCCCTAGTTCGTTTCCCAGAGTTGATGCTAAAAGCTTTTTGTTGTCATTCTCTATATGTTCCTTTATTTATGAATGGAAAAAGTTCCCCCATTGCTTTTCTAGGCAATTATTAAAATAGATAATGGTTATTGACTTCTATACATTTAACTTATAAGCCACCTCATGAGTATATTCATTTTAATGCATTTTTCTCATCAGAACCTTTTGGGCTTCCTGGGCATAAAATAATATCAGCAACAAATAGGTTTTTTATCTCTGCTTTTCTAGTGTTATACCAGTCACCTCATTTTTTTGCCCTACTGTTCCTTTATAGCTTCCAAGACAAGGTTGAGTATATGGTAGTAGCAGGTAGTCCTGTTTTGTTCCTGATAATTTTGATCATCTGATAAATGTTCCAGTGAATATTTGTTGAGAGGCCATGTTCTAGGGCCTGAGAATACCGAGGGGATGAACCTTTCTTTTTAGAGCTTCCTGATCTTGCTTCATGAATGCAGTATTTTTTCATGTCACTCTGAGGACATTAAATCCTCAGTCTTCAGTCCAAGTCTTTGTTTCCAAATATGTATATTTGGGTGTCAGCAGCAGTGGGAAACTCACTGATGTCAGATTTGACCTGAGGCACCAGAGATTCCAAAGACACGATATATTCTGAAGTCTTAGAGTTTGTATAAATAGTAGGGGTGGGAAGGGGCCCCTCTCCTAGTGTGCAAGTACAGAACAGTGCCACACTTCTGTCACTCGAGACCTTAGTAGTGCAGTGGATTCTGGCGCAGACTGCCTGGAATCAAATTCCAGATCTGTCATTTCATAGGGGAGGCAGGGGACTTCTTTATTTGTAGTTTCACCTGTAAAAATGAGGGTAATAACAGTACTTATTTCATAGGGTGGTTGAGGGTATTAAATGAGTTAATTTAGAATAGTGTCTGACACACAGTGAGTCCAAGTCCAGCTCTCTATGTGTTTGCTATTATTACCATCATTACTTTTGCGCTTGAAGGGAGTAGAATTTCTTTTTTCTTTTTTAAAGATTTTATTATTTTTTCATGAGAGACACACAGAGAGAGAGGCAGAGACATAGGCAGAAGAAGAAGCAGGCTCCATGCAGGGAGCCCGACGTGGGACTCAATCCTGGGACTCCAGGATCACACCCTGAGCCAAAGGCAGACGCTTAACCGCTGAGCCACCCCAGGCATCCCGAAGTAGAATTTCTTTAGTGCAATGAGAAAAGCAGAGAGTGTATCCTGTCCTGTGTGTTCTCCCAGTGTCTTGGAGACAAAGGTCATTCACAAAAACCACAAAGTCAAGAATTTGAAGCAGTGTTTTGGGCACCTGAGGGTGTGGGATATCAAATTCATTAGGTAGAATGGGATAGGATTCCTCAGTGGGAAGACAGGAAGTAGTGTATTTAAGGGTGGACCCCTCTTGAGAAGATGACCTATATTGGCTGTTTCCTTAGTGCAGAGCAATACCAAGTGGGGGAACAGTGACAGTGAGGCGTTATTTCAGGGCAAGGGATTTCTTAAGCATTTAATAATGCTTTTCTTTTCAGAACAAACCTGTCAGGTACTGAGAGGCTTTAAAGGGTGTGATAGCTCTTCAGACTGAGAACCTGCATCTGTTGAGGGGCAAGGCTGCTGCCAGGATTTGATTCATGCTTCCAGAGGTAGGACTTGCCAATCAGAAATGCTTTCAGTCTCTGTCTTAAATTTTCTGGGACCCTCTCTGAGTTTGGGAAAAGTCTCAGACTTAGTAACCATCCCAGACAAGATCTGGAGGATTTGGACGGGACGAGGGGTTCATACTGAAGATAAGTACTTGGTGGTGAGGCAAATTTGAAGAAACAGTATCAAAAGTGAAAGTTCAAGAGATGCAAAAAATGGGTTTTTTTTTTTTTTGGAGAGAGAGAGAAAGAACGAGCGAGAGAGAATCTCGAGCAGGATCCACACCCAGCCTGACATGGGGTCTGATCCCATGACCCTAAGATCATGACCTGAACTGAAATCAAGAGTCAGAATCTCAACTGACGGGGCCACTTAGGTACCTCAAGAGATGCAAAAATTTTAACTAACACTTTATCAAATCAAATTGAACATTATATACTACATGTTGGCAAATCGAACTTCATTTAAAAAATTTTTTTAATTGAACAGTATAGGGCAGTCTGGGTGGCTCAGCGGTTTAGCGCCTGCCTTCAGCCCAGGGCATGATCCTGGAGTCCCGGGATTGAGTCCCTTGTCGGGCTCCCTGCATGGAGCCTGGTTCTCCCTCTGCCTGTATCCCTCTGCCTCTCTCTCTGTGTGTCTCTCATGAATAAATAAATAAAATCTTTTTTAAAAATTGAACAGTATATTAGTAAGATAGGATATCATGACCAAGTGGGGTTTATCTCAGGAATACAGGGTGGGTTTAACATTGGAAAATCAGTGCAATTCACCATGTCAATAAACCAAGACAAGAAAAACCCATATGATCATTGCAATAATGCAGAAAAGCATTTGACAAATCCCAATATCCATTTCTGATTAAAAAAGAAAAGAACCACTTGGCCAACTAAGACTGAAAAGGAGCTTCTTCCACCTGATTCAGGGCATCTAAAAAATCCCACATCTAACATCATATTTAGTAATGAAAGACTGAATGTTTTTTTCCCCAAGATCAAAAATAACACAGGGGTGTCCATTCTCACTACTTCTAGTCAACATTGTACTGGAGCTTCTCACCAGTGCAATGAGGCAAGCAAAAGAAGTAAAAGGCACCCAGATTGAAATGGAGGAAGTAAAACTGTATTTAAAGATGAAATGATCATCTGTGTAGAAAATCCAATTGTATCTACCAAAAAAGCAACAAAAAGCCCTTCTAGAACTAATAAATGAATCCAGCAAGCTGCAAGATACAAGATCAATATACATAAAACAATTATTATACCAAATGTATATAGCAATGAACAACTAGACATAAGGATTTTTAAAATTCCAGATTTTTAAAATTCCAGTTCCAGTTTAAAATTCATATCTAAAAATGTGAATTAGGAATAAATTTGACAAAATCTGTGAAAGACGTGTACACCTGTATTGCTAAGAGAAAGAACAAAGAACAAAATGAATGGAAAGGAATATCTTGTTCACTCATTGGAAAACTCAGTATTGCTAACATGTCGATTCCTTCTAACAGCTCTATAGATTCAACATAATACCTATAAAAATCTCAGCAGGCTTTTTTTTTTTCAGAATTTGACAAGCTGATCCTAAAATTTGTATGAAAATACAAGGGCACCACACAGAAGCCTTGGTTAGGATCCAGCCTTCCCATGGGATCAGGATAATGAAAGGAGCCCACATAGAGAGGGAAAACACTGGAGGGGCCTCCACAAACAGGTCTATAAAGGATATGAACAAGCAGTTTCCTGAAATTAAAATCCAAAAAAAGCTAATGGGCAGAAGAAAAGATGCTCAAATGCATTAGTTATCAGAGAAATACAAGACAAAACTACAATGAGATTTCACTTAAGGTCTCATAGGTCCCTCAACATTTTAAAAAGTTGAATCGTGCCAAATCCTGTGGTGGGAATGCAGGGGCATAGGGACCCCCATGCACTTGTAGAAACTTTGGCAGTCATCCCATTGCTGAATGTGGCAGTACACAAATTCATTACCCCCGTGGACTCAAGAAATTCTCACACAGATCCATAAAGGGTAATGCAGGAGAATGTTCATTATGGTGTGGTTTGCAATGGTAGGGAGGCATTCTGGGTGCCCATCACAGGGGAGTGCAAAGGGAAATAGTGAAGAATGCACTCTATAGCCTTTCAGCAGTTAGATCAGTGAGTTAGATATACACAGAGCAATACTGATGATCTCCAGCACATAGCACTGGGCAGAAAAAACTAAACCATATAACAAAATACTATTGACGCCTAACTCTGGGAAACGAACTAGGGGTGGTGGAAGGGGAGGAGGGTAGGGGGTGGGGGTGAGTGGGTGACGGGCACTGAGGGGGACACTTGACGGGATGAGCACTGGGTGTTATTCTGTATGTTGGTAAATTGAACACCAGTAAAAAATTAATTTATTAAAAAAAAGAAAATAGGTAAGGGAATCCTTCATTTCATTTTCTGGCATAAGTTTTATAACTTGCACTTTATATGTACCCTGAAATTTATTAAAGACTATTGGTAAAGCAAAAATAAATAAATAAATGAAAAATAAAATCTTAAAAAAAAAAAACCAAAATACTATTCACGGAGTGCCTGTCTGGCTCAGTTGGAGGACCATGCAACTCTTGATCTCAGGGTATAGTGAGTCTGAGCTCCATGTTGGGTGTAGAGGTTGCTTTAAAAAAATCTTTAAAACAACAAAACAAAACAAAAAACCCAACCACTATTCACATAAGTTAAAAATGCATGCACGTACATACCAAATACACATCTTACAAGAACTCAACTAAGCAAAAAGATGTAGGTTAAACACATTCAAAGAGATGTCTATGTGGCAGGGTTTGGAGAGGAACGGGAGTGTGGATAATAGAGAATAAATAAAATGAGAAAGAGAAAGTAAAAAGAAGTCGTATATTCCTTTTTGTCTTCAGTCACCCACTCCCACAGCATTTATCCTTTAGTACTGCCCTCCTGTAAGGAGAAGACAGCCCCACCTGTTCTCTATTAGCCTGAAGACATAATGTCCAGGTGAGCCTTTGTGAGAGTATTTGTGCTTGGCTAATTTGAAAACATGCTGCCAAAGCTGTTGCACACCCTCCCTCCAAGAGCTGTAGCCGTCTGACCAGGTGTGTACATGCATTCCGCCCCACAGAAGTTATCTGCTGTCATCAACTATTGGTGGGGGCAGTTCAAAGGAAGTTTTGAAGTAGAGCAGTCATGGAACAGAATGGAGAGCCCAGAAGTAAACCCACACTTATATGCTCAATTAATCTACAACAAAAGCGTCGCCTAGGTAGCTCAGTGGTTGAGTGTCTGCCTTCAGTCATGACCCTGGGGTCCTGAGATCAAGTCCTGCATTGGGCTCCCCACAGGGAACCTGCTTCTCCCTCTGCCTATGTCTCTGCCTCTCTCTCTGTGTCCCTCATGAATAAATGAATAAATAAATGAAATCTTTAAAAAAAAAGATAATCTACAACAAAGGAGGTGATAATATAGAATATACAATAGGGAAAAACAGTGTCTTCAATAAATGATGCTGGGCTGCTGGGGATTTACCCCAAAGATACAGATGCAGTGAAACGGCAGGACACCTGCACCCTGATGTTTATAGCAGCAATGGCCACGATAGCCAAACTGTGGAAGGAGCCTCGGTGTCCATCGAAAGATGAATGGATAAAGAAGATGTGGTTTATGTATACAATGGAATATTACTCAGCCATTAGAAATGACAAATACCCACCATTTGCTTCAACGTGGATGGAACTGGAGGGTATTATGCTGAGTGAAGTAAGTCAATCGGAGAAGGACAAACATTATATGTTCTCATTCATTTGGGGAATATAAATAATAGTGAAAGGGAATATAAGGGAAGGGAGAAGAAATGTGTGGGAAATATCAGAAAGGGAGACAGAACGTAAAGACTCCTAACTCTGGGAAATGAACTAGGGGTGGTGGAAGGGGAGGAGGGCGGGGGGTTGGGGTGAATGGGTGACGGGCACTGAGGGGGGCACTTGACGGGATGAGCACTGGGTGTTATTCTGTATGTTGGTAAATTGAACACCAATATAAAATAAATTTATTTTAAAAAAAAGTTTGGACTTGGGTGCCCTACAAGCCCTCATTCCTCAGGCTAAATGTCTGATTTGTATGGAAAATTATCAAGAGAAGCAACAATGCTAAGCAGATGCTTCCAGGTTAAAATATCCAAGAAAATATTTTATTAATTATCTTTTATTATGGACCAATCACAACGTTAAAGAGAAATTGCAAGAACAATATAGAGAACTTCTTTTCCTGAACCACTTGAAAGCAAGTTGCAGACCTAGTTGCACACCCATCACTTTTAAATATTTTCGTGTGCTTTCTATAAATAAGGACATTCTCCTACATAATCACAATAAAACCATCAATGTTAATATATCACTACAACCTAATCCTCATATTTCATTCAAACTTTACCAATTTTCCTAATAATGTCTGTAATTTATAGCAAAAGGACCCAATCCAGGATCATGCATTACATTTTTATGAATATTTTGAAACAAATAAATTTGTGTAGTGAGACCACAGTGATAAGGACACGTAAAGGCTTTGCATCTAGAGTTTGTTCTAAAAACCCTGAGATTCTAGTAATACATTTTTAAAAAAGATTTTATTTATTTATTCATGAGAGACACACAGAGAGAAAGGGAGAGAGAGAGGCAGAGACACAGGCAGAGGGAGAAGCAGGCTCCATGCAGGGAGCCTGATGTGGGACTCAATCGTGGGTCTCCAGGACCAGGCCCTGGGCTGAAGGCGGCGCTAAACCGCTAAGCCACCTGGGCTGCCCAATACATTGTTTTATTTATTGTTTTATACAGAGGAATCTTTATCTGTAAGAGTCTGCCTTTTGATCTGATTTCCATGGGGAATGGTACTGTTGGTATGATGATCTAATTAAAATACAAGGTACTAACATCCCACCTGTTTTTTTATCTTTGTTTTAAGACAAAGGATTAGAACATAATCCTAATGTTTATGGTTTACTGTTTCATAAGTGTGTGAGCTGATCCAAAGAAAGAATATTTTCAAAAATTTGTAAGTAAAAAATCAAAATATTTTTTTCCATGAAGCATTCTCACCTGGTAGATTGTGGAAAAAAATATTAGCTGTCTTTTTTTGGTCCCTGAATATACTTTATAGAAACTTGAAGGGATGCCTGGGTGGCTCAGCACCATCCTTGGCTCATCCCTTGAGCATCTGCCTTCGGCTCAGGGTGTGATCTCGAGATCTGGGATCGAGTATCACATCGAGCTCCTTTGCGGGGAGCCTGCTTCTCCCTGTATCTCTGCCTCTCTCTCTGTGTCGCTCATGAATAGATAAATACAATCTTAAAAAAAAAGAAAAGAAACTTGGAAGGACTAGGGCACCTGGGTGGCTCAATGGGTTAAGTGTCTGCCTTCAGCTCAGGTCATGATCCCAAGGTCCTGGGATTGAGCCTCACATCTGACTCAGTGAGGAGCCTGCTTCTCCCTCTCTTACTCCTCCTGCTTGTGCTTTCTGTCTTTCTGTCTCTCTGTGTCAAATAAATAATTTTAAGAAATAAAATCTTAAAAAAAATTTGGAAGGGCCATGTGAAAATAGATTAATGTGCACTGACAAAGATTTGATTTTCTTTTCAAAGCAAAAATTCAACTTTGGAAAAGTGAGGTTAAAAAAAAATCATCCCCCACTGGGTGTTATTCTGTATGTTGGTAAATTGAACACCAATAAAAATTATTTTATTAAAAAAATCATCCCCTGGTAATGTTGCTATTATAGTTTGAATCATAAAGAAAAAATTGAAATAAGTAGAGTAACATCTGTGAATAACTTGAAGAAAGAATAAGTATTTTTAAAGTATTAAAATGTTCAACTGGATTTAAATTATTTCAATAATGAAATAGAAATTCTGGCTAATAAAAAAGGTCTTCTTTTCCATTTACAAGTACCTACCTCTACTTGAGAAAAAAAGCATTTCTCATTAATAGCAACAATCAAGATTTTGAAGAAGTCATTAGTAAAAAGTCCTGATCAGGAACAGTGTGCATATTCCAGCATGAAACCTTATGTAAAATGTATATTCACAAAAGATACTCGATTATATCATTAAAAATGTGAAAATACTTAGATATTTGTATAAGTTAAAGATTTACTATCTTCTTTAATACTGTGTATTTTTTGTAATAATTATGTATATTTTTAAAGATTTGTTTATCTTTTTCCTCTTTTTTAAAAAAACTAGTTTAAATTCAATTAGTTAACATATAGTGCATCATTAGTTTCGGATGTAGAGCTAAGTTACTCATTCATTGCATATAACACCCAGTGCTCATTACATCATGTGCCCTCCTTAATGCCCATCACCCATTTACTTTGTCCTCTGACACACCTCCCTTCCAGTAACCCTCAGTTTGTTTCCTTTAGCTAAGAGTCTCTTACTGTTTGTCTCCCTCTCTCATTTCATCTTTTTTGTTTTTCCTTCCCTTCCGCTATGATCCTGTTTTGTTTCTTAAATTCCACACTTGAGTGAAACCATATAATTGTCTTTCTCTGACTGACTTATTTCCCTTAGCATAGTACCTTCCAGTTCCATCCATGTCGATGCAAATGGTAAGATTTCAGCCTGTTGATGGTTGAGTAATATTCCACTATATATATCCCACATCATCTTTATCCATTCATCTGTCAGTGGACATCTTGGCTCATTCCATAGTTTGGCTATTGCGGACTTTGCTGCTATAAATATTGGGGTGCGGGTGCCCCTTTGCATTACAACATTTGTGTCTTTGGGTAAATACCTGGTAGTGCAATTACTGGGTCATAGGGTAGCTCTATTTTTAAAAAAGATTTTGTTTATTTATTCATGATAGACACACAGAGAGAGAGGCAGAGACATAGGCAGAGGAAGAAGCAGACTTCCGGTGGTGAGCCTAATTCGGGACTCGATTCCAGGACCCCGGGATTAAGACCTGAGCCAAAGGCAGACATGCAACCACTGAGCCACCCAGGCATCCCATCTTTTGCCTATTTCTTGACTGGATTACTTGTTTTTGGGGTGTTGAGTGTGATAAATTCTTTATAGATCTTGGATACCAGTCCTTTATTTGATAAGACAATTGCAAATATCTTCTCCCATTCCTTAGGTTGTCTTTTGGTTTTGTCAACTGTTTCCTTTGCTGTGCAGAAGCTTTTTATCGTGATGACATCCCAATAATTCATTTTTGCTTTTGTTTCCTTCCCTTTGGAGATGTGTCTAGCAAAAAGTTGCTGCAGCTGAGGTAAAAGAGGTTGCTACTTGTGTTCTCCTCTAGGATTTTGATGAATTCCTATCTTACACTTAGGTCTTTCATCCATTTTGAGTTTATCTTTGTGTATGGTGTAAGAAAATGGTCCAGTTTCATTCTTCTACATGTGGCTGTCCAATTCTCAACACCATTTGTTGAAGAGACTGTCTTTTTCCATTGGATATTCTTTTCTGCTTGGTTAAAGATTAGTTGACCATAGAGTTGAGGGTCCATTTTTCTGGGTCCTGTTCTGTTTCCACTGATCTATGTGTCTGTTTTTGTGTCAGTACCATACTGTCTTGATGAGATGGAAGAAAGAGAAATTAAATAATCAATCCCATTTACAACTGCACCAAAAACCTTAAGATACCTAGAAATAAACCTAACCAAAGAGATAAAGGATCTGTACTCTGAGAACTACAGAACACTTATGAAAGTAATTGAGGAAGATGCAAAGAAATGGAAAAACATTCCATGCTCTTGGATTGGAAGAACAAATATTGTTAAAATGTCTATTCTACCCAGAGCAATCTACACATTCAATGCAATCCCTAACAAAATACCATTGACATTTTTAATGGAGCTGGACGAATAAGTCTAAAATTTGCAATGGAACCAGAAAAGACCCTAGCCAGAGGAATGTTGAAAAAGTAAATCAAAGCTGGTAGCATCACAATTCTGAACTTCAAACTATATTCAAGCTGTAATCACTTATTTATTTATTGGAGAGAGAGAGAGAGAGAGAGAGAGAGAGAGCAATCACATGAGGTGGGGAGGGGCAGAGCGAGAGGGAGAGAGAAACTTTAGCAGACTTGGAGATGAGTGCAGAGACTGTTGCAGGGCTTCATCCCATGATCCTGAGATTGCAACTTGAGCCAATACCGAGTCAGACCCTTAACCAAATGCACCACCCAGACACCCCTTATCATAACTATATAAAATAAATACAAAGTAGTACATGTTTTCATCAAGCCCATTTCCCATCCTTTTTCAATACCCCATAACTCCTCTGAGGTAGAGCCATAGCCACAGCCAGGGTCATGTCTCACACCAGCTATGAGAACCCATGATGCAGGGGCCTGTGGAAAGGAGCAGCCCCGGGCACTGGGCACCCACTCTGTGTTTGTCTGTATTCATTTTTCAAGAAATATGATTCAAAAAATACATAAATAAATAAATACATACATAAATACATAATCTCATTTACTTCTCACAATAACCCTCCGTGATAGGTACTATAATTCAGCTATTCTCCTTCAATATAAACATGTGGGAACTGAGACTATTAGAGATTAATTTGTGAAAAAAATTACATAGCCAATAACTGGTGGAGGCACTATTTGCACTCAGGCAGTTCAGTAGTTCCTGGGTGGGTGGTTCCTCCTCTGAGTATGCTTTTATGTGCTTGCTCTTTCTGGGCCCCTTTATGCTCCCTTTGGGCCTCAGATTTTCATCTGCAATGCTTGTTTGTGAGAGGATCCTATATTGAGGCTGTCCCAGGCCTAGCTATAGGTTGTACAGATGACCACATAAGCCACATAGCGGGACAGGCCCAGCTGGGGACACAGGTCTATAGTTAAGGGAAGCAAGGAGTAATGGAGGCACCAGCTCCTGCTCCAGCCCAACCCTAATCCCTAGTCTAGGGGAAAGGTCTGGCCTTTTACCTAACCCCCTATGTGGAGCTGATCATAGGACAACACAATGGATACCATTATGGGGGGAAGGTCCTTAGAAGAGAATGAGACCTGAATAGCAGGAAAAGGGCAGAAAAGTGTTCAATACCAGCAGCACCTCCTGGCAGTAGCTGAGGGGATGACATGGCCAGAGAGGAGACTGGCCCAGAAGCCATCTCCAGAGCTTGAGCCTTTCTAGCCAGTCTCATCTCCCAACCCCTCTACACCTGGTCCTTCCTCTCAGACCAAGGCTGACTCTTGGCACCACCTCCAAACCCCATCTAGCTCCATTTCGCATATTTTGCCACTACCGTGACTTCAGACCACCCCTTAACTCTCCCAAGTCCCTACATACATCCTGCAAGATCCAAATCTAATCCCAAACCCTCTAGGAAACCTTATAGTGCCTAAGTTAAGTTTCATCTCCTTATAAACTGAATGACTGATTTCCCCCTTTCCCATTTGCCATTCTCAGGGAATCAAGCTAATGTTTTAGTGTATAACCTTTTTGTTTGTACGTGTTCTGGTAAAGTATACTGTTGTGTTTGCATGTATTTGTAATGTATTGTGAAAATGAAAAAGGGAGGGGTACTTGGGTGCCTCAGATGGTTGAGCATCTGCTTTCGGCTCAGGTCATGATTTGCAGGTCTTGGGACCGAGCCCTGCATTGGGCTCCCAGCTCAGCAGGGAGTCTGCTTCTCCCTCTGCCTTTGCCGCTCCTCCTGCTTGTGCTCTTTCTTTCTCTCTCTCTCTCAAATGAATAAATTACAGAGTTGTTTGACCATCATCACAATCTAAGTATAAAATATTTTCGGGACACCTGGGTGGCTCAGCGGTTTGGCGCCTGCCTTCAGCCCAGGGCGTGGTCCTGGAGACCGGGATCGAGTCCCGTGTTGGGCTCCCTGCATGGACCCTGCTTCTCTCTCTCTGCCTCTCTCTCTGTCTGTGTCTCTGCCTCTCTCTATCTCTCATGAATGAATGAATGAATGAATAAATAAATAAATAAGTAAATATTTTCATCACCTCAAAAAGAAAACTAGCATCCATTAGTAGTCACTCCCCATTGCCCTCCAATCTCTCCCCACCACCTTCCTAGGCAACCACTAATCCATTTTATGCTTCTGTAGATTTGCCTATTCTGGACTTTTCATTGAAATGAAATCATGAAATATGTATCTTTTGTGTCTGACTTCTCTCACTTAGCAAAATGTCTTCAGGGCTCATCCCTTTATATAGCATGAGTCAGTCCTTCACTCATTTTTATTGACAAATAATATTCCATTCTATATGGATAGATCATATTTTACTTATCTATTCATCAGTTATGGACATTTTGAGTTATTTCCATTTTTATTTGGCTATGATGAAAAATGGCAACAATGTATTGTAAGGTATATATTCAAGAGACTGAGTAGGACTTCTATCAACCTCAACTACCTCACAGCACTACATGGTGTTCAAATACCTTATTTTTCCTGTCTACTCACCAGCGATGGTCACCTAGGTTACTTCTAATTCTTTGCCATTCCACAAATTTTGTTGTGATTCACATCCTCCAACATGTCTCCTTATGCACGTTTGGGAGAATTTATTTGGGATATATATCAAGGAGTGGAATTGTGGGTTCATAGAGTATATTCTTTCTCTTTTTTCCATAGAGTATATTCTTAATTTGACTAAGCTTTCCAAAATGGCTGCAGCATCTGCACTCCTATCAACAGTTCATGAGGATTCCTATACACACACACACAAACACACACACATACACCTCAACATTTGGCCTTATTTCACTTTAAAATTCTTTTCACCAGTCTAATAGGTTTTAAATAATCTCTATTTTTAAGATTTTATTTATTTATTCATGAGCGACACAGAGAGAGAGAGAGAGACAGAGACACAGGCAGAGGGAGAAGCAGGCTCCCCATAGGGAGCCTGATGTGGAACTCGATCCCAGGATCCCAACATCACAACCTGAGCTGAAGGCAGATGTTCAACCACTGAGCCACCCAAGCATCCCTTTTTAAAAAAGATTTTATTAATAATATTTTTTGAGATTTATATTTATCTGATAGCTACTTAGTTTGGGCATTTCTTCATGTGCCTATTAGCCTTATGGCTTGCTTTCCTTTTTATATCCTTTGTAGACCTGTTTGCACCTGAAGGTATTGTCAAAGCTTCCCCTCTGTGAGGGCTACACTGATAGTCCCAGTACTGTGGGAAGCCTGGACCCAAACCAGGGCTTCTATACTCTATACTGTGAGGAACTTGCATGCCTTCCAATCTTTGGTTTCTTGACCTGTTCAAACTAGCTTCCCTAACTCTGATCCTCCGAATCACCTTCTTTTCAAAGTCTCCCTTTGGATCAAGACCACGGTAAAGTCACTATTCATACCTCTCTACTGACTCTGAGAATGCAACTCCTATGCCCTTCACACACCTCCAGTCAGCCCTGTGTTTATTCAGAAGCTATCTTTCCCTCCCCAGAGCCAACCCTTTATCAGAATACCCCCATAGACACCCCACTGTCTAAAATCCCCTGGTAAGATGCTGTGTGGAGTCCTTTCAGGGGAAGGAAGCACTGTAGAATCTGTCAGTGGAGCAGGGAATAAAGGAGGTTTCACTCCTCTCAAGACCGTGGTCTACTTACCTAGAGCAGATCATGAGGAAAAAACATGGGACACCCTCTCCTCAAGGACAGGGAGGTGTGTGTGGATGATGGAAGAACTTCAGAAGAGGCTAGGGCCTGTCAGGAAACCACTAGGAAGGAGGCAGTGGGTGGTACAGCCAGGGGAGGGAGAGAGGTAATTATGACCTAGAAATGGCTTTTGGAAAATGACGGTTATGGCCCTCTGGGTACCTCCAGGGTCTGCCCCTCCCTCATCAGCCTCAGCATCCAAACTCTTTCAGATTAGGCTCAAAGGCAGGCTCTTTGGTATCTCCCCACCATCTTTCTCTCACACACAGATTCCTGCCCTTATCATGGCTGCCTTCCTCTATTCTCCTTATCTGAACCACTTTCCCCCACCCCTTGCCCCAGCATCCCACAAAATTCAGATCTCACCACAGGTTCTGTAGGCAACTTTCCTGGGCCCAAGTCTCCTTCCCCATCTCATCTCCCTTTCCAGGAAAGAAAGGAGGGACCTCTGGCAGAGGCCCAAGGGGAGGAGGTTGGAGCTGGAACATGAAGTGGGGGGGGGGGGAGTTGCGTGTCCTCCAACACTGCCTTGAAGCTGCCATCTTTCTGGAGGTCACCATCTGTGGGGCTCTCAATTCAGAGCTCTCTCCACCTGCCTCAAAGACCATAGCTCTATAAAGTATTCTCCACCTCATGTCCCTCCCACCCTACTTCCGATGTTCTAGTTATTCCCAAGACAAGCTGAGCCCTGTTGTCTGGTCTCCAGGCTTAGCTACTGTTGAACCTTCAGGTTGATTCTCCTCTTTATTCTTATAATCGGGCAAACTCCTGTTCATCTCTCCAAATAGCTCATCACCACCTTCTCCATGAGATCTACTCTTACCCCCTACTCTCAGGCACGGAAAAATGGAAATATTAGCTACAAAAAAATAGTGGGTATGGGTCCAACTTCATTCTTTTGCATATGGAAATCTAGTTGAACCATCACCAACTGTTAAAGACACTGTCTTTGCCCCATCGAATTGATTTGGTACTCTTGCACTGAGTAATGTATAGAATTGCTGAATCATTATATTGTATGCCTGAAGCTAATATAACGCTGTATGTTAATTACATTTCAATTTTAATTAAAGAGAACCACTTGGCCATTTGACTTTGTTCTTCTTGGCATGTTCTTCTTGGCAAATTGGCATTTCCATGTTTCTGCAAAAAGGCTGTTGGAATTTTTAAAAAGATTTTATTTTTATTTATTTATTCATGAAAGACACACACACACAGAGGCAGAGACATAGGTAGAGGGAGAAGCAGGCTCCATGCAGGAAGCCTGATGTGGGGATCCATTCCAGGACCCCGGGATCAAGACCTGAGCCAAAGGCAGACATGCAACCACTGAGCCACCCAGGCATCCCAAGGCTGTTGAAATTTTTAAAGAGATTGTGTTGAATCTGCATGTTAGTTTGGATAGTATTGACATCCTAACAATATAGTCTGCCAATCCATGAACACAGAATGTCTCTTTTAATTTCTTTCAACAACGTTTTCTAACAAGTCTTTGGCCTCCTTGGTTACATTTATTTTTAGGTATTTCTTTTAGATGCTATTGTAAACGGAATTGCTTTCTTAATTTCATTTTTGGATTGTTCATTGCTAATGTATAAAAGCAAAACTGATTTTTATGTGTTGATCTTGTACCCTGCAACTTTGCTGAATTTATTAGCTCTATGCCTTTTCTGCCACTCTTGCATTCCTGTGATAAATCCCGCTGATTATAGTGTATAATATTTTTAATATACTGTTGGGTTTGGTTTGCTAGTATTTTGTTGAGGACTTTTGCATCTACATTCTTAGGGATAATTGATCTATAATTTTCTTTACTTGTGATGTCTTTATCTGGTTTTGGCAGGCTCAAACTTTTCTCTTTTTTTACATTCCCTCACTCACCTCCCCTCTGGTAACCATCAGTTTGTTCTCTATAGTTAAGAGTCTGTTTCTTGGTTTGCCTCTTTCTCTCCATTTTTTCCCCTTTGCTTGTTTTTCTCTTAAAATTCCACACATGAGTGAAACCATATGGTATTTGTCTTTCTCTGACTTATTTCCCTTAGCATTATACCTTAGCTCTATCCATGTTGTTGCAAATGGCAAGATTTCATTCTTTTTTATGGCTGAATAGTATCTTAGGGAGGGTGTGTGTGTGTGTGTGTCTCACTTCTTTTTCTTCATCCATTCAACTATTGGTGGACACGTGGGCTGCTGCCATAATTTGGCTATTGTAAGTAGTGCTGCTATAAACATAGGGGTGCCTGTATCCTTTTAAATTAGTGTTTTTGTATTTTGGGTGTAAATACCCAGTATTTACTACTTTGTTGAGGATTTTTGCAACTATACTCATGAGAAATATTGGCCTGTGGTTCTCTTTTTTTTTTTTTTTTTTTGTGGTGGGTGTCTTTATCTGGTTTTGGTAACAGAGTGATACTGGCTTGATAGAATGAATTCGGAAGTTTTCCTTTTCTATTTTTTGGAACAGTTTGAGAATAGGTACCTATTAACTCTTCTTTAAATGTTTGGTAGGATTTGCCTGTGAAGCCCTCTGGCCCTGGACTTTTCCTTCTGGGGAGTTTTTTGATTGGTAGGGTCAAACTTTTCAATATGGGGGCACTTATCAGCAATCCTGGATATACTGCTAGCTGAAGCAGCTAGGAATATTTCTAAGATTTGTTCCATTGATTGATTGAAAGCTGTACTCAGCAGTAGCCTGTGTTAAATGAGGTAAAGATGCCAGATATACAATGTAGAGGGAGGAATCTCTAAATGCCAAGGGTATTGATAGCATAGTGGTGAATGTAGCTGCTCTCCAAATATTTAGGGCAATAAGAATGTTGGTGTTAACTCATCATGTGTAACCCATTTAACTCACCTTCTGGCCATGTGGACATTCCTCTTACAAGGGCTTTGAGAAATACATTATGAGGTGCAGCAGAGACTAGCTAGGTAGTCATTAAGCCTGTTTCCTCTTCAGACTACATTTTCCAATGTCCCTTGCAGTTGAGTATGACCTAATCAAGGAACTTCCATTTGCCGAAATGGATTTCAGACTTGCTATAAAGCAGGGACTTCCTTGTGTCTCCCATTTCCTCCCTTTCTGAACTGAAATGTCTGTAGTAGTTATCCTGTGCCTGTTTCACCATTGCATCTTGGGTGTGTTGGGGACTGATAACTTGTGTCATAAGTTTCACAGATCTACAGGTGGAGAAAAATAGTACTCAAGGAGCCATACTTAAGGAATACACACGGAGCCATGTTCACACCTGGTCCTGATTTAGAGGGGATCCTGGACTTTGAGGTGATGCTGAAATGAAGTGGGAATGCGTGAAAGGGATGCAAGTCACTGGGGGCCAATGAACTACAGTAATCAGTTTCCAAGGTGGCACCAAGGATCTTCACCTCCTGGTATTCGCACCCTTGTGTAATCCCTTTCCCTCGAGTGTGGCCTGAACCTAGTGAGTTACTCCTAATGAGTGGAATATTGCAAAAGTGATGGGATGTCACTTCAGAGATTGGGTCATGAAGACTTTTCATCCTGCACTCATGCAATTCTCATTTCACTTGACTGGCCTGATGAAGCAAGTGGCCGTGTTGTGAGCTGCCCTATAGAGAGGCCCACAAGACAAGGAACTTAGGGCAACCAACAGCTAGTGAGGAACTGAGACCCTAGTCCAAAGACCCTCAAAGAATTGAATCCTGCAAACACCCACGTGAGTGAGCTTGAAAGCAGATCCTTCCCCATTTGAGCCTTGAGATGACCGTAGCCCTGGCTGACGCCTTGACTGCAGCCTGTGAGGCCCCAAAATTGGAACCCAGCTAAGTCGTGCCCAGATTTCTGACCTACAGGAATTGTGAGATAAATGGCATAGTTTTAAAGCCACTAAATTTTGGAAATAATTTGTTACTCAACAATACTTCATGAATATAGGCAGGCATGAAGGTTATGCCCAAGTTCAGCAATATGGACTTTTACCTACCAAGGCCAATCTGGCTGTAGCATTGCTGAGTTCCCACCTGCCAGTGACAGAGATCGATAACGAGCCCCCGCTACCTAGTATTTCCTGGGTGCAGGCTGATTACTTTGGACCCCTTCTATCATGTAGCACAGAGCAGTATGTTCAGAGATTTGGTGGGAATCCTGGCTCTGCCAGGCTGATATGCCCACACTAGGCCTATTCTTCCAGGGGTCTGTTTCCCCACATGTCCTACAGGAACTTTGTGAAATGTCTTACATGGGGCTGGCACCCAAGAGGGAGTTCACAAGGAACTGCTCCCTTCCCTTTCCTAAGAATGTCCCAGGGATAGGGTTCGTGTCTGTCTTGAAACTCCTCCCATCAACAATTTCAGGACTTCTGAGAAGCATGGTCAGTGCCTGCTCCTTTAGGCCCCCAGTGACCATGGACCTGGACCCTAGACCCCACCTTCATAGGTTAACACCTTTACCAGTGGGGTTTACATAGTGCAAAGGGAATAGAGTTCATATGCAATGGGGCTTCAGAGGTTGCTCCTGTCTCCCTCCTTCTGTGCAAGACAGAGGACTTGGGCCTGGGCCTTGCTTTCCCTCCAGGAGCTCCCAGGAGAGACAGACCTGTTAATCCCAGAGTGTTTCAGACACCATGTAAAGCACAGTTGGAAGCACTAGAAGGAGGAAAGGTGTCAGTTGGGCCTGAGAAGACTTGGGGTAAGTCCCTAATGGAAGTGAGGTCTCTTCCCACCTTTGCCACTTGCAGACCCGGGAGCCATCCTGAGCCATGTTTGGGAGGATGCAACAGCAGCAAGGAGGTGTCACTATAGAAAATTACTTCAAAGTGAAGATACTCTCTTCTTCCTGGATCCTTTTTTCCATCTCCCACTCATCTGCCCCCTCTCCCCAACCCCTCCCCAACACATCACTCCTCCCTTTCTAGGTGAGTGCCTGAGAAAGGGGGACATATATGCCACCAATGAGCTTTCTGAAGAGGCCACGCTTGACCTAGGTCTTATGGGATCAGTTAGGGTGTCACCCGTAGGACTCTCCAGATGTAGGTCCACTGTGAGGAATGGGACAGGCAGTGCCAAGATGGAAAAGGTTGTCTGCCGACTGCTGAGGGCCAGGTCGTACCCTAAAGGACCCGTCTGGGCCCAGCACTTGCTGGCCTGGAAGCTGCTGCAGGCCACAGGTACCCTTTTTCCTCCCCTGTTGGGCCACTTCTAGGGGTAGACAGCCTTGGGGTGGGAGTGGTAGTAAAGTGCTGAGCCTGAGCCCCTTCCTTGTCCATCATAGCTCGCAAGCCTGTCTCTTCTGAGTTGTCTCCTCCAACCCTGCTTTCATGATCAATTCCAAACAGGTGGGCAGGTAAAAAGCCAGCCCTTCCCCCCTAGATTGGGGCCTGGGGTTGAACTGGATCCAGCAGGGATGTGTTGGCCCCTGCCTCCCTCCCCTTGACTTATACAGCCCAGTGTCTCCTGACCAGAAGACTAGAGGCAGGGCTGGCCAGATCCTCCCACCAATCAAACCTACCAGAAGAGGGTGGGCCTTCTCATTCATCACTAGGTTCCTATCAACCGGAAATCTTGGGAAGGGGGAGAAATGGAGCAAAATGAAGCCATTAAGCGAGCACTCAAGATGAGAAAGGGCAGAGTACTGATAGTTCCTGATCTAGTCCAACACCCTCATTTTCCTGACTCTGGAAGTGCCTGGGTGGCTCAGTCAATTTTGAGTGTCCAACTCTTAGTTTCGGCTCAGGTTGTGACCTCAGTCAGGGTCCTGAGATCCAGCCCCATGTCAGGCTCCACAATCAGTGTGGAGTCTGCTTGGGATTCTCTCCCTCTGCCCCTCCCCTCTACACACAGAACCACACATACTGTCTCTCTAAATAAATGAAATCTTAAAACAAAACAAACAAACAAAAAAAAAACCAAAAAAACCAGCCCAGATGGGGGGAAAATCTGTCCAATATAAAGATACCATTCATATCTACACTTAAAAGTGAACTCACCTTGAAACAATTATGCTAAGTGAAAGAACACAGTCACAAAGGATCACAAATTGTATGATTCCATTTATATAAAATGTCCAAAATAGGCAAATCCATATAGATTAGTGGTAGCCTAGGGTTGAAGGGCCGGGGAGGGGGGTGATGCCTAAGGAGTGTGGTTTCATTTTGAAATGATGAAAAAACATTCTAAAATCTTTTGCATTAATGGTTGCACAACTAGAATTATACTAAAAGCCACTGAATTGTATATTTTAAGTGGGTAAACTGTAGGATATGTAAATCATATCACAATAAAGCTGTAAAAGTGAACTTGGGCTGCAAATGACCATAGATCTGAGTTTTAGTCTCCATTCACAGGGGCAGAAAAAACCCTTTAGGGTAGAGAAAAGTCAGGGAAGCCTCCCCAAACATGGCTTATGGGTCGGACAGGAAAGCATTCCAGAAAGAATGAGATCATAAATATAATCTTGATCCTAAGGGCAATAAAGCATCACGGATGGTTTTAAGCAGCAAGAGTGACATGATGAGATCTGTACTTTGGAAACATCCCTCTAAATCACTGAATTTTACATTTAAAAACAGGTAAATGTTATGATGTATAAATTATGTCTCAATAAAGCCAAAACCAAAAATCCCCCTGGGGGCAGGGGGCATGAGGACAGACCAGAGGGCATAAAGTTGGAGGGGGCTATGGCAGAAGCTTAGTTGCGAGGTTGTCAGGCCCATCTGCTGGAAGATGGGGAAAACTGGTCTGGGGATGGGTAGGGGAGCCTCAGGATGTCTTGCCCACAGGTAAGGAGAACCTGGTAGAACTTGTTTTCAGAACCCAGAGCTCCCAGGCTTCAGCCCTAGTGCTCCCGCCAGCACTGCAGCTGCTCCACTGACAGGTGATGGAGGCACTGTTCTCCCCCTTCAAAGAGAAATGCACTTCAGAAACATATTTCCAAAAAATGTTGCTAAGGGTTTTATTTCTAACAAGAGGAAAATAATAAAATAAAATTAAAATAGGCTTCAGTTGGAACCAAGTTTCTTGTTTCTTTCTTTTTTTTTTTTTTTTTTTTGAACAAATTAATTACACACCAACAATCTTCTTTTATTACAACATGAACCCAGGAGGAGGAAAGAAGACAGGGCAGGACAGGGAGAGAAGGTTGAGGTGGTTGTGAGGACAAGCACCAAAAGCTTTCTTCAGATCATAGGGAGCCTGCTCAGCTCCCCAACCAAATTCATTGAAAATAAACAACTGTGAGCACGGCTATGTGAAGTTTCCTCCTCCTGGGTAGAACAGTCAGGGGAAGGGGGGAGGAAGGAGAGAGAAGGAGAGAGAAGGAGAGAGAAGGAGGGAGAAAGTGGGATGGGGGGGAGGCAGGAAAAGGGGAGAGGAGAAAGAGTGAGAGGGAGGTGAGGTTAGTGTAGCATGGCCTGGCCAGGGCCAGAACTGGGGAGAGAAGGGAGAGGAGTTTCCCCCAGTTTGCATATGCACTGGCCTTGTCTCTGGAATGGTGCTGGCCCAGCCCCAGCCACCCCCCTGCCCACCTGCCTATCCATCTGTCTATCTGCCTCAGGTGTCTGGGAATGCTGGTTAGAGGCTACCAGGGAGGGGGACTCCAGGGGCCGGCCCCCAGGAGCTGAGGTCTGAACAATACCTTGGAGTCAGAATATAAAAGTCAAGGGATTCAGGGATGGGCTTGGGGGGTGGGGGGTGGCCATCCCCCCTACTTGCCCACCTCCCAAGAAGCAGGCTTGATGGTCAGAAAGAGGATCCTTGAGGCCAAGGGGGGGGGGGTCTTTGTTGGGGGGTCTGTGCTAGGCTCAGCCACTGTCACAACTGTTGCTGAGGTGGCTGCTGTGGGCAGGGCACATGCAGCTGAGGAGACAGAGTAGAGAAAGGGGCTGAGGGGCCTGAAGTGGCCAGCGCAGGCTCCAAGCCATTCTGGTTCTCCTGGGTGCTGGGGCTGCCAGTAGTGGGCAGGGTTTGGGGGGGGCCCTCACCCCCAGTCTCCTCCTCCAGCTCCTCCTCCTCCTGGGCCTCCTCGGCCTCTGGCCCTGAGCTCCGTACCCTCTTTGGCTCTAGCTCCTCTCGGGCTGGGTCATCGCCCTCCCCACCCCGATCCACCTTCCGCCGTCGCCGCCTCTCCAATGCCCGGCCCCGTGCCCGGCTCCCATGGCGCTCTGCCTTCTCCAGCTGTGATCAGACAGGCAGAAAGAGGTGTGGGCAAGTGGTCAGGCCTGGGCTCCCTGCCTCCTTGGCCTGACCTCCTGGCCCTATCCATGATCCCTGTCCTCACCTCCAGAAGTGTGCGGATCCGCTCCATGTCTGGAGGCTGCCCGGCCTGCAGTAACTGCCAGATGCTGTGGTTCTCATCCAGGGTTACCTCAAGCAGGTCCCCTTCTAACATAAGCTCCTCCAGAGGGGCCCGGGTGGCCTCAGGCAGCTCCAATGCGGGGCCAGTCAACTGTGGCAACAGCGAGGACAGCAGCTCCAGGTCTAGGGGGTTGAGGGGACAGGCTGGGTTAGAAGCTGCTCCCGGTTGTAGCCTCACTACAGAGCCGAGGACCCCATGGGTCACTGGGAATACCCAAGAAACAGCCTACCCACACCTAGACCTACCTCTCTTACCTGAGCCTTCCCCCAGGGCTACCTTCTCAGGACTGGTCACACTATCTCCGTTCTCTAGCAACCCCTGGACCTATCAAGGAGAGCAAGGATGGGTAGCGGTAACTAGAGAACCGGGCTCCCACCAACCCCAGACTCGGGACATTCTGTCTCCTGGAGGAGGAGGGCAAAGGTTGTGGCAGGGAGCAGTCTGGGGATCTGGACAGAATGCACAAGGGGGAAGGGAGGCCGGGTCAAGAAAGATCAGAAGTCAGAGAGCAGGGACAGGGCTTAGAGCCTAAATGGGGGAGGGGGCTAGGAGATGGTAATTGGAGGGCAAGAACTGGGGTGGGCAGCTCACCTTGGGCATATCCTTGCCACTACCTTCTCTGAGAGGGTCAGAGGCAGGGGCTGGAGGGTAGGTAGGGGGTTCCTCAGGTCTGGGTTCAGCCTGCAGCCGCTGGCGAAGCTCAGCCAGCCGTCCCAACAGAGCAGTCACATCCTCAGAGGCCAAAGCCTGCCTGGCACGGCCTTGCCAACTGATGGCCCTCTCTGTGAGACACTGCAGGGCTTCACCCTCAGGCAGCCGCACAGGCAGTCTCTGCAGGGCTACCAGCAGTGCCAGGATGGTCTCCAGGCGTGGGCGCCGTGAGCGCATGCACAGTGGACACAAGAATTTGGTGTCCCACTCCCACCAGGCCAGCAGTGGGGATGAGGTGGGACTGGGCCTCGGGGAGCTGAGGAGGCGGGGTACCGACACACATCGCCCATGGAACCAGTCCTGACACAGGTCACACTGCAGAGCTCCCACCCCAGCTGGCACCTGCCCACACACACAGACAGAGGTTGCAGAAGAAGCCGTGGCTGATGATGCCAGAGGACTGGGCTTGGCGGAGTTGGTGCGACGTAGCTGCAAGATGCCCTCCTTCTCCTTCTGTTCCCCCTCCTTGAAGGCCACGATCTGGTATACCCAGGACAGCAGGAGAGGAGGTCAGCAGCCCATCCCCTCCCTTCTTGGACACCCTTAACACCCTACTCCCAAACCAGGAGAAGTGAGAGGCCCAGGGAGCAAGTGGTCTGCCTACGGCTGCCCTACTCAGACACTGATCACCACAGGCCCCAGTTCCTTACCACAGAGCCTGGGTCCCTGAGGTCCTGCGCAGACAGTCCCAGAAGCTCTGTGTCAGATTTGTACAACCCCAGCTCCTTCTCCATCCACCGGCTGCGCTTGATGCTATCTGAGCCAGCATCTGCACATGGGCAGAGCACCTAAGGCAGGCAGACAGGGTGCAGATGCCTCAACTTCCCCTACCCCTCACTCCCAGTGCACCCAAAGCCCCATGTTCTCCTAGAAGCCATCTCATAGCAGCTGGGCCGGAGGCTGGAGAGGCTGTGGGTCAGGGTCCAGGCCTCACCTCTAGCAGAGTGTAGCAAGAATTCTTCTTGAGGAAGGTCTTGGAGGCCTTCTCCCTCCAGGAGTGCGCTGTCAGTACCTGCAGCTCTAGCTGTCTTAGCTCCTCCAATCCCACAGGGAGGTCCCGGCCCACAGCCACCAGGCCCTCTAAGTCATCCAAGCAGGGGTAGTGGTCACCATTCTGGGACAGGGGCAAGAGAAAGCTCAAGTCAACTTGTCAACATCCATGGATGTCATTCTGTGCTCAGCCCAGAGCTGCGAAGAGGCACCAGATTTGCGGTCTTTGGGCAGAACAGAACAGGGATCATCCTAAGGAAAGCACTCCTACAACTCCCACATTCAGTGGCTCCACCCCGCATTCAGCCTCCATGACCATCAGACTGATCATTCTGTTGTGGTCTGCCTCTTCCATCCTCCCTGCCCCTATCATTCTGACCCTCTCCACAACCTCTCCACCCTCAGGCTGGCCTTGTGAGCCCTCCTCACGTTGCTTGCCGCCAAGCACGTTTTGCCTCCTCTCAATGTACTGTGCCTGCTTCTCTAGCCAACCCAACTCAGCACAGCCAAATGCATGCCAGCCCTCCTGGCAGGAGTGAAGGTCTAGGGTGGATGGTCAGGGGGCAATAGGGTCCTCACTTGGATCTCGTCCACATCAGCAATCCAGGCTCGGGCCTTAGCAAGAGCCTCCTTAAGAGCCTGGATGTTAGGCAGGTGAACTGGGATGTTTTCTGCCTCATGGATTATGGCCTCAAGCGTGGCTGGTGGATGCTTCTGCCTAAAGATAAGGGAAAAAGAGGCCTGAGTCTAGAGTGATCTGCCTGAGCAGCAGCCTGAACTGACTACCAGATATATCAGCATGGGCCCCCGGAGCTGCCACTTGGGCCTACTTGCTAGCATTCTGCCTACAGGGGGCTGCCAGTCCCTGCTTGCTCCAGACTGCACGCACCCACCCAACTTCTGCCATAGCCTTCGTGCCTCTGCTCATCTACCAGGCTATCAGCCTGTTCATGCTGCCTATACAACCAGTGTTAGTGATCTGGCACTGCAGTGTGTGGCTTCTATCAACATCTGTCCATCTGCCTGTTAGTACTTGTGCAGATGTACTTGTACTTGTGTGTGTGTGTGCCCACGTGAGCCTGTGGAGTTAGTCCACTATACATCTCTGTACCTGTCCATCCCTGCTTCCCCATAAGCTTATCTCTGCCTCTATGTATACACGGAGTTTTAAAAAAAGAGAGAGAGAGAAGCTAGGGAACTAAAAAAGGGGAAGAAAGTCAATACACCAACACCAGAGTCTGGTACCCAAGGACACCCATGGGAATCACTGTCAGCTCTTCCACTAAACTTTGAAGGTTGGGGCAGAGGAGGGAGGGGTGGAGGCTAGACCTACCTGGCCTCCAGGCAGAGGTGGGCTTTCTCCTCCCAGCGCTCAGCAATGGTCAGCAGCTCCTGCAGCTCAGCCCGGGCCTTATCGACAGCAGGGCTAGGGGCTACGCTAGCACCCGCAACCAACAGTCCCCGCATAACAGCCAGGGTGCCCCTTCGGGCCGCAGGGGCCAGCGTCCGCTTCACTTCATCCAGCCATCGTGCCTGTTCCACCTGCCGCTGGAGCTGCTGGGCCTCAGGCACCTCCACCCCAAGCTGCTGCCCCCTCTCCAAAAGGGACTGCAGTAGCCCTGGACTGGAAGGCAGTGAGGCCAAGGCTTCACGGGCCTCAGCCTGGTAGCCCTCCACCTGTTCCAGAATACCCTACCAGGATACAGATGGAAGAACAAACTCCTCAGCTGGGGCCACTTAGAGGTCCCACCACCAAATACCTTTGCCCCATCTACCTTCTCACCCTCCAGTATTTGGGAAGAGCATCTAACACTGGCTGCGCTCTCCTCTTTTACCATGCCCTAAGACAATGGTTCCTAACACTCACTGCCTGTCAGAATACCCCAGGGAATTTGTTAAACAGATTCCTGGGCCCCACCCAGGGATCTTAGAGTATTAATAGGGTTTGGCCAGGAATCTATGGTTTAAGTCCCCAGAGGATTCTGAGGTCTAACACCAGGAGACCTCCCTGCCCTAAAAACACTCTGCTATGCTTGGCCTTCTCACAAACCCCTACACTCTCACTGGTGTCCACGGCCCTCTTCATCCCACCTCTCCTCTCCCTTAATGAATTTGACTTAGCTTTCCAGGCCCAAAGACATCCTCATTCCTTTCTCCTCTTCTACCTCCACCAGGACACCTTCCCTTGATTCCGCATCTTGTCACCTGCCCCATAAGCCTCCTCTGCCTCCTAGCTCCTGTTTCTCTCACATGTGCATGCTATCTTGCCCAAACACCTTATGCTTTTTGAAAATAGCCAAGAGTGGCCTGCTGCTCAGGTCTCCCAATCCCCCTGAACCCTCATCAGCACTCTGAGTACACTCCTCCTCACCTTGACATCCCCAATCTGGTGCATGGCACAAGGCAGGTTGTTCATCTGGTCCAGAAAGGCCCGGAGCTCAGCCAGGGTCATCTGTAGACCAGCCACCCTATGGGGGCTGTGGAGTTTCACATGTGGGGTTTCAGGTCCAAGCCGAGTTCCCTCCCTCCATCTCCATGCTCAGATCCAACACCTTTCCTCATACCTGCCCACCTTGAGCTCTCCTACTCACAGTGCCCCCAACTGTCCAGGTTAGAGGGAGGGTTTTAAGATATCAGCACATTCATATGATGGGAGCAAAGAATGATGGGGGGAGGGTGGGATATAGGATATATTTGCGGGGGGGGGGGGGAGTCTAGAAATTAAATGATTGTAACAGAAGCTGGACTTTTCAACCCATCCTTTACTGTGAACTCTCTGATCAGGTTTTTGCTTCTGTGTCCTTTTCTTGTCCCTAAACCTTCCACAACTCCTCCCTGCCCACAAAATCCCTTGGCCTGTCTGAAATCTCCAGATACTGATAAAAAGAACAATTTCTAGCTTTCCCAGCACCAAGGCACTCTTCTCCATTCTAGCTGCCTGATCTCCTTGCCCTCCCAACATCTTAGGCCACCTTGCACTGCAGTGCTTGTCAGCTTCCTGCTGATGTCATCTGCTCAATGGCACTCAGAGTCTACTCCTAGGCGCGGGCTCCTCAGCAGGCTATCTGAGCCCGACACCCCCCACTGCCATACCCAGCCTCCTGGCCGCTGACTAGTCCCAGAGCCCGGGACACACAAGCCTCCGCCTCGCTCAGGCAGTTCTTTAGTCGCTGCAGCAGCTCGCTGTTAGGAAACCGCCGCTCACGGGCCTCAGACTCTAGTGCCCTCAGCTCTTCAAGGCCTGGGGAGAGAATGGAAGCAGCAAGGAGTAGGCAGTATTGAGTAAAGGGAGAGGAAGGAGGTGGGGGTGGGGGTACAGAAGAAAAGGGAAGAGAACTTGCCTGTGCAGTCCCTCCATCCCCCCATCACTCACTGCGCTTCCGCCCATCCTCCACCTCCAGGGCCACTCGAACTTTATTGGCCCAGGTGTCAAAGGACTCGGCTCGAACCTTCAGCTTATGCAGCATGGCAGGGAGCTCATCCAAGGTGTATCGATACCTGCAGGCAGACAGCAAGGAAGCACACATCTAGCCCAGCTCTCTGCATCCCTGCCTCAGCCCACTTCCTTAGTAGGCCCCCTCCCTGCTCACCGCAGGTACTGCCGGCTACTGGAGCACTTGCAGAGGTCATTGATGTGGGAAAGGCAGACAAGGCCGTCTGGGCAGTCATAGCAGGCCAGGGCTGACAGGAAGCACGTGGTCTTGCACTTGATGCACTGGCGCTCATCATCTGGGAGCAGCTCGAAAGCCTCTCGCTCAGCTTCTGTGATGCCCTGGGGGCAAATTCAACCCACACACATTATACAGAATCAGAACGGGGCTGCAGATATGGCCCTGTCTCTGCCACAGCTGAGCCCTGCATTAAGACTCTAATAATCTGGGTTGAGAGTTGTGGAGGCCAAACTCCACAGAATAGACTACCTCTGTGAAGTTCAAACTCTCGAAACTGGGGAAATCGGATGAACCAGGGCAAGATCAGTGTGGGCTGAGAGGAAAAAAAAAATGAGGTAAGATTCAGATCAGCAGAAAGGGCCTTTAGGGTAAGAGAGGGTGAGGAAAGTGATGGGCCAAGGCACCAGAGAGGTGGCAATATGTGGGAGTGGCCAAGAGAACTGCGTACAAGGGGAACAATGCTGGCTTCCAGTCATTCAGCACCCAGTGTTCCAGGCACCATGCTGGCAGCTTGGCAGACAGGACACACTGCACACACATATAAAACTCACAGAAATAAAATTCTGTGCTTGTGTCCAGTGTTTAAAGATAAATTTTTTTTTCAACAACATGGCTTCCAAACCTATGCCAATCACTTCATCTGTTACTCAGATGAAAAAAAGCATTCTGTTCCAAAAATGGAAGAAAAGCCAGCTTTGCTTTTCATTATACTAAAAGACAGTATAATGCTATGCATTATGGCTAGTTGTAGGGATTTTTAAAGGGAAATTCTGGCTAAGTTTTCGTTCTATATTGACTGTAACGTCTAACCTCTGCATCAGATGAGTCCGCTGTATATTACAAATCCCTCTCTGCTACTTACTGGTTGTATGATATGGAATACATTATTTACACCTCTCTGTTTCCGTTTCCCTGTCTTATAAAATGGGAGATAATATACCCTCATTGTATTGTCATGAAGATTAACAAAGGTACGGCAACTAAGGACTTAGTAAAGTATTTTAACATTTAGAATTAGTGGAGGCACAAAAGACCCCTAAAAGCCAAAACAACCTTGACCTTGAGAAAGAAGAACAAAGCTGGAGGCATCATACTTCCTGATCTCAAACTATACTACAAAGCTATAGTCATTAAAACAGTATGGTACTTGCTTAAAAACAGACACACAGACCAGTCAGTGGAACAAAATTGAGCCCAGAAATAAACACTTGCATACACAGCCAACTAACTTTTTTTTTTTTTTTTTTTTTATGATAGTTAGAGAGAGAGGCAGAGACACAGGCAGAGGGAGAAGCAGGCTCCATGCACCGGGAGCCCGATGTGGGATTCAATCCCGGGTCTCCAGGATCACGCCCTGGGCCAAAGGCAGGCGCCAAACCGCTGTGCCACCCAGGGATCCCAGCCAACTAACATTTGATAAGAGAGCTAGAAATACTCAATAGGAAAAGGACAGTCTCATCAATAAATGGCACTGAGAAAACTGAGTAACCACATATAGAAGAATGATTTTTGGTCCTTACACCACTCAAGAAAATTAGCTTGAAATGGATTAAAGACTTAACACCTAAAACCGTAAAACTCCTAGAAGAAAACAGCGATAAAGTTCCTTGACCTGTGATCTTGGCAATGACTTCTTGGATAGGACACCTAAAGCACAAGCAACAAAAAGCAAAAAGCAAAATTACGTAAATGGGACTACATTAAGCTATAAAGTATCTGCACAGCAAAAGAAATCATGAACAAAATAAAAAGGAAACCTATAGAACAGGAGAAAGTATTTGTAAACCATCTATTTGGTAAAGAGCTAATATCCAAACATATAAGGAATTCGCCCAACATCAACAGCAAAAACCACCCCCACAAGCGATAAGAAAATAGGCAGAGAACCTGAACAGACATTTTTCCAAGGAGATACAAATGGCCAAGAGGTACATGAAAAGATGCTCCATGTGACGAACATCAGGGAAATGCAAATCAAAACCATAATGTGGTATCACTTTACACCTGTCAGAATGGCTATTACCAAAAAGACAAGAAATAAGTATTAGCAAGGATGTGAAGAAAAGGGAACCTTCGTGCCCTATTGGTGGGAATGTAAATCAATGCAGCTACCTGGAAAACAGTATGTACATTCCTCAAAAAATTCAAAATAGAATTACCCTATGATCTAGCAATCTCACTTCTGGATATTCCAAAGGAATCATAGACTCCTCTGAGAATTGGATGCAAGCTAGGAGCCCTCTCCTCATAAAAGTACTCAAACACACACACACACACACACACACACACACACACACACACCCTCTCCTCATAAAAGTACACACACACACACAATCTTTTACAGATTTTTAAGACTATGGGGTTCAGAACCCTCCTCTAAGGTAAGAGCCAAGTATAAAAAATTTTCAACATCAGGATGAGAATACCTAGTCTTCCCACCTTGCTTTGGCTTCTTATAGTCTGGTACAACCCCAGAGTCATCATTTAATAATAGCACTGAACAGAGAGAGAAAATGATGCCTGGAAAAGACCCGGGGCTTACCAACTAACACCACAGACTTTCAACATTACCATAGCTGCAATTCTCCTTACAGCCCATGCTCATGGGAAAGTTATAAATGAGCTTTAAAATAAGAAAGTATTATCCTAAATGGACAGCAAGGGGTCCCTCAGGACGAGCATTCCTTTGTAATACTATGAAGGACTCTCACTAAGTCACTTATCTAACAGGGCAGGTGTGGAGCTTTAAGAAGGCCACTGAACTACATGAGTAGCAATCCCACTCATCTACAAACACAACTGACCACATGCTTATGAGAAATCTATTAAAGGAACACTGCCTTAAAAAGTAAAATAAAATAGGGATGCCTGGGTGGCTCCGTTGGTTAGGGGCTGCCTTCAGTTCAGGTCATGATTCCAGGGTCCTAGGATTGAGCCCTGCATCAGGATCACTGCTCAGTGGGGAGTCTGCTTCTCCCTCTCTCTCTGGCCCTCCTCCTGGCTTGTGTTCTCTCTTGTTCACTCCCTCTCTAAGTTTTTAAAAAAGAAAAAATTAATTAATTAAATTTAATTAAATTAAAGAAGGACTGCCTTGTGTTTGGTAGTATCACCCTGGTTTGAGCTACTGAATCATTTGAATGTACTAAGATGACATTTCCTAAGAAATGTTCCATATTTCAATCTCTTTTTTCATGAATTAAAATTACGAATAAAAGCAGCTGTTACAATGCAAGTACAATTAATAGATACTTTGATGTAAATAACCTTCCTCAAGCTTTACATTTTACAGAGCAGGGAAGTGAGACCATGAGAGGTTAAGTAACCTGCAGTGGGGGTTTCATGTGCCCGTCAGTGCTGTTGGGTTATTTAAACAGATGACAAATAGCAGCGACACCAGCACTTGCTATGGGTCAGTTACTTAACAAACATAATCTTTAATCTACTTGACTATCCAAAATGATAAACATTATAATACTCATTTTTCAGATATGGATATAGACAGTGAAGTAAATTAACTTGCTCATGGCTGTTGATAAATGGCAGAGAATGGAATGTGATTTCCAACCCAGATGCATCCAGTTCTTTTTTTACTACACCCCAAGAAGAGAGGGTACATCTATTTCTTCCTTCTCCCACTTCTGCCAGGATAGGGTACCTAGTTCAGGGCACTTTCCCCTTCACCCTACCTTCTCAAGCAGAGCCTTTCGTAGGCGCCGCTCCTCTTGCACCATGATGAACATCTCCTTATGCACAGCTGCTGCCAGGTTCAGGTCCAGCTTCTCTGGGCAGGCGGCCATCTTACAGATGAGCTCCTCGTGGGAGAAGACACAGTATCTTCGGAGTCGGCGGTAGTGCTCAATGCACTGGCGACCAGCCGGCAACTGTGGGCAGATTCAAGGATGAGTGTGGCCAAGTCTGAAGGCCAGGGTGCCTCAGCTTCCCCACAACCCTCCTGCTTCTCCCTGTCAGCCAGCCCACCACACTCCAGACTCACCCAGTCAGCAGTGCAAAAGTTGACAGCCTCTGCAAAGTTGTAACCTTGGTTGAAGCCACTGTGGTAAGCACGAGGGAAGGTAATGACGAATTCTCCTGCACACTGGTTTGTGCGGACAACCTGGGGAAGAAGGCAGCCAAGGTCATGGAGACAGTTTTCCACAGTTGGGAGAAACCTGATTTAAGTGCAGGATCCTTAAGGAGAAAAAAGGAGAGCCTGAAGGAACAGTGTGAGGACAGATCCTCAGATCCTCCGATTCTAAAAGGAAGGACAACTGGCCTCTGCTCTCAAAGTTGAAGTTTACCTTGGCAGCAACAGGAAGATCTGAGTCAAAAGTAGGAAATGTACATACCAACATATTTCAACTTTCCTTGTAATTTTTATAAAAATGCAATATATCACTTTTCATTAAAAATTATTTTTATCAGTCACACATGCAGTTCCAAGAGCCAAATGTTCTACAAGATTTGTTTGAAAATCAGCAGGCCCAGGATTCTCCAATCCCCAGAGCAAATCACTTTCACCTCTTCTGATTATTTTGGCATTTACCTTGACAGCCCTAAATAAAATGCCTCTAGACTTTAAGGATAGCCTATTATTTCTCAGTTTGCTTAGTTTTCTGTGCATGTATTAGTAATCCAATCCCAACCTTTTAACAAGTGTCTAACCCTCCTCTTGCCTATCACTTCTCACCTTTCTGTAGCAGTCTTATGATCTGTTCCAACCCAAACCATCTGTCCTCCCTGGACCTTCACTTTCCCACGATGATCTCTTCCATTCCCTAGATCCCAGGTCTTCCTCTCTTGGTATTTATTCTTTCACTATACTTGAGTACATCCTCCACTAGCTTCCCAGGAAATGATGGGAAGAACTTTTTTTCAAATATGTCTCTATTCTACTCTAGTGCTTCATAATTTGACCTTATAGAATTCTAAATTGAAAGCCAACGTAAAGGCATGGCTCGGGACGCCTGGGTGGCTCAGTGGTTAAAGCGTCTGCCTTTGGCCCAGGGTGTGATCCTGGGGTCCCAGGACTGAGCCCCATATCGGGCTACCTGTGGGGAGCTTGCTACTCTGTGTCTCTGCCTCTCTCTCTCTCTCTCTCTCTCTCGGTCTCTCATGAATAAATAAAATCTTGAGGGAAAAAAAAGGCATGGCTTTAGTCTTCTAGTGTTGTTTTTGAAGTCTTAAGCCATTTTGGTCTCTAATGCTTTGAATTAAACTTGTTTTCTCTCTCAGGAAGCTTGTAGGACTTTTCTGACCCCAGTGTTTGATATATAAATTCATCAGATATACCTTGGTATGCATCTATTTTCATTCATGTCCTGGGCTGGCCCTTTGATTCTGAAAACTTAATCTTCTGATTCAGGGAAATGTTCTTGAATTTCATTAATGATTTGCTTCTGTTTTCATCTATTCTCTTTTCAGAACTCATTATTTGAATACTGAACATCCTGAACAAATTTTCTTTCAACTTTACCATTTCCCATCTTTATTTTTTATTCTATTTTCTGAGAGATTTCCTTAACCATTTATCTTCTAAACTTTTTTCTTCCACTTTTACTATAATTTCTAAGAGCTCTTTTCTGTTCTCAGGATGTTTTCAAATAGTATCCTGTTTGCGCTATATACTCCTCTCTAAAGACAGAGTGCATGAGCAAGGAGGAGGGAGAAGCAGGCTCCCCCGCACTGAGCAGGGAACCTGACATGGGGCTCAATCCCGGGACCCCTGGATCATGACCTGAGCCGAAGGCAGATGCTTAACCAACTGAGCCACCCAGGCACCCTTATCTCTGAAGATCTTGAGGTTTCTTTCCCTTTTCTTTTTGAAGTTTAATTCTCTGCCTGCCCAACCTATTTATCCAAGTTGCCTTGTTTGGTTCTGTTTTCTAGAGGTTCCTCGGCTGTTTGTTTATCTGTGACTGTCAACTTTTAAGAGTAAGAAATGGAAAAGCTGAATGGAAGTTCTGAGTATATAGGTGAAGTCTGTCAACTGTGAGCTTCACTGTAGGGCGATCTGGAAGTGCCATTCAGTTTGGGAAACTCTAGGTCTTTCTTTTAAGGCTGCTGAGATTCTCCAGAGAAAACTCTCCCATTTTTTTGGCTGAAGGAAAAAGATCTGGCTGCCAATGTTCTGAGAGCCAAGTGGAAGAAGATGGCTGGAAACCTCAGCATCCACTATGTATACAACGATGAATCCTACTATTTTCACTCTACCTCCACCCTCAACAGTACCTAGAAGACCTCAGTCCAGAGACGTTTTAACCTCTTCAAAAGTAAAGTCTTTTACTTTAGTGAGGAAGGGTCACATTTCCAGCTGCCCAGTGTGGGAGGGGAATCTCACAGCTTCCTATATAGACATGAACCAATCCTTATTTTCACCTCATTCATCCTTCCTCCCAGAATACCTGGTGTCACTGACTACTGAACCTTTGGGGGATATTCTGAGGTATAAATCAGGCTGGTTGGTTCTCAGATGTCTCAATACTGGCTTAAGACTCAGTTTCCTCATCCGTTTTTTAGTTTCAAGAATTTTATTGTATCGTCTCATTTTCTCCATTTTAGTAATTTTTTAAACCTTAAAAAAAAGAAACTGTGCTGTTTAAGTGGTTTCAGTAAGGAATGGAAGCAGCCATGTGTGTGTTTAATTTGCCATCTTTAAAAGTCTCATTAAGATGAACATTCAATGCTGATGAACACACAGTTAAATAGGTACAGGTAATGGGACCTGTACCAATAGGTTGGTAATGGGACCAGTAACTTCTACTATCTGGAAAATCAAATTGCTAATTAGATCAAGGTATAAAATGTTTATACCCTTCAACCCAACAATTCCTCTGCTAGGATTCTAGAATAATGTGGAGAGAATTAACATCCTCACAATATTGAATCTTCCCAATCATGAATACATCTCCACATTTATTCAGGTCATACATCAGCTCCCACCTCCAATACATTTTCTTTTCAAATCTACCCCTATTGAGGGGTAACATCAGCATTTCTTGCCTGGATTACTGCACTGGCCTCCATTACCAAGCACTAGAATGATCTTTCAAAAAATGCAAATCTGATCAGCAAGGCCCCTGCTGAGAACCCTTGACCTGAAACCCCATGTCCACATGATGAAGCCACGGCTCCAATGGGCCAACTCTCACCTTCCCCCAAAGATCACCACTTCCACAAATGGCTTTCCTGACTCCCTCTTCCTAGCGACCCAGTCTGTTGTTCTTTTGAAGCACCTCTAACATTTATTCACCTCCAAGCTCCACTCAACTGCACATACCCGAAGGCAAGGACTGGTTTATTTGTCTCCAAGATGTTGGCCAGAGGCCTTGTACACAGAAGGAGTTCTAGCAACACCTGCTAAATGATCTAGACCCAGCTGTAATTTTATAGATATGAAAACTGAGTCCGAGAGAAGCTTCAAATAGCAGAGCCAGAAAGAGAACTTAAGGCTCCTGACTCTTCATCTCAGCCTGCACCCTCACTTTGGCAATCAATATCCCTTCACCACTTTCTATGTGGTTAGCTCATAAAGCTCTCCTCACATTCTGCAGCTGTTAAAAATTACCCCAACAGCCATCAAGTGGTGAATGAATAAACAAAATGTGGTACTTCCATAAAATATATTATTCCACCATAAATAGGAATGGAGTTCTGACACATGCTATAACGTGGACAAACCTTGAAAATATTAAGTGAAACAAGCTGGATGCAAAAGACCACATATTATCCCATTCACGTGAACTCTCCAGAAAAGTGAAATCTCTAGAGACAGAAGGCAGACTGGTGGTTGCCTGGAGCTAGGGAGTTAGAATGGAGAGTGACTACAAGAGGGCATGAGGATCTTTTTGGGGTGATAAATGTCCTAAAACTGGATTGTGGTGATGGTAGCACAATTCTGTAAAATCACTGAACTGTGTGTGCTTAAAATGGGTGAATTTTATGGAAATTATACTGCAATAAGGTTTTTTTTAAAGAGATAGTTATAAACAGTTTATACTAAGGCAGCAAAAATCATTCTAGATCAACACTGTCCAACAGAAATATAGCACCAGCCACATAAGTACTTTTAAATTCTCTAGTAGCCACATTAAAAAAGTAAAAAGAAACAGGTGAAATTAACTTCAATGTATTTTATTTAATATATCCACAATATTACCATTTCAATGTATCAAATGGTACATAAAAAAGTATTCGTGAGATATTATCATACTAAGTCTTGACATCCAATGTGTTTTATACTTTCAGCACATTTCAGATGAGATTAACCTTGTTTCAAGTGCTCAGCAGCCGCATGTGGCTAGTGGCTACCAAACTGGACAGTGCTGTTCTAGATCATTAAACTTAAAAAGAGATGATAAAATCCACACACTAATTATTGTTATGTCAAAATTTACATAGGAGAATAACAGAAATGTATCAAAGTGTGGAGGAAATAGGGATGACCACTTTAAATTTCCATCTTCTGAAAAGGGGGTAGGTTTCTTTTATAATGAAAATAAATACTTACACTATATAGCTATAAAAAGAAATGGCCGCCTTCCACCAAAGGGGAAGGGGGGAGGGGTTGGGCTAAAGATAGCTCCTTGGGGAGCTTCAGCTGGCTAAACTGCAACCTGCCAGCATGAGAATATGAAAATCAGATGCCTTGGATTGAGGGGATACTGCCAAGTCCAAAGAGTCTGGAGATGCTGGGAACCACCTATAGGAGGGGCAGGGTAGGGGATGGGGGTGGGGGGTGAAGCAGCAGCTGGCGAGCCATGAGCAGGACAAATGCTGTGGAGCTGGAAGCAAAGAGCACATGTTTAAAAATCTGTATTCAAGTTTTCTTAAAAAGAGGTAAGGATTAAACAGCCATATATATAGATATATACAGTACATATATATAATCTATATACATATATATATAATCTATATATATATATATCTTAGCTGTCTAAATCCTTAAGGATCCTCTTCCACTCCTACAATTAATTTTTCCTGACACTAGGCAAGGACTAATACCGTGCTGTGGGTCAGGAAGAAAGGAGTATGAGGAAAAGTCAGACCCAATGCCTACTTATGAAGAGAAGTGGAAGGGCCTGCAATCATCTCCACCCCTCAAGTCCAGTAGTTTTTAAACGGAGTGAGGCAGTGAGGGAAAAAGATGCCCATCCCCCCACCCCCACCATCTTGTGTGGAGGAAGGCTGCTTGAACTGTTGTGGTATACACTTCTTCTAATTCTCTAGATCCCTCAATGCTTAGTATATATAGTAGTATATAATGAATATATTATAGGGCATGTAGTGCATTAAATCAAGGTGAAGGCAAGAACTGTGGGTGAGAATCACTGACCTAGTCCAAAGCCCTACTATATAGATGATCGGGGATATCAAGGAGACATTAATTCAGTATGAAGTGACTGCCTACCACGTCCCATGTGTTAGACTAAGTGGCAGGGAAGCCAAGGTGGTGGGGAGGGGCGGGGGTTGGGAGGAAAAGTAGTATAGAATAAGACTCAAAGCACAGGTGGAAGATATACTAATTACTGTTCCTACAGAACTGATCAGGCTGTCTTAAGATCCACACCAGAAAACTGACTGATGCTAATGCTAGAAATTCTGTTACAGACAAGCCAGACTGTATAACCAGCAAAGTGTTTTATGGAGTCCACAGAGGAGGATAGGTTCAGTCCAGCACTCTGGGTTCAACTTTAAGTGTTGACAGATATTAGCCCTTTTTAAAAAGAAGTTATGTACTCCTCTCCCAGCACTACTGAGATGTGTGACATATAATACTGTATAAGTTTAAAATGTACAACATGTTGACTTAATACACTTAGATGTTACAAAATAATTACTACCATAGAACTCCTGACTTGTTACATAAGTAAAAATAAATAAATAAATAAATAAATAAATAAATAAATAAATAAAAGCACCCATTGCTCCCAGAAGTGCTACATGTCAAAGACAGCTAGTTATCCCCCAATATTCATTCTTACCTTCTTTCACAACAATATGAATTTGTAACTGGAATGTGACCATTCAGAATAAAAATCACATTTTCCAGTTCTCCTTGCAGCTAGATGTGGCCATGTGACTAAGGTGTGACTAACAGAAGATGAATGGAAATGATGTAAGACTTTAAAAATAAGGAGACTTGTCTTGCCCTGTCCTTTTCCCATTTCCCTCTTCCACTGGCTAGAATACAGACATGAAAAGAAGCCATCCTGAGGTGTTGCCCTCAAACACAAGGTCCAGAGGGCTCACCACCACATTGCCTATCTAACCACTATTATGTACAGTCTCTAGAGTTGTCAAATTAAGATAGAAAAGGAATGAGAAAGAGGCAGGGGTAAATTCTGGATGATCACCACCACCACCACCACCATTACCACCACCACAAAGGACATCGCTACATCATTCCTACCCCTTGTTCCTGTTTCCTGAGCACTCACCGGCACACCATGGGACATGAGGGTGTTGGGATTCATGAGGGTGACAAGTTGGTGCAGGAGGTCAGGCTGGCTATCAAAGAGCTCAGGTGTCAGCTTCTTCATCACCTCTTCCAAATGTTCTGCTGCAAGTGAGGGTACCCCATACCAGGTCTTCGGCTCACCCCTGGTCACATGGAAAGGGGACACATGGTGGTCATGCACATGGTCCTGAGGGAACCTACTCTGCCTCCCTGGCTTCCCAGGGGCCCCACTCACCAATGGAGGTAGTTAATGGAGTAACTCCAGTGATCCTCAATATGCCAGCAAAAGGCTGAAAAGACCATGCCCACATACAGCCAGGGCACCTTCATGCCAGAAATATCCGCATTGATGTGGCACAGTACAGACTGCTCCAACACTGGCATCACATTCAGGTTCCAACCACTGGTAGCATACTCCTGTCAGGTTGGGTATTTGTGGAAAGGGGATGAGGGTTATGCTACAGAGCTGAGATCTTTAGCCCAGGGAACCTTAATTTTGAGGTCACAGACCTTTTGACACATCTGAGATACCATAGACTTTCTCCACCTCCTACCCACCCCGACTAGCCAAATGCATACATACAAGATTTCAATTCCATTCGATTTTAGGAAGTTTTATAGAAATACTCACCCACCAAAATATCTGCAAGCTAAAAGCCCCTGCTCTAGACCAAAATGCACCCTTCTCTTGAGGTAGGCCTGGGCCCTCATTTTTTCCTACACATACAATACCAGTCACTGGACTCTTCTTATGAATGAGCCAGGTACCCTGCCAAGTATTTCATACACCTTCTCATTTAGTTCTTGTAACAAATTTGTAAGGTAGATACTATCCTCGTTCTAGAAAGAAATAGCCATCTCATGGCTAGAGATGTCATACCAGATCATCGGGCTGTTTTCTACATATACCATCTTATCTACATCTCACAGCAACCATTTGAAGCAGGTATAATTACCCCCTACCCCAACAGAGATACTAAATGACCTGCTGAAACTCACACAGCTGACATAACCGTGAATCACCCACTCACCTCCTCCTCTGGAGTTAGGTGCCGCTTATTATCACTGACAGGGAAACCGCTACCAAATTCTTTGGAATGGATGTCAGCCCCATACTCGACGGTCACATCCTCTTCAATGCTGTTCACCAGCCGCCAGAACTCCTTCTCCACGAGTTCTGTAGGCACCATCTGGGGAACAGGGGTAGCAGATGACTGTGGCCCACCACATCCTGGCCCCAATGACCCAAGAGAGCCAAGCCTCTCAGGCACCAACATCTATGACCATAGCCCTGATGCTACCTCAGCCCTCCGTCACCTACGTGCACAGGCATGTTGAAGTAATCGGCTTTAAAGGAGTCAGCCATCTCGCCAAAGCTCTGCAGAGTGTATTCCCGGGTAGCCTGCTCAAAGCCAAAGGCTTCAGGGGGGCGCTTACACTCCTGAAACCCAAAGGAGAACATGTCACCACAGCAGAGGGTACAGAGGTGGAAAACCCTAAGGAGCGGAGCTGGAATATGGGATAGGAGCAGGGAGGAAGAAGAGCCCTAGGTCTGCACTCAAGGCCCCTGAGGCAGGCCTCACTTTATAGCTCCACCTTTTTTTCCCAGTGCTGTGGCTTAGTCTTTTCATTCCCCACAGGCACTGTTGCTGTGCTTTTGCTCTTCTCTTCCTTTAGGACTCTACCATCGAAATCATGAACTCTGACTTAGATATGCTATCCTATGTTCCTCTGCCACCGTGTTTTCCTCTTGAGCTTAAAACAGGGAGTTTAAACAGGGTGCCTAAGGAAACTTTCTTATGCCCAGACTGGAACTACAAGCCTGGGAAAATGGCGCTGAATATTCCAGTAACTCAGAGGATGGAAGTCAAAGGCACTAGCTTCTACACTATTCCTGTTCGTTAGACTGTTTCAGAAGACAGGACGTAAGACTACCTTGCTTTGTACCTATGTTCATGGTTTTAGGTGAGAGCTGTATGTATCCCAGAGTTAGATTCACTCATGTCTGGAAAAATCAATGTCAATCTGGTCTGCTGGACCAGAACCACTTAGAGCCAAGTAGAGCTGACAGCCTTCACTGTCTATGATGCTCCTGGTATCCAAACTCCTTCCTGAAGGAATTCCCACCATTTCCAAGGCCTTTATGCACTGCCCTGGTCTCTTTTCTCAGCTGTGTGTATATGTGTGCATACACACATACCTGGTCTCTAGGGCCACATTTGAGTCCCTAAGATAAGACAAAAGACCATCAATATCTGCTCTCCAGAAACCCAGAGAAAAATGTAGATGAGTGCCCAGAATTTGGATGAAGGAAGCAAGCTAATGGAACGGACCTGGCAGACTTACTGGACCTCTCAGCCCTCACTGCTGCTTTAGGTGCTCTCCTTACCGCCCCTCTTACCCTAAGGTGCATCCTCCCCAAACATCCTTGCTCCAGCACGCCTCCATCCCAAGTTTACAAAGCCTGCCCACCTCTTCCAGTTAAAGCTTATTATCACTACAAACTAATGAAATTACCAAAACAAAAGGAAAATGAACTAAGGACTATACCCATATGATGGACCCTCCCCTACAAGAAAAAACAAATCACTGCCCATGAATAAATGTAACAACATAGAAAAATGATTATAAGACAGCAAATGAAAATATGTAATAAGAGCCCAAACTTGTTAAAGATAGTTTCGCAATAATGAAAAGATGAGAAGAAAATATACCAGATTATTAACAATGGCTGTCTCTAGGTGGTGAAATGATAGGTAATTTGCCTATTTTCCAAGCTTTCTTAAAAAAACAAAACAAAACAAAACAAAACAAAAAAAAAACACCAAAGAATAAAAAGCTTGGAAATTAAAAGAACAATTTTTCCTTCATATTCCTATCCTCCAAATCTCATTCCTGTCACCTTTCCTGATTGCTACCTTTTGTCATTTTCCTTTCCTCTGAACTTCTACACCTCAGAGTTTCTAACACATAATTTAGCACATGACTCTACATCGGCAAAGGATCCATCCAATTATGACTCTCACCTCCCCAGGTAGTCTGGCGGCTCCCAGGGGGACACAAGCAAAGGCTAGGTCTCCTCTTCTCTCTCCCCAAACTCTGCCCAGCCTGGCCTCCCCAGGGTTCTAAAACATTGAATTGTGGCTGAGCTAGGAAGTTTGTCAATAAGGCCTGATGAAGGAAGGCAAGAATACCCTATGAGGCAGACGTGAAGTGAGGCTGGGAGGGCCTTACCGCCATGACACACTTTGGGCACCGCCAGACACCCTTGGGAATCTCAGGCAGAGGAGGCAGCAGGCAGAAGATGTGGTAGTTGTCATCACAGCCATCACACAGCAGAAGCTTGTCATCCTCATCTCCTCGGGAACACATCCGGCACACATATGACTCAATCTGCCAGGAAAAGGAGGCAACGGTTCATCAAAGCCCTGTCCTCCAGACAGCACCCTAGTCCACAGAGCTCTCCATTAGAAACCCACCGTGCCTGCTGGCTAGATCATTCACAGCTCTGTTACAGGCTAATCGTGCTAGTTTTGGAGTTTAACTATATGCACATACCATCTCCCCCCAAAAAACTGGTAGAGCTGTGAGAGCAGTCTTTATCATTCAGTCATGAAATCTCCCATTTTTATTAATTCAGTAAACACTGAGCACTTACATGTTCAACACTGTGCTGGACTCTGAAATACAGCAATGAATAAGACATGACATCTGCCTTCTAAAGGCACATGGTATTCCAGAGACATATATTCATAAAAATTAAAGGGTAGTGTGGAAACTGCCACTATCAGTCTATAGAGGGTACCAGGGGAGCCTAGAGAAGGGAGCACTCAAATCAGCTGGAGATAAGGAGAATAGCTTTGAGGAATGACTTCACTGAAAAGGTGATACCTGACAATGACATTTGAAACTGACTAAAACCTGCAGGCAAACTAAAGTCTGGCTATGGGGGAGAGCACAGGGAAACTCTTCCAGGTAGAAGAGATAGCAGGTACAAAGGGATGGGGGAAAGAGAGCATGGTGCATCTCAGGGGAAAAAATGAACATACCTATAAGTAGTTCAGTGTGGCTATAGCAGAGGAGTGAGGTGGGCAGTGCTGGGGAATGAGGCTAGAGGTCAGCAGGGACTGGATCATGCATGATAATGAGGAGCTTAGCCTTTATCCTGAAGCAATGGAGGGAGCCTCCTTCTCTGGACCCTTCCAGCACTTCATGTTGACAGCACTTGATCACCCTTTCTCGTCCTTTGTTCCATGTGAGTTGGCCTTGGTTCCCCAATTAAGTGAGCTACCTGAGGGCAGGGCCCACCAGGCCCACTTTTCTGCTTAATGCAACCTGGTCCAGAGCCATGCTGGGGAAATGCTCGCTGAAGGGATGAGAAGCAGAGCATTAGGAAGTCAGGGCTGGGTCCTTACAAACTGGGCATTGCTGTGGTTCCTCCGCAGTCTCATGGTCATCTTGGTGCACGGCTCTGGGCTGTGACTCAGCTCCTCCTTGCTCTCCAGGAAGGTCTTAGGTGAGGTTGACTCCACCTTCACATCCCCGCCTGACTCCTCCTTCACCACTACGGTGGGGGGACACTCAGGCCCTTCCTTATCTGGGAGAGGGAAGAGTGGCTCTAAAGTACAGGTCTAGAACAGTCAGGGCCCCGCCTCCTCTCCCCAGGTGAGGCCATCCTTCACACTGCCCCAGCCTGTCAGGCCTCACCTTTCTTCCGCAATGTCTTATCCTTGGCCATGAGGCCCAGGCCCATCATCTTGGGGCCTGCCCCATAGATCTGCAGCTTCTTCAGCTCCGGATTCTTTTCAATGTCTTCCTCCGTGGGTTCCGGCTGGGAGGGGAAAAAAAGGAAATGAATTAAGTCTTCTATCTGAGGCAAACTGCTCCAACCTAAAAGAATGATAGCTTGGACTATATATTGCTTGAGCTCATGCCAGGAGTCAGAAGCAGGCCGGCTGCTTTTTGGAGACTAGGGTTAAGTGAGCTCCCCCATTAGCTCTCTCTTGGAAAGAAATTAAGGTGGAATTTCAGCTTTCCCAACTGTAAAATGAGAATATTAAGTCCTACCTTCCAAGGAGGTTCACAAAGGGGCTTGGGGAGAACACAGAGAGAGAAATCTAACAGTGTCTGGCACTACCAGTAGATGGCAGTGACTAATATTACCTACTATACAACATGCTCCGGTGAGCCCAGGGACAATGTCCATCTTGTTCCTTCTTGTATCCCCCAGTGCCTAGAACAATACCTGGCACATAAGCTGCTGCCTCAAGCTAGGATAGAGGTATGAGGGAAAAGAGCTCTAGCCCTAGGAGCAGAGTGAGTCTGGAAAGAACAAGACAGGTAAGAAAAAAAGGCAGACACAGAAAAAGACAGTGAATGAGCAGATCAAGACACAGCTCAGAAGTTCAGCTGAGAGTGAAGGAGAAAGATCAAGAAACCGGGGTGGGGGGGGGTGGGGGGGGGGCACACCACTGCTCGGAACTCAGGAAAATAGAGTGAAGGGAGAGTAAAACAGGGAACAGAACTCTGGTCAGAACTTTGTGGACTCCCATCACCACCCCCAAAGCTCTAAGTTAGAAGTGGAGTACTCACATCAGGCTGCAGCCTCTTGGCCCGCCGGCCATAGCTATTGAACTTGGAAGGCTGGACAGACTGTCGAAGGGGGATACTGTGGGGTTTGTACTCCTTGTCCTTTTCCTCATTATCAAATGGACGTGTGTTGCACTGCTGGGGACAAGTGACGAGTAAGGGTCAGGGAACGGGGCCCCGGCCACCATCAGTGACTCCTCTCTATCCTTACCTGATGGCAAACAAAGTTGTGGAGCTGCACCTGCCTGACCCGCAACAACAGGCCCTGTTCCACTGGTCGTTATCAACGACACCAGCACACACTTTGAGAATTCTTCTCTTACCTTTGCTTATGTCATTCCACTTTCAAACCACCTCCCACAACCACCTCCCTAACTAAATCAGATGCCATTTTTTCCCAGACCTCTCCAGCCCAAAATGTCTCTCCCTCCTATTCCTTTATCAGTTAAAACCTTGTCACATATTGGATAGTAGGCTCATTCTGTGGGCGACCCCAAGACGTGTGACCCTGGGCAGTATGGGAAGAGTATAAGCATCACTAGAAAAGGGTAGAGTCTAGCTCCCAGGTCTCCAGCCCACTGAACCAGTTCCATTAAGAGCAAGTATGAGAAATCTGCATCTGGTGTGGGGGAAAGCCTTCTTCCACCCCAGCCTGGCATCCTTACCACCAGGTTGGCTCCAGACTGGTACATCTCATAGGGGTAAACGATGCGTTCATAGTGGGAGCGTAGCAGGGAGCCTATGTTTTTGCCTGGTGGGTAGTTGAGGCGCTGGGCCACCCGGGCCCACCGACGGTCTTTGCAGATGGCTTCATAGCCACCTTCCTCCACCACGATCTGCAGGGACAAGCAGGAAGGGATGTGGATGTGCTGTGTGTATGTACATAAGGGAGTAGGCCTGCAGAAAGGGTGATGAGGACAACTCCAGCCCCTTACCTCACTGGGGGCTAACCCCTCCTCCTACCACCACCGATCAGATTCAGATTGCAGTAAGAGATGCCAAGAAGTTCTGGTGACACATGTGTTACCAGACTGTGCCCCTTCCACTGCAGCCTAGAGATCTAATATCCAAACCAAGGGAGTCCCCAGAGTATCAAGGATATTAAGGGGTAGGGAGGGTTTTGAGAAAAACCTTTTCTTACTTTGCTGAGGCTGTAGAGGTCCAAGATCCGCCGTTCTACATTGGGAATCTTTAAGGAGGAGCCCTGGATTTCCCAGAATTTGGCAATCTGGTCCAAGTAGTTCAGCTTCACTCTTGTTTGGGCCTGGAAAAGAAATGGCTCAAAGAGGCTGGCCTCCCCCTCCACCTGACCCCTGTCTTCTGGCCTAATTTTAGAAGAGTTGAAAGGGCATACAGAGCAGCTCACCATCCAGGGTTTCTCCCATGAAATGGGTCCCAAAGTGTAGGCAGTGCTTAGCCCACCTCTCTCATCTCTGCCACCGTCAATAGGAAAAGCCCAACAGAGAAGGTCACGGCACAAGGCCAAAGCTTTACATACACACCCTCTCAATCTCTGTCAGGGTTGTGTATCATCATCTCTTCTACAGAGAGCCTCTGTTGCCTTAAGTCAAACAGCAGGTACCAAGAGACCCAAATGTCAAGTAAGTTTTAGCCGTTCCCTGCTGATTTGCTGTATAGCCTTGAACAAATTGGTTCTACTCTCTGGATCTCCATCTACTGATTATAAAAGGAAAATAAAATAATTGCCCAGTCCACTTACCCCAGAAGGGTGGACTTACAAGAAAAACAATGGAGGCCTTCTGGAATATCCAAAACTACATCTAAGTTCTTGGCATGTTTCAGAGATTGAAGGCTCCAAAAGAGCACATTTACCTCTTCTTATGCACCACCAAACTTGTCCCGTGGGGGCTTGATGGTTGAGAGTATATGCTGGAGGCAGACTGGCCTGAAGAACTAAGATAGTGTACCAAAGCGGCGCTGGGACCTGGCCAAACCAGGACTTGCTGAGGGCCAAGGATCCTGGGAACAAGGCATGTACCATGCTTCCCTGAAATTTCAGTGGCCCAAGAAAGACTCTCCAAAGCCCCAAGTCTAGAAACACCTTGCACTGGTCGGAGGGCCTGATTCTAGGGAGAACTAGAGTCCTTACCATTCTCCACCTTGCTTGGATCCTATTAGAGGAATAGAAACAGTTCTATTTCATAGATGGGGAAAACTAAGGTCTGTTTGTAGAAATAAACAAACTATGGCTCTTTAGCTATGAGAACCTGGAAGAGGCCAGGAACTCTACTCCCTCCACTTTAACCACTTAGCTTTCTAATCTTGGCCTCATCCTTGCTCTTCCTCATCATTAGCCAGCACAGTACCTCTAAAAAATCCTACTCTTGTCCCATACTAGGTAACATCATATAGCACTTAGCTGTACCTTCACAGACCTAGTCAGATGCATTTCTTTTTTTTTTTTTTTTTTTTTTTTTCAGATCCATTTCTTTAAGGAACTTATAACCCCTTCATGAGAGGACTTTTGGTCTGACCAGGACAGCATACAGACAGACTCTAGAATAGTGGTTCTCAATGAGGAGAACAATTTTGCCCCCTACTCCCACCACAGGAGACATTTAGCAATGCCTGGAGATATTTTTGGTTGCTGTAACTGGGAAAAGATATTACTGGCATCTAACAGGTAGAAGTCGGAGTGCTGACAAATATCCTACAATATATCGGACAGTCCCCCCACAACAAAAAATTATCTGGGCCAAGATGTCAATAGTGTCAAGGCTGAGGAACTGTGGTCTAGAAACAAGTAAGGCTTTAGGTCATGGGTTTCCAGTTGGCCCTAATACGCCCTCTCCCCAGGACATCTAGTAAGGTTTGTGGATATATAACAATGACTGAATAGTGGTAGCAAACTTGTAAACTACATCTTCTGTGGGAAACTCCAGGATCCTCCCTGGAACTGGCTTCAAAGCACCCACTCTCATTACCCCCAGGGCATTCTCAAGCCCTTAGTGGAGAACTTCCCCTATCCATGCAAAGGGCCTGGACTTCCTGTACAGAACAAAAGGGAGAGGGAAAAGCCTGTCTGCCTAACCCCTGTTCAAATTTATAACCACTCTAGCCTCAATACAGACCAGTTCTTGTGTTGTTTCTGCCTATCCACCTCATGTCCCACCTTATCAAGCCCCATAGAAGGAAGCACAGTGCTGTGGATGAATTGGATAATGAGGCCACACTCAGCTGGCCAAGAAAGAAAGGGCTCAGCCAACCCATTTCCCTTTTGTTGACTCAGGTATGGTACATTAGCCGACAGGAGTCTCAGAAGTAGCAAACCTTTAGGGAAACGGAGATACCCAGTCTTTGAGCTATCAGACTGGAGATGCTAAATGCTCCTGCTCTTGGTTATATACAGAGCTCTAAAGCTTCCTCCATGACCTCCATGCAACTTCACAGAAGAGAGAATAAAGGCCAAGTCGGGTAAAGTACCTTAGCCTGAGAAGGAATGAGGGAAGTGGGATCAGAGCTCAGGTATTCATTCGCCCAATCCCGCCATCAGCTGCTAGTCTTCTCACCTCTAGTTCATTCAGCCTCTGGATTCGGGGTGTAAACCTGAAGTTGTCCACTTCTACAGCAAAGGGTGGCTGCCAGTCCTGGGGGAGGGGGGGGGAGTTACAGAGGGGAAAGGGAGTTGGGTTATTCCAGCAGAGTGTAAGACCAGAGGGTACCACAAGCGGCTCAGTATCCCATTCGTGCCTCCCCAGACCTCTGGCCACCCGACTCTTTAACCTGGCAAACACCCAACCCACTACCCACTGCCCAGGATTCACGACAGGGCCCTAGCAGCCCCTCAAGTCCATACTCAATGCCCTAAGCACATGTCCTGGAAAATTTCTCCCAAGTCCTTCTCAACAGTACAGTGCCTAGATTTCAAGAAATAGAGATAGGGGACCCAAAACAGTTGACCCCAAACTCTCCCTACATCAACATTAACTCCTTATTCCCCAGGCATGTGCTATAGAACACAGGCTAGAACTACTGGTGAGCACAAAGGATCTGGAGTCAGAAGACTTTGGTTCATGTTCTAGCTCTACTACTTATGAGCTATGGGATTTTTACCTTTCTGGGCCGGTTTTCTCATGTAAGGCAGGAATATGAACACTTGCCCTGGCTTCCTCATAAGACTGATATGGAAAATTAAACTGGTTTTCAAATGAAAATGAAAATGTTATCCCCAAAGGAATTGTCCTTAAGACTTGATATTTTAAGCTGACCCCACCACCTAATACACATGCACAGCAGCTCAGCTCCGATCCTAGCAGGATTTAAAGGTTCGGGCCTTTAACGTCTGTTCTCTCACTTTAAAGGGCCTGAGACAGACACTGCAGGGAAAAGCAAGAATCTGCATCACTCACCCAGTCTGGAAGGTTTCCTGTGGGTCCTCTCTCAAACACCTGCCCAGTACAGGAAGAGGCAGGGGGTGGGGGGTGGGGGGGACAGGGGAGATAAGTGATGGAATACCCAACTGTGGTGGCCAATGGGAGAATTTGGAGAGGAAGGAAGTCAGGGAAAGATAATGAAAAGGGTGGGGAGGGTGACTCTGTCCTGCCAAGTTTAAGCTTGTTGTGTCCTACCCAAAGGGTGGCTATGGGGAGCCCCTCACTGATGGCCTCCCCAAACCTTGCACAGTCCTCTCCTCCCCAGAGCCTCAGCTCCTGGGGAGTGGTAAAAAGAACCTTGAGTAACCCATTCATTTTATGAATGGGGAAAATGAGGCCCAGAGAAGAAATGCGGTTTCTCCAACATCACATGCTGATTTAGTGGCGGAGCCAAGACTAGAACCCATGTCTTCTGACCTCCAGTCCAAGGCTCTTTGCACTACACCAGGATACCAGTGTTCGTACACGCACACACATGCATACATATGGAAGTGGGAGGTAGTAAAAAAAAAAAAAAAAAAAAAAAAAAAAAAAAAACCTGTCGGCCTCTTCTGCACACTTTCTTTTAGAACAGAGGCCAGAGGACTCTCACTTGCATGCACATATAGTCCCCTCAACCCCTCAGCTGAGAGAGGTTTGCAGCAAACACCTGGGGCTCAGTGAAGCACGGGCAAATTAAAAAAAAAAAAGGAGAGAGATAGAGACAGGGAGAGAGAAGACTAAAATGGTATGTCTCATGCCCAGACAAGCGCCCCATGTCCTCTTGCCAGCCATCAGTAGGGCAGTCCCCTTAGTACAGGTAGAAAGGGATTCAACCTCAAAACTCCAGGCACCCTTCTTTTTTTGCTGAATCGAGTTCTATATAAGTACAGCATCAAGCAACCTGACAGGAAATGGCAAAACTGAATCCTAGAGAAGGAGCTGTGGGTGCAACAGATAGGTGTGGAAGGTCCAGCAAACCTCCCTGCCCTGTTCTCCATGGGACCTATGAGCTCCCTCATCCTGCCTTTGTCTCATACACCTGTGTGCCAAACACACCGGTATTATCAGGATGGTGATTAAAAAGTTGGCTACGTGATACAGGAAGCAAGGCCCTTCCAAGATCCCCTGGGTCTACTCCGGGTACCAACATTCTCCTCCTACCCATCTTCCCCAAGACTAGCAGTCAACCATCTAGCAACTCAAAACCCAAATCACCCTTCCCTTAGGCAAACCTCCAATTTCCAAGCACCCACCCATACAAGGTTCCCACTGTGGGCCCAAGCACAACTTGGGTGAGTGCTTCAAATTCCAGCCAAAAGGCCTGGCTGCCTAAAGGTGGCGTAGGAGCAGCCCTACAGGAGGAAAAAAAAAACAAAACAAAACAAAAAAAACTGAACAAAACCAAAGAGACCAGGTTTCCAGGACTGGAGGAAAAGAAAATACACTATTGGGGTAAAGAGGAGAGGAGAAGCATAACAAAAGATGGCCCCTTGCAGGTCACGCGGGGGGGGGGGGGGGTTCCCCCCCTCTCTCCCCCTCTCCCTCTTTCTCTCTCTCTCTCTCTCTCTCTCTCACACACACACACACACACACACACACACACACACGTGTCACTTTTTCCCTTCCCGGTCCCCTAAGGAAGGGTAACACCTGCACGAGGCCAGCCTGCCCGTAAGTTCAAGGCAGAAAAATAGAAATACAGGCCTCAGCCACCCCCTGTGTCAGATATACTTCTTTCCCACAGGCATGCTGGACCACTCCAGGGAGTGCCTCCTTGAGGCTGCCCAGGACTCCAACCTCTCCTTTCTGCTTAGTGCCTTCCTGACTTCTAACTACCTAATGCCACTCATTCACCATGAACAAGGATACCTTAGAGATCAGTGGCCAGGCTCCAACTAGGAAAAAATTGGTTTACGCAACACCTCCCAAAAGATCCATTTGAAACTAGCCTAGATCTGTGGCTGAACACCAGAAAACACCAAGTTGGATAAGGAGGCCTGTGGTGCCCTCCTCAGGTGGCAGTCAGGCTTCCTATCCCTTTTCAGACGGGAGACGCCCACTCAAAAACACCCTGTTCCAAACTCAATTCCTGCCTTTGGAATCCCAAGTGGCGACTGAGCAACACACATCATCATTTCTCCTCCATGCCAGCAAGGTGGCAGCCTATCCTAGCCCTTGGGGGACTTCTTGCAGCCTGAAGCCAGGCCTAAGAACAAAGATATGCCCTTTGTCATTGACCTCTGGGAATCGAGTGTTCCAAAGGAGACAGACTTCCATAGCTCCATTCTGTTTTTGGAAGTCCAAGAATACCCTTTTGTCTGGGACCTGCTATATCCTGGGACAGAACACCATACAAATCTGAGAAGGACCCATACCAAGCTGCCAAGCTGACTGGTCCAAGCCTATCCGTAGAAGTCAAGGCTGGGGGGTGATACGCAGGGAAGGATATTGCCTTCCACTAGGAAAAGAAGGGGACAATTCCCTAAACCTATCTCAGGGGAGCCAGAGAGAACGTTCCCAGAGATTGATTTCCTGACTGATCTGCCAGGACCTTATCATAGATGGATTGGTCTGGCAGGGTGTGAGTAAATATGAATCAACCCACATAGAAGCAAACCAATGACCACATCAAACACCTTCGCAGTCACAATAATTACCACTTACCTAGCACCTACTACACAGACTCTACCTAGTTTAATCCAATTTTCAAAATAACCATTCACGGGACTCATTTCACAGGCTCAGAGAAGTTAGGTTATTTCTCCAAGGTCACACAGCTGGTAAGCTGCACAGAATTTTGAACTCAGGTCTGTCTCCATTTACACCTGTGGTCTTTCCACTACACCACACTGCCTGCCTTAAGGGAAGCGATGACAATAAACGGAAAGATGGCCTTATTCAGTGCAGCCTTGACCTGGGTGGTCCAGGGTAACTAAGAGATGTGCAGGTACTTCTCTGAACGCTCCTCGGCCCACTCGGCATCCCTTTTTTGAACCTTACCAAGAATGAACCTAAAAGTCGGAGTGGGAGTGAGGGTGGGTATCTGACCCCAGATCCCTTGAGGGCTTCATACCACGAGAGGACCCTAGCCCCATCACCCTTTCTCCGACCCACCGCCACATCCACAGCAGTCCCAGCAATCCCGTTTCCCCACACCTCGAGATGCCCTCCGCCCCAGAATTCTCAGCCAGCTACCCTAGCTCTTCATCCCCGGCCTCGCCTGCGGCGACCACAGACCCCGGGCCTTACCGCGGGTGGGCGGATCTTGCAAATGCCGGACTTCTCGGCGATGGGCCTTATTTTCGCGATGTAGCCTAGAGGGTCTCGGAACTCGGCCCAGCTAGGCTCGAACACCGGGCACTCCGGCGGCGGCAGGAAGTCGTCGGATCCCGGCTCCATGGTGGGCCCTAGAACTGGAGGGCTCGGACCACCCTTAAGGACTCATGGCGGACGCCGCTGTATGAAGCCGAGGCACTGCTCGGGGACTAGGCCCTACGCGGGGCGGCCGCCGCCCGCCGAGGGCTTTGGGGGGCGTGTAGCTGCTGCGCTCCGAGAGGCTCAGGCTGGCGCTACTGCTACCGCCTCTTCGTCCTGCTCTGTTCCTTCCAAACTCTGCCGCTGCCTCCCAACTACTGTAGCCTTCAACACGACAGTTACCTCCTTGCCGCCGCGGCCTTCACCGCCGCCGCCGCCATCTTGGTTTGTCAGCGTCTCCCCCCCCTCCTCACCACAACAAACCGGATCCTTCCGCGGTGTGTCCCTCCGAGCCTCGTGTACGTTGCGTGAGGCCAAGCCCTAGGAAACTTTCATCCCGTGGGGACTGAGCTGAATCTGCAAGTGTGGGTTCCCTATTTGGAAGCGGGAACTCAAAAGTACCTCCCAGACTGAGAGCAAGTAGTCCACCTCGGCGGCGGAGGAGCAATATTGTAATTAAACCGCCGGGTCCTTTTTCCGGATGGACCGGCGGCGCACGTTTAAAGGCCAGTGGTGCGCATGCGCGCTACGAATTCAGACCGGAAGAGGAGCTGGCGTTGGTGGGTGGTGGGCCCAAACTGGCTCCCCCTCTATGACCTCAGCTCTGGCCCGAGCCCCGCCCCAACATTTTCTTCTTCAGGGTCCTTCCGGTGTGGGCCAAAGAAGGCGGCTTTGGGTGCTTGAATACGAGGGATCCCTTATTCTGACAAACAGGTTGGGAAAGACATAGGGAGTTCCCAGCTCTAGGCACTGACACCTCTGAAAGAAGGAGAGCAAGATGCTGCTCACCCCCTGGGGATTATGGATTTTGGGAATGCTGGGTCCCAGGGAAAGGAAGGAAATATTTATTTCATCCAAGGTTATGTGTAGAAGCCTCTCAGAGATGGGGCTTCCATTCATACCCCCCAACGAGTCATTGTCAGTCAGCATTTTAATGAACACTTTCAACTGTTCTGTATGCACTTTTATTGTGTTCACATTTGTGGAATGTACTATAAAACATGCTCGAGTGTATATATATTTTAACTGTTGGGTGTTTAGCAACAGCATATTCATCTATCGCCTACTAGTGCCTACTGTATGGAACATATACCATTTGTGAGCCTACAGTGTACTTATCAAACATCTGTGTACATGGGTTGTATTTTTTGTGTATAACACCTGTCATATGCATTTGAGTACCTATTATGTATGCATCTACTCCTATTGTGTGCGTGACCATTGAGCGGTTTCTGAATAGGTTTATTGCAACTACTTTGAATATCAAACCAGCACTTTGCCCACACATCAGGCATCTCCTGCATTTGAGGATATTTTTCATTGGTTGTGGGACTATTGCACACAGGGTGAACACCTACTACGCACATATTAGAGTACTTGTGTACGTGCTGATTAAATGCTTAATTTGTGCCCCCCCTCCCCCGCATCAGACTGAATTTCTTAAGGGCAGGAACCATGTGGCTTTATATGTCCTTAGCACTTGGCATGGTAAGCAGTAAATGTTGAGTAAACAAAAGAAAAATGAGTATATATTTTTGAGTATCCTTAGTATATATTGACTGAAAATAATATATGCTCTTTGCAAAGACTTCCTGTGTATAATAAGCATCTGTTACAAGCTTAAATATGTTTGAAGCAGGAACAGTTAACTGTACCATGTCCCAGTTAGGTACATCATTCTACCTGCTTCAGGGCTGAGCTGAAGACATCCTGATAGAGCAGCACACACCACTAGGAGCTCACACTGTAGGATCAGATAGGCCTAATTATTTTAATTATTATTAATCTTTGCAATTTCCCTTAACCTTTGTCCTGGGAAAGATGTAGGTCAACTTAACCATTCTGTAGATGAGGAACTAAATTCTAGAAAGATTAAACAACTTGTCTACTGTTACATGGGAAGTTGCTAAACTCCTGGTCAAATGCTCTTCCTATCATTTGCTCTCACTAGGAATAGGACAGGCAGAAGGGTGAGGAGAATGCAGAAGGTGGGAAATATGTCAAATTCTAGGCTGAAGGAAGTTCAGCCTTTCCATCTAGATGCAGCTCAGCAAAGGGCAAAGAACATAAATCAGGAGTCAGGAGACCAGGTTCAGGACCTCAGTTCAGCCCACATGCCTGAGGTCCTGAGCCCAGACACCACCCCCAGCATCCTGGAAGGGCGAATGGAAATTGCACAGAATCTTTAAAGCCAGTGAGATCTAATTCATTCATTCATGAATATTTATTAAATTCCTCTTATGTACCAGGCACTTTTCTGGGCTCTGGGAATATAATAGTGACCAAGATGGATAGGGGCCCTGCTTTCCTGAAGCTAGCATTCACCAACAGAGGTCTGCCGGATACTTCTTCTCCCTTAGCCTTGATTTTCTCATTTATCCAATGAAGCTCTATAATCCCTTCCTCACAGAGTAGTTATGAAAATTAGAGATAATGATAACTGCCATTCATCAAGGGCCTAGTGCCATGAAATAGGTATAGTTATCCATGTTCTGCACATAAGTGGGCTGAAGCTCAGGTAAGTATAAACTTATCATGTCATATGTAAGTGGCAGAGCTGGTATTCAAACCCAGACCTGTCTGCCTGTAAAAGTCTCAGATGGTGCCCTCTACCCCCACCCTGCAGCCCCAGTAAGGTGCTCAGGAAACGGGTTCCTTGCCCAACCCTCTGGTCTTGCTGGAGATCAATCCGCATCTGGCCACTGCAGAGTTAAGATTTGGGAAGCACCAGGGAGCTCACCCTGGGCCTCACCCACCCACCTGGTAGAGAAAGTCTGGCGCAGAGCTGGTGCAAAGCAGTGATTGAGCTCTCCACCACACACCCCATCCATGTTTTCTGAATGGACAGGATCAGAATGACTTTGTACCTTACTTTTTTGATTTGTAAAATAGGATCCCTTTTAGTTCTGATGTGGGTATGAGCTATGAGTTCTGACTCCTGAAGAGCTCTGGAATCCATCCTCTCCTTCCCTTGCCATTGTCTAACCTATTCCCCAGAGAGCCATTTCCTATCTCTAGCCTGTATTATTAAAAGAGCCTCCTCAAGGTATTAAGGTATTTGTGTGAATTCATGGATATATACGCACAAAAAACAATAAAACATATTCAAAATAATGACAATTCCAGATGAATTATGACAGTGGATTATAACTCATTGAAGAGTGGAATAAAAATCCATGACTTCACACTGATATACATAAATAAAATGAGGGAAAGGGAAAGCTTTTCTTTCAAGGAAGGATGGAGTAAGTAGATCCTCAATAGATGCTCAGACTTTTTCCAAGTAAAAAAGTAAACTCTTAATTAAAACATAGCTATAACACTGAAATCTTGGCCCAAATCTTGGTTCTTAAATGCCATTCTCTACTAAAAAGAACCAGGGCTCCTTGGAAAAAGTGGCTGATTCCAAGACTAGGGCAAGGAAAGTACATGACGGGGCTGGAGCATCTTGTAGTGCCAGAAAACAAGGAAGTGCTCAAAAAAAGGTGGAGACCTGCCAAAAGTACACAGCAGCCAGCTCCCGGAGGGCCTCCTGCTGGCCAGATCTGGGGCATTTTGAACATCATAATAAAGAATGATACTAATGTGTTATAACCCATTGAATACTATAGACAATCAAGAGTCCACAAGGATATAAACAAATACTTGTAGAAGAAGGGAAAGTTCTCCCTTAGAGTGGAAAGCCAACTAATCCATGTCAAAAGAATGATGGCATTTGAAAATCACCACTTGGCAACCTGGAGAATCATCAGTGAATACTCAAACTGGTGGGTGCAAGTTTGAGGAGAACGGGATATTTATATGATGTCGATGTAGCTCTCCACAAGATGCTCATTTATTACAAAGAGGAAAACAGTAACTGTGCAATGGGGACACTAGGTCTAGTTCAATGTGTCACCGGGTCTTACTTAGGTCCTCATGAGGCTCAGGTGAAAAAACGTATTGGCAACAGAGGAATGAGGGTATGCTGCCTGCCAGCCACTGTGCTTCAGGATATGCCAGGCCTACCACCTGGGCTTCCCTCTCTCATTCCTTCCTCACTATGCCACTAACACATCACACACTCACACCCCTCCAGGCGTTTGTATACACTGTTCCCTCTGACAGATGCCCTTCCTTATCAGGGTAATTCCTATTCACCTTTGAAGACTCGGCTAAAGGGGCAGTTCCTTCCTTGCCTGCCCATCACCCACCCCAAGCTGGGTTTTCCCTCTTCTTTGCACCCCCTCATCCATGCTGTGCTCCCTTCTGGGCCTGTACTTGTTATACCACATGGACATTATCCCCGCCAGGCTGTTCACTCCTGAAGGTCTTGTTCTGCTCTAATATGGTAGCCACTATCCACACGTGGCTATTTATATTTAAATTTAAAAACTCAGGTCCTATGTTGCTGTAGCCACATTTCAAGTGCCCAAGAGCCACATGTGCTAGGGGGTATTGTACTGGACAGTGCAAATACAGGACATTTCCATCATCACATAAAGACTTATTGGACAATGCTAGTCTAGGACAAAGAATGCTGTGAGAGTCTAGGACCTTTGTCTTTTGTTGTGTGTTGTCTGTTGCCATCTACATTCCCAAAGAGATTGGCAGTAGAACCTTTGATAGCCGGACAGCCACTGGGCTTCTTGTCTTCAGGCCCTCAAACAAATGGGGAGGTGAGGAGCAGAATTACCCCTCCACAGTCTGGATGGTGAGGCTCCGGGGAGTGGGGGTGGGAGGGTGAGGGTGCAGGGTCAGGAACAGCCCAGTGCTGATGCTGCAATGAGGAGGGAACAGGAGAACATAGGCAAGAGCTGAAGGAGGCATGAAGAGGTCCCAGGGGGCCCAGAAGCTTGGGACACAGGTTGCACCAATCAGTAAATCAACCAATTCAAAGGTACCTGACTCTAGAAAGAACTATATATTCATTTGAATCAACAAAATTTCAGCGTCATCTGTGCTGGGCAATGCTCTGGACAGCGATGATTCAGACCATCGTCGCTCTTGAGCCACTTATATGGCCTGGTGGGGGAGAAAGATAACGAAAGATCTCAGAGGATGTAATCAAGGGCCCATTTTGTGAGGGATGGGTTTTTTAAAGCCCATCTCACAAGAATGAGAAACTCTTCATCAGGGATGTTGGGGGGAGCCCCTTTGGTGGGGGTGCAGGGAGGCACAGGTAAAATACAGAACTGGGAAATTACACACAGGCCTTCTCAGGGAACAGTGAGTGGGTGGTCAAAGTGTGAGTGAGGAAAGAGGATGAGGAGATCAATTGGGGCCCTGCGGTGGAGGACCTCCAATGTCAAGACAAGGAGTTTGCATTAGTTTCTGTAGGTGGCAGAGAACAGCTTACTGTGTGTCCGGCAGGAGGGAAGCATTTCACATGCATCTATTATCAGTTTCCCTACAAGATTATTATCCCTGTCTTACAAGTGAAAGACCCAGCTCAGAAGGGCTAGGTAACTTGCCAAAGGCAACATAGTCGGATATGTGACTGAGCCTGGATTTGAGTGCAAAAGGCTCAGCCTTGGGGAGACAAAACCGGCATCTGGCATCACCTTGAAGGTGGGAGAAGGGGGAGCAACCAAAGGCAGTCCAGCTTGGCCCACCAGGGAAGAAACCAACCAAAAAAAATACTTATTGGATTTCATTCTGGCACCTCTGTATCTAAGCTCTTCAAAAGCTCAGAGTGGGTCCCCGAGGAGGCATCAAGTGGCTAGACAGTCCCAGCTGCTTCTTCCATTCGAATGTGCAGGCAAAGAGGCAAACTGAGCCACTGTCCAAGCTGCTAAAGAGTGGGGCCATCCAAACCATTCCCTAGAAGGCACCAAAAATGTTTACTGACTGCTGCTTCTGGGGACCCTGCTGAGCCCAACCAAGAGCCAATGCTCTGCCCCCATTTCTCCTGTGCTCCCCAGGATATAACTAGTAGGGTTGGAAACATGTTCATTTCCTAGGGAGGCAGTTTGGAGGGCTGGACAGTAGCCTGGCCTAGAACTCAGGAACCCTTGTTCTGACTTGTATAGCCTTGGAAAAGACCTTTCCTTTCTCTGGACTTGTCCCCTGCCTTGTAAACTGAAGAGAATCCAGCTATTTGTTATCTGAGGACCTAAGTGGATACACATAAGAGCTCTTATAATGTATCTAGCCTCTGGATGCCTGGCCCAGGTCACCTACTACCCCCGTTGTTACGCTGCCGGACCTCCCTCTCAAGGACAGAAACATGGCTTGCTGTGGAGGGTGGGGAGTGCCCCAGGGTAAAGCCAGGCCAGCCACAGGAAGGGTAAGCATAGATGGCACAAGAGCAGAAGGAAGTCTCCGACCTGTGAAAGGAAGAGCAGGGAAGTAACTTCCCGAGCACCTACTCCATGCTTTTGGCTTGACATTCATCCGTCCCTGCATGTCATCATCCCAACTCCACGTGGCAACGGCTTATCACCTTTGATTTTAAAGTAAGAAGACTGAGACTGAGAGGGTGCTCTTCCCAAGTGTGCATGCCTCAGAAGGGAAAGCTTCAGGATTTGAACTGGATCAACTCCAGAGCCCACATCCTTGCTGCTGTCACCTGGGCAGCTAATGAGCTGAGACAGGGAAACCTCCCTCTTCCCCACCTCCCACCCAACCAAGGCATTTCACCCACCCAGCTGCCTGAGCTGCTACCCTTAGCTCCTTACCTCTCTGGGCTAAGGCCTCTTTCTCCATGGGCTCCACCCAGGGGGAAGGGGCATAAGTAGGAGGCAGAGGCGGGAGGTGAGCACAAGGTCTTTTATGAGGCATCAAATATACATTCTTATATACAAGGAGGAAAAAAGACAATGCCTGAACCCCAGCTCCTCTCCATACAGCCCCTCCGGCTGCTGCCCTCCCCCACCCCAAGCCCCTGGGTCCTTGGACCTTCATACAGCCAGGCTCTGTCTGTCTGTACTGCAGCCCACTGTGGAGGGGGGAGAGGGAGGCAGGAGCTGAGAAAGGAGCTGGATATGCAGGGCAAGAAGAGGAGCTGGGGTTTGTAAAAAATATATTTATAATAAATAAACAGGGCTGTAAAGGGGCTGGAGAGGCAGCAGACATTTTGATGGACAGAAGGACTCAGGCATCCTGGCTCCCAACCCCTGCTCTGATGGCTTCAATCTGCCTCAGGAAGGAACATCATGGGCTTATGGTGGCCCTCTGGGAGCCTCTCTCCCCAGGGCTGATGCAGGGTGCCCTGCCCCAGCGAGGTGTATGTGGGCAAGATCTATAAAGTGCATTGTCTTCAGTTGTAGACGGGGGAGGTATAAGGGAATGGGGGGGCATGCAACATGGGTGAGGGAGGGCAGTGCCCTTCTCATCCTAGACCTGAGCACCCCCCTCCAAAACCTGTCTGGACTTTGATCAAGCTGAAGAGGTCTAGGCTGGGGCCCACTGGAGAGAGGACAGAGGCTGGCTCTGGAGAGGAAGCGTTGCCCCTTGCGGAGGGTGGGGGGAGGCCCCCCCACCCCAGTGTTAGTGGGGGCCCACCCACTGAGTGCACTGATAGCCCCATTCCTCCAGCAGGTGGAGAGACACACGGAGGGATCTAGCCAGGCCCTGAGGTCTGAGAGAGCTGAGCCAGCTAAGGTTTGGCCACAACTCTACAGAGCTCCCTCCTAGGCCCCCATGGCTAGAGGTGCTCTGGGGAAGCCTTCACCCTCACTGCTCCTGACACCTACCTGCCCTTCTCTACCAGCTAGAGCTGACAGGTCGCTCACATTGGTTCTCAGGCCTGAGGCCACCTCAGGGAGTGGGGAGTGGGTGGGGGAGTGGAGAGAGGAAAAACAAAAAGGTCAAGGATCTCCGAAAGGTCCTCACCACTCCCCAGAGCTTGAGAGCCCTGTGTCCAGGCTTTAAGTGGCAAAGATCCTTGAATCTGGAAGGAAACCCCATGGCAACTGTTGGGGGTTAGAGGAAGGGTGCCGAGACAGGGAGGAAGTGGGGAGGAGGACATCTCTATGTGTATATATATTTTGGAAAAACCAGGGAATCTCTTGTAGAATCCCCAGACCTCCCTGGGCCCCAGCTCACTCCCTCCATTCATCATCAGACCACGGTGCTGATCCGGCTTGGCTTGGCCTTGGGGTTTGCACTGGGTGGGTTGGCCGTGCCAGGGGGCCCAGAGGCGTGCAGTGGGCCATGGGGGGAGGTGGGTGGCAAGGGCGAGTGTGGGGTGTGGGGGGAGGGTGGGGGCAGGGGTGGGTAGGAAGGGTGGGGCGGGATGGGTGAGTGCGGTGACAAGGGTGACTGGGGGTGGTGAGGGTGGGAATAGGAGCCTCCTGGTGGCCGGGATCCAGGGCCCCCAGTGGCCCCTGCTGCTGGCATCATCTGTGGGTGGTGGCTGAAGATGAAGTGCTTGGGGCCCTGTTTGTGGGCTGGAGGGTGCTGGGGGGCAGGACTGTACAGAGGCAATGGGGATGTGGGCTGGTGCAGGGGGTGGCGGCCATGTGGAGCAAACTGAGGGTGTCCTCCAGCCCCCCGTCTGGGCACCCTGCCTGGCCGGCCCAAGGTATAGTGCTGGGGGCCTGGGACTGGGCCGTGGGCGTGGAAGTGGCGATGTGGCCCCACAGGTGGGGCCGAGGCGGGAGGTGGTGGAATGGAGCCCAGCTGGGGCAGGGGTGGGGGCTGCTGAGGAGGTGGGGGGAGAGGAGGTTGCTGGGGTGGGAGGTAGGGTGGTGGGGCAGGGCCTGGTCCTTGGCAATATTGGGCATGCAGGGCCTGGAGCTTGGACTGCCCATCAGGTAGCACTCCCAGGCCACCATGGCTATGACCGTGGTGGTGGTGGTGGTGGTGGTGGTGGGTGGAAGAAGCAGATGAAGAGGAGGCAGAAGCCTGGCCTGTTGGCGGCGGTGGCATCTGGAAGGGCCCCTTGCCCCGCTTGCTTCCAAACAGGGAGCCCAGGAAGGATGAGGAGTTGGAGACGGGCCTCTGGCTCTTGTACTCCTCTGGCGGCGGGGGTGGGGGCGGAGGTGGCATCCTCTGGTGAGGGCGTGGACTGCTAATAACAGACCCCTGGAAGCGGGGAGGGGGGGAAAGTCAGGCCAGTCTAGACTTCCTAAATGCCCAACCCTAAACTCCACCCGGCCCCTGGGGGTCTGGAGCTGGGGAGACAGGAACCCCCAGGGCATCATGAAAACCAATAGTGGTCCTATACTTTGTACACAGAGCTCCCCAGCTTGCAGAACTCTGCTGTCACATCTACTATCTCATCTGAGCCTCCACTGGGAGAGGAAGAAGTAATCCCTCTTCATCATCCCCATTTTGCAGGCAGGGAGAGTGTCAGGCCCCGAGAGAGAGACACAGATTGACCTGCCCCGGCTCAAAGGGCAGGGACTTGGAGGTGAGAGCTTCTCATGGCTCAACTCCAAGGACAGCTCTACTCGGAGCAGCCCTGGGATTGAGCGGGGCTAGGGAGAGTGGAAAAAAGACTGAGAGACAGGCAGAGTGAGGACAGACAGAGTTGACAGATAGAGAGTGGGTGGCCGGGAGAGGCAGCTTCAGGGTTCCCGTCAGGGAAGAGGGGGAAGCAACAGGTCCCCTCCTCCTCTGGGGCTCCATGGCAGGGCAGGGCTCATGCAGAGGACATGTGGGGCAGGAGCTGGCACTTACTTCGATGGTGCTGTCCAGCGATCCCACGCTGTTACGCCGCCCCCGCTTCCCTGCACCCATAAGCAAGGAGCCCAGCGTCAGAGCAGCAACCCCCTCTCCCCACCCTGCTGGGCTCCAGAGCTGGGCACCAGGCCTGGGCCCCTCCCGGAGATAGACACCCCTATTCCCTTTTCCCCATTGAAGAGGGGAAGGCAGGGAGGAGGAGAGATGGAGGAGGAGGAGGAGGAGTGAGAGGAGGAAAAGATGGAGGAGGAAAGGTGGTGCTGGAGAGATAGAAGAGGAGAGGAGAGGTGGAGCAGCAAGAGAGAGGAGCTAAGACTGTGGCCCCGCTTCACACTCCCTGGCCCAAACTCTGGGCTCAACCTGATCTGACCTGGCTCCCAGGCCCCCCTGCGGTGCAGCGCCCAGGGCTCTGGATGAAGGCAGGCAGGGTGCGTGCATGTATGGCAGGTGCAGGGAAGGCTGGAGGCCAGTGAGAGGAGGCAGAGAGGACACCCGGTCCCACATCTCCTTGGCCAGGGCAGGGGCCCCAAACACTTGCCTGCGTCAGAGAGGTCTCGCAGGGAACTGCTGAGTGCGCCCCGTTTGAGCCCATCGCCTGCCCCATATGTGTCCTCCAGGCTGCTGCGGGCCAGAGTGCCATTGACTGAGTCCTTGGCCCCTCCAGGCTGTGAGGCGTTAGGCCGCATCATACCTTTCTGCTTCTCTAGCTCCGCTGGGGTAGTCGGGGAGACAGGGAGAGAGGGTCAGGAACAGGAGTTAAAGGCCACCCAACTGCCCCCAGCCCTCCATGAACCTTCCCGCTCTGTCTCCAGGCCTCCTGCTTTGCCCCCTGGACATTCAGCACATTCCCTCCCACTTCAGCTCCATCTCTGAAGCCCCCCATAGTGCCCAGCCCTGTTTTGCACCATCTCCCCTAGCTCTAGCTGGGTTTTCCCTCTGTTCCTCCTATTCCCCCCCTTTCCTCTGGCAACTTCTGGTTCCTGGCTTCCCTGCCCACTCTCATTCTAGTCTCCCAAACCACCCCTACCCTTCAAAACAAAGCTTCAGAGCTGTTGGTCACACCAGGGGTAGGAAGAATCTTCTAGATTATGGCAAAGGGCAAGCATTCCAAAGTCTGCTCAGTTCTCAGAGCAGAGGGCTCCTGGAAAGACAGGAGCAGGAAACCAAAAGGAATGCAATCCTCTGTTATGTGCCAGCAGTATGCTGGGTGCTATGCATACTTGATCTTGCTCAATCTCACAACAGTTCAGAGGTAAGCACCACCATCCACAGTTTTCAGATAAAGAAACTGAGAGTCCAAGAATACATAGAGTTTGCCCAGGGTCATACGGCTGGAAGGCGGGGAGCCAATACTCTGGAAGCAGGTCTGCCTGAGTCCAGAGCCTGAGCTCCCCAGCCTCTTTATACCCTCATTTCCTGGAGGAGGTCATGGAGACTTCTGTCTGCGGCCTTCCCCCTCATCTTGGTATGCTCACCCCTCTCTGAATATCCCCTGAGTCTCAAGGATCTGGTCTCAAGGAACTGAAATGTGTGACCCTGCTTTGCTGAGGAGAAGAGTAGACCCTGGAACCATGATGAGCTCACTGAGCAGCTGTCCACTGCCTTAGTTTCTCTCTCTGTGTCTGCCTGCCCCTTTATCCTCAACACCATGTTACTTAACTGTTGCTTATCCTGGAGAAGAGAAAACTTGGAGGGCACTGAGTGGAATGAGATGTAATCACCACTTTCCATTATATATGCTTTAAGTGACTTGATGTGGCTTCTGGTGGCCAGAAGGATGGGCAATGAGGACACTGCTCAGGAACCTGAATGTGAGAAGAGGACACCCTGTCTCCCTTACCTCACTGAATCTCCACAACTCTGTGAAGGAGATTTCATTTTTCCAATGTCATGTATGAAGAAATTGGGGCTCGGGGAGTCAGGCAACTTGTCCCCGTTTATCTAAATAATAAGTAGCATACCTGGGATCTGAAACTAGAGTCCTACCTCTGGTACCCTGATTCTTCTCCCTGCTGCCTTTCAAGAGAAGGAGTTGATTCATAATTAGGGCTTGGAATAATAATCTGCAGTTCAGAGGTAATGAGCCCCTTGTCACTGAAGGTATTCAAGCAGAGGCTGAAAGGCTCCTAGAATGAGGGTAGGAAGGTTGGACAAGCTAACCCTCAACTCTGAGATTCTCAGAGGACAGGATTCTTGGTGTCTGTGGGATACTGTGTCAGGGAAAGGGGAAAGAGGCGTGGCTGCAATACTCACACTCCACGCGGTATTTCTCCATCTCCTGAACCTCAGCGATGGACTCACGCAAGTCAGAAGTGAAGCGCAGCCGGTCCTGGAGGCTGGGGGCATTGAAGATGATGAGGACTTTGCGCTCCCCGCCAGGTACTGCAGACAGCAACTTGATCCCAAACTGGTAATCTGCGGGGAAGCGGGAGGTCGGGCACCTTCGTCAGGATGGAAGCAAAATGGCTCATATGTGAACGCATTTTTCTCAATTCCATCTTCCTCTCCTGCTCCAGCATCTTCAGTGGCTCCCCTTTGCCCCCCCAAGCCCCCCCAAGTTCCTGGTAGTTATGGCCCCATTACTTCCTCTATTCCAGATATAAAGGCAAAGTGAACCCTAGCTGCTCTCTCGAACCCCTTCCTTCACACCTCTGCCTCTACTCACATTGCTTGTGCTGCCACCCCACAAAGCTCCACTGGCTCAGTCCTGCAAAGCACAGTGTGATCACCATCTCTTCGGCCCACCGGAAAACATACACACCACAGCTCTCTGCCAGACCACGAGCTCCCCAGGGCACAGACCCAAATTATACCTCACCCTGGCCTGCCCTGCCATCCTAGGACCAAGTAGGTGCTTTGGAGACCTTGGTCCAGTTGTAAAGGACTCCAAAAACTGGAGATTGGTATGGATGAAGGATGAGTACAGGGGCTATAGCATAGACTTTGGGGATGCTGGGATCCAAGGAAGGACTCACATGAATTCTGGAAGAGCTGCATGTGCATTTCCACGAGAGGAAAGGACTGACGGAAGCTGTACGTCACCAAGATCTTCTTCTTCTGGAAAATTTTGGTGACCTTTGGCAGGGGGGCGGGAAAAAGACAAAAGGCAGAGTTTGGGGTGAGGAATTTCCATATGACACCTATTTCTTACAGCCGCCCTCCTCTCCCACTGCCACTAACACACACACACACACACACACACACAAACACACAAACACTCATACCCACAAATTGGGAAAAACTGAAGCTTAAGGAGCAGACGGGGAGAAAACGCAAGTTCCTGATGTAATGACGCATAACAGGCATTTACGATTTTTATAGGAGGTAACTGAAGGCTGTTCTCTCCAGAAAGTCTGTTCTACCTAACACCTCTCACAGACTCCCCCATCCTGCCCCCCACTTTTTAAAAACGATTTCATTTATTTATTTGAAAAAGAGAATGAATGGGAGGGAGGGGCAGAGGGAGAAGGAGAAGCAGACTACTTGCTAAGCCGGGAGCCTGATGAGCCTGATGAGCCTGATGGGGGGGCTTGATTCCTGGACTCTAGTCCAGACGCAGACCCTTCACCGACTGAGCCACCTAGGTGCCCCCCCTCCCCTTTTTGGAACTTGAGAGTGCTGCTTCAGTGCCTTTCACCAAGAGGCTTTAGGTGAGCACTCTGAGGGTGGATTGCCCCCTGCTGGACCAGAAGTGCCAAGAGGAGTCTCGTTTTCCTGTCTCTTGCTCACCCTTCCCACCCCCCCCACGCCCCCACCCCCCCACCCCACCCCCACCCCACCCCCCCCACCCCCAACCCAGCAAAACAATGGTAAATGCCAAGGAATGGATGTCTTGAGTCTTCCTCTCTCAATACCCCAAGGTCTTTACCAAGTACTTGAGCACGTACTTGAGCACTCTAGATTCAACCACCATAGGCTGTGAACATCTCAAACAGTCTACAAGTAGTGTTTAAAAGCAAAGTATTTCATTTCAGGATGGTTACAGTGCATGGTTATGCAAAGCATTTTTTTTCTTTTCTTTCCTTTTTTTTTAGTCCTGAGAACAAGGACTGAGTCTCATTCATCTCTGGGAACCCAGTGCCTAGTATGGGGCTGGACACACACAGGTGTCAGTATGTGACAGGTACTGAGACATTTACTCAGCAGCTGTGTGGACCAATCATTCCTCTGGGTTAGGTTCTTCCACATCCAACTTCTTAACTCCATCCTCATGGCAACCCCATGAGAGAGGGATTAGCCCCACTTCACAGAGGAGGAAATTAAGGCTTAGCAAAAGCATCAGAGGGGCTTCATCTAAAGTGGCAATTCTCAACCAGGGGCGACTTTGAACCCTGGGGGGATATCTAGCAATGTCTGGAAACAGTTTTGGTTGAAAGAAGTGCTACTGGTATATAGTAGGTAGAGACCAGGGATGCTGCTAAATGTCCTCTGATGCATAGGATAGCCCCTACAACAAAGAGTTATCCCGCCCCAAATGTCAATAATGTTGAAATTGAGAGACCCTGTTCTAAAGCACAGAAGACCACAGAGGTGGGTGGTGGGGGAGACAGGTCACTGTCCTCAAATCCCTGGGAAGCTGTCTCAGAGCAGGAGAACACTTGTTCTCTGTGATTGCAAGGACCCGGGGAAGATGGTTAGTGGAGACTCATTGGGAGACAGTTTCTATCAATCAGAGCTGTCTAACCAGGAAACTGGCTGCCTTAGAGGAAGGCAGCCTTCTCTCTGCAGTCATGCAGGCAGGGGGCCATGCAGGAAACTAGTTCTTGCACCGGGTAAGAGGTTGGACAGGAGGCCCTGAAATTCTTTTCCTACTGGCAGAGTCCTTAAGAGTCCCAGCTCTAAAAGATGTAGTGGTGATGAGCTTGGTTTTAAGAATCACTTCAAGTGTCCTGACCACCCAAAGGTTTCAGAGTGACCCCAGGGTCACAGGTTCACCTCCTTCCAGCCAGCACTCTGGGGTACTGAGATGGATGGGGACGTTTCCTACCACTTCCCAGACTGTAGGTCTGTCAGCTCCCCTGCTCCTCACATTTTCTCCCCTTATGCCACTGTCACTACCTCCAAAAGAACGCAAAAGGTAATAGAGGGGCAGAGGGCCTTATCCAGTGCCTTATCCAGGACTGCACAGATCACATGATAAAGCACCTCACCCACCATGCCTCCACCTGCCAATGTTAGCATGGTTCATACTGGACCCAGGGTCTGAACTTACCACCTCCCCTTCATCTCCACCCCCACATAGGATACCACAAGGTATCCTCATACCACAAGGAGATCACTCATACCACAAGGAGATCACTCATACCACAAGGAGATCATTGAAGAGGAAGACTTCCCGCTGATGCAACCCTAGCCTCTGCGGGCGGTTTGGATCTGGCACCTCATAGAGTTGACAGCAGCAAACCAGTCGACGGTGAGGAAGAGACAAGACCTAGACAGGCATGAAGAAATAGGTGTCAACAAGGCTAGAATACCAGCTTCAGGCCTCTGGCACCTTATCACTCAACCTCAAGAGGAAGTTTACCTCTGATACATATCACTGTCACTCTGACACAAGGAGTCTAAACAACAAAGGCCTAGGCTTGCCTTTGTCCTAATAGCTTTCTCTGTCTGGAATGCCTTTCTTTTCTTTCCTTTTTATTTTTTAAATATTATTTATTTATTCATGAGAAAGAGAGAGAGAGAGAGAGGCAGAGGGAAAAGCAGGTTCCCTGTGGGGAGCCCAATGTGGGACTCAATCCCAGGACCCCAGGATCTCGCCTTGAGCCAAAGGCAGACACTCAGCCACTGAGTCATCCAGGCATCACTGGAATGCCTTTCTTGCCCAGCTCCATATTCCACTCTTCCTCCAAACCCCAGTTCTAGTGTTGTCTCTTCCAAAAAGCTGTTTCTGATTTCCCTGGACTGAAAATGACTTCTCCCTCTTTAAGATTTGATTTATCTATTTGAGAGAGAACGTGCACATGAGTGGGGCGAAGGGGCAGAGGGAGAGGGAGAAGCAGACTCCCTGTGCAGCAGGGAGCCTGATGCAGGGCTTGATCCAGGACCCTGAGATCATGACCCAAACTGAAAGCAGATGCCCAACCAACTGAGCCACCCAGGTGCCGTGACCTTTCCCTCCTTTATGCCCCCTTAGACTAACTATGATGCAGAAGTATTGCGCTGTCTGACACCCCCCACTCCCAGGCTCTGAGTGCCCCCAAGGACAAGACTCTATCTGATTCATATCTATGTCCCTACTCCCTGGTGCATTGCTGGGCTCTGTGGAAAGGCATCTGTAAATGTCTGTTGACCACAAGACTAAAGCGTGTACTTCATTTGGGTTATCAGCTAACTATGAGCTTGGCTCCTCACCTGAGATGGAGAGGCAAAACCAGAGGTGGGAAGGATGCTAGTATTTACACAGCACCCATTATGTGTCTTACAATGTGCTAGATGCGGGCAGCCCCAGTGGCGCAGCGGTTTAGCGCTGCCTGCGACCCAGGGCCTGATCCTGGAGACCCGGGATGGAGTCCCACGTCGGGCTCCCTGCGTGGAGCCTGCTTCTCCCTCTGCCTCTCTCTCTCTCTCTCTCTCTCTCTCACTCTGTATCTCTCATGAGTAAATAAAATAAAATCTTTAAAAACAAAACAATGTGCTAGATGCATTCCCCTAAGAGCATTGCACTCTGCACCATGACCCCTGAGAACGCATTATCACTCACTCCAGTCAGCAGGAGAGGGGAGTCTGGGGCTCTGAGAGGGCTACTGGCTTACCTACCACTCTGGCAGAAGCCAACCCAAACCCTGTCCCCTCTGTAGCCTCCCAAGGCACTTACTGGTTTTTTGCCCACAATCATGCGCTCCACGGCCTGCACCTGGGACACATGGTCATCATTGGTCCTCAGTTCACGCCCCTGGATACGCTGGTAGATGCCCACCAGGAGGTCTCGGGGGATGTCTTCACCATTGTCAACCCCTGGGTAGGGGAGTAACACAGAGGCATATTGTATAAATGTGGGGAGTGGGTGGTAGTGGTTCTCCACAATACCTCACACCCAGACTCCTGCAGGCAAGCAATGGCTGGGACTGGAGGCAGTGGGCACCCCTCAGTCCCTTAGGACTGGGCCAGAAGAGCTGCTCTTCACCAAGGACTATTGTTCAGCAAACAACTGGATACCCAGTTGCTTTCTTTCCCAGCATGGGGATTTTTTCTAAGCAACTCAGAGCACCTGGGATTAAAATAATCAGGTACTTTTTTTTCCCTTCTAACTGGCAAAAATAGCATTAGATGATATAGCCAGTGTTAGTAAAAGGGCAGGGAAGTGGGCACATATATTAACATAACTGTTTTGGAAGGCAACCTGGCAAAAGCCTAAATATTCTGGGGTTCTTCTTTTAGGAATCTACCCTAAGGAACTGCTCAGAAACAGTGCAGAGATACATGTGCAAGTGCTACTTACCCACAGGAAAACTTTGAAACAACCTAAGTCCTCACAATAGAGGAATAGTCAACTAAAGCTGAATATATCCACTTAATAATTTATAGCTATTAAAAACTTGATGTTTATAAAAAAGCCTGAGAAAATTCCTGGAGCAAAGTAAGTGGAAAGAGCAGGATAAAAATTACATTCACAGCTTAACTGTGATCTTAACTGTATAAAAAGTTACATATGCTGAGGGGGAAAAAAGACTAGAAAACAGCAAAATATCAACCATGGCTGCCTCTAGGCAGCAGAATTCAGGACAATTAAACAAATTTTTTCTCATTTGCTCTATTTCCAAAATTTCTGGGCATGAGCAAGTATTCATTTCGCTTGTTTATTTATTTAATAATTGGAGGGGGAAAGATATACACATACATAATACATATATATATATAAATGTATGTACAAATATATGTATATGCACACATATACATAGAGAGGAAGTACCTCCTCTCCAAATACATATACACATATACAATAATACATGCACACACGTATATATACACATATATGTATGCACACACATGTGTATGCATGTAACCATATGTATGCACACATACACATATACATACAGAGGAGGAGGGAGGGAGAAAGAAAGGGGAGAATGAGTGAATGAACAAATGACTAACAGCAGGAGTCTGGAAGACAGCTCCAGATGGCCTCTGATCTAACTCCCTCCCCCCGAGTCTACCATCCTTCTCCACTCCTGTCTGCTGAGTGAAACCCACTCACTCTTCCCCCTAAATCTTCTGCTAGAGAAACTGTATTCTCCTTTGGAAATGCCACATCTCCTCCTTGGACAGGTGCTAAGGGAACATCCTTCATCACATCATCTTTTTATCTCAGCTGCCAGAGAGCTTAAGCCCAGCAACCGTGCAAAGCCTGTCGGTCAGCCAATTTGTCTCATCTGTTTGTTTTTCCTCAAATCTATTGCTCTCTTTCATTTCTGTTTAAATAATACTAACATCTGTGCCGCTTTTAGTAGGCTGCTCTTTAGTGAGATGACAGGCTTGATATCAACACAATAAACCAAGAAAAAAGGTCAAGGTGACACCTTTCACCTCGCATTTGAGGCCCTCATATATTGATTCCAACTGACCTTTCTGACTAGGTCGTCCACCCCATCTTAATTGTTCTCCCAACAACTTTTCCTACCTCTGTGCCTTTTTATTCTTACTGCTAGGTAAGCCTCCTCTGTTGCTATTCTGTCACATTGTCACATTGTCTATGCCTTGAAGGTCAATCTTAAAAATGAAAATTCTACTTCCTCCAGGAAGTGTATTGAAGGTGGGCTCTCCTACCTCTGAGCTCTGACTGCACTTTCGGCCTATCTGACATCATGATTCACTTATTTATTCTCTTGTGTTGGGTATCTGGTACTATAAGTCAGTCCCACAAACCGGGAGCTCTCTCGGGGCAGGGGCTACGGTGTCCTAAGTCCCCATTGCAGGGCCGGGCACACATGAGGCATTCAGTGTTGGTTGGCTGGCCGTCTGGCTGGCTGATCAAGGGAATCAATAAATGTATGGATGGAGAAGGAGCACAGAGCATAATTAAATGAGCCTTTATGAGCATAAATAAAGAGGAGAGGGGAAGAGGGAGTGATGCGTCAATGCCTGGGTGGATTAGAATAAGCTCTGTAAGAGCCAGGACTTTCATCTCTCACATCCACTGTTGTAACCCCAGAACCCACTCAGTCAGTGTTCAGTGCAGGAATGAGTGGATGGACAAGTATTTGAGTGAATTAATAAGGGAATATGGCAGCTTTGGAGGAAATCAGAGAACATCACAGGTTAATATCCAGGGAGCCTATATGATCTCCCTCCTCCTTCCCCAGCCCACTCCCACCCTGCCCACTCTCCCTTCCAAAGGGAAGGACAGGACAAGCCAACAGGGGGACCTGGGGTCACCTCTCAGGTTCTTGATGAAGTCATCTAGTTTCATCTTGCGTTCAGCCTTGACGCTGGGACTGTACATGTCAGTATTGAGAAGAATGATAGCAAAAGCAAGGATGAAGATGGTGTCTGGATTCCGGAACTGGCGCACGAGGGCTGGGTTACACACACAGTATCGTTGGCTGCAGGGCAGGATCAGGGCCAGGGTCAGGCACCAGTAATCTTCACCTACCCACCATTGCCCCTCTGTCCTGAGTCTGGTGCCACCAACCCTCTCCCCCAAGAAATACTCCCAAGCCTTTTGGGTACAACCTCTTTCTTCAGTTTCCCCAACACTAGTGTGTAAAAATCACAACCACTACCTCTTCGGAGCTCTGCTAGGGGACTTAGGTACCTTGTGTCATGTAATCCTATCAGAATTCTACAAAGTAGCTATTAGCAGCCCCATGTGACAGAGGAAGTAATGAGGCCCAAAGTGAAGAGGTATCTTTCTCAGGGTAATAGAGCTGGTAAATGGTGAAGACAAGATGAAAATCCAGATCTTTCTAACAAGTCAAATCCTTCTCCCATTATGGGCAACAAGTTCTTAGGAATTCTTCTGTTTCTCTGCTAAATACCCCAAAGTGATGGGGCCAGGATTTCTATCCAGGTCTGCCTAATCCCCAAAGCATTAACTCTACTAAGTTAAGGGCATCTGGTCATGAAAGCAAACACCCTTGAGTTCAAGTCCTGGCTCTGCCTCTTACTCACTTTATGACCCTGAGCAAGTTACTTAACCTCTCTAAATTTCTGATTTCTTATCTGCAGCATGGGAATCACAATAAAAGCACCTACCTCACAGGGTTGTTGTGAGCATCCAGAGAAATAATTGTGTAAAGTGCCCAGCTTAGCACCTGATACCTGGTAAGTGCTCAACAAATATTAGCTGTGGCTGCTGTTGTCACCTATTGGATGCCCACGTCCCAGATGCTGAACCAAACACTTTAGGCACGCTACCTCTGATCCTCACAACTGCACAACTGCCTGGCAAGGTAGGATTTATCATTTCCATTTTCTGGTGAGGAAAGTAGGAGGCCCAGAGAGGTAACTTGGAGATGCATACTGTACTGACCCCTCTCCCCATCCCCATCCCACCCCCAATCTTGCTTGGGGAGAGTGGGGAAACAGGCACACCTGAAGGCTTCAATGAGTCGCTCCACTTTCTGGGCCTCGCCTTGAACCCGGATGTGGGACTGGAACTTTCGGAGTGCATCATCCAAATCCATGGAGGAGAAGTCCATCTCATCCACCACACAGCTGAGAAACACAGAAGTGGGTATGGCACTCTCAAGTCCTCTGCAGAAAACCTCTGACCTACCCTGACCTGCCTAAATGGACGGACACCCCCACTGACAAGACTTCCAAAATCTGGACCCATGGTCCCTAGCAGGTCCTTATGAGGAAGGAATGTTCGAAATGGAATCCACCCCCAAAAAGTCAGGGCCAGACTACATGGTTACTCGGGGTCCTTTCCACTGACCCACTCATTTCAGAGACAGGAAAATGGGGGCCCAAAGCAGGGCAGGGGATAAGCCGGGCCACCCAGAAAGACTTTTGGGCATAGAGCCAAGAGAGATGAGAGCTTTTGTGAAGTACAGGGGTACGGGAACAGGAAAGTCTCTTCATCCTGTTTTGTCAAGCTCATCTGAGCACAACAGACCAACTGCCCACTTCCTCCCTCCTGCCCTCCTTTTCCAGGAAGCCCCAGCCCAGTCTCTGCCCCTTCCTGGGGTCCTCACTCCAACACATCTCTGTTGAACTGCTTCTGCCGGTTCCCTAGGAATTCCCCTATCATCTGCCGGCTCAGGCCTTTCCGCTCCAGGATAAAGTGAGCCACTCCCACCGGTGTGTCTGACAGGAAGCCCCGCTCGATCAGATACTGGATACCCTTCTCTGGCTTCCTGCAGAAAGAGGGGAGGTAGATGAGATGGCTGTCCGCCTGGAGCTCCGCCCCCTGTCCCTACTACTTGCACTAACTTGGGGCTCAACCACTGCCTCAGAGAACCAAGACAACTTCCTTGCTATGCAGTCAACTGAATACATAATTTGGTCCAATGCCACCACAGTACAGGTGAGAAAACAGGCCCAGGCAGAGGAAGATACTCTTGCAGAGCTTCCAAATTTCCAAGGTATCCTCAACCCAACTGCCTTCTTTACTGGAGCCACACTACAATGGAAAGAAAATGAAGATCTAATGGGAGGCTGCTATATGCCAGGGGCTTTGATATTCCCAGGGGGCACAGAGGAGTCCCAGGAAAAGGCATGAGCTCCAGGCGAAGCCCTTCTCTCTGGGTCACAGACCCTCAGAATAGGAAGGTGAAGAGGTTACTCTGTCTGCCTCCCACATCCCACTAAGACAAAGTATTACCCAGCCTCTGTGGGTGGTTTGACAGAGAAGATACTCCCTACTTTCCACAAGGCCAAATCTGGGTCTGAACTATCCCATAGTCAGAACCCCAGAGCCTTAGGACGCCACAACGCTGGAATTTGGAAAAGACTTTGGTGCCACCAGAGTCTCAAACCCATTACTTACCAGTTGTATGACACAGGACAACTCCTTTTACTTCTCCAAGCCTCAGTTCTTTTTTATAATATAAACGGGGACACTACTTCCCACCTTACTGAGCTATTGTGAGAAGTAAATACAGGTGGCAGTGTCTCCTAGGCTATAAAGACACAGAGCATTTGCTTTCTAATTATTTTCTGACCAAATGTCACACTTCTACCCCACTCCTAAGCACCTGGCAACAAGATCAGGCACCTAGAAAGAGCTCAATCATGGTTACTGATGACTCCAGCACCCCACCATGCCCCCCAGAACTTCAAACATTACACACCCTGCTAATCAATAGGTGGAAGAACTGAAACCCTAAGGAAGGCACACACCTTGCCCATGGCTGCACACAGAGTTCAGCTGAAGTCAGGTTGGGGCCCAGGGTGCCTGTTACTCAGAGCAGGGCTCTTTATACATCATATTACCTCCCCCACCAAAAAGGGGATGTGGAAGAACCGAGGTTCAGAATCCATCCCTAGAGACGGTGAACTGGGGCCCAGAGAAGGAAGTTACTTGCCCAAGGTCACATAGCCAGTCAGAGGCAGTATGAAGACTAGAACTGCCTCTGACGGGGTGTGTGTGTGTGTGTGTGTGTGTGTGTGCGCGGTGGGGAGGGCTTTCTATTCTGCCACCCTGTTGCCAATCCTCTTCCCTGAAAAGCTGGGGAGAAGCCCCATCCATGAAATAAGAGGACAGCAAGGGGAAGCAGGATCTCTGCTTGGAGTTCAGCACCCCCGCCCCAGTCAAAGCACCCCCAGCAGGGTAGAAACAGGTGCGGAGGCAGGATCAGGGAGCACGTACTTATTAAACAGGTTGAGGCCAATTCTGTAGTGCCGCCTCTGTACCACGTCGTTGTTAAAGGCTGGTGAGTCCCAGCTGTGCCTCGTCTCTCGCTGGTAAGTCTGCTTGCACAGACCTGTGGCAGGAGGCTCCCTCAGGCTGTCTCTCGAAGAGGAACCAGAACTGCAGTTGATGGTCTCATTGGAATTGCTGGAGCTCTCAAGGCTCTCATTATCTCCACCATCAGAGTTCTCGCCTGCTGCCTCGCACTTCCCCAACCTCCGACCCCCAGCCACACCACTGGGTCCAGTGCCACTGCTGGGGGCTGGTGGCAGGGGCCCTGGTGGGGCTGGGGCTGGGCCCTCCGGGGCTGGGTAGTGGCGGTGGGGGATTGGGGCCCTGCCTGGTGGCCCCTTGTGCTTCAGGGTCCCATGGGGGCTGCAGCCGTCAGCCTCGTACACCAGCTGGCGGTGGACAGAGCCGCGATCTGAGCGGTCACTCAGGTCCACGGAGCTGTCACTAGGAGGCTCAATGGTAAGCAGGGGAAGGTGAGCGGCCCGCAGCCGGAAATCCCGGCACTCCAAGCACCCGGGACCCCTGCGAGTGGCTTCCTCACGGGCACCATCTTCCCGGGTCCCTGGTGGCACTGGTGGAGTAACTGGCGGGAGAGGGGCTGGTGCCCAGAACTCAGCCCGGCCCTGGGGTGGGGGCTCTGTGCTGGGCAATCGTTCAGGGGATGGTGGGGGAACTGGGTCATCCAGGTAGAGGGGAAGATCACTGAAGGATGTGGCTGAGCTGTCCTCTTGCTGTTCCTTTGACTCCCGCTTCTCCAGTTGGGCTGACCCTGGCTCCTCAGACATGGGCCCTGATGGGTGGCAGTTCAGGGCCTCATCAATGGATTCAGCCAGAGACTTTACCTGTGCAGGAGGAAAGGGGAAGAGGGAAAGGGAGAGAGAGGGAGGAAAGATGTAGGGGAGGAGGGTGGGATGGTGCAAGGGAGGAATGAGGAAGGGAAGGAAGAGGGGAGGGAGCGGAGAGGGAGGGAGGGAGAGAGGAAGGGAGGGAGAAGAGGGGAATCTTCCTAGTGGGTCAGCCAAGAAGAAGGAATTCCCCTCCCCCTCCACAGGTTCTCTGCAGTATATAAAATAGCTCCCAGGGAGCCATTGTGAGCTCACAGGAGCTGTATAATGGCAGTGACAAGGTCCCTTCTCAGATATCTCAATACCTCCTTCATGTCCCTATAGACCCAAGCCAAATGCTGCCTCCACCCTGATTCAATCCACATTTCTTGCCTCTGCCATCCCCCAGGGTAAACCGAAATCCCAGCTTCCTCTGCGGTCCCAGAGTCCTCTGTCTGGTTATGTCTTAGGAAATCTGTAATATTTATCACTTGAAACTCTGAACCATGACTGGCAACCCTGTTTCCCTGTGGTATCTAGCCTCCAAAATGGTCTCTAAAGATCCCTACCTCTTGGGATCCACACCTTTATGTCCCAGGTGTGGTCTGTGGGACCAACAGTATATGGCAGAAGTGATGGAATGTCACTTCAAAGATTAGGTTATGAAAGACTACAGCTTCCTTCTTGAGAACTCTTGTTCACTCTGCTCGCTCTCTCTCTCTCTTTCTCTCTCTCCCTCCCCCTCTCTCAGACCCCTTGCTCTGGGGGAAGCCACACCATGAGCAGTCCCATAGAGATGCCCACATGGTAAGGACCTGAATTTTCCTGCCAGTAGTCAAATGAGTGAGTTTGGAAGCACACTCATCAGTACCAGTCAAGTCTTCAGAGACTGTGATCCCACATAGATTTTTAACTTGCTTGTTTTAACTACATGATTTTTTATCTGGCCAATTCTTTCTCATCAATCTCACAGCCCTGACTCAAATGCTTGCTAGGCAACTTCTTTCAGTTTGGAATATAGGTGAGAGCCATAGGAATAGCCAGAGTATGGGGCTGGGGAGGAAAGGCCCTTTTCATGGATGCTGACCTGTTTGGAGAAGGAGTCCTCGAGCTCTGTGATGTCATTAGAAAACTCTCCAGATGTGGTGACTGAGCTTCCCCCACCATCGATGCCCCCTCCACAGGAGCCTCCATAGGGGAGCCCTCGTTCAAGCCGGTGGCTCCGGGCACCAGCCATGGCACCCTCGTCCAGCGAGGCAGGCTTGCCCTCGAAGTACGCGGGGTTCTGGGCCTTCTCATACTCCTCGAAGGAGAACTGCATCCGCATGTTGGAAAGGATGATGCGGCGGGACATGCGGCTCTCAGAAGCTGAGCTTCGGAGCCGCTCAAAGTTCTTGTTCATGCGGTACTGGCGAAAGGCTGTCTGGATGGTCCTGGCAGCCCTGCGGCTCAGGAAGGAGCCTCCATACTTCCTCTCCAGCATTTCCACCTAGCATGGGGAAGATGGAGGAAAACAAGGTCAGAAACCCTCTATAGCCTCATTCTTCTCCCTGGGCCTCAACCACACCACCACCCCCAGTCACAGCTAGCTGCTTAGAGCTGCCTGGACACTCCAGGTTGTGCTCTGTGTTGGGTCCTCACTTTAATCTCAGATAGCACTTGTCACATGGGGCTGGCTTGTGGTTTTCTTTCTTTCCTCCTTTCTTTCTCTTTAAATATTTTATTTATTTATTTGACAGAGATAGAGAACATAAGCAGGGGCAGAGGCAGAGGCAGAGGGAGAGGGCGAAGGAGAAGCAGACTCTCTACTGAGCAGGGAGCCCAATCTGGGGCTCAATCCCCGGACCTGAGCCAAAGGCAGACGCTTAACTGACTGAGCCACCCAGGCACCCCTGCGGTTTTCTTTCTTATTTATAGGAAGTAGATGTTTGTTATCCCAAAAACAGTTTGAAAAAGAACCCACAGAAGCCAAAAATGGAAAGAAAGTAAAAAATAAGTTGGGAGTAAGAAGGAGGAAAGAGAAAGAGAGAGAGAAAGAAGAGAGGGAGGGAGGAAGGGAGGGAGAGTGGAGAGAAAGGGAAAGAAGGAAGGAAGGAAGGAAGGAAGGAAGGAAGGAAGGAAGGAAGGAAGGAAGGAAGGAAAGAAGGAAGGAAAGAAGGGAGGAAGGAAGATTGGTTCACCTAAAGTCCCGATACCTAGGAAAACCACAATTAACATTTTGGTATATGTCCTTCCAGGTTTTTTTTTTTCCTATTCATGGCATTTTTGTGCCCCTCCCACTTTTTTTTTTTTTTTTTAACTAACTGATAGCCTGTGTGATATATATGTTATACTATAGCACACTCTTCTGGAAGTGTCAATTTATGTGTGTCCTTCTCCTATCAGACAGATTTTGGAGGACTGGGTCGTGGTCCCATTCATCTTTATGTCTCCAGCATGGGCTTGGAGCTCAATCCATATTTGCTGAGTAAACAAGACTCAGCGGATGGGTGGTGAATGAGGGAGTGAGTCCCTAGTAGGGTGAAGGATCCTAGAGCTAGTCTTCTATTCTAGGCTCCCCATGCCTCCCCTGGATACCACCCTTCCTTGAGGGTCACACCCTGATCCCTCCCTTGGTTCTCTCAGGGCCCCCCATTCCCACTCTCATTCCCCGCCAGAGCTGTCTGTCTCCTCTGCACCTTCTTGTCTTGCAGGTCCGTGGAGAGTTCGTAGCTGTCCGATAGGGCCTTGGAGCGCTTTATCTCCTCCTCCTCCTGCTTCCTCAAGGCGACACTGGCTGGCTGGAGGCGAGTTCGCTGAGCCCAAGGAAGGCCCACCCCAGCTGGGGGGCCCCCCATGTGGCTGCTGGTGGGGGGCAGCTGGCTCAGCCGGTAGGGGGGTTGGCTCCCAGGACTATCAACCGCTGTGCTCAGGTCACTGCCTGGGGCATCACCCTCCACACTGTGGGGATGAGATAACATGAGCCAAGATGTGGGACCGGGAGATGGGCCTGCACAGCCAGACTGGATGTGAGTGGATCGGCTCCCTTCCCACAACCCCAGCCTCCCTGGCTTCCTTGAGGACATAGGAACCCTAATATTTAAAGGCCAGAGGGAAGTTCTACCCTCTCAAGCTGCCTGTTGCAGTCTCCTCCCTTCGGGCCCCCTTGCTTTCCCAGCCCTACCCTCATGTTGCCCTTCTGGCCACCGCTCACAGCACCAGCTGTGAGACTCCTTTACCTCAAGACAGGGTCTCCTCACAGGCTTGTCCTGGTCCCCACTCACACCCTGGTCCCTTCATGGTCATGCCCCCTCACAGCCTTATGCCTGGACAAGCTTCCTCCTGGTCTCGTCCACTCCAAGTCCCCTTTGTTAATAGTCTCAGCCCCTCATGATTCCATCCCCAAACCCTCCTTCCCCTGCTGGCCAGGTCCCTCACAGCCCCACCCCTCCCACCACCAGGCCCCTTCCCCTCTCAGCTCCAACCCCTCGTGGCTCTGTCTCCAGCACTGTGTCACAGTTTCCACTCCCAGTCTGATCCCGCAGCACCACCTAGATGGGCCCTGACCCCAGGCCTGGGGGCCCACTCCTGCCTCCTGCACCTCCAGACTCATCCCTACCCCGCCCAGCCCTGCCCCCTCCTGCGCCCAACTGCCTGGACATGGGCCTGGCCAGTTCCCAGGGTTCTCTGGCTGCTAGGCTCTGGGACAGCGAGAAGCACCTCCCCTTCAGCATCCTCACAGGTAAAGAGCTGCCCTGAGGGGCAACTTCTTTTTTCTCCTCATGGCCTTCTCTGTTCTGCTGAGGGAGGGAGGGGGCAAAAGTCTCAAGGTCGAAGACTGGCAGGAGCTGGGCACTGGGCCTTGCCTGCCCTGGTTTCCCAGAGTTGTTGTTCTGCCAGCCCTGCTCCCATGGTACCATGGCAACCAGGCTGCCAGGGAACCCAGGTGGCGACAGAGCCCAGGTGCCCTGAGCCTAGCCAGCAAAGTGAGGAGCCACAGAGGTGAGGAGGAGGGAGGAGGGGTTCAGGAGGGGAGGGACAGGTGGGTGAAGCATGGGCATTGTTGGGGGAATGGGTGTCATAGAGCCCAGAGAATGGTCTGCTTTGGGCAGGCACATGGTTGGGGGGGCTCTTGGCTGGAAAGGCTTAAGGGGCCACTCCCAAACCTCTACTTGGCAGAGGCCTGGATGCAGGGCAAGGCAAGCTGGAGTGCATGGAACTCAGGAGAGCATATTGTGCTGGGGGCTGGGTGCAGTGGGCAGGCTGCACCCACCCACCAGGCTGGGTCCTGGGCTGCAGCAGTAGAGCTCAGCTCCACCCTAGTGAGCCCCCTCTTCCCACCATTCATCCTCCACCCTTATGATATCAGTCTATGACACTGCCAGGAACAAGGCAGAAACAGACTGGGGAACTTCCCTCTACTCTAAATTCTTTCTCCTCTGGGGCCTCAGGGGCTTATGAAGTCCCACTCTGGGGGGCAGACCTCGTCCAGCCCCGCACTCCCAACCAACCTGGGCATCTAAGATGTTCCTCTCCACCACCCTCAGGGACTGCAGGATCCTGCCCATCAACCTTTCAAATCTCTCCCTCTCAGCACACAGCTTAAACCCAGGTTCGATCCAATTGTCCCCTCTGTTCATGAACCATCCATAGCTCCTGCTGCCCACAAGAGATAGCCCCAAGTTCCTTATTCTGGCAATGGAGGCTTCTCAAAGATACAATAGCCAATGCTTACAGAGCACTTGGCATGTCAGGTGCTATTCTTACCACTTCACATTTAATAACCTGTTCACTCTTCAGAACAACCCTATGAAGATAAGAATTGTGATTTATCTTCATTTTACACATCAAGAAACGGAAGCCCAGAGAGGTTAAGTAACTTGTCAATGGTCACACAGCTACTAACAATAGAACCAGGATTCAAATCCAGGCAGTCTGACGCCAGAGCTCACAGTCTTAAACATTAAGCCATACTGCAGGGTTTGCTGCCAGCTCCCCATCCCATCCACCCTTCACTCCAGCCTGGCCCAGATCCTGTTTCTCCCAAATACTCCTCTGCTTTCCACCTCTGAAACTGCTTATACAGTACCTTCCACCTGGAATGCAGTCCCTATCATCTCTGCCATCTGCAACCCGAGAAATCCCCCCACACCCTACTTCCATCAAGATTCAGGTCATATGCCACCACTAAGAAGCCCTCCTGAAGCCCGCCTCCAGCCAAAAATTATTGCTGATCCTGTTCAGAGCTCCCACACACAGCACATATCTGTCCTTCTTTTTATGGTGCTGGTTAGCTTTGGCAAAGCGTGACAGCTATTTGTGTTCATGACTCCCAGAATCCCAGCACAGGAAGAGAATTTGGTAATCTCCTTGCCAACACAGAGCACAAGGCCTTGAACAGTCACTCAATAGAAGCGTCTGGAGTGCCAGAGTCAATGAATGAGCTCTGGTGGCTTTCCTAATAAGTCCTCCCACCTAAGCCTTGACCTCCCCCTCCTGTGTCCTCTTCCAATCCATTCTTCATGTGCCAGGCGCAGCGCTAGGTGCTGGAAATGTAATGGTGAACAAGACACAGAAGATGTGTTCCCTAGGGGAGGTGACTTTCTAGTGGGAGATGCAAGCTATAAATACAGACTATAATTTCAGGTAGAGATGAGTGCTAGGAAAGAAAGTACAGCTGAGTGATAAAAGGTGCTGTTTCAACCCGGCAGTCAGGGAATGTCTTTTTGAAGAAAGGGCGTATACGCTGAGCCCAGATGGAAGTGAGGGAGTGAGAGGTGTGGTCACCTGAGGCCAAAGCAATCCAGACAGAAGGTAGAGCCAGTGCAAAGACTTTGCAGTAAACAACAACAACAACAACAACACAATGCCTGGCATATTCAAAAAACAACAAGGAGGCCAGTGTAGCTGGAGTAGAGTGAACAAGGGGAGAGTGACAGGAGGTAAGATCAGAGGGTAAGGGAGGCCCAATTGTGAAGGGCACTGAGCCCATGGTAAGGACTGTGGCTTTGCTCTGATTGAAAGGGCAGAGGAGGGATGTGATTCTACCTCTGGCTTTATAGAAATCATCATCCAGCTACCTCACCAGAGCCATGGATGGCTCTCCTGACCTGACCCCTGCCTCATATACCTTCTGCCCCATTATTTCAACCTGGCTACTTCTGGCTCACCCTTCAACATTTAGCTCAGGTGTGCCCATCCATGCAGACTGCCCCCTCCACACGGGTTGGCTTACAGGTCCTTCCTCTGCTGCCATAGGGCCCTATAGCCACCTCTACCCTGAGGGCAAGAGCATTAATGAGCTGAGTCCTGGAAACTTATCAAGGCAGACACCATTAGCCCTGTGTTATAGATGAGGACACTGAGGCTCAGAGAGGCAATATAAAGTTGCTCAAGGTCACACAAGCTATCAAGAGAGAAAGTCAGGATGCAAGCAGAGGGCCCAGGCTGTTTTTTCCTGACATCTAATCACCTCTCGCCACTCCCAGCTTCATGCTGCCCCTGGCTCTCTGCTCTTTGGCAATTCTTCCCTTCAGAGCTGGCCCCCAATTTTGGTTGCAGAGGGAATAGTGGCAGGGAGATCAGGCTGTCAACGCAGCCTCCCCCAACAGGGCCTGGCGGAAAGTACAGTGCTTGGGGGTGCTGCTTCTGATATCATACATACTGCTGAAGAAATCAGACCTGGAGATGTGAAATCCCTTTACTCAGGGCCCCCAAAACACTGAGGAGCATGCTGATCACATGGAAAATCTCTCCTCTCTCGTTCAGGTCTTGACTGTCAGTTGTGTGAGCCTGGACATGCCCCTCTCCCTCTCTGTACTTGTTTCTCATCTATGCAGGGCTAGAGGGAAATGCAATTCCCTCTTTGGGTTCCAGGACTACAGATAGGGCCTGGGAAACACCCCCCTGGACTCCTTCCTCCCAGCAGGAGCAAAGAACACAAGAACACACACACACACACACACACACACACACACATACACACACATGTGCGCATGTGCATGCATGCCTATGTACACTGTCTTCTGGGCTATTCTGTGGGGGAAGCTGGAGAGCATCCTCTGCAGTGGGGGAAATAAACCATGTTACACAAATAACACAGTACAAAGCTGAAAGTTCTCAAGGCCGGGGAACAGAGGAAGTGCTGGGGGAGCTCAGGAGAGAGATTCCTTCTGCTTGGGGGTGGCTGCACAGAATAAAAATAAACTCACACTTACAGTGCACCTTCCCTGTGTCAGGCATTTTGGCATATTATTTAATCTGCATGACAAACGTGAAGGAAGAATTAGGATTCCTATTTTGCAGGTGAGGAAAAAGGCTCTGAGGGGGCAAGTAACTGCCAAAAGGTCTCAGAGCTAGCAAGTGGTAGGACAGGAAGCCAAAGCCCAGAGCCTGAACTAGTTTCCCTGCTGCCTTAAATGCTTCCATGGGGAGGAAGCTCCTTGCCTAAGAGGAGCTAGTAGAAGTGAGTGAGTGACCTTGTGAGCCAAGGCAGTGAGATGGGGAGAAGCAGGGCAGAACATTCTGTAGGGAGTTGGGGTGGCCTGCCCACGGAGTGGGGGCATTGACCCTCCCTGGATGCCGTTCCTAATGGGAGGTCTCTCTCCCTCCTTCCCTTTATTGGCACTGCTGGAACCAGGCAGCCAGCAGGGGACAGGATCAGGATACAGTTGCCATGGAAATGAATGGGGGCTGTCGCTATGGATACCATAAGATGAGGGCAAGAGGAAGCTAGGGATGCTGAGGACTATCCCCATGACAACTTAGGCTGGAGGGGGGGACCAGAAGTGAGAGACAAGAAAACAAGAAGAGGAGGTCAGCACACCTACATGAGAGCAGGGGCTTCAGGCTTTGGAGGATACTAGGTGAGGCGGTCAGACAAAGGGGTGGGTAGGGCAGAGGGACTGAGGGACCCCAGTCACCTCGGTCTCCTCTGACGGTTCTTCTGCAAGCTATTTCTGCTGCCCAATCCCAATGCCATGGAGATTCCAAACCTGAGGCCAGCCTGGCTTGGCATAGAGGCTGGCAGGGGAGGAAGCCAATCAGAGGGGCTGACTGGGGAGACAGTAGGCAAACATGGGCTTGGGAGCACACAGGCCTGGGTTTGAATCCCACCTCTACTTCTTCGCAGCCCTAAAAAGAACTGTTGTCACTTACCAAGTACCTACTTTTGGCTAGGCCTAGCAACTCTGCAAGGTCTGGGTTGTTCTCCCCAAAGGAGACAACAGAGGAGGAAACTGAAGTACAGAAGGATGAAGTAATTTGCCCAAAGGCTCAAAGCTCACCAGTGGTGGGACCAGGAGCCACATCGACACTCATGTTCTGACCCCCGCCCCCCCAAGCTGAACCACCCCTCCCAGGTCTGGTCTGCATTTTCTGGCTCCCTGTGCCTTCTTATAGTGACATGCACAGGGCCAGATGCTGGGGAACTATCTGTGGAGTGTGAAAAGAAGCAACCCAAGAGGAAGCAGGAAAGACTGGGGTTAGATGGAAGAAGTGCCTGACTTCGAGAATACTGAGTCACGGGTTTAGCCAAGGGGAGAAGAGCCACAGACCATGGATGGACTTCATGGACCAGCCAATCCCAGAGATCCAAACCAAGGCCCACAAAGTCAAAGTGACGTGTCCAGGTCATGAAGAATGAGAATCCGAATCCCCTACCTTCCAGGCCAGTGTCCCACTTTTAGTTGGAGAAGCCCCTTGAATCTGTCCAGCACCCCCCCAACCCTGCACCTTTAAGCTCCCAGACAATAGCAGGCTACTTGAACTTGCTAGGCGGTGTAAGCCCAGTGCCTGTGCTCATATTCTTCCTTTGTTTCTTCTGCCCAGGATGGCCTCCCTCTCTACTTTGCCTCAGACTTCATTGGTCTGGGTGAGCTTATCTGCATCTTGCAGCACTCTGAGCAGATGAGCCCTCCTTGAAAGTCAATTCTGACTCACTTCCTGCTGCCCACCACCTACCCCGAACCTGACAGGGTCTAACTACTCTCCATGCTGTGTCTTGTGCACACTCATGTCATGGGTGGTCTTTATGGGCAGCTAACTCATGGTACTCCCTCCAAGTGTCCCTCCCCTTCCCTGCTCCTATCTCCCAAGGGCACTGGCAGGGTATGATTCACCTCTGTGGACTGTGCATGCCCAGGACAGGGCCCAGCCCACAGCACATGCTCAGCAGCCACCTTGATCTCCTAAGACAGGAGGCAGTTGTGTGTATCTGAATGTGTGTGACCATCTTGCCTGACAACTGTCACCCTAAAAGTCATAGCCCCATATGCTCGAAAGCCACCCACACCCAGTCTTGTGATTATCTCTACCAGGCACACACAGCCTGTTGGGCACAGAAAGTTGCCACCTCACACAATCAAACTTGCATACACGCACTCAGAATTCCTCATGCCCAGCCTCACACGATCACGTTCTCTTAGATACGTGATAATGCATAGTCTCTCACTACAGATCCACCTGCCCACCACACAGAAAAACACGCACACACATGCACAGGCACACACGTTTCCCCCCACAACTGATGGGAAACCTTCCCCCTTCCCACAGCACAAGCCCTCAGCCAGTTCAGTTGCCTACACAGGGGTCTACACTTCCTTGGCTCCCACAGTGATCATCTGACCTTGACTTGCCCTCTCCCACCAGTTAGTTGAACCCCCACCCCCACCCCACTTCCTTGTATCTCCAATCAGAGAAAAGGTAGGATGGTCTCTCCAGCCACAGGTCATCCAGCCCTCATACACCCTAGAGAGCCAGTTGAACAGAGCAATCTACACACCATTCCCTAGCACAACCCTGGAGCTCTCTACCACGTTTTTGTCCAGGCTATGCCTGTAGCCTATGATGCCTCTTCATGTCCACCACCCATTCAAACCTTCCCAGTCTTCCACTCTCACCCCTCCTCCTCCAGCAAGCCCTCCTTGATACTGCCATCCTCCCCAACCCACCTGGACCTGCTTTTCTACTCTTTGGGCCAGGAACATATCTTGCTTGCCAGCAAAGCCATCTATATACTCAGTCATTTCTGCCCCTCACATCCTGCCTATTTTCCCAAAGGGATTCTCATCTCCCCTGAGAGATGGAGAACTTATGGAGAACACAGCCACTGTCTTCCTTTGGACCCGTCACAGCATTTAGCTTGAAGCCTTGCCCACAGTCAGGTGCTCAAGCAATGCCTTCTGGAAGAGTAAAGGTGGGAGAGAGAAAGAGAGAGAGAGAGAGAGAGAAGAGGTCAGAGGGAGGGGAGAAATAAATTGGGATGTGAATGAGTAAAGGAGCTGATGAGTTGAGTAGCTGAGTGAAACACACAGTGAGGGAATAAGGTGAGCCTCCGGGAATAGGACAGGACCAATGTAATGGGGATGCTGAAAGGAGGGCTGAAAGGAATGAGAGGCAAGACTCTCACATGGACCCTCATCAAAGCAAGGGCCACCAGTCACTACACACTTGCCCAACTGTGCACCAGACCAAACCCTATACACTGAGCTCCTTGGGTTTTTTTTTGCTAGTCCTCACGATATCCCACAGAGGTAGATATACTCTCACTGCGCTCAGGAGGAAAATGAAGCTCAAGGAGAACGTATTTGCTCAAGATTACACAGATAGTGAGAGAACCAGAAGGTAAACTCAGATTTGTTCAATGCCAAAGGCTCAGGAAGGGAAAGCCAGGGTATGAGCCCACCTGGGTGTCTCCTGGCTTTGTTCCCAACACAGACATATGATGGAAGGTGTGGGTCCTACAGTCCATAAAGAATACCTTCCACCCTCCTGCCAACAGCCTAGGGATTCTGAGAACCAGCTTCTGGAAGGTGCAGGAAATATTTAGGGTCGTTGCATCTGGAGGTAACAGCTCCCCCTTAGATTCAGAGATCCCTAAAGCTATAGAATCGGAACCGTGAAAGTACAGAATCAAGGACTCTTACCGTCACAGAACATTAAAATCATACCATCAGAAATTTTTTTTAAATAATAGAATCAGGAAATCTTAAAAACACAGGATTGGAGAATCCTCAAATCACAGTGTTGTAGAAATAGAAACCCCAGAATTGCATGGAATGTGTCACTGAATTATCATATTTAAATTCATGTAATTGCAGTTTCTTAAAATCATAGCATCTAAGGCTGACAGAATGTCAGAGCTGGAGGAGCCCCTGGAGATCCTCTGACCCAACCTCTCTCCTCCTTTCGCACATGGGGGAGACTAGGTAGCAGAGGGGTTAAGCGATATGTCCAAGTTGGCCAGCTCACGCCGCCTCAGGTTGACAGGCTGGAGAAGGGCGGCAGGCTTGTCCACAGTGAGAGCACCACACCATTCATTCGTTCATTGAGTGCCTGTCTCTTGGGTGTTGACAATAACAAAAACTGAAGCCTTCCCCCCACCCTTTCTCTCTCTCTCTCCCAGGCCCTGTTCTCAGCCTTGGCTAGGAAAGAAGTAAGGACCTGGTGGGGATGAGGAGAGGAAAGTGGGGGCAGGGTGGATCATACATCAGACAGAGAGAAGAGATCAGCTTTTATTGATGGAAATTCCTTTGTACACAGCGACACACACACTCTGAAAGGCCTTTTCCTCCTGATCATATTTACAGAGCACTATGGGAGTGGCAGAGGGCGTGGACGAGGCCTTCAAGCAGGGGGAAGAGATGGCAGCAATGGCCACTGCGAGGGAACGAGCAAGGAGGGGGGGCGGGGTGGGGTGGGGGGGGTGGGGGTAGGAACTAGGCAGGCTGGGTCCCGCCCCCGTCTGGTCCTCTAAAGCCCTAGGCACCCTGCATCTCTGTTTGTGCTCACAGAGGACAGAGGTAGGTCCTTAGGATGTCATTTGGAGACCTCTCCAGGAGTGGCAGGCTCCAGGGTGCCTGGGAAGTGGGGTTCGGGTGCAGGAGGGTCCAAGCTCCAAGCTCCAAACTGTTTTATTCAGATCTAGGGCTCCAGCCTTCATAATTCGGGGGCTGGAGTCCAGGGGAGACAGCAGTGGGGATGGGGGTGGGAATTCCAAGGAGGTGGGGGAAGAAGGGGCACGATGCTTGCCCATCTTGAAGCAGGGACAGGGTCCCCTGGGGGGGTCGAGGGCAGGGTGTGTGGGTCGGCGGGGGTGAGGGGGCTGGTTAAGGCTTTTGCTTCTGCATAGAAAATGACCCATGCCCTCTCAGTTACCGAGAGGAGGGACTACTGCACTCGGAGGCCGGACAGCAGAACTGATGAGCGTCTTCCTCTTCCTCTTCCTCAGTCTCCTCCTCCTCCTCCTCTTCCCTGAGGCCAGGAAGGGCAGGGTAGAGGCCACAGGCAGGCGGGTGACAGAGAGAGGCAGAGGCATTAGTTTGCAGAGCAGGGGAGATACATGAACGGCTGGAACCAGGGCAGTAGGGCTGGGATGGGGGTCTGAATGGGGAGGCCAGTGTGACAGATTAGCTAGGGCCACACCCTACTCAGTCTCCAAGGAGCCTGAGATAGCCCTCCCCCACACCCAGGCTGGGCTCACTTATAGTCAGGCCCAGAGTATACCAATTCTATTTCGGACCTGACAGGTACCCAACCTTCATCTGAATAGAAATAGTAGCATCCTGCTCTATGCTGGCTCTTTGCAGACATTGGCTCATTGAACTCGTGCAACAACACTGCAACCTTTTAGAGAGAAGGGAACTGAAGCTCATAGAGGTTGGTTAACCAGCCCAACCAAGGTCACACAGCTGGGAGAGTGGTAGAGTCAGGATTTCAATGTGGAGTTCTCAGAGCTCCAAGTCTCAACTCATCCCACTAGGTCCCGTAGGTGAACTTGGCACTATCTCTAGAACTCTAGGTTGCCCTTAAAGGGCAAAGATTTCTATTTCTGGAAGGCTCTGGGTAGGGGAGGTTGGAGATGCTCAGGCATGGAGTGTAGAAAGCCCACAGCTTTGAAAGCAAACAGACCTGGGTTCCAAGGCCAGCTCTACGAGCGCTTCCAGGCTATGTGCCCAGGCATGTTATTGGCCCCTCTTGAAGCCTCAGTGTCCTCATCTATAAAAATAGGGCTCAGGATGCCAAGCCCACAGGATTGTTGCAAGGACTGGAACATGCATCAAGTGCCTGGCAAATCAGAGCAACGGGGATGTGGTGGTGGTTACTGCTCACAGCTCATGAACTGAATCTAATTCCCAAGGCGGCCATTCGCCCCCACGCAGAAGTGCCGCAGTGGCAGGGAGGAGTCGGTACAGGAACAGGCCCTGGGCCCCAGGGTCCTGCGGAATGGTCCCAGGGGCCGGTCTGCACGTGGCAGTCACTGGAGCTGGGCTACGGTTTCACAGCGTGGATGGACAGACAGGAGGGCTGAGAGGGGTCCAGCTGCCTCAGGAAGAAAAAGGCTGATCCTCTGGAGAGATAGCCAATGAAACGGTATCATCCCCACTCCCAGACCCCGTGGCTCAAGAGATGCAGGAAGTGTGGAATCCTGGAACCTGGAGGGCTGGGAAGAGATGGAAAGGAGAGAGGACAGGCAAGGGAAGGCACTGAGGTCCATCTGACAGCTGGACAAGCACACACCCACGCACATGCGCACATACACACACCCGAGCACACGCCCCCCACTTCATCCTTCAAGCTCCCTCTGACACACTGTTCCACAGAGTCACTGAGTCAGCAAAACCACGTGAAGCAGAGCTCAAGTCCTGGGCAAGCAGATCCCCCTGAGTTTCCCATTCCTCATCTATAAAAGGAGAAGTCTCCACACCTCTCAAGGCTGTCATGAAAAATGAGTGATCTTCCAGTCCTGCTGCTCACTTCCCCTCGTATCCAGGCCCAGCTCCTGCCACCCCTCACCCTGACCCTGCAGTCACCTCCGAATTTCTTCTCTCTACCCTTTTGGACCCACTAGGCTTCCTAATAAAGTCTGCAAGCACAGATCTCTTGCTTGTCTCTGCTTAGACACCCACTTTGGCTCCCCATTGCTTCCTGGATAAAGGTCAAGTTCTTCAACTTGGTATTCAAGGCTCCCCCACCAGATGGCTTCACCTGACCTACCCTGTCCAGTGGAAAAAGCATTGGCTTCAGAGTTGGACAGATCTTGGTACAAATATCAGCACCCCCCGCTCCTACTAGCTGGGTGACCTTGGGTCTGCTTCTTTACTTCACTAGGACTTACTTTCCTCATCTACGAAGTGAGAAAAATGCCTATTCCGCAGGGCATGGTGGAATGAAATGAATTCAAGTATTCAAAGCACTTGCCACAGGATAGGTTTGGTGCTTCATATGCAGTAACTGTTATTAGTACTGTCATTATCAGTGGCTCCCTCATGCTCAGCCTCCATCAAACTAGCTCGTTCACTATTCTATCAGAATGGCCAGCCTCTTTACACATCTCTGCTTTGGTGACTCTGTTTCTTCCTTCGGCACACATCTTTCGCTATCAAAATCCTATGTGAAACGTTATGGCCCAGATTAAATGCTGCTTCCTGCAGGAAGTCCTCCCTCTCAACCAGAAGTACTCCTTTGCTTCCTCCTTGCTCCCCCATCTCTGCCCTTGGATCTCTGGCAGCTGCTCCAAACTTCACCAAAGCATTTCTTTCACCAACCCCTTCAACGCCCTTGTATTCGCCCCTACTACCTCTGCTCTGCTTCTGTGTGAGAAAGAGAGGGCCCCTATACTACTTAAGGCCAGCCCCTCCACTTGGGCTCTGGAGCCCACCCCTGCTACCTCCTCCACAACCATCATCCCCTCTCCCTCCTGTATTTCAATCTCTCTCTCTCTCTCTCTCTTTCTGTTGCCTCCTTCTTACCACATTTATAGAAGCTCAAGTCTCTCCCATCTGGGAATAAAAACCCTCTATCTGCCCCCACATCTCCCTCTAGCAATCACTGTCCCTCTCTCCTCTTCACAGCTAAGCTTCTTGAGAAATTCATCTACACTGGCCATCTCCACCTCAGTACCTCCCACGAGCTCTTCAGCCCACTGCAATCTGCCTCGTGCACCCACCATGTCACTGAAACTGTTCTCAGCCAGGTCACCAAGGACCTCCTAGTGGTTAAAGCCAATAGACTCTTCTACCCTCATCTGCCTTCCCCCAGCTGTAACACTTGCCACTCTTTACAAGCCCCTCCTGTATGTGGATGGCTCTTTCCTTCCTCTGCTTCCCTGAGCCCATCTCCCTGCTGGTTTTCCTCCTACTCCTCTGACCACCCCATCTCTTCTTCTTCTCCTCATTACTCATAGGTTGGTCCCTCTTCCCCAGTTCTGCTCTGGTCCTCTTCTCTATCATTCCACATCCTGTGCCAGTGATCTCACTACATTGCATGACTTAAGGGATGGCTTAGGACCCCTACCCTAACCCTGTTTCATGGATCTCTCTCCTGGGCCTCAGCCCCCTCAAGCCTAATTCTTGCAGGAAGCCCCACCAGGATGGCCTTCAGAGCTCACAGGGACCTCAAACTCGGCATCTTACCACTGCCAACCTGTCCTCTGTGTTTTGCACCTTAGCAAAAAGCAGCACCATCCACCTACTTGCTCAAGCCCCAAACACACCTGATAGTCATTCTTCCCGCTCCCTTAACAAGTCAGTCGCCAAATTCTGTGGATTTCACCTCCTCATCTTCTACTCTTCTCACTCCTTGTTGACTCTTTCTCCAATCATACTGGTCTCCTTGCTGTCCCTCAAACATGACATGCAAACTCTTGCCTCCAGGCCTTTGTGCTCTATGTTCCTTCTGTCTGGAACATCGTCCCCCGGAGAGGTATGGCACCAGACACAGTCTATATATTTAGTTGTTTATTTGTTATCCATCTCATCCACCACAAGATCCATCAGGCCCAGCATCTGTTCTGTCCAGTGCCATTTTCCTGATGCCCAGCACAGTGTCTGGCACTCAATAGGTATTTGTTGAATGAATGACTCCATGGCCAGACCTGAACACTGAAGCTCCCTCTGGATTCCAAACTCTGTCCTGTCTACTCCCTTCAACCCCCACTATTTATTTGGCCTACTACTCCAGTTCTCTCTTCCCATCACCTCTCAAATGCATCCCCTCTGCTCTATCCCCACAGCCACTACCTTAGTGAATCTCTCTCTTGGATTACCATGGCTGCCTCCTCCCTAGTTTCTCGTCCTCTAAAAAGCCACTTTGATGTGTCACTTCACCTACTCAAGAACTGCTCATGGCTCTCTACCTGGCCTACCACGAAGGATGAAGCCTGAACTCCCCAGAGAGCTATTTGGGGCAGGTCTATGCTCTGCCCCCTTCCCATGTTCAATTTCACCATCTCTCACCCCTGGGCCTTTGCGTGTACTCTTAGAGCATCCTCTCCCATCTCTAGCTCTATAAATCTTTATGAACCTTGAATGATTGACTCAACACCACTTTCTTTGGGAAACAACCTGATGCACAAACCAGACGTTAGTTCCTCTCCAAAGTCCATAGAGAGATAAGTGTCTCCAGTGTCACTCAGGATCTCCAAGAACCGAGTAGATTGGAAGTTAGTAATTCCCAAGGATGTTAGTGCTGGGTAAGTATTAAAAGAGGTTGCCTTTTCCTCTTGCACTGTTATCCTGGATTCATGTCCCTCTGGCCCTCTGCAAATGCCAACTCATTCTTGTCTCTTCCCTCTCCTTCATCTTTTGTTGGGTCTATCTCATTAATCACTCCCAAAGGCTTTTGATTTCATAATTTGAAATGAAAATATTTCTATATGACTGGTACCCAATGGAGTAGTGCAACAGGGTAGTCCTGCTCAATTCCATTCCCTTCTATGCCAGTACCCCAGTTTAGGCCTTCCAACTGGCCCCCATGCATACAATCCATTTCTCATATGGACTACTGATGTGATGTTTCTAAAACACAAATTTTACCAAATTTCTCTCCTATTTAGAATCCATTCCCATGATACTTGTCACTAGCAACATTGGTTCTCAACCCTTCTGGAGGAACACAAACCCTTTATGTGTATAACGAAAGCCACGGACCATCTCCCCAACAAAAAAGGCCCATAGGTGTACACACAAAACATTCTGCACTCAATTTCAGGAGGTTCAGGGACAACCCAGAGCCCATGCAACCCAGGTTAAGAACTCTGACCCTATCCAATAACATCTAGGTTTTTCTGCATTTGCTGCTCCTTCTGCCTGAAATGTTCTTCCACACATTACCCTTCTGTCCCTGACTACCTCTTACTCATCCTCTAAGACTCAACTCTTAGGGTGAGTTGACCTGCAGCAGTCCTGGAATGGGCCAGATCCCTTCCTTTGGGCTTCTACAGCACCCCACCACCACTATGATCCCCTCTATCATAGCCCTCCTTGGTCTCCTCAACTAACTGGGGACTCGTGGGAGGCAAAAACCATTACCCAGCATAGGCCCTGGCTACCGCAGGACTCCATAAGTGTCTACTGAAATGAACACTAATGACAGCTATGCTGTTTTTGAGTACCCATTATGTGCCAGGCACTCAGCAACTGATCTCATCTTTAAACCCCATGATGTTAGTGGTATTGTGTTTCTTTTAACAGATATGGAACTAAGTTCAGAGATGTGAAGTGAGTTGTTTATGGCCACTCAGCTAGTGAGTGAAAGAACTGAGAATGAAATTGAGATGTGTTGGCACCAGTGCAAATATTGGTCCACCATGCTTCCCTGCCCTGGACTGTGAGATTGAAAGATGGTATCAGTAGAAGAACAGGGTCGATAACCAGGGCCAGAATGCCCCATCTAGGCTCCATTTCCCAGGGCCACCTGCCCATTTTTTCTGCTCATGTGTCACCTTCATGCCAAAACCTGAGACGTGGCTCTCTCTTATAGTGCAACCCCCTCCATCCCATTTACTATTCTCAGCCTTCTCATTAACATAAGAAGTCCCACTATGGTCAGGCCCATTCTTTGCTACAGAACCATCCCCAGACACATAAAGCCTTTAGATCCAATCCAATCCAATGCTATATACTTGGCTATGAGGAAAACAAGACATGGGCAGTCCCTGCCCTTCAGGAGTTGATAGTCACTCAGGAATTTTACACGTACCATCTCCAATCCTAAATCAGCTCTGAGAAGTAAGTAGGCATCATCCCCATTATACTGATGAGGAAACAGAGGCTCAGAGGTTAAATGGTTTGCCCACAGTCATAGAGTTGGTAAGTGGTCAAACTTAGATTTGAATAAAGAAAGGTACTGACTCAACTATTTTCCCCCATTAGGTCATCCTGCTCACAAGAGCCAAAAAGTAGGCAAGACCACTTCTGGCAGGGTAAGCTAGTACTCTTTCAAGACTCAGTACCCATGTTCCCTCCTGTCAGGGACAGATAGGATTAGGTACTCTTCCTCAGCAACCCCTCTGAACTTTCTTCTGTCCCATACCAAACCACACTGCACTGTCATGGTCTATGTGTCTCTCCCTTCTAGACTTGAGCTCCCTGATGGTAGGACCACATGCAATTCATTCCTATATGCCACAAAGGTTCAGCAAAAGGCCTAACAGAGGGTAGGCAGGACAAATCTTGCTGAATGAATAAGGTGGTATTTGAGCTAGTTATTAAAAGGAAAAGCAAGATCTGAACAACTCGACATAGGGAAATGGTATAGAGGAGGAAGGAAATGAGGTAGTAGAAGCAAGGAAATGGGAGCAAGGAAAAAAGCCAGTAATTTTGAAATTATGACATGATGTGTATAACATGTTTCCAACATTTTTATATGGATTTTCTTTTCCTTACCAGAATGGGATAATACTACAAGCCCTGTTCTGCAACGTGTTTTTCATATAACAATAAATCTTGGATATACTTCCATGCCAGTATACAGAGATATATATTTTTCTTTTGATCTGTAAGAGTATTCCATAGTATGGGTGAATCACGAAGGAAAAGCTGTTCTCTATTAATGAACATGTAGGTTGCTTTAATTTTTCGCTATTATAAACAATGCTGCAACGAACATCTTTGTGTATGTCTGGAAGTAGTTTTGAAGGATGGCTGCCTAAAGGTTGAATTGCTGGGCCAAAGGAATGCATACTTTGTTTAAAATGTAGATAAAAGTTATTTTTTATAGACTGGCTAAAAGATTATTTCTGCTCACATAATTTTTATAGACTGGCTAAAAGATTATTCCTGGTCACATAATCCCATCTTTATTTTGAGGAGCATACATCATATAACCTTTTCATTAAGAGCTGGTTGAGAATGCTATCCTACAAGGGTATGTGATAAAGAGTTGCATAGTATGGTTTGTTTGCAGTTGGGATTGAATGTTTTAGAAAAGACATCTGGTTGGGGGACCATCAAGTAGTAAAGCCTTACAGAAATCTACCTCCAAGACATGGCTGTCAGGTTAGAAGTATAAGCACATTTAAGATTCTGGGGGCAACTAACAAATGGTGCCATAAAAAATTGCACCAATTTGCACTCCAGTCAAGGAATATGAGAGGTTCTGTTTCCTCACAACTCTTCCAACATAGTATGGTTTGTTTGCAGTTGGGATTGAATATTTTAGAAAAGACATCTGGTTGGGGGACCATCAAGTAGTAAAGCCTTACAGAAATCTACCTCTAAGACATGGCTGTCAGGTTAGAAGTATATGCACATTTAAGATTCTGGGGGCAACTAACAAATGGTGCCATAAAAAATTGCACCAATTTGCCCTCCAGTCAAGGAATATGAGAGGTTCTGTTTCCTCACAACTCTTCCAATCTTTTTAATTTTTGGCACTTTAAAATTGGTACTTCGGGGATCCCTGGGTGGCGCAGCGGTTTGGCGCCTGCCTTTGGCCCAGGGCGCGATCCTGGAGACCCCGGATCGAATCCCACATCGGGTTCCCGGTGCATGGAGCCTGCTTCTCCCTCTGCCTATGTCTCTGCCTCTCTCTTTCTCTCTCTGTGTGACTATCATAAATAAATAAAAATTTAAAAAAAAAATAAATAAAATAAAATTGGTACTTCGTTGTTGTTTTAGTTACATTTCTTTAGTTATTAGCAAGCTTGAATATCCTTTCTCATTCATCAGCTAATGGATGTTGATTTCTTCGCTGAATTGCCAAATCATGTTATTTCTCTATTCTAAATGTGCTATACATCTTTTTCTTATTGATTTCCAGGAGATGATATATAGACAGAGATATTAACCTCTGATATTTATGTAGCAAATACTTTTTCCTAACTGTTATGTTTTAACTTTGTGTATAGTCTCTTTCTCCACACAGAAGTTCCTAACTTCAATGTTGCCTAAATTATTGTTCTTTACTTTATGGCTTCTGGGTTCTTAATTCATGCTCAGGAAGACTTCTCTACCCTAATATTTTAAAAATATTCAGTATTTTCTTCTGGTACATTTGATTTTATATGAGAAAGAGGTTTAACTTAAATTTTTCCCAAATGGGAGTCAATGGTCCCATCCTATTTACTGATTCCCTACTGACTTTAAATGTACTTTTTAATCCTAAATTAAATTCCCATATGAATATGAGTTTGTTTTTAGACTCTCTATTTTGTTCCATATGTATAATCCTCTATTTCTGTGTTTATATATGTAATTTCTGCAGCTTCATGATAAGTTTTGCATTTAATAGGACAAATGGCCCCTCACTATTCTTTTTTTTCAAAATTTTCTTAGTGATTCATGGGTATTTACTCTTCCAAGTGAACTTTAAAATCCAATTGCCCAAGTCCCAAAGAAAATACCACTGAAGGGGATCCCTGGGTGGCTCAGTGGTTTGGTGCCTGCCTTTGGTCCAGGGTGCGATCCTGGAGTCCCAGGATCGAGTTCCAGGATCGAGTTCCAGGATCGAGTCCCAGGATCGAGTCCTGTGTCGGGCTCCCTGCATGGAGCCTGCTTCTCCCTCTGTCTGTGTCTCTGCCTCTCTCTTTCTCTCTCTATGTCTATCGTGAATAAATAAATAAAATCTTTTAAAAAAGAAAGAAAATACCACTGAAATTGTAATGCAAAATGCATTGAACCTTTTTAACCAAATTGAGAGGGGGGAAATGTCATTTTTACCGTATTCAACCTTCCCATCTAGGAACAGGATAGGATGCTTGACTATTCAAGTCTTCTCATAGCCTTTGATGAAATTTTACAGTTTTCTACAGGAAAGTATTTCATGTTTCTTGTCAATTCCTAGGAATTTTATCATTTTTTCCTACTGTTGTGAATGGAATCTTTTTTTTTTATTATGTCTTCTAATTAGTTATTGCTGGTATTCAGAGAAGCTAATGGTTTGGGTGTATATTTATCTTGTATCTAGCCATCTCATGTAATTTTCTTATTAGTTCTAATAAGTTTTCCTTTTATTCTCTTTTATTACCTAAGTAGACAACTATATCATCTTCAAGCAGTGCTAATTCTGAGTCTTTCTAATATTCATACCACTTATTTCTTCTTTATTTAATACCACTGCTTAAAACTTCTAGAAAAAAATGTTGGTTAGTGACAGTGATAGCAGTCATACTTACTTTGTTCCTGAACTTAATGGAAATTTACCTAGCATTTCACTATTACATTTGATGACTGTCTTTGGTTTCTGATTAAAAAATTCTTTACTAAGTTAAGGATGTCTTTTTTTTAAGATTTTATTTATTCACTCATGAGAGACAGAGAGAGAGAGAGAGAGAGAGAGGCAGAGACACAGGCAGAGGGAGAACCAGGCTCCATGCAGGGAGCCCGATGCGGGACTCGATCCCAGGACTCCAGGATCACGCCCTGGGCTGAAGGCAGGCGCTAAACCGCTGAGCCACCTGGGCTTCCCTAAGGTCTTCTTCACTGAGAGCTTACTGTACTAGTTATCTATTGCTGTGTAACAAATTACCCCAATACAGCAAGAAATTACTAGACACTTACTAAGAGTTCTAAAATCAAGAATGGATGTGTAGTTCTATCAGATTATTTTTTTCAGCATTTATGGAGATAGTTATTTTTACTTTAATCTATTAATGTAATCCATCATAATAACAGCTTTCCTAATGTTTAACAATCCCTGCCTTCCCGGGACAAACCATTTGTCACAATACATTCTTTTTTCAATACACTGATGGATTCAGTTTATTTATTTTTTATTTTTTTTTATTTTTTATGATAGTCACACAGAGAGAGAGAGAGAGAGAGAGGCAGAGACACAGGCAGAGGGAGAAGCAGGCTCCATGCACCGGGAGCCCGATGTGGGATTCGATCCCGGATCTCCAGGATCGCGCCCTGGGCCAAAGGCAGGCGCCAAACCGCTGTGCCACCCAGGGATCCCCAGTTTATTTTTTATTTTATTTATTATTTATCTTTTATTTAAAATATTCATGACTGTATTAATATATGAGATTAGGCTATAGTTTCCTTTTTTCTTTTCTTCTTTTTTTTTGTCTAAACCTATTCAGTCCAGTTACAGGACCTATTCAGTCCTGCTGTCTGGAATGAATTTTGTCCAAACCTATTCAGTCCAGTTATAGGACCTATTCAGTCCTCCTTTCTGGAATGAATTGGGAAGCTGTCCATTTTCTTCGATTATCCTATCTTTCCAGATTCAATAGAACTTCTGTCAATACCAGAACTTCCATAATATCAACTGGGCCCTGGTACCATTTCTGAGGAGAAAATTTTGGCCATCTTTTTAACTTCTATATTGTTCTATTCTATTCAGGTTTTCTGTCACTCCTTAAGTCATTTTGGTAATTTATATATTCCTAGAAAACCACCCATTTCACCTAGATTTTCACATTTATTGGTATAGAATTATACAAAGCATCTTTTATGACTTTTTCACCTCTTCAAAATTTGTTTAAATCCCCTTCATGATACTTTATTTTATTTATGTCTTTCTTGCCTTTTCTCTGTCATATCTGACAGAGGACAGTCTGTCTAGTTTACTTGTCTTTTCATAAACCAAACCACCTCTTAATTTATCAAACCTTTTTCATTAATTTCCAGGTTTATCTATAGTAATTACTTTATTCTTCTTTCTTTTGGTTGTTCTTTTCCTAAATTCTTGAGTGGAATAATTAGTTCATTCAATTTAAACTGTCTTGTTCTCTAATAAAAGCATTTAAGACTATAAATTTTCCTCTGGGAATCTCCCATGGTCACATCCTGTAGGTTTTGATATATAGTATTCCTGATGACATTTATTCTAAATAGTCTATAATTGATATTTATCCTAAATAGTTTATAAATTCATTCTTACTTCCTTTTTCACTCAAGTAGTTTTTTCAACTCTCAAATGGGCCTAACCTTTTTGCTGTTGCTATTAATATTTAATGTTATTGCATTATGATTAGAAAATATAAAATGTGATTTCCAATTAACTTGGAAATAATGTTGCTCTCAAAGGTGTGGGTGATTATTCCCTCTGCCTAAACACCCTTCTCTATCCTATCCAACTGGCAAACTCTTATTTATCCTTCAAAACAGCTCAAATATTCCATATTCTAGAACCGACCACTCCCACTTTTTGGGGTGGGTATCTAGGGAGGGATTTTTAAGGAAGGACAAACTACAAACAGAATCTGAATGTCCTCTCTGGTCTCCTACCTGGTCTCCCAGTCACTCTCCTCACAGGATCAGACATCCATCCACAATCACTCCAGGGGCTAGAGGGAGATGGGGGAGGGGGGTCTGGCAATGCTGTGGCAGATTTGTCCCGGGAGGGTGAAGGATGGGGGGAGGGTTGGGTCTAGCTCTTACCTGCTCTCTGCCAGCCTGCCTGAGGGGATAAGCTTCATGGAGTCAAGGACCTGAGTAGGACAGCAATACTGGTGTAGAGTATGAGACGCTGTGGACCTGAGAGACAGCAAAAGACAGAGAGAGAAAGAGAGACAGAGAGACAGAGAGAGAGAGAGAGACAAGGAGGGAGGGGAGAGGCAGGGTGAGGGAGCAGGGACAAGGAAATGAGAGTAAGTGAGGTAGGGGAAAGGAAAGACTGGGAGGAATGGGTGGTGGAGGATTGGGAATAGAAGAGGGGGGTGGAGGTGGGGAGGCAAGGAAGGAAAGAGAGAAGGGAAAGGGGGAAATAAGGAGGGAGGGAGGAAGAGAAAGAGGGAGGGAGGAAGAGAGGGAGGGAGGGAGGAAAGGAAGGAAGGAAGGAAGGAAGGAAGGAAGGAAGGAAGGAAGGAAGGAAGGAAGAAAAAAAGAAAAAAACCACAAAGTCAAGAAAGAGAGGACGGCACTCGAACCACAAACAGAACACAATGACAACAGGGGGCAGCAGAGACAAAAGATCCAGTCTGGGCCTCCTGTGTTCCAGGTGGACTCCGTGGGGACCTGAGCCACGGAGACACTGGGACACCACAGCAGGGAAGGGGGAAGGGAACCCTCCTCATACCAGACGCCACACGGGTAGGGAAGGGGGAGGGGAGGGGAATGAAAGAGAAAGGGCGAAGATGTATGGGGGGGTGGCTCCCCCTTATAGAAGGCCCCTGATGAGAAGGGAGGGAGGGAGAGAGGGAGAAGAGGCTCTGGGCCCAAAGCCGGGGAAGAACCCAGGCCAGGAGGGTGAAGGAAACACTGTGGGAGGAGTGGGAAAGGAACAGAGAGAAAATGAAAGGGACAAGGAAAGGGTGAGACAGAAAAGGAGAAAGACAGAGAAAGGCAAGACAAAAGACACAGAGAGAAGACGGGAGAGGCAAGAGAGCACCAGAGCAGAGGAGAGGAGAGGGCGGAGGAGAGGTGACAAGGTCTCAGTGGTCTAGGTGACAAGGTGGGGGCTGAGTGGGTGGCTGGGGCCCAGTGAGCCAGAGGACACAGTGGTTCCCAGTAGAAATCTTTGCTTCCAAGGACAGTGCTGTGCCTAGCACGCGGCCCACACGCCACCCCCCAGTGCTGTGCCCCCACCCCTAGTGCAAGGGTCCAAAGGCCCCTGTGCCTCCTGTTTCCCAGGATTAAAGTCAAGAGAATGGACAGGGGTGGGGGAAGGGGGACCAGGAGACAGTAGGGCAGTGAGGCTGAGGGCCTGGTCTACCCAGTGCCCTTCCAGATCAGCCAGCTCCTGTCCCCTCCACAGCCCTTGAAGGCAGGTTGTGGTCAGGGACTAGCTATTCCAAAACCCAAGTAAAGGCCAGGAAATGTGGCTGCAGGCCAGGCCAGGCCAGCTACCCAGGATCTCCCTTGTGATTTTGAGGATGCCCAAATCTTAGATCCTTATAAGGATCTTGGAATCTGAGATTGTTCTTGTCAGAGACTCTGAAATGATGTTGATGATGATGATCATCATCATCAGAAGGACTGTTTCTCAAGTGCTATCTATGTGCTGGTAACCAGCCAGAGTTCTTGACCCATTATCTCATTAAACCTGAGAAGTAGAGACCCTTAGGCTTCAGGAATGTGAGTATCAGAGAATCTCAGTGGCTACGGGGAGCCCTGCAGTGCTGAGCCAGGCTAGCATGCCAAGGCAGCCACTAGTTACACCCCTCATAGGCCACAGACTGTGCTGCTGCTCAGGGCTCCAGAGTCCTTACAGCACTGGGCACCCAGATGCCCATGCTCACCCACTCTCACTAACTCCTTCCCCAAGCCAAAGGCCTCCTAGAGTTCAAGAGTGGAGCCAGGAACCAGGAAGCCAGGAGGCTGCTGAATCAGCAGCCCAAGGACCGTGTCCAGGCCAGGGCAGGGAAGGAGGGGGTCAGGCTGCAGGGTGGGTGGGTGGGGGGGCTATCTTCCTACCTGCTACTCCTCCTGGGGGCCTCCATGGGTCTGGACCTGTCCTGAGGGCAGGCCCCCTGGCCAGGCGGTGCTTCCACTGTGTCACCACCCCCTCCTCCCTAGCCCTTCCCTAGAAGGAGGAACCAAGGAGGCGGGGCCAGGCCAGCTGGGCGGTAGGCCAGACTGCAACTGGAAACTTTGCTCCTTCCCCTGCTCCCCCGGGAGGGCTGGGAACTTCAAGTAAGAGGAAGCAGTTTTGAGAACTCACAGTGACTCCTCTGGGCCAAACCCAGGCTAGGCTCCTGCATCTTTGCTAGAATCTCCCCAAGCACCCTGTCAAGTATGTGTCACTAAGCCCTATTCTCCTGAGGAGAAAACAAGATGGAGAGACATTAAGTAATTGGGCTCAGGTACTACAGCTGTCATTGTGCAAGGTGCTCCAGATAAAGTAATGTTCTATTCGACCATTTTGGGAAATCAAGATGAGGCCCTGGCCAATATTCCTGACCACAGCAATAAGCTCTCATTCTCTTTTGTGTTGTCTCCCAAGCTGGCTAAGAGAAATGTTCCCTGAGTAGAGAAGCACAAATCAGAAGAAATGCCATTCTCAATCAAGAGGCTCTTCTCCCAAGGAAAGTGCCCTGCCTGACTTGACAGATGGGGAAACTGAGGCCTCCAGAGGGGAAGAGTCTTGCTAATGTTCACACTGCCAGTCAGACTAAAATCCAGATGCCCTGACTCCCTACCTACCTATCACAGTAATCTCTCTCTCTCCCTCCCTCTTCTATATGAGTGGAGCTGGAAAGAGTAGAGAATTTGGAGGATGTGAAGGATGGGAGATAGGGGGGTTCCTAAGAGTCCCACAGATCCAGCTCAGAGAGCTCCTGTCCTTTCATGGCCCCAGAGCCCAGGCCCCTAGCTGTTCTGAGCAGAAGGCGGCCCTGGGAGGGGCCAGGGGGCCAGTGATCTAGAAAGAATAGGAACTGACAGGCAACAGGCCAGCCTTCCTACCTTCCTGCCTCCCTGCTGGGGCAGCTGGTTCCTCTCAAAAAAAGCCAAAGCTGCTGAGAGAGATAGGCCCTTTAGACCACTGCAAAGTTGGCATCTATGGGCTTATCGTGGCCTCCTTTCCCTCTTCCCACCTTCTAAAGCCCCTGGTCCTTGGGGTGCTGCTTGGGGGGGCCTCAACTCCCACTTCTTTTCTCTCTTCTTTCAGCTTTTCTAGCTCTTACAGCAGCTGTGTCTTGTGCCTTCATTGCTGCACCTCTGGCCCAGACCCGCCTCTTGGCCTGGTAGGAGCTGAGAGACAGAAATTCTAGTCCTGGCCTTAAGGAAGGCTGATACTGTGTGACCTGGGGTAGGCCCCTTCCCCTCTGTGGCAAGGCAGAGAGCTGGGTGCCTGGTGGATCAAGTGCAAGTCCCAGCTCCAGCACTTTCTAGCTGGATAACCCCTCTGAGGGTCAGTCTCCTTATTTATGAGAGAGGAGTAGCCATTCCTACCTCATGGGTTCTTGTAAGGGTGCCATGAAACAAAAGTGCATATATGACAAAGAATCAGCTTGAGCCTGAAAGAATCTGACCCCTCCCCCAGGAAAACAGGGGAGACCCACAGGAAGCCTGTTTGTTTCAGGGATGGAGAGAAGTCTCTGAGCCACTCTTGGAAATCAGATGTATCTGAGCATGTTGGGTAGACTCATGTGATGACCCAGTGGGCCAAAAGGAAGAAGGAATTGAGGGTGAGGAGCTTCACCCAGCCGTAGGGCACCAGCAGGGCCTTCACTCACTTGTTCAACAAATCCTATGGACAAGGCACTGGGCCGGGACCTGATATGGCAGGGGCTGAGGGGAGCCAACATCCTGATCTCACAGAGCTTGTATCAGAGAGGAGAAGACATTCACCAACGAATGGAATTAAGCTGGACAAAAAGTGGAGGTAGCAGGAGAGGATGTTCCAGGCCAAGGAAACAACTCGACAAAAGGCCTGAGGTGGTATTTCCAGGAACTATAAGGAGGCCAACACAGCTGAGTGGAAAAAGCAAAGGGGAGAGAGGCCAGGCTGGAGATGTAGGCAGGTGTCCAATCACACAGAGCCTTGGAGGCCACGATAAAGTTTCAGTATTTATAATAAGAGTAGTTTGGCAGAAAAAAAAAAAAAGAGTAGTTTGGCAGCCTGTGGTTCATGGGTAGGCACTGGGGGGTGGGAGTGGGGGGAGTATCTCTGAAGCTCTTGAAGTCGTATGGAAAATATTAATGAGTAACAGCATGTTTGGGGGTGGGGGGAGCATAGCTTTCATAAGATCCTCAGATGGGTTTAAAATCCCCAAAGGTGGGATGCCTGGGTGGCTCAGCAGTTGAGCGTTTGCCTTCAGCTCTGGGTGTGATCCCAGGGTCCAGGATCTAGTCCCACATCAGGCTCCCCATGGGGAGCCTGCCTATGTCTCTGCCTCTCTCTCTCTGTCTTTAATGAATGAGTAAATAAAATCTTATTTTATTTATTTTATCCCCAAAGGGCAGGGGAGCTCCTTATATGATTCCATTCACTAAGTGCCAACCATAAGCTAGGGACAGGCACCCTAGAACCTTCTCTGAGCTGGCACCTAACCCCCCACCCTCTGGTTAGTCTCAGCTTTCCCCCGACTCCCATCTTCAAGCAGTGCACCACCCAGACAGAAGTGCTTATATTCTTGGCCACACAGCTGTCCAAGCCTTCACTCTGCCTCTGTTCAAGAAGCCATTCCCCACCACCACCACCCCCCGGTCCCCCACTGCCACCTCTCCACCTTGCAAGCTCACCCTTGTTCTTCACAGGTCAGTGTATAGGTAAATAGGTAAATACCTGCTCTGCCCACAGGTTGTGCCCTTGGGGAACCTGCCCTGACCCCTTCCCTGTTTCCTTCTCACCCTGCACTTGTCTCAGCATCCTCTGTCCACATGCGGATGCTCCTTCTGGGCCAGGAGCCCTATGGGGATAGAGGCTGGGTCTTATTTATCCCAGCGTCCCCTGCAACCAGCACAGGGCATCTAGTCACACAGGTCAGTAAGTGGTGTTGATTGGTGGACAATCCACCTGGAGGTGGAGAGGCTGCAAGATGGGCTGGTGGACACTAGAGGGCACTGTGGCCACTGGGATCGTGGCCTGATGCTGCCCAGGCAAAAGGCGTGTGTGTGTGTGTGTGTGTGTGTGTGTGTGTGTGTGTGTGTGTGTGTACCAGGTGCTCCGGGAAGCAGGGAAACTGCCCCAGGGGACTGCAGCTCCTTAGCTCTGAGCCTAATTGACCAGGGTCCCTGTTACAGCCTCCCAATTTACATTCTGCTCTGTTTCCACACCATTTCTCATGACAGCCCCATTCCTTTTGCAGAAAAGAGCTTCCATTCTTCCCAAATATAGGGGCCAACCATGCCCGCCACCATCATGGCATACATTTTCTGCTCTGCCCAAAACACCTCACCCCTCACCCACTCCTCACCCGGCTAACTTCTACTCATCCTCCAAGTCTCAGCTTAGATGGCAGCTTAGAGAAGCCTCCCTGGCCCTCAGGCTGGGTTGGGTATACTTCTGAGATGCTCCCGCCTTCCACTTCCTGGTAATTGTCTCCTTGTCTGTTTCCCTACTGGACAGTGGGCTTCCTCAGAGCAGGACTCTATTATTTGTATTTGTATCAACTGCATCTAATTTAGCACAGTGCCTAGAACACTGGAGGTACTCAATAAATCATCCTCACATGAATGAGTGGATAGGTGGACAAATGGATGGATGGGTGAGTGGACAGGTGGGTGGATGGATGGATGGATGACTGGCAAGTCACTTTACCTCCCCGGGCTTCAGCTTCCCCAGCTGTATAGTGTACACAATCACTCCTACTTGGCAGGGTGGCCAGGAGGCTTAAAGAGAACCTGTGCCAAATGCTCCCTAACAGTACCTGCACAGCAGACATTTTGTGAATTAAAGCAATTATTAATATTTGGAATAGTAATAAATAAATAAATAAATAAATAAATAAATAAATAAATAAATAAATAAGGAGGCGGAGGGGAGAAGTTGAAGGAGACTCTGCTCTGAACCTGGGATAATCTCTCCCACTCACATTTACCATTTACCTGTAGAAGACAGCTTTAATGATAATGAAAAAGCGATCATTCTTATTAAAAATAGCAACAGCACCTTCTCTGTGCCAGGCCAGAAACAGGAGGCCCCCGGGGAGGTGGTGGGCAGCCTCTAAGTCTCAGCCAGAGGATGCGAGGCCAAGGCCAAAGTTAGAGCCGTGGGCATTGCCCCTGCGTCTGGAGAGCAGTCATTATGAGCACAGCTGGTTCCAAACTCTTTACTCATAGGTGAAAACTTGTCTAAGAAGTCATTAATTCTCTCTGTAATTAATGTAAAAACTGCAAGGGTTTGTATTAATGGAAAAGTAAGCTCAAGCATCAAGCTGATAATATTGATAATGTGTGCCTGTAATTATATACCGCAGATAACTATAAATTCAGTCACTGCACTAATAAAATGTGCAAATTCTCAAAGCAACCAAGAACTCAGTAACAGCTGTCCTACGAGTAGCACTGTGCCAGTTGTTCCAGAGCTATAACAATAACCATACCTGGATAGCAATGGTAATATTCATGGGTGCACATAAAAGCTGGCATTAAAAGGGGGAATTATTTCGATAAAACAAGGTGTTCTCAGGCAAGGGCATAGAACTTGAAAGCATGGTGAGCAAAGGTCAACCTGCATTCAAATAATCAAAATCTTGATAGATGGGCAACCTTACAACCCTGGGCTCTGAGCAGACTGCCCCATCCCTGCCCACCAGGCGCCCAGGCTCTGATTTCACTTGTGGACTCATAAAAACTGCTCACTGTGGAAGTATCTGACCTCTCTATCCTCACCCACTTCTAGGAGAACTGACTCCCACCTACAGCCCCCCTTGCTGTCTTATGTTACCATAGGATGGATAGAAATGCTGTAGTCCTATGGAATGGACCCGTAAGCTATAAGGTCACATAGCTTCCAGGGTTGGCAGCCACATCAAAAGGTGTGAAAGCAGAGGAGGCTTAGTCCAGAGGGGCAAGGCAGTGACAAAGAGATGATGGGGGACCAATCAAGCCATGAGATACATAGACAAGACATGGGCCTGGAAGATGCAAGGCGGAGGGGGGTGGGGTGAGGGAAGAGAAAGAATCTCGGTCCTTGACTTCCTGGTCCTGCTTCCAATTGGTATGAGGCCTGGCTATATATATTTCATTTCTCAGATTCTGTGAGCTGTAGCCTTAGCCTCACAATAGTTTTCCCCCTTTATTCTGGAGCAAGTTTGAGTGGGTTTCTGTTCCCTGCAACAAAATGTACCCAGACTAAGACAAGGGAAAATTGGGGATGTAAGTGCAGGGCTTGCATAAGCAAGACTGCATAGAGAACATTATGTAGGGAGGGGTGAATGCAATTATACAGTGTTTGTATTTGCTCACTCAAATGCTCCCTCATTTTCTGCCACTTGCTACCACAGACACACATTATAGCCCCACACTCACACACTGACATTCAGTGGCACGCAGAAACAAAGGCGGTGATGCCTAGATTTGCTTCTCTGCAGACATCCAGACACACATGGATGCATGCCAGCACCCTGGTGCTCTTCACACCCTCATGGACATGAAACTGGGTGGCACACTGGAGGGCACCCGCATGCATGAGCACAGTGGCATTGCCCACAGGGCGCGGGGCAGGAGTCGAGGCTTGACTGGGCTCTGTGCAGCCTCCCTCCCCAGCTGCCAAGTGACTCATCCCCAGGGCTGCTAATTAAAGCCAGGACAAAAAAAAATAAAAAATAAAGCCAGGACAGAGGGGACAGAGGCAAGGGGAGGGGAAGAGAGAGAAGGCAAGTTTATTTTGGTGCCAACCAGGCATGCAACCAGCTCAGGGGTCACCTGCTTCTTGGGGCTGGGCCAGGCAGAGGCTGGGGAGTGCAAACAGGAAGGGGAGGGAAGACCCTCTTACCCTTTCTTGTCCCTCCTGAGCTTCCTGGAATGGTGCCTCCTTTGGGAAAACTATCCAACTCCCCCGTGTTTCCCCCCACATCATCCTCCTCTATCCCACTGTCACTCCAGCTCTCCCACTCCAGACTCTTGTCCTTACAACTGGTTTCTCCTCTTTAGCACACTCCCATATAGGCTTGCCAAAGCTGGCTTATTTGTGTTGGCACCTCGCTTTTGCCCTCCCACCCCCAACAGACCACCCAACACAGGTCCAGTACACAGGGAATGCTCTATGTGCTGCTGGAGAGTTGCTGTGGTGATGGCAACTCTGATGGTCTGAATCCCTATCCTTGTTCTACTACCAGGGAAATAATTTCAGCTAAGATTAGTTTCCTTGCTGGTAAAATGACAAGAACATATACCCGATAGCGTTATTATGGAGATGAAATGAGAGAGTATAGGTAAAGTGCCCAGCATGGTGCCTGGCATGGAAAAGCTCTAGCTAACACTCTAAGTGCTGCTGCTGCAAACACCTGCCTCACCAGCCCTGGGGTAGCAGCAATCACACAGAGCCAAGTTCAAGCCTGGCTCCACCACACACTACCCAGGGAACCTCAGACAGGTCACAGAAGCTCACAGAGCAGTGACTTGTCTGTAAAATGGAGATTCATGATATGACCCCGTAGATTTTACTGTAAAGATCTGAGCCTGTCAGGCATCCTGTGTGGAGCCCCACCCTTAGAAGCTGCCAGATAGGGCAGCCCGGGTGGCTCAGTGGTTTAGCACCGCCTTCAGCCCAGGGTGTGATCCTGGAGACCAGGATCGGGATCAAGTCCCATGTCAGGCTCCCTGCATGGAGCCTGCTTCTCTCTCTGCCTGTGTCTCTGCCTCTCTCTCTCTCTCTCTCTCTCTCTCTCTCTGTGTGTGTGTGTGTGTGTGTGTGTGTGTGTCTCTCAATAAATAAATAAAAACTTAAAAAAAAGAAGAAGCTGCCAGATAAATGGCAGCAGTGAATATGGAGAGGCAGCAAGGAGGAGCTCTTGACCTGACGTTTGGGGGGCCAGAGCATCCCAGGAGGGAAGAAGCAGCCGGGGTGGGCTTAGGGCAGCCAGGCAAGGCTTCCCAGAATGAGCAGGACTGGGGTTGGGCCCCCCAGAGCCAGAAAGCCTTCAACTGACCTGAAAGTGACAAGGTGGCAGGCACAGGAAGTGGTAGGAACAGAGAGCTGGGCAGGACAGGCAACTAGGCTCTGCTGAACAGGAGGCAGCATGGGAAGGAAGACTTGGACACAGCTGGGTTGCCTCCTGGGACTGGCAGTGTCATCGACATGTGGACTGGGGAGCCTTGGAAGGTCTGTGAGGTCTCAGCCACCCCAGATTGCCAGGAGGTCAAAACAAAGAAGAATCTTAGAGGTGATCTAAGCCAAACTCCGGTTGGACAGATGGGGGCACTGGGGCCCAGAGTGGGAGGCCTCCTCTGGGAACAGAGCCAGCAGTGGCTCCTCCTCCCACTTCTCCTCCGAAGGCAGCGGCTCCTGTTGCCATGGGGACCTCCTGGGCTCTGCGGGTGTCAGTGGCTCCCCCACCTCCTCCCTCCTTCCCTAGCAACAGGCCACCTCCGTGGCTCTCATCCTTGCATGCCTGGCAACCCCAGCCTGGTCCCCCAGGCCCCCTAGTTCCAGCCTGACCCTCCCAACCATGTCAGTGCCTCCAAACCTGAGATCCCTGGGTTTCTGGTGGCAGAGGTAGCAGTCCCTCCTGCCTCTCAGGCACATCTCCACATTTTTCAAGCTTGGCTATCCAGTGAAAGACAATGGATTGGGGGCGGCAGAGGGCTGAGGGCATTAGGATGTACTGAGCACTATTTTATGCTGGACACTGCTTTACTTTCATTTCCCTCATCTAACCCAGAGGAGTCCAAACTGTTGTCCCCACTCACGGATGAGGAAACCAAGAATCTGAGAAGTTCAGTGACTGCAGAGAGCACACAGTGAGGAAGCAGGCTCCACTGACCAGCTAGCTTTGTGAATTTGAGCCATCCTCATGCCCTCTGCGGACCTTGGTTTCAAATGCCTGTGGGCCTGACAGCTTCTCACAAATCCACAGGAAGTCCAGGCACCTTCCTCTGCCCACAGCCCTCGCACAACACCAGCTGTTCAGCTCTAATTAGACTCCACACTTTCTCTGGCACCCCATACTTAGAAGCCCTCAGGCCTCAGTGGTTTGCAATCTACCCACCCTGCTCCCTCCTTGCTGCTTGGCTGCCACAACAGCCAAGGCCTAGCCTCTCTCCTTGGTGTTTCTTCTATCCACCGTTCCCTTCTACACACACACACACACACACACACACACACACACACACACACACACACAGTTTATTAGATGAGGACACTTGGAGCTCCAAGGGATGAGCAGATTTGTCCAAAGTCACATAACGAGAAAGTGACCTAGCCATAAATGGCGTCCTGTGCCCCAACCCAGATGCTGCCTTTGCTATGCTGCAGAGCCCAGTCTCTCTCCTCTGGCCTTCCCTGGCTCCTGTTGAGGACAGAAGGTCTCTGACCCAGCCCCGATCCATGTTCTGAACTTTAGCATTAGCTCTTTTCCTGCCCTGATCTGTTGGAGCCCAACAGAATGCACCCACTCTCATCCCATCCTCACTTCTGATGCATGCTGGTTCCACTTCCAGGGATGTGGACCCTGACCCCATGCCCTCACTGCCTTGTAAAGTCTGCATGACAGTCTTCCACAGCCTCGATCAGATTCTGCCTTCTCCACAAAGATCTCCCTGACCCCTAACTGAAGTGAGCTCAAACATTTATGTGTGTGGTCTGGTCCGGGAGCACCTTCACACGTCTCCACCCAGTCCTGGTTCCAAGTTCATCTTCCCACCCCATTTGCTGGCTCTTGCCCCACAAGTACTATGTTTTAGGACCCTTCCACAGCCCAAGTGTGACCCTTGCTTCTCAATTGCTGAGTCCTCAAGACACCCTCCCCCCACGGCCTCCTGGACTGTGGAACTGGGACGGGTGTTGGGAAGTATGGCTCAGTAAAATCAATGCTGGCTCTGCAACCAGACAGCACAAGGCATGAGTCAGAGTGATGCTGCCCTGACCTATTGCTGTTCTTTCCTTGGGCAAGGTGCTGACCCTCTGGGGTACCTCATTGTCCTCATCCATAAATCTGGGAACCCAACCCACATCTAACAGGGCCATTGTGAGCATTAAATAAGATCATGCTCAGAGTTCTTAATATGTGAGGAGCAAAGGATAACTACTATTATTACTAATATTAGGATGATGATGAGGACAATTATTATCTGCCAGGCTGTCAAGAGCTCCCACAGTGGCAACGTGGGCAGGGCTCTGGGCTTGGTGCCAGGCAGACCTTGGTTTGAATTCCAGCCCAGCCATCTATTAGCTGTGTGGCTGTAGGCAAAACCCATAACCAGCCCAAGCTTCAATTTCTTTAACTGTAAAACAGTGATGATAAGGCCAGCTCGGGCTCCACCTACAGTGTTGCTGGGAGGATCAAACAAAAGAAAGTCCCTGACAACTTTTATAAGTTGTAAAGGCCTAGTGTATGTCATCGTGACTTATGATTATGATCATCAGTAAACACCCTGAGCTGCATGTCCCAGGAACTCTCCTGCTGGGGAGAGCTGGGAGCTAGAGATGCCTTTGATCAGGTTCCTTGACAAGCAGCAGGGATATCAGGGGGGAGGCCTGGGAACCTGTGCTCAGAGTCATGCTAAGTTGCCTCTCTCCAAACCCGTAGTGGGATCCATATCCTTTGCTAGACTAGTAGTGCCTTCCTAAATGCTAGGACAGGCTGTGCCCATGCTGTCCTCCTTGGCTGCATGCTGGGACTAATTGCATCTTGTCATGTACTCCTTGCCTAGACGCTGGGCCTGACTGTACCTAACACAGTCCCCTGCTCTCCCGCTGACCACAGCCTATACCCCAGACCCGGGGCATCAGTGTGATCTTCCCACAGCTCCTGCCTGGGATACTAGGACATGCTGTGTCTCATTATGTGCTTCCGGCTATATGCTGGGATCCTCTGCCTCACTTCCCACATCCACTGCCCAATGGCAGGACCTGGGCGGCTGCATAAGGTTGGACAAGCTGTGCTCTGCACAAGGGTTCATGGCCAAGAGGCCATAAACAGCGGGGGGGGGGGGTGGCTGAAATGCAACCTGTGCTCTGCTCACTGAGCTGGGAACCCCGGTGAGAGGCCGCAGTAGCCCTGGAGAAAGGGAACATGCCTTCAACTGGTCCACTCAGTGGATCCCACCCTTCACAAAGGCACTGTGTGGGTTAATTAAGAACTGTGTAGCCCTGGCTGGAATTCAGTGTACCCATCCCATGCCTCTGTTGCCTGGGCCCATCTCATCTTATCTCAGAGGCCCACTGCATTGCCTCTGACCTGGATGCTAAGACTTAATGGGCCCTATCCTGAGTACCCCATCATTCCCCCGTAGACTCTATCCTTGATACTTGTGACTTCGTGAAGCTTCTGATGGGTTAAGGCCCAGGAAATGCACAACTAGCCTTTGTCTTAACCCCAGTTTTATTCCCATCTCTTCGAGTGGCAGATTGATCACACCACGAAAACTTACTGAAGCTTGTAATTTTTTACCAAGCATGGAAAAAAAAGTGCACTTGTCACCATAATGTATGTTTCTAATGTGTAGAATGTGTCATGTCAAAAGTCCAGATCTCACTACTCAGAGCTAGCTAGTGCAATTCAGGGTGGAGCACCAATGCCAGACCAAAGAAGCCCTGCTTCTCTCATGCCCTCTTCTCCAGAAAGGAGAAGGTGGAGAAGGACCCAGGTCCAGAGCTGACCTCTCTGCAGGTCAGCTTTCCCATCTGAGCAGCAATCATGAGTCTTTCTGGGGTTCAGCCCAGCCCAGAGTAGCCAGGGTCAGAAAGACTGAGGAACAGTTTTCAGCCTCCTTCCACGCCTGCTACACTCACCTTAGCCCTTCCACTCTGCTCCATACCCACTCCTAGTACCAATGGGACAAAACCCCTGGGGTCGACTGCCCCCCCCCCGCCCCTGCCCACAGATCCCCAAGTAACAAACCAAAGGGCCCACCCCAGTCCCTGTCCCATCTCCCCACTGCTACTACAGAAAGAGGGTACTGACCTGACTGTCCTGGAATTCTCACCATCAGATCTGAAAGGGAAGCAGAAAAAAAAAACCCCAATGATCAGTACACGCTCTCTGTTCTTCTCCTGGTGCCCTATGCAATGGCCTTGTGGCCTAACACATGCCGGGAAAAGGAAGGGGAGGGTATTTCATGCAGAGGAGAGCCAATGGGAAAGTTGTTGGGACCGGGAAGAAGATAGTATGGTGGGGGTGGACTGAACCAGGGGAGGAGTGGGTGTGGGTGAGGTTGGAGAGGTTCTTGGAACCAACCATGAGGGCCCTGGTGGGTCACAGTGAGAAGTGAGGCCCAAATCGAAGTGGCTAAGAGGCAGCCCACAGCTGTGGGCCAAGGCAGAGCCCCCCACTTTAAACGCAGAGAGACCTAGCCCTGGATATTAGTTTTGCCACAGACCAGCCCCGTGACCCAGGCAAGCCATTTCCCTTCTCAAGACCTGAGCCTCAGTCTCCCTCTCCCCACCTGGAACATAAGGCCAATCTGGGCAGGACTGTTGGGATGATTAAGCCCTCTGGAACCCAGCAGACAAATGCCAGGTATTATTAACAACATAGAAAAGGCTTTGCCAATTGCCTAGTTCAACCTGCTTATTTTCTAGATGAAGGGAATGAAGCTGAGGGGGTAAGTGAGTCAGCTGCTGGGCTCCTTTCTACTACGCTGGCCTGCCTTCTTCAGCTGGCCTGCCTTCTTCATCGTGAGGCCCCCTCAGAGGTGAAAGAAGGGCAGAGAGGAGAGAATGGGGTGCAAGACAGCTCTGAGGGAGCTGAGGGAATGAGTGAAATCTGCAGCACACCCCTCTGGCTGCTTCTCCTGGGGAGGGGGTGTGGTGAGGGGCAGGGAGGATTGGGATCGTGGCACTGGGGTATCCAGGGTGAGAAAGGGGAGACAGGACCCAGGAACTTGGAAGAATTGGCAAAGTGTGGGAAGCAGCTTTTCTCATCTCCTTTGTCTTCTTCCTCCTCCTTTACAGTCCCCCCGCCCCTCCCCACACTCCCCACCCGCCACCCCCCCCAGCCCCACCCCCGCCCACATTTTCCCTGCAGAGAAGAGAGAGATAACACATCACAGGCTCTGTCCTCAGGTAAGAGAACCAAGACTCAAGCTCAGTGAGAGGAGCATTATCTCTGCTGCATGCAAAATGAGACAGGGGTGCATGGGGAGAGGAGGTGGACCTCAGAAGAGAGTATTTGCTATAAGAGTGAATGGGATCCCTGGGTGGCGCAGCGGTTTAGCGCCTGCCTTTGGCCCAGGGCGCAATCCTAGGATCAAATCCCACGTCGGGCTCCCGGTGCATGGAGCCTGCTTCTCCCTCTGCCTGTGTCTCTGCCTCTCTCTCTCTCTCTCTCTCTCTCTCTCTCTCTCTCTGTGACTATCATAAAAAAAAAAAGAGTGAATGGAGCCTGGTGGGATGAGCACTGGGTGTTATTGAACTCCAATAAAAAACAAACAAACAAACAAAAAGAGTGAATAGAGCCCTCACAGAGAGGTAGGGCAGGCAAGCAGCAGGGCACTGGAGCTCTAACAGAGCACTCCCAGTTCTGCTACTTACTAGCCACATGATCCTGGGGAAGGCACTCCCCTATGCCAAGCCTTGGCTTTCTCACTTGGAAAATGGGGTGAGGGGAGGATCCCTCCCCTCATCAGGTGGCTATGAGGCTTGGCCTAGCACACTTTCTGCCTGGCACATGGCACGTGTGTTCAGCCAAGGACAGTGGCACTAACCTTTAGCCTTCACAGCCCCCTAAAGGGACAGAGGACTAGGGCCGCAGAGCACGTTTTCACATTTATTAAAACCTTCCATCTCACTCCGAAGCAGCAAGACTGCTTTGAGGCCTGGCTCAATTTTTCACAGGTACCAGGTCGGAGGGGTCTGACTTCAATGATCCTTCAAGGCCAAGCCCCTCAGCCTCTCTCCCTAACACTAAGCCTCTGCTCCAGGCAGGCTGCCCCCACCCCACCCCCTGAGCCCCGGCACACACTTAATAGGTCTACTGTATACCAAACCCAGACCTGGAAATATGAACCTTCCAAGAGCTCATGGACTGGCCCCCTGCCCCAATCTGCTTTAGAGCATAAGCAACATATATAATCATCCCCATCATCATGTGAAAAATCGCTGAGCACCTGCTATGTACCAGGCACCATGTTAGGCTCTTTCCCTACATTATCTACTTTGATCCTGCAATGTGAGAACTGTTCGTCCAATTTCTAGATGATTAAACTGAGACTCAGAGAGGTTGAAATGATTTGCCACACATCATACAAGTAGGGGAGCTTGGCATAAAGCCCAAAGCTTGTGCTCTTATCACCATACTCCACTGTACCAGTGGCTTGATGCTGAGCACATGCACACCATTAAGGTGAGATCCCTTGTCCTATATCCCTGATGCCAAGACAGACTCTTCCTCTCTAGGGCTCTTTCTTCTGAGGGGTTATCACACATGTACTTCTGCTCCAAAAGCATTTCTATGTGATGTGTTACAGTCCTCAAGATGGCACTTCAGGGGAGTGAAAGAGCTCCAAGCCATGATGCAGATGTATTAACCAGTTCTCCTCACCGTGGACTAATTCTTACCAGTTTAAGAGTGTTTGGCATCATGCAACATTCAAGGTAGGGGTGCTTCCCACCTCGGAGGTTTCCGGCTCCTTACACATTTAGTATGTTATGAATTACATGTAGATAACAGTGACCATTAATGCTATTCTTTCCTATACCTCCCTGGGGCTAATGACCTGCCGAATGGTCAGTCTACCTCTTACTCCACTAAGCTGAGCCACTATTCTTTGGAAGATAGCACACACTTGGATAAGTCACTTCTGGCTAGACCTTGGTTCCTCATCTATAAACAATGGGGCTGTGTTAAGTTGAGTTCCCAACAACCTTCAGGCTCTGAAATTTTTTGTTCCTTTGGAATGCCAAAGTTTCTCTTTTGTATCAATTTGGTTCAGCTGTCTAGTACATAGAGACCCAAAGACCCAGGGGACAAGGCCTCCCTTTATCAATCCATGTCAGGAGAAGAAATCAATCTGTCTTGCTACTCCCACAGCCTTCTCCTGATGACAGGCCACTTAAGATTCCAGGGTTCTCAAAAGGTTTAACAGGGCCAGTTCCTATCCTCAGGAGTGGTCCTCAATAAATAGTAATTCATCGGGGGATCCCTGGGTGGCGCAGCGGTTTGGCGCCTGCCTTTGGCCCAGGGCGCGATCCTGGAGACCCGGGATCGAATCCCACATCGGGCTCCCGGTGCATGGAGCCTGCTTCTCCCTCTGCCTGTGTCTCTGCCTCTCTCTCTCTCACTGTGTGCCTATCATAAATAAATAAAAAAAAATTTTAAATAGTAATTCATCAAAGCCTATGAGTACAGTGACCGTATTTTCTGAACCCAAAACTTGGGCATGTAATCGGACCGAGGATTTTTTTTAAGCAATCTCTACATCCAACATGGGGCTCGAACTCACAACCCTGAGATCAAGAGTCTCATGCTCTTCCAACCAAGCCAGCCAGGCACCCTTGACCAAGGATTCTGACACTGCTGCTTCCAGGTATAAGAAGCAGTCTGGCAGATGAGACAATAAATGGCAAAATATGGAAAGTTCCTGAACCTTTGGGGGACCTATTGGGATAACAGGGCAGAATAACTGAAAAGAATGTAAGCCCTTCAGTTGCCACATTGGGGTTTCTGCCCTTGCCTCCTGACTGGTTCCCTGCCTCTGGTTTAGGTCTTCCCAGCCATCCGTAAACAGCACCTCAGGAAACAATAAGATGCCTCACCCCAAGAACCTAGAATTAGATAAACAAGACTGTCCTCTGAGAGCTAAACTAACAAACATAAAATATATCAGAAATGAGAAATGCAAAGTTACCTGAAAGAGACAGACTGGTCCTCAAGTCAGGATGTGAGTTGAGTAACATGTCTAAAAACTCTTGTGTCCAAGAGAAAGGAGGTTGGATACTGATGGAGGTAGATTTTTTTTAAGGAAGCCTGAAGGACAACCATGAACAGGGCTTCTTCCAGCAGTGCCCTGAGGACAAGGAGGTGGGTATCCTAGCCCAGGTATCACACAGGTCTCTCCAAAAACTGACAATCAGCCCTAGGGCAGCCAGGCACCTTCTCTCCTAGACATTGCCTGGTCTAACTGCAAGTCTCTTCATTGGAGAACTCCCTTCTCACTGCTAAAGGAACATCTCTAAAGTACACATCAGTTGATGTGGTTCTCTTGCTTTAAGCATCAGTAACTCCTCCCAGTGACCTCCCTGCCTGTCTTGCCCAAACTCTCTAAGGCTCTCCACCTCACCCTGCCCTCCCATCCCTTTTTCACGCATCTGGTATTGGCTACCTGGAACACTCCCTGCCCCTCTTTAGGTCTTTTAAATTATTTTTTTGAGATCTTTATTTATTTGAGAGAGAGAGAGAACGCACAAGCAAGGGGGAGGAGTAGAGGGAGAAGCAGACTTCCCGCTGAGCAGGGAGCACCGATGCGGGACTCGATCCCAGGACCCCAGGATCATGACTTGAGCCAAAGGCAGACGCCTAACCAACTGAGCCCTCCAGGTGCCCTTTTAAAATTATTTTTAATTGTATTAAAGTGATACGTGAAACAGCTGAAAAAGTCAAACTGTCAAAGGATCTTAGAATGAAACTCCTTTTCTTTTTTTTTTTGTTTTTTTGTTTTTGTTTTTGTTTTTTGTTTTTTTTTTTTTTAATTTATTTATTCATTTGAGACCCAGAGAGAGAGAGAGAGAGAGAGAGGCAGAGACACAGGCAGAGGGAGAAGCAGGCCCCATGCACCGGGAGCCCGATGTGGGACTTGATCCCGGGTCTCCAGGATCGCGCCCTGGGCCAAAGGCAGGCGCCAAACCGCTGCGCCACCCAGGGATCCCTGTTTTTTGTTTTTTTTTAATTTATTTTTTATTGGTGTTCAATTTACTAACATACAGAATAACCCCCAGTGCCCGTCACCCATTCACTCCCACCCCCCGCCCTCCTCCCCTTCTACCACCCCTAGTTCGTTTCCCAGAGTTAGCAGTCTTTACATTCTGTCTCCCTTTCTGATATTTCCCACACATTTCTTCTCCCTTCCCTTATATTCCCTTTCACTATTATTTATATTCCCCAAATGAATGAGAACATATAATGTTTGTCCTTCTCCGACTGACTTACTTCACTCAGCATAATACCCTCCAGTTCCATCCACGTTGAAGCAAATGGTGGGTATTTGTCATTTCTAATAGCTGAGTAATATTCCATTGTGTACATAAACCACATCTTCTTTATCCATTCATTTTTCGTTGGACACCGAGGCTCCTTCCACAGTTTGGCTATCGTGGCCATTGCTGCTATAAACATCGGGGTGCAGGTGTCCCGGCGTTTCATTGCATTTGTATCTTTGGGGTAAATCCCCAACGGTGCAATTGCTGGGTCGTAGGGCAGGTATATTTTTAACTGTTTGAGGAACCTCCACACAGTTTTCCAGAGTGGCTGCACCAGTTCACATTCCCACCAACAGTGTAAGAGGGTTCCCCTTTCTCCGCATCCTCTCCAACATTTGTTGTTTCCTGCCTTGTTAATTTTCCCCATTCTCACTGGTGTGAGGTGGTATCTCATTGTGGTTTTGATTTGTATTTCCCTGATGGCAAGTGATGCAGAGCATTTTCTCATATGCATGTTGGCCATGTCTATATCTTCCTCTGTGAGATTTCTGTTCATGTCTTTTGCCCATTTCATGATTGGATTGTTTGTTTCTTTGGTGTTGATGAAACTCCTTTTCAATGTTATTTTTTCTCAGTTCACTTTCAGATTTCTAAAGTATATGTTCACATTGCTAATCTGCTTGTGAAACTTCTTTTGTGTGTCCTTTTACATTTTTTTGCCAAAGTAATACATGTATGTAGATTTTCAAGTCATGCAGGACTGTGAGGATTGTAAAAAACAGATTCTCCACTCTACCCCCTTCCCACACCCAACCCCCACTCTCTGAGACAAACCCACTTCAACTCTTTTAACTGCTTGTTCAGGTATTTACCTCATCATTTCTAAAGAACCCGTGCATACACCTACCTCAATACCCAGTACTGGTAGCTGACATTACTATGACTGCATCAATGCTAATAATGGATAAATCATATCATATGCTATAACTACATTTCTTTTCCCATACTACTTTTTCTTTTCCCTGGGGTTGATGGTGGTGATGACTTTGCTTGCTTAGTTTTCTTCAGAACGATGATCAGTTCTCCCCAAACTCTGTCAGAAGTGCATTTCTTCTCTCAACGTGTTTTGACACATCAGGCAATCCATCAGATTTTCTTCTTTTTCCCTTCAAGACATTGTCCCTACTGCAATTCAGGCTGGGCGCTCTCTACACCCACCTAAGGTTGCACTAAGATCTTGTCCCTGCCCCATCACTCTGGGATTCCTTTCACCTTTCATCTGTTTCCTAGATCCCTTGGACTTTTTTCTGACTTTATGTCTACATTTTGCTGGAGCACATTCTCCAGCACTCTGAGCAAAAAGGCCTAGGACATAAAATCTTCAGACCGCATCTATCTGAAAAATGTATTCATTAGGCCTTCAGCCTTGATTGATAATTCTTTTTTTTTTTTATTCATAGAGACACAGATAGAGAATGAGAGGCAGAGACACAGGCAGAGGGAGAAGCGGGCTCCATGCAGAGAGCCCGACTTGGGACTGGATCCAGGGTCTCCAGGATCATGCCCTGGGCTGCAGGCGGCCCTAAACCGCTGTGCCACCGGGGCTGCCCCTTGATTGATAATTCAACTGAGTATAGATTTCTAGGTTGGAAATTATGTTTGCTCAGAATTTTTAGAACACTGCTACATTTATTGTCTCCTAGCTTCCAGTGCTGCTGTTGAGAAATCCAATGCCATTCTTTTTCTTGATCTTTTGTGTATGATATGTTTTTGTTTTCTGGAACCCCTAAGGATCTTCTCTTTATCACTGGTATTCTGGAATTCCACAGGCATACCTTCGTGTGGGTCTTTTTATCATTTATTTTGCTGGTTACTCAGTGGGATTTTTATTCCTTCAGTTCTGGGACATGTTCTTGTATTTTGGCTTTGATTACTTCCTTCGTGCTGCTTCCTCCACTCTCTATTTCTGGAACTCCTGTGGTTGGATGTTGGAGTTCCTCAACTGATCCTCCAATTTTCTCATCTTTTCTCTTCTGTTGTCTATTTCTTCATCTTGTTATTTTGCTTTCCTAGGATGTTTTCTCTCCTTTTATTTTCTAATCCTTCCTGCTGAAATCTTTATTTTGACCCTATTTTTAATTTCCCAGGGTTCTTCTCCTCCCTCCTGACGTCTGTTCCTTCCAAGTTCCTTTCTTTACTGTTTGTTTGCTTGCTTTTTTGGTCACTCTATAGGTTGATATCTTCTTCAAAAAGCCTTGTACTATCTGATCATATCTAGCTACCTAAGGCTTGCCAGTGGTGTGCGTGTGTGTGTGTGTGTGTTAAATGTCAGTTGTACCAATGCTTAATTTACATAAAATCAAATATACCAATCTTAAGGGTCCTTGGCTGGTGATCCTTGGTGATTGGTTTCCCTAACACTAACAAGCAGATGGGAAGCTCTGTATATAGATGAGGATTGCCAGGTGGTAGGCTTCACTACAGTTGCTGGGCTGAAGCCTGTTCTTTTGTTGGAAGACTCCCATTTGTCATCTTTTGCAGGTCTTTCTCTAGAGCCTTTCAGTTTCCTCAAAGAAGACTACTTTGATCCCTTGTATGCTCCTGACTTTGGTGTCCTAGAAGGAGGAAAGTGGGAGGAGGTTGGGGTCCCACTGTTTAAGGATGCAGAAACCTTTGCTTATAACCCTATTCCATCCCACCCTTTATTGTGCCTGGTATCCCCAAGCCCAGGGCCTCTTAACTTCAATTTGTCCAAAAAATCAACCCCCATCTGCAGAGATGGGGTTGGGGGTGGAGGAGGCCCCTCACTAGATGGGGCCAGGGAGGGGACAAGAGGGTCTGTTAACAGACTTTTAAAATTCTCCCTGTTTTCAATTCCATACCTCACCCTGCCTTCTGTGGTTCATAGTGCCTCTGAATTCTCATATTTCAGTTGGATTTGGGGAAGCAGCAGAGATAAATAAGTTAATTCAACTCATTATGTTTAACAGGAAGTTCCCCCTTTTTTTTTTATTCCAGCCAACTCCTAATCATTTTCCGTGACTCATTTAGGCAAGACCTCCTCCAGAAAGCTTATCTTAATGTTTCTAGGCTGGATGAGGAGGCCCTCCTCTGTTCTCCTGTAGTATCCTTTTCTTGCTTCCATCACAGCCCTGATCAAACTGTTCTGAAAGTGTCCATTACCGTGCCTGACTCTCCCTGCAGAGGGGGAGCCCCTGGCAGTCTGGGGCTGTGACTTAGTCACACCTGTACCCCTATATCTCAGGGTCTGGCTCACAGAGGTATGGAGCCATTATGTGGTGATGGAATGAATGAACAAATGAATGACTACCAGAATGTGTCAGACCCAGCCACGGGTAAAATCTAGAAAGGGAAATAAGCTGAGGACAGTTGTTCCTCTACAAGGCCAGTTCCCCAAATGCTGTAAGTTTTAGAGCTGTATGTGCAAGGATGCCCACTGCAGCCTGATTTAAAACTGTGGAAAAAATGGGCCCAGCTTCTGTGCCCTACATTCGGAGGATGGTTAAGTACATTATGGTATATCAGTTGCCGTTAAAAATAATGCTCGTGGAGAATATGCAATTACGTGGGGGAAATGCTCAAGTGAAAAGAAGCAAGAAAAAAATCGTATGTGCTGTATCATTTCAACTACATGAAAAGAATAAAAAAGAACAAGGGAAATACATCAAATGCTCGCAGTGGCTGCCTTTGTGTGCTGTAATTACAGGTAATATTTTTCACCTCTACTTTTCTGAGTTTTTTCTACATTTTCTAATGCAAGGATGCATTAAATGTCTAATTTTTTTAAAAGCTCCTAAGAAATGAAGGTAAATGTCCTGCAAGTGCTATGGAGAAAATACTGTGATGGGGGACCTAAGAGTCTGTGGGCAGGTCCAGCTGTGCTTGCTGGGAAGGCTCTGTTCTTTACTGCTCAGAGGCCTTGAAGACTCAGGCCCATGGATACCACCCATCCCCTCACTGCAAAAGCAGGACCTAGCTCGGGAAGCCAAAGAAGGGGGATCTTGGGGTCTAGCTTATTACAAATCACAATACCATAGGCCATGCTGGGAAACAGAGGGCCCTAAATTGGACCCCAAACTTTAGATGCCTCTCTCCATGAGGTAAAGGGTCTGTGGGGCCATGGGAATACAGCCATCAGGATCTTTGGCCCTCTGTCTTCTAGACTGCACTCCTGGTACCCAGAACCCCAGAGTCTCCTGCCTGTATCTCTTGAGCTTATTTGCAAGAATTGTGTGGTCTTATCATCCAGGTCCATCTGCTAGGCCCAACAGGTGGCCAAGGGGAAGTTGGATGGAGACAGGGCTTTGATGTGTATGTACTCCATGAATATGGAGTAGCCATATTCATCCCAAGGTTCTATAAGAACCATAGGTAGGAAGAGAAGCAAGGAGGGCCAAAAGCCTCAACTGGTACCTGGGCCCTGAAAAAGTAGAGGCAGGCAAGTCCATAGGTCCTTAGGCCTCAGGGTTTATAGAAAGGCCTAACACTAAGAGGAAGACAGATCTAGGTTCAAATCCACTTATTTGCTGTGCAACCACAAATGAGTCCATTCCTTTCCCTGAACCTCAGTTTCTCCAACTATAAAACAGGTATAATAATATCCACTTCAGAGAGTTGTGGTGAGGCTTGCTGGGGACAGAACAGCCTAGTGGTTACGAGCACAGGCTTTGGGTCAGACAGGCCTAGACCTCAATTGCAGCTCTGCCCCTCTTAACTATGTGAATTATATCTGTAAGGTTCAGTTTGCTCATCAATGTAATGTAAATAGCAATAGCATTAACCCAACAGAGCTTCTGGAAGGATTATGGTCATAAATAATGTGCAAAACATTGGAAAATGCTTCAATGAGGAAAGGCTGCTTAATAATAATTGTGCAAATACTGACTATGGTGGAGTCGACGGGACCTTCTCTACTCCCCATACTCCTGTCCAGCTTGATTTTTCACCATAGCACTTAACACTATAGGACAGATTCTGCATCCTCTTGTTTCTTTTCTGCCCCTGCCTGCCGACCCCCAGATATCCACACACTAGAATATCAGCTTCACAAGGCAGAGATTTTGTCTGCTTTGTTCAGTGTTGCCAAGTACCTGGAACAGTGCGACATACAGAGAAGATGTTCTTCTACAGTTTAGTAGCTATCTGCTCCTTAGGGGTAAAAAGATGTTCTTGGCTAATAAAATAGCCAGAATATGGGCATGGGAGCACAAAGAAGTCCACTTTGCTTAGGGAACACGACACAGTTCAATACAACTTGAATACTGGTCAGGAAAGGAAGAACATGGCTAGAAAGATGAGTGGAGCCCTGGCCTTTCCAAAAGGAGCATGCAAGAGCTTTCCTAGACCAAAAGTGATATAAAGACTTACTTGCAATGGCCAAGGAATGGAAAAGCCCTGAGGAAAAGGCAAAAGACGCCTCCTAACTTCAAGAGCCACCTAAATCGTGACAATGTGAAAAGTGACTGTAAAAACCTCTTGAAAGAGGGCAGCCCTGGTGGCCCAGCAGTTTAGCGCCGTCTTCAGCCCGGGGTGTGATCCTGGAGACCCGGGATCGAGTCCCACGTCAGGCTCCCTGCATGGAGCCTGCTTCTTCCTCTGCCTGTGTCTTTGCCTGCCTCTCTCTCTCTCTTTCTCTCTCTCTCTTTCTCTCTCTCTCTCTGTCATGAATAAATAAATAAAATCTATGCTGAGTGAAATAAGTCAATCGGAAAAGGACAAACATTATATGGTCTCATTCATTTGGGGAATATAAAAATTAGTGAAAGGGAATAAAGGGAAAGGAGAGAAAAGGAGTGAAAATATCAGTGAGGGTGACGGAACATGAGAGACTCCTAACTCTGGGAAATGAACAAGGGGTAGTGGAAAGGGAGGTGGGCGGGGGGTTGGGGTGACTGGGTGATGGGCACTGAGGGGGGCACTTGGCAGGATGAGCACTGGATGTTATGCTAAATGTTGGTAAATTGAACTTCAATAAAAAATTTTTTTAATCTTTAAAAAAAAAACAACAACTCTTGAAAGATAATTCAGAAGGAGAAGACTCCTGCCCCAGGGACCCATCTGAGCCAAGAATCGGACCTAGAAATGACACATAGGTGGTTAGAGAAGTCAGGAAGATGAGATGATGGTGACATGCAAGAAAATCTTATAAAGGTTAATAAGAGAGAACCACTAGATGAGCCACTGGGCAAATCAAAAAGCTTGTTGGATAATGAAACCACTTTCAGCAATCAAAGGCCAAGATGGTGGCAGAGATGTAAAACGAAGGCCATGATAATCTCGGTTGCTGATTATCCTTTTGTTGGTGATCACTCTTCCTATGGTCCTTGATGAGCACTATTTGTGGAGTAAGTTCTAGGATGCTGAGGATGATGATGAAGACGGCTGCATACTTCAAAGGAAATATTTGGCTATCACTTTTCAATTTCTTTTCTCAGGAATAGGCAGTGCCATTTTACATTATTATTTTAAAAAGAAGACAGGCAGAGACTACAACGAAGAGCCTTGAATGCCAAACAACAGACTATTGTCCTGTAATTTCTGGGGAGCCCTTAGGGAGCTCAGCCCTGGGACTGATAAGGTCAGATGCTGCCTTCCCTGATCCCAGGCTCCTTCCTGTCAAGCAGGCTTTATTTGGTCTTAAGCATATTCTGCCTTCTAACAATCCAAAAAGAATAAAGTGACTATTTATTAAGTACCTATGATGGGTTCGGGGCTTGCACTGTGTTCTTGACAGCTGGGCAAGATGGTTATTCTTCCCATCGTACAGATGTGAAAACTCAGGCTCAGGACAGCCATGTGATTTGCCTAGAGTTATGCAGCTAATAAGTGGTGGGGCTGAGATTCAGGTCTGGTTGGTCTAACTCTAAAACCAACGCTTTTAACTGCTACAGCTGTGGCTTCCTTCTGTCATGCCAGAGCTAAGTGGCACTTCATCTCCCATACCAGCCTGTGAGCTTGGCCTCTCTCCCTCACCTGGCCCCCATCTCCCCTATACACAGTGCAGCCCAAGCCCGGCATCCACCCTCAACCATAAACATTCAGGGAAGTACTTCTGGAAGAAACAATCATTCTAGGTCAGAGGGAGGGCACCAAACAGGGAAGGTGGGATTAGGCACAGGTATTACAGTCCAGATCAGCTCAGCATTAGGACCAAAAAAAAGAAAAAAAGAAAAGAAAAAAAAAGAAAAAAGAAAAAGAAGGGGAAGAGAGAGAGAGAAAAGTAAAATGGAACTGGCTCTCTCCAGCCCTCCCTTCCTGCCTCCCTCTGCTAGAGGCAAAGGGATGGAGGATCAGTCATGATGGGAAGGAGAGTGGGTGGAAGTGGGGAGCAGCCTAGAGCAGCTCGCTGTTGCAGAAGCCTCACTCAGCCTCAAAGCCCCCTCCTGTGTGCTAGGGGCCCTGGTCTGGCCTACCTGCTCCCCCTGCCTAAGCAAAGGAGGCTGGGCTGCACTCCCAGGAGCCCACTAAAATGAATGTGGAAAACAAAACAAGATATGAAGTCATAACAGTGAAGAGGATGGAAGAAAGCAATATCAACGGATGAGAGATTTAAATGAAGGTCTGTAAGCTAAAAACAAAGAGAAGAGTGTTCATATTTGAAGGAGAGCCAGGGACACCATTCAGGGGGTGGCAGCCAGGGTGGGAGCCAATCAGGCCAGCAGAGGCCCAGAGAGACTCCAGACTTGGAGATGATCAGGGATGATCAGGGACGATCAGGATCTGAAAACAGGGGGATAAACTGAAAATAAGTACATGAAATCCTCCCCTGCTCCCCTAACTCCCAAATCCAGAATACAAGCTGCCTGGCATGTGCCCCTAGGCAAAATGTCAGAGAGCTTCTAGCTAAAGGAATTAAACTATCTAGGGTGAATTAGGGCACCCAGTGGCATGTTGGTGTCTCCAGAATAAAGTGCTTTACATTCTGGCATTTAGGGGGCCACCCATGATAACAGCCAGCTCTCTGGAGGCTCACCTGAAATAAAGCTGGCAAGTGGACAAGACAGCCTGGATATATAAACATATCAATCAGGCTTTCTATGAACTCATTCATAAACAATAAAATGGAAAGTATGAGAGAAAAGATAGGCAGCCTGGAGGATCAATCCTGGAAGTTCAACATCTAACTAGCAGACATTCCAGAAAGAGGAAACAGAGAAAATGAAGAGGAGGAAACTACCAAAGAAATTATGTAAGAAGAGATAAAAGGCACTGGATTGAACACTCACTGAGTACCAGGCCAGGTGAATGGAAAACAGACCTTGAACTGAGTGCTAGTGACATGGGTATGTTTGGCTTGCAAAAATTGCCCCAGCTGTTCATTTGTGATATGAGCACTTTTCTGTATGCATATTATACTTCAGTGTGACGTTTACCAAAAAATCCTTCTTCTAGAAAACTCCAGGTAAACTGTCCCCAGAAGATGTGCTATGATTATCCTGCAGTTTCAAGGAGCTCCATATAGCGATAACTAAATAAGTAAGCAAGCAAGCAAACAAACGAGGGAGAAAGTCCTAGGCTCAAATATAAAACAAAGTAAAAGGTGGCATGATTTTGAGCCATGCCATAGAGAGTAAGAAAGGAAAATTCGTTTGCTCTTGACGCGAGGCACATCTTCCTATGAGGACAGAGGTCGTGACAGTGGATCCTGAAAACTGAGCTGCAATTATAGTCATAATCACATAAACAGAGTATATTGGTGGTCCACTTTTATTTGTTTGTTTTTATTTGTTTTTATTGAAGTTCGATTTGCCAACATATAGTATAACACCCACTGCTCATCCCATCAAGTGCCCTCCTTACTGGGTGAGGGGTGCCCATGGGGTAACTGGGTGACGGGTAGTTGACTTTTAAAATCGATGTGTCTTGATAAAGCACTGGAGGCCTAATTATTACAGGATGCAACTGCAATCAACCTTGTGGAATGCAAAAGTGTCGAGCACAGAATGTGGGAGGTGCAAGGGTGGAGAGATAGAGGGAAGGATGGGGCCCTAATAACTGCCTTACAGACCCAGTGGTGAAGAGATACTGTAGAAAATGGATGGACTCAGAAACTGTAGTTTAAAACAGTGCTTAATAGGGGCACCTGGGTGGCTCAGTGGTTGAGTATCTACCTTTGGCTCAGGTCATGATCCCGGGGTCCGGGGATTGAGTCCCACATCGGCCTTCCCGAGGAGCCTGCTTCTTCCTCTGCCTCTGTCTCTGCCTCTCTCTGTGTGTCTTTCATGAAAAAATAAATAAAATCTTAAAAGAAATAAAAATAAAACAGTGCTTAATAAAGTTACAAAGGCAACTAACAGAGGAACCAAAGTATTAATGTTAACTATCACAATCTGTGCGGGGGAAAGATGTGTCATAAATAAGTTAAATCCTCATTTGTCGGAGGAGAAGGAAGTCAGTAGATAATGTTTCAAGTTGATAAATGAAGAAATAACCATGAAAGCACATGACTTAGATAAAACCACCACCAGAAAACCTAAATGATAAAAGCAGTAACCTCTGGGGGCCGGAAGGGGAGAAGAGGGAGACATTGGCTTTTTACTATACACGTGTCTGTGTACTCTTTGCCGTTTTTTTTTTTTTTTTTTTTTTTTTTTTTAAAGATTTTGTATTTAAGTAATCTCTCCACCCAACATGGGGCTCGAATCCACGACTCCAACCCAGAGATCAGGAGTCACAGGCTCTATCGCCTGAGCCAGCCAGGTGCCACTGTTTGCCTTTTTGACAGTATGCACATGTAACTGCTTTAATTTAAAGAATGAGTCCCTCCTCTTTCTTTGGACCTCAGTTTCCCCACACAGTATGTATAAAAGAGGAAAGGTATGATTCTATGTGATATAAGGTCCTGTTCTTCAATGTAGGCTTCTTTTTATTTTTATATTTTTAAAAGATTTTTATTTATTTGAGAGAGATCACAAGCAGGGGGGATGGGCAGGGGGAGAGGGAGAAGCAGACTCCCCACTGAGCAGAGGGCCCAATATGGGGCTCCATCCCAGGACCCTGGGATCATTACCTGAGCTGAAGGCAGCCGTCTAACCTCTAATGGACTGAGCCACCCAGGTGCCCTACAGGCTTCCTTTTAAAGCAAGAATGAAACAGGTGAGTGAGGGGCCGATGCCCCCCCCCCATAACACTTCCATTCCTCCTGATGCCACAGTTAGTTGTCCATGGGAATGCCTTCTCAGCTACCCCAACCAGCACCGCCTTCCGGTCCCCTTTTAGCCCAACCATCACCCATCCAGCCTCTCCAGCCTTCCACTCATTCTACTATTTACACCCGTTAGTTATTTATACCTGCCTGAGTCACAAAGGATTTGAGGTGGCTTACTTCAATAACACAAAGAAAGAATAAGAAATTGAACTAGAAAATAAGCTCAGAAAAAGAGATCAACAAAGATGCTCAAGCTGTACTTCAAATTAATCAGTAGCCAGGGAAGAGGGGTGAGATACAATGAGCCATGACAGCCTCATATTAGGAAGGAGGAAATACACCCATTCTCTGGGCATGGAATTCTGCAAATCGCTGTCCATGGGAGATTTCATGAGGAAGAAGGAAATGACGGGTTTGGTTTGGTTTTTAAACTTTAAGTTGTCCTACTTTAAATGATATGCTATCCAGATATTTGGACGAGTTAGCTCCTATTAAAAACTAAAGATGGGTGCCTGGATGGCTCAGCAGTTGAGCATCTGCCTTTGGCTCAGGTAGTGATCTCGGGATCCTGGGATTGAGTCCCACATCAGGCTCCCTGTGAGGAGCCTGCTTCTCCTTCTGCCTATGTCTCTGCTTCTCTCTCTGTGTCTCTTAGGAAGAAATAAATAAAATCTTTAAAAAAATAAAATAAAAACTAAAGAATCTCAGGTAATATCATGATTATAGAAATGAAGTGTAAGAGGGGTGCCTGGGTGGCTCAGTCAGTTGGGCATCTGCCCTTAGCTCAGATCATGATCCTGGGGTCCTGGGATTGAGTCCCACATTGGGCTCCCTGCTCAGCAGGGAGTCTGCTTCTCCCTCTCCCCCCCCTCCCCCACTGTTCTCTCTTTCTCTCTCAAATGAATAAATTTTTTTAAAAAATACAAAAAAAAGAAATGAGGTATAAGGGCATGTGCTTTGGCATGATCTTGGATTATTTCATTGGTTTTCTGCCCTTGGAAATGCCTAGGAAGCACCTACATGTATCAGTGAATGCCATTCAAATGATCTAGGTTAATCCTGAAAGATGGGCATTGTCCAGCCATCTTCCAGACAAGGAAACTAAAGCTCAGAGAAGACAAGATGACATAGCTGAGGTCCTCCAGTGGGTTGGGGCAAGCCGAGATTCAAACCTAGGGCTCTCTGCTGGTAGCTACACTTGTGGGGAGCATAGCATAATGTATAAACTTGTGGAATCACTATGTCCTATACTTGAAATGAATGTAATATTGTGTGTCCACTATACTCAAAACAAAACAAAAGAGAAACAAACCTAATCTGTCTGTCTCCAAAGCTGGTTCTTTGTGTATCATGCCATGGAGCCTCAAAACAAAGTCATCCAGGCTGGAGAGGCTCTGCCCTAAGCAATGGGCACACACAGGTGATGACAGACAAGCCTGTCCTCCTCCATGAAAACAGAAAAAAGGGGTATGACAGGCAGGGCTCTCAGGCCAAAATCTGCCTCTGAGCTGCCTTGCTTACATTAAATGAGGACCTAGAAGGCAGACAGCAGCAGGAGAAAAGGTGAGTTGGGCGGAAAAAGGGAAATCTGGGTCTACTCCCTCGCTGTGAATCTGAGATCTGATTTCTGTGGGGCTGAGCCAGACAGAGCAGAGGGTCTCTTGCTTCAATGGCAAGACAGAGGGTTTGTCTCAAAGACCCGGCTTCCTCATCTGTAGGACACAACAATAATGAGCCCTTCAACCTTCACAGGATTTCAAGGCATAAAATAGCACATTTAAGGAATGGTCCTTTGAACCCTGGCATTAACATTAGAGTGACTCTTCTAATCAGAGCTCTTCTGCTTTGACATTGAGCAGCATCATACAGGTTCTCTCTCTCTGGGCCTCAGCCTTCTCATCTATGAAATGAACAGCTTTAGCTGAATGATTTTTTTTTAGAGATGTTATTGATTTATTTGAGTAAGAGAGAGACAGAGACAGAGAGAGCATGCGCAGGAGGAGGGACAGAGGGAGAAGGAGAAGCAGGCTCCCCACTGAGCAGACAGCCAACCATAGACTGGATCCCAGGACTACAGGGTTGCATCCTAGAACCCTGAGATCGAGACCTGAGCCGAAGGCAGACACTTAACCAACTGACCCACCCAGATGCCCCTTGAGCTGGATCATTTCTAAGGGTCCTTATAATTTGAAGTTTCTTGGCTTTTATGCTGGTATTATTAAAATCCTGCTAGTCATGCATGGCTGCCACTTCTCTGATTTCCCACAGTTAGCTGCATGCCCCTCTTTCACAGCACTTACCAATGTGTTGTCACTGTCTCTCTCCTCCAATAGATTATCTCTACTCCCAACTGCCTAAGATCAGGTCTTATCATCTCTCATCTAGACTGTCACCACTGACTTCTCACTAGGTGCCCTCCAAATCTTCCAAATTGTCCACTAGTGGGATCTCTCCAAAACATAGCTTTTGACACCACCCCATATTCTAAAATGAGCACCTCTTTCCTCAACCTAAAACCCTATCTTGGCTCCCAATTCCCAACGGAATAAAGCTCCTTATCCTGCTCTTCAAGTGTTCTCCTGATCTGGGCTGGCTGACTTTTCAGACCCTGCTCCAGACTCTTCCTGCCTTTCCTGTTTGTGCTTTAGTTTTCTACTGACCTCATAAACTGCCCCCCCCTACACACACTCTGCTGGTTCCATGTCTCTGCATGTTCACTCCTGTGGTTCCCTCTGCCCTAGCCTCCCATTTGTTCTCCATTTCCACCAACCCACATACAGTCCTTCTTCATCTAACTAACTTCTACTCATCCAAGTCTCAGCTCAGGCATCACTTCCTCCAGGAAGTCCTCCCTGACAGTCTAGATAGATGTCCCTCCTTTGGGCACCCACAGCCCCCTGTGCTCCCCTCTAGCCCAGCGCACAGGAAACCGCAGTACATTCATCTTCACTGCCCAACTGTGAATGTTGTGAAGCCGAGAACTGTGTAATATTAACGACAGAACTTCCTGCCTGTAGTAGTACAAGGCATGGCACATACTAGGCATGCAATATTCACTGGACTGATCTCTCATTCAGAAATGTGGTGAGCTCCCACATGGCCTCTCCCTCCGGTCCCTCCACAGCACAGAGTTTGGCAAAGTTATTAATAATAATAATGCCTACTGCTAAGTAAGCAGACACTGTGTGCTAAACACTTCACCTATGTCATCTTATTTCATTTTCACGACAATCATGAGAAGATTCATAGCCATTTATGAATTGGCCAGCTTATCAGACAGACAACTACCTCCCTACCAGTTTTTTTTTTTAAAGATTTCATTCATTTATTTGAGAGAGAGAGGAAGAGCACAGAGGGAGAGTTAGAGGGAGAAGCAGACTCCCCGCTGAGCAGAGAGCTCAATTTGGGACTCAGGACCCGATAGCAGGACCCTGAGATCATGACCTGAGCCAAAGGCAAATGCTTAACCAACTGAGCCACCCCGGTGCCTTCCCTCCCAGTTTTTTTTATAAGGGAATTTGGGGGAGGGAAAAAATTTAGGTACTTTTAATCTCAGATATGATGACAATAATTCTAAAGTGGCTATAGAGAGGAAAATATTGGTTTTCGTCAGGTAAATGCAACATCCTGGAATCCAGGAGGAAATCACAAGGCCCAGATTTGCAGTCATATTATCCCTTTCAAAAGGTATAAACATTATCTAGCTATAAAAAATGCATTGATATTAGGAAAATGGTATATGCCAGGTGATAATTGTGATAAATTTCCTTCTAAAATGTTAGAGGAATCATCCCGATTAGCTCTTGTAGCTCTGGGTTGTTTTGAAGATGTGATGTGAGGATCTTGGCGGAGTTGTTTTGTTTGCTACATTACACCTCTAGGGGGCAGGGCAGGCCCACAAATGATTTTCCATCCTTGTTTCTCAGCTTTCCATCTGATCAAGAACTTTGATGGGTATGTTAGGCAAACAGGAAATTTTCTGGTATATGGGGGGGGGGGTTGCGCAACATGAATCTTATATATCAGAAAACACAGTTTTATCTGCTACTTGAGAAAAACCGAGGCTCTGAAAGTTAAGTGACTTGCCTAAATTTGCAGAAAGTCCCCCTTCCAGGGCACTGCACTTTCTCCGAATACTAAGGCCCCCAGAGAACTTCAGTTCCGAAGTGCTTGGAAACAGCCTTCCCCATGTAAATGCTATCAACACGGATGCTTGGAGAGAGACCACATAATTTCCAGGAGGAAGTCAGAGTAACTAACAAATTACCTGGCCTAAATGAGTGACATCAAAAGTGGAAACAAATCATTTACTCATCATTCTTGCCCACAACCAGGGTTTATCATTCTGCCAAGGAACACAGCAGGGGAAGAGCCAAAGGGGTTGCATCTTATTCTTACTCTAAGACACCTTGCTGAGCCCTGGGTCTGAGCCCAATAAAGACTTGATGGATAATAAGTAACTTCCCACTAGACTGCACAGGCTGCACACAGGTCCTATGCATGTCTCTTTGCTCCTTTCAGAACAGATTGGGGGTCAAGACCATGGTGTGACATGGCCATGGCATGGGACAGAGGGGTAACGATAAGCAGATTGCCCTAAATGTCTCCTAAGGTTCCTCTGACTGCTACCCTGACATCCTAGCAACTGGAAGATGGGTGAGTGCAAAAAGCACAGGGGGAGGAGGCCCAACAACTCCTGGAAGCATAAGAAGGCCACACAGGAGCCAAGAGAATTCTGAAGTGGAGTCGTCTCTATAGGAGCCCTGGGATGAAGAAAAACTTAGGCACCTCTGGCCATTAGGGCACCAAGAGTTAACCTGACCTGCATTTATCTATTCAGCATTTACCAAGCAGTCACTACTGTGCTATATGTTTCCAGGCTGCTTGCTCTTTCACTCATGCCCAGAGCACCTACCAGAGGGACCAACACAACACGCTCTGGATACTATCAGTTAAATCTCTATCTGAAGGAGTTCCCAATCTGGTAGGGAGGACACAAGATGCAAACAAAGAGTCGTTAAGGTATAAAAAGGGGCAAAGCGCTCATTTCAAGGGTCAGGGATAAGCTAACAAACTCGGAGAGGTGACAGTGCAGCTCAGCCTGGGAACTGGATGGAACAGCCTAGGAGAAAGAAACAGCATGAGTAGACTCTGAAATTATCAAAAGGCTGAGTGGGCTAACAATGGGGTATATAGGCCCTTCTGGCCAGAGCACAGTGTGTAGGAAAGACGAGAGGAGAAAGGTAAGTTAAGTGCAGATCCTAAGAGGACCATGTGTGGCAGGTAGAGGCCTGCAAACATTCTCCTGCAGGCCAAAGCAGAGTGAAACCACAGGAGCCCTGCAGAAAGCTTGGTCTGGCTGCATGTCATCGGAGGCTTGAAGGAACAAGAGCAGGGGAAGCATCTATTAGAGAAGACTCTGGCAAAAATCCAGGAGGCAATCAGGAAAATCCAAGGGGCAATCAGCAGATGGACCCTGACTCTGAGCAGTGGTCTTGGGAGCTCTGAGGGAAGGCCAGAGCCATGCCTGGAGTGTCGTTAACATCTTTACACCTTGCCTGCGGGAGGTGATGGCACACCACAGACTTGAGCCAGACAGTTCTGGGCCCCATGCCGTTGTGTAAGCTCAGGCAGGTCACTGCACCTCTCTGATCCTCATTTCCGTGTCTGAAAAATGAGGATAATACTAACCCCCACCTGGCAGGGACTCTGCAAATGAGATAAGAGGCAGTACTGCATGGTGGGTAAGAATGCTGCAGATGGACTCTGGAGCCTAGCCACCTGGGTTCCTTCTAGCTCCTTCTCCATTCTGCTGCTTATTCATTGAATCACCTTGGGTAGTTAACCAACCTCTCTGGGCCTCATTTTCCTCATCTGTATAATAGATTTTTTTAAAGATTTATTTATTTATTTACGATATATATATATATATATATAGAGAGAGAGAGAGAGGCAGAACACAGGAGGAGGGAGAAGCAGGCTCCATGCCGGGAGCCCGACGTGGGACTCGATCCTGGGTCTCCAGGATCGTGCCCTGGGCCAAAGGCAGGCGCCAAACCGCTGAGCCACCCAAAGATCCCTGTATAATAGATTTAATGACAATATCTACATCAAAGGATTCACGTGAAGATTGAACGAATTAATACATGGAAAGCGCTTAGAACAAATAATGCTTGGCACACAGTAAATACAGAAAAAAAAGTGCTAGCTATTATTACATAAAGCCACATAGGGTGGTGCCTGGCACACGGAAGGCTGAGACTCACTCAGCACATGAGTGGCCTCTTCTCCATGCTCCCGGCCTTCACTATACTCTTGGCAAATTCAGAGGCCCTGGGTAGGCAGGAGAGGGTGAGATGAAAGAGGAGCAGAGAGCAAGCCTGGGTCCAGGCTTCTCCAACCGAGGTCCCCATCTGACACTAGGAGACACCCACTCTCTTCAAAGCCCTCCAGCCTGGTCCTCGGCCAGTGTCCTGACGTGCCTTGCTCTTTCATTCCTTCCTCCAAGAATCTCCACACTCCTCCACCCTTGCTACTCATTTTGTCCTGAACACTGTCGCTCTGGTGGGCTGAGCCTGGAGCCCTGCATCTCTGGCCAGGAGGAAGGGGCTCTGCAAGCACAGAGAGCATGGTGTTCACTCAGCCTGGTGGCCCCTCTTGCTCTGTGCACGCAGCCAAGAAATGTTTGTGGATGACAACAACCCCTTCTTGCCCCAGATATAGACAGAGAAGAAAGACTCCTCTAATTCTCATTCAACTTGACATTATCATTTCCTCCCACACAAGTATAATGCTCCCAACACGGGGGGGGGGGGGGGGGGAGGGGATAAATGGCTTACCCTCCTGGGAAGAAGGAGAAATCCCCCTGGGAAAAGCACCCCAGACCCCAGAGGAAACAGACTTCCCTAGGGCCCTTCCCTGGGCTCACTCTCTCCTCCCCCTCCCTTCTCCCTCCCAGTGCCCTCAGGCCCTGCAGGGAGCACACTGACACAGCCCAGCAGCCAAGCAGTAGACCACGCACTGCCCTGGCTGTCAAGAACACCAGGCCGGGCCCTCTGGCTGCTGTCTCACAATGTGAGCCAGCATGCAGGGTAGGCTGGGGGGTATGAGGAAGTGCTGGGGTGAGGGCAGAGGATGAAGAGTTACCACCAAACCAGCTTCAGCCCCCCACCGCCTACAGCAGAGCCAGAGCCAGGCCCATGCAAAAAGCGTGGGAAATACAGCTCTCTTCGGTGTGGGCCACCTCAGCAGTGGCCCCCAGCACACTGGTAAATCATTCCAGGTACCAGAACTGCAGGTGGGGGCGGGCAGGGGAGAGGGCAGGCCAAGATCAACAATGAAGAAACACAGACCTCTTCTCTAGTCATCTGGAGAGGGACACCGATTCCAAGGGTAAAAGACCTGTACATTGGCGTGGCAGAGACCAGTAGCCACAAACAAATAAGCAAGCAAGCAAAGCCCTCACATACAGGAGAGCAGTGAGTGGCCAGCAGGAGGTTGAGCCTCGCCTCACTCTATGCTGTACGAGAAAGGCCACACCCAGAGCAAGCAGAAGGCATACTGGCAACCGGGAACCTGTCCAGAGGAGACAGTGCAGGCGGCTGTGGGAATCCTGGGGGTATGACACGGGTGGGGGTGGACACGACAGCAGCCGTCAACTGCAGTAGAGGGAAAGTTCACAGGACCAAGAGTCCATCTTCGGGGTAGTGTGACCTCTGGCGTGTGGCTTCACTCCTCGGAGCTGCTCAGTTTCTTCAGCTGTCAAGTGTGGATCATAATGACAGACACACAGGGTCTCAGGGAAGGGCTAAATCAAGTCCCTGAGGCAAACGGGGAGGGGAGAACACCCCCCACCACCCCTCACCCCCCACCCACCCCCCGGGCCACGAAAGGCAGCTGGGCCTCAGGCCCTCTCTCCCCTCTTCCTCCACCAGAGGGAGCCCAGGGACCAGAAACCGGTCGCCTGGACAGGTGCTACTTATCCTCCCCCAGTGCTGCAGCCTCTGCTGCGAAGACTCCCACCCTGCTAGCCCCGGCTTCTCAAGGCAGCCTGCTCACCCACTCCTGACAAACCCCGACAGGCCTGGCAGGGGAGTCTCCTCAGCAGCCATGGAGGCAGCAATGGCCACTGCAGCAGCAGGCCCTCTTGATGCCTGGCTGCAAGGGAGAATGGTGAGGAGGGAGACACAGCCTTTTGCCCCCTTGCGCCTCAACCCCAGATCCCCCTTCTCCTCCCCCCACCCCCATCGACGCCCCCACTCATCCCAGTCTCAGCTCCTCCTGCTCAAATCCTCTAGATCCTAAGGCTCTCCTGGCCTCTCCCAGTTTGTGACCCGGCTGGGTCTTGAAGTCGGGAGTCTCCCGTGGGTTGGAAAGCTCTGGTGAAAAAATGACAGGCCTCAGAGACAGGGGGACTTGGGTTTGAGTCCCAGCCCCGACAGGAGCCAGCAGCATAACCCTGAGCAAAAACCTTTTCTCGGAGGCTCAGTTTCTCCATCTCTAAAATGGAGTTGCTAATGCTCACTGCATGGGGCCTGTGGCGAGGCCCCCAAAGAGGCAATAAGGGATGTGCAAATATTTAATATATGCTTAGGAGAGACTCAAAGTACTATCTAAACTGTCTTATTAATCCAGTGGGAAATGTGAAGGAAGCAGAGAAATCCAACCAACAGCCTAGAGGGTACACAAAGGAGGGACCGACTGAAAGGCAGGCCTGTGCGGATGGCAGAAGCACAGAGCTTAGGAGCAAATGGGCTCCCAGCCAGCCAAAAGATTCAGATCCACATCTGCAGGATGGAGAATCTGAGGGCAATGGAATCCTGGAATTGAGGAAGACCCAGGTCACTTCACTGGGCTTTACATCCGATTCAGGAACACTGCTTTCTCCAGCTCATCCCAACACCCACTGGGCCTCTGCTGGACAGGTCCAGCAGGCTCCCACCCCCCACCTCTCAAGTCAGTCCACTGCATCACCAGACAGCCAGGTTGGAAAGTTCTCCCTGATTTCTGCCCAAATCTCCCCCCTGCTCCTGGTTCTTCTGTTCCCCAGAACCACACATAATGAGGCTGCTTTGCCCTGTCACAGGCCTGATCACTCTGAAAAGTATTCCACAGCCAGGATCAGGGCCCACCATGCCCACCCAGTCTCTTGCTTCTACCCCACTGTGGCCCTCTCCGGACACAGCCTTGCTTGGTGGGTCTGGACCCTTCCTCTGGTGTGGGGACCCAAGCTGCACCCAGGCAGACTACTGGGAATGAGCCTGGACAGGAGAACCCATCTTCCTTGCCCCCAGACGACTCTGGGGCAGTCCACACCAAAACTCAGCTGAGGGTGCATTGCAGTGGAGCCCAGCTGAGCCCTCGAGCTGCAGCTGCTGCTCCTGGGGCCCAGCCATCTCAACCCAGCACCCCAGCCTGCTGCCTCACCACGGGGGAGTTGCAGAGAGCTGTCTCCCGGCAGATTTCCTGAGGCAGAAGGCTTCCCCACCCCCAGCCCAGCCTCCAAGAGACACTCCACTGGTTGTGGCACATGGTAGGACCAGCTGAGCAGTGAGAGGAGGGGGAAGGCTGTCCATTCGCTAGAGGACTTCAGACTTGTTCTGTAGTGTGGCTGGATTAGTCACAGAACCAGCAAATCTAAACTGAGGGACTTTAGGGAGCATTCGAGGCAGACAAGATATGGGGGGACCTGCTGGCCAGAGAGAGGAAGGGACTCCGTCAAGGTCACGAATCCATCTGCAGCATGGCTGGAAGGGGGAATCCCAGGTCTCCTAGCTCTCAGTCTGGTGTTCTCTCCAGCACAGCAAAAGGGAAATCAGGGGGCCTTCAGGGCAGTCCTGTGAGCCTGCATGCCCTTGACTCTTCACCTGACATCTATCCCGACTGGTAGATACTGGTAGTATCTGCATGGAAGAAGTGGCCCCAGCCCATGTCCCACCAACCCAAGAGAGACAGCCAAGGTGTCCCAAATAGGCAGATACACAAACACCAGCACGGAAAACTGGCACTGATCCAACAAGAGGAAAGCTCTGTAGACTTCCCTTCCTTGGTAGCTCTTTAATTGGGTAGTGTTTTTCTCGAGGGTGGAGAGAGGGGTGGTCTTTGAGGAACTAGCCAAGGGCCTGGCCTCCATCTTTGCTCCCCCATCTTTGCTCCCCTGGCCAGGATGTGCTGCAGTTCCCCTCAGAGGGATATCTCAGCCTCCAGCAGCCATTCTGGTCCCCACCTGCCTCTCTGGGAAAGGATGGGGCTGAGGCAACCAGAGACAAGATCCGGCCTGCACTTGGGACCTACAGAGGAGACCCAAAGGGCGGGGGTAAGGATGGGGGGCTTTCTTTCCCTTGAGGCTCTGAGGTGACACCATCACAGATAATAAAAATCCCAAGCAGCACATCCAAAATCAATAAAGAAATGAAAAGCCATCCTCTGGCACGGCTACAGCCTAGGGGGTGAAGAAGTGGAGGGGTGATGACTGCCGTAGGCCCTCCCTGGCGGCGGTTTTGAGAAAGAAGAGACACCTGCACTCATCTGGCCAGCCCAAGCTGGGGTGGCTAGAGAAGGGGTGGCGGCTGCTTGAGGAGGACCCAGCTTCCTCCCACAGGCTGGGACGGAAGAGGAGGACATGGAATCAGGCACAGGCTTCTTACTTTATCAACCGGACAAGTTGGGAGAGGGAACTAGAGGGGAAGAGCCGGGATGAACGGGAAGGTTGGGAGGGGATAGGAGGGTACGAACACACGTTCCTTACTTTCTCTGGAGGGTTGTGGCCGGGCTGGTGCTGGTACTGGTGCTGTGGCCTCCGCCGGCCCCAGGGCTGGAGCTCCTGGATGCGCCACGGCTCAGCTGGCCCCGCTCCCGCGGTGGCCGGGACCCCACGCCCACCGCCACCGAATAGCCGGCTTCCTTCTCGCGGCCAGGGTGAGCTGGCCCTGTCTCCCGCCCGCCACGCTCGCGCCCCAGGGCTGGGTTCTCGTGGTGCAGGTGGCACTGGGCCACGTCACGTTCGCGGGCTGGGTATCCAGTAGTGTCCTGGAGCGGGTAGGCGGCGTCCCGCTCCTTGTCCCGATATGCTGCCTCCCGGTTCTGGTAGGCGCCATCCCGGTTCGGGTAGCCCACGTCCCGGGTCGCCTGGTGGAACTGGCTCTCCCGCAGCTCGCGGTGGTGGAACTGGGTCTCGCGCAGGTTCTGGTACTGGCTCTCGCGGCCGGGGCTATCCCGCGCGCCGTGGGGGTCCCGGTGCAGCTCCCCGCGGTGCAGCTGGCTTTCCTCCCTCAGATCGCGGTTCTCCTGGGTGAGCTGGTCCAGCTGGCCCTCCAGCTCTTCAATGCGCCGCCGCTGGGTCTCCAGCAGCTGCTGCTGGCTCTCGATGATGTTGTTCAGCTCCAGCAGGTACTCCACCGCCCGGTTGGGGCTCTCGGATCCCGGACCGCCCGGGGGCCCCGACCCCGCCTCCATCCTGGCGGCCCAGGGGCAGGGGAAGGGGCAGGAGAGCCCGGTTCCCGCTCGGTCACGGCGCCACCCTCCCCCGGGCCCAGCCGGGGGAGGGGGCCGGCGGGACGCGAGGGCGCGCACCGGGCTCGAGGGCCCGGGGGCCCGGGGGGGCCCGGGAGACAGCTCTGGGGCCGGCGGCACTGGAAGCAGGAGCTGAGGCTACGGCTGCCGCCGCCACCACCGCCACGGCTCGGGAGGACGCGGCCCACGGCGCTCCGCCCGCTGCGGAGTCACTGCGCAGCGCGGCCGCGCGGGACCGCCCCAGCCGCCGGCCCGCCCCCCGCCCCTGCCCCCACCACGCGCGCCGGGTCCGCCCCCGCGCGCCCCACCTGCCGCCGCCACCCGCGCACGAAGGCGGACCCGCCCTGAGACCCCCGCGCCAGGCAGGGGCAGGCTGCATCACAAGCTTCCGGGGATCTCTCCATTCCAGCAATCCCAGGGGCTTCACCAAAGGCAGCCTAACGAAGCCCTCCATCCCAGCCCGTTCCAGTGTCCCTCGGGTCCTCTCAGCCCGAGATCCTCATCTTAAGACATCCCTGGAACCCCCATCTCAGGCAGCCTCCAGGTCCGGACATCCCATGGAGTCCGCATTCCCTGGGTCTGCCAGTCCCAAGTGTCAGATTCCCCGTTCCGTCCAACCCCTGGACGTCCTGTCTCAGGCGACCTCTTTCCCGCCCACATCCCGAGTAGTCCCAGGATCTCTCATCCTAGCCAGTCCGTGGACCATTCCTCCAGCCCAGCCAGCCCATGGTTCCTCCAGCCCAGGTGATCCACAGCTCCCTCTTCCCAGGCAGCCCCTGGAACATCACTCCCCCTTCCCACCCCCCCACAACATCACAGTCATCCCCCAGCTCCAGCCAGTTCCTAAACGCTCCATGCAAGCCAGCACCCAGATCACCTATCCCAGTCAACCCCACCATCTGGAAGGTTAGCCAGTCCCTGGGTCCTCCAACAGAGGCAGTGCCAGGATGCCCATCCTAACAAGCTCTGGGACTCCCCATTGCAGTCAATCTTAGGATCAAAGCTCCATTCATTCAACTCTCAATTTCTGCCCGCCTTCAGAAATGGGCTTCTCCATTCTGTCCATCATCTTCATCTAATGAAACTGTACTCATCCTTCGAGACTTAAATGCCACCTTACTGAAGGCAACCTTGATTTCCCTAGCCAGAAGTGCTTGCCTTCTCTCTCCTCTCAACCTTCCATTGCACTTCCCTACATTTTTCTCTTGTGGCACTTGTGAGACAAGTGGAACTCTGCTTTAAAGCACATTCATTTGTGTTCTTGTTTTATGTCCTCTGCCAGGCTCAGCTTCTTAAAGCCAGAAACATATCTTCATTCATCTTTGTGAGCAAGTTGGGGTAGAGGAGAAAGCTACATTTTACAGTCAGAAAAAAAAATGGATTTGTATTCTATTTTCTCCTCTCCAAACTTCCATTTCCCCTATCAATAACACCTGCCACACAGGGAGTGGTCTTGGAAAAAAACAGTAAAAACATTTGGCACAGAACACACAACCCATGGAATAGGAAAAAAATATTTGCAGATGATATATCTGATAAGGGTTTTGTATTCAGAATATGCAAAGAACTCTTACAGCCCAACAACAAAAAGATAACCCAATCTCTTTGGGTGAAGAATTTGAAGACACATTTCTCCAAAGAAGGTGTACAAGTGACCAATAAGCTCATGAGATGCTCAACATCATTAGCCACCAGAGAAATGCAGATCAAAAATGACAGTGAGAGGGGATCCTTGGGCGGCTCAGCGGTTTAGAGCCTGCCTTCAGCCCAGGGTGTTATTCTGGAGTCCTGGGATCGAGTCCCGCATTGGGCTTTCTGCATGGAGCCTCTGTCTTTCTGTCTCTCTCTCTGGCTCTTGTGAGTAAACGAATTAAGTCTTTAAAAAAAAAAAAAACGCAATGAGCTTTCTGTGCCCCCCACACATCATGCTGTTCTGGGTTCCTGTCATAATTTTCATGGTTTCCAGAGCCCTCCATGTCCTGTAGATGGGAAGAGGCAGTCTTTAAGTTCCTGGCAGCAGGAACCCTCTTAGGTGGCACCAACGACTTCCAAGTGAAACGGTACATCTACCAAAGGAAAAGTGAATGCACCTACATCTTAAGTCTGAAGAGAACCTAGGAGATGCTTCTGCTGGTGGCTTGCACCATTGTTGCCATTGAAAACCGGGCTGATGTTAGTGTCATATCCTCCAGAAATACTGGCAGGCTGGCCAGCTGTGCTGAAGTTTTCTGCTGCCACCAGGGCCACTCATACTGCTGGCCACTTCACTCCTGGAAGATTTACTAGCCAGATCCAGGCAGCCTCCCAAGAGCCATAACATCTAGTGGTTACTGGTCCCAGGGCTGACCATCAGCCTGTCACAGAGGTGTCTGACGTTATGTTCCCACTGCTCCGTGTAACACAGACTCTCCTCTGTGGGCAATGCCATATGGGCATTGCCGTCCCATGCAACGACAAGGGAGAATACTCAGTGGGTCTGATGTGGTGGTTGCTGGACCAGGAAGTTCATTCTGTGTGTGCGTGGCATCATCTCTCATGAGCACCCATAGGAGATCATACCTGATCTCTACTTCTATGGAGATCCTGAAGAGACGGAAGGGAAGAGAGGGCCACTCCTGAAATACTGTGTCCAAGAGGAATTTCAAGGTGAATGTACTGCTCCAGCTTCTGAGTTAACTGTTACTCAACCCAAGGTCATGGACTGGTCTGAAGGTGTGCATATACCCTCACTGACTTTCCAGAAGTTCCCTATTGAAGACTTGAGTGCTCAGCCCACTACTGAACAATGGTCCTCAGCTCCCACTGCTTAGATCACTGAATGGATAGGAACAACCACTGGGTGGTCTTAAGCTGCTCTTCCGCATGCTCTTAAACAAAAAAAAATGGAAATAAGGTTATTGAAAAACAAACACAAGCTTCACACACACACACACACACACACACACAGATACCACTTCACACCCACTATAGTAGCTAAAATTAAAAGGACAGACAAGGAATCCCTGGGTTGCTCAGTGGTTTGGCGCCTGCCTTAGGCCCAGGGCATGATTCTGGAGTCCCAGGATCGAGTCCCACATCAGGCTCCCTGCATGGGGCCTGCTTCTCCTTCTGCCTGTGTCTCTGTCTCTAATAAATAAATAAAATCTTTTTTTAAATTTTTAAAAAAAGGATAGACAAGAAGAAGTATGTGGTGACATTAGAACCCTCATTCACTGCTGGTTGGGATGCAAAATGGTGTGGTCACTTGGGAAAACAGTTTGAAATTTTCTCAAAATGTGAAACATAGAGTCACCACATGATCCAGGAATTCCACTCCTAGGTCTATACCCCTACCCTATACTCCTAGGTTCTATACCAATGAAAGCATATGTCCACATAAAAACTTGTACATGAATGTTCATAGTAGCATTATTCATAATAACCAAAAAGTAGAAACAATCAAATGCTCATCTGTTGATGAATAAGCAAATAAAATGTGGCATATCCACACAATGGAGTATTATTCAGCCACAAAAAGGAATAAAGTGCTGATCCATCCTAAAACATGGATAAATCTTAAAAACACTATGCTACGTTATGCTAAATGAGACACAAAAGGCCACATATTGAAATAAAATCTTATTAAAAAGGCAAGGGGCACTGGGTGGCTCAGTGGTTGGGCGTCTGCCTTTTGGTTCAGGTTTTGATCCTGGGATCAAGTCCTGTATTGGGCTCCCCACGGGCAGCCTGCTTCTCCCTCTCCCTCTGCCTATGTCTCTCTGCCTCTCTCTGTGTCTCTCATGAATAAATAAAATATGTTTTTTAAAGTCCACATATGGTGATTTCACTTATAAAATTCCAGAATAGGCAAACTAGTAGAGACAAAAGGCAGAGTAGTGGTTGCCAGGGGCTGGGGCATGTGTTGGGGAAAGGGGAGTGACTGCTAACAGGTATGGGGTTTTTTGAGGGAGAAAAAAAAATGTTCTAAAATTAGATTGTGTTGGGGCGCCTGGGTGGTTCAGCCAGTTAAGCCTCCAACTCTTGATTTTGGCTCAGGTCATGACCTCAGGGTTATGAGACCAAGCCCTGAGTTGGGCACCACACTGGCGTGAAGTCTGCTTAAGATTCTTCCCTTCTCTCTCTCCCCCTCCCTAAAAACACAAGTAAAAAATAAAATTAGATTGTGGTGATTGTTGCACGACTCTTAATTAAAAAATCACTGAACTATACGTTTTTAAAGGGAGAATTTTATGATATGTGAATTTTATCTCTATAAAGCTGGTTTAAAAAATAACAAATACCAGAACGCCTGGGTGGCTCAGCGGTTTAGCGCCGCCTTCGGCCCAGGGCGCGATCGATCCTGGAGTCCTGGGATTGAATCCCACATCGGGCTCCCTGCATGGAGCCTGCTTCTCCCTCTGCCTGTGTCTCTCATGAATAAATAAAATATTTTTAAAAATAACAAATACTTTTCACAGAGTCTAGCACATAACAGCAACTACAGTAATAATAACTAACACATCTATGGAGCTTACCATGTGCCAACCGCCGTGCTAAGCATTTTACATGTATGACCTCACTTAATCCTTGTGACAATCCTATGATGTAGGTAATGTTATTACCTCCATGTTACAGGTAAGGAAAGTGAAACCCAGAGGTTGAATGACTTGCTCAGGGTCCACATGAAGGCATAGCCCAGATGCTCAGATGTTTCCTTCTCACTTTGTACGTCTTCTCAGTACTTTATACAAAAGAGGTGCCCCCAAAAGTGTTAAATTAACACATCTGTCAAATACTTCTATTCATCCAGTGAACACTTACAAAGTATATATTATGTTCTAGGTCTATGTTCTCATCCTTATCCTTGCTTCTTTCATTCAGATTCCCTGTGGGGCATGGGGCAAGTGGGTATAGAGAGTCATTCACAAAATACTTATTGAGTGTCTATATGTATCAAGTACTATTCTAGACACCGAGGACAGAGCAATGAAAGAAATAGACAACAATCCCTGACCTCATGGAGCTAACATTCTAGTGGGATGGAGAGACAATAAATAAATAGAATGTATAGAGCATGTTGGAGGGCACACTAGATTGCATAGTGTCCCTCAAAACTTGATGTCCTCCTCCTGCATGTAACCTTATTTGGAAATAAAGGTCTTTGCAGATGTAATCAAGTTAAGGTGAGGTCATACTCTATTTGTCTGAGTCCTAATCCAATGACTGGTGGCCTCATAAGAAGAGGGGAAATTTGGACATAGACACGCACACACATGAGGACAATGTCATGTGGAGACACAGGCAGAGATTGCAGTCTACAAGCCAAGGAATGCTAAGGATTGCCAGCAACCACCAGAAGGTAGGAGGAGACAGGGAAGGAATCTTCCCTAGAGATTTCAGAAGGGGCATAGCCCTGCCAACACCTCAATTTTGGACTTCTAGCCCCCAGAACTGTGAGAGAATAAATTTATGTTGTTTTAGGTCACCCAGTTTGTAGTACTTTGTTACAGCAACACGAGGAGACTAACACAGGTACTGCTGGGTGCTCTGGAGAAAGACAAAAGGGGGAAGGATGACGGAGAGCCCTGGGTGAACCAGACAGAGCCTGTGCCCTCAAGGAGCTCCCAGTCTAATCAGAGAGTTACAACCATAAGTCACAAACAGAACTAACAACATGATGCATAAAGCATGAGAGTAGAGACACAGCAGGACTAGGATGCTGGGAGGCCTTTATGGATATGAAGGTGTTTGAGCTGAGCTTAGCATTTCAACAGGTGGAAGTGGTAGAGCTGAGAAATACCTGTTGAAAGGAGCCATGTGTGGTAAGAGGAAAGGAACAGTCAGTAAAACAGTGTGTGTTTAGGGACCCATACATAGTTTGGTAGAAGAGAGCACAAGAAATGTGTGCGTGAACAGGTGTGTGTGTGTGTATGTGTGTTGTAAGGAATGGGAGGTAGTGGGAAGACATGGCTTGATTTAGCTTGGAGAAGACTCTATTGCCAAGTTGGAGTATCTTGACCTTCACTTATAGGCAATGAAAAGTCATGGAACATTTTTGAGCAAGAGAGTAACATGGTAGGCAGGAGTGGGTCCACATGGATATTATACATACCAAATATTACACACTACAAGGTGAGTTTTGTATTGGTTCATTGTTGTTCAGCAGAAACTGAAGTACTACCTTTTTATTTTTTCCTGCCTGCTGGTTCCCAGAGTCATTTCAGGGGCTGAAGCCTCAGCCCCTGGTGTGGTTGTTCCAATGCCCCTTACTCTAGGGCCAGCGTTGCCAAGGAATATGGAGCTACAGCAGGAAAGAACCCCCAAAACCACATCTCACCACTACCAGTATCTAGTCAACAAGAATTCGTCATGATAATGAGAGCCAGGAAATATTTTCCTCAGCTGCAAAGGTGGCATCTGTTCAAATTGGTTTTTCCTTTTGGGTTCTCATAGCTCTGTCCATCAACAGATCTTCTCTTATACCGGTTAGCTGCCAGACATGAAATGGGAAAATTAAATTAAAAAAAAAAACAGTCATTGGTCTTTCCACCAAAGAGTTTATAGTCCAGAATGTCAGAGCCGAAGTGATGTTAGAGATTAATTCACCTTTCAGATGAGGACACTGAGGACCCAAGAGAAATTATTTGTACATACTTGCTGTGTGATTGCTTAGGCTACAATTTCTCACTTGGGCTATTTCCTGAGGTCTGGTGTTCCGAAGAATCTTAAGATTGCAGACTTTACAGAGCAGAACGCTGCTCAAAAGAATGAAGAAGGAAGGGAAAAGGAAGTCTCTTATCTCTGTGGGGAATCCCTAAAGAGATAGCGGTGCTTAAAACTGAGACAGTATTTAGCTAATTAATTAATCATCCTTCCAGTCCTCTTTCCCCTAGTGGGGGAAGGGGTAAGATATATTCAAAGTACCTGTCAGTCTTGAACAGCCTCACAGAGAGCAATCTTAATAGGCTAGTCTGGAGTTTTGTTTCAGGAAAAATCTTCTCTCTGAAGATGATTTGTAAGCTTGATCCTGTCAGAATATAAAACCACATAACCCAACGTGTTTCCAAATTTGTCCTAGCTGCCATAAAATTTTGAGCCAAATTCAGAGTCCAATTATAATCCAGTTCATTTTGGGTACCTGGCAACATCTATTCGTGCTTCCTTTACATGGTTTCTGGTCTGTTTTCTTCCACAGTTTTATCCCTAATTGTCTTTCTTTCATGTTATAACTGATGAGTCTCCTAATAACCTCTTTAAAGTAGGCGGGAACAAATCTTACATAAACTAAACTATATTTACAGATGCTAAGGGGATTTGAACTAGTGAAGAACATTTGAAGGAACAGATGATATTTGGCCCAGAAGAGAGCAGGCTTATGAATACATGATTACTGGCATCAAATATCCAATAGGCTGTCAGAGGGGCAATGCAGTGGAATTATTGTGCTTAGCTCCAAAGGACACAACCAGAACAATGGATAAAAAAGTACAGGGAGACAAATTCCCAGAGGGAAGAAACGTCTCACAGGCAAAGCTTAGTAAAGACAGTGAGTTCACCATCACTGGAGGTCTTCAAATAGTGGCTGGATGGCTTCATTTGGAAGGTCTGTTGCATAAGGAATGTAAACAACTGGATGGAGGGCCTGGATAAGACGATTTAAAAGGCCCTTTCCTGGGGCACCTGGGTGGCTCAGTAGTTGAGCATCTGCTTTCGGTTCAGTTCATCATCCTGGGTCCTAGGATCAAGTTCCACATCGGGCTCCCTGCGGGAAGTCTGCTTCTCCCTCTGCCTATGTCTCTGTCTCTCTCTGTGTGTCTCTCATGAATAAATAAATAATCTTTAAAATAAATAAATAAAAGGCCCTTTCCAGCCCTAATATATGCAAAATACAGCTCTAGGTGTAGAAAAGAAGACTGGAGAGAGAGGCAGGTGGGGAAAGGAGACAAGAAAGAAAGAAACAAAAGAGTTCATCAAATGCTAGAATGTTCTAGTCAAAAGCAGTGAACCCTAACTGATTCTGAGATCCTTGTAAATGGAAAGATGGTCCATAAACAGAATCCCAGGCTGCATTTCCCCAGTCCTATTCCATATGACTCTTACAGGGCAGGAGAAATGAAAGAATCAGCTCCATTGCTTCCATGGCTATTGTTCAAGAAAGAGCACATCAAGACTGTTAGAGCTCAAAGGAGTCTTAGAGATCCTATAATCCCAACCCCTCACTTTAGAATTAGAGAGAAAGAGGCCCAGAGAGTGGAAGGGGCCTGTCTACCTGTCGGCCACATCACTGATCCTGTGCCGCTGGAGGGTAGAGACTATTCTGTTTACCTTTCAATCTCCCAACTAGACCTGGCTGCAGCTCCTTGCACATGGTGAAGGCACAGTAAGCAATTGGAAAATTGAATTGCCCAGGAGCGCTGGATGTAGAAGCTAGGTCCTTGACACCCCCACCCCCAGCCCATGATGCTTTTCCGTGACAAAATTTCATCCAATTCAATTCAGCAGACATTGATTTGGCATATCTGTGCACCAGGCCTGGAGCTATAGCAAGAGATGAACAAGAGGCAGGCTGTGCCCTCAAGGAGCAAATGGCTCCTCCTGGGAGCTGGGTTCTTTCCCTCTTGGGCCCTACACACCTGCTGTTCTTTTGGCGTGGAAAGCTCTTTTTGCTGCCTTTGCCTACTTACCGCCTATTCATCCTTCAGATCTCAGTTCAAATGTCAATTCCTCAGCAGCACTGTCTCTCACTCCCAGATGAGGCAGATTCCTCTGATAAAAGCTCTCAGTGAGTCGTTCTCCTTCCTTGAGCTTAGCAAGTATGTAATCACATATTGATTTGTGCAGTTCTTTGTTTGCTTTCCTCCTGCCTCCTTCACTAGACTGTTAGCTCTACAAGGGCAGATACTCTGTCTGTTTTGCTCCCCACTGTACCACGAGTCTGAAATCAGACCATATGGGACTGGTATGACCAAAAGGACACTCCTGCTATTCAAAATTCACTGATCTCTCTGTTCCTCAGTGAGGTCCTCTATAGGAGAAAGACCCAGAGGATTGATTGGTCCTTGGTCCTGGAATGAGGGGGCAGTTCTGCACCTTTTGGGGGGGGTGGGGTAAGACCTACTCCTAGGCATAAGAGAGTGTTGCCCTCTAGTGGTAATAATGATCATGATCATGATCATAACAAGTAGTGGATATGGGTAGAATGAGCAACCACCCCGGTTTGTTCAGGATATTTTCTGCATTCAAGTTCTGCTTCCCAGGGAACCTCTGAGTCCTAGGCAGTGACAGTTGGTCATCCTACTCCTTGATGGTGTTCAATGTACTATGCATATACGTGATCTCATTAGATGGCTCATAACCCCCAAGGCCAGGAATCAGGATTCAGGCTTCAGAGATCAGTAGAGCTTTAGATATCCAGTCTGATTTCCAGATGAGAAAAGAAAGCCCAAGAGAAGCAAATTCTTTGTTCAACATCACATTACAAATTTATAGCAGAACTGGGATCAACATGTAGGTGTCCAGACCCACAATGCTGTGCTCTCTTCCTCTGCCTGGCATGCTTTGTCAGTTTGTCTAGGTGCTACATCCTTTAGGAAGCCTTTCCTAAACTATCCATCTCTCAATCCTTTCAGAAAGCTTTCCCCTGAAACACTCATCTGACACTTAGCATATGCTATAGGTACTGGGGTTTTTTATGCTTTAAATATATAACTGGAAAAAAAGGAAAGTTCCCTGGCCTCCCACCCTCAAACCCCCACAAGTACTAGGGAGGAGAACAGCCTCTGGGCATGAGTGTCAGGTATGCCCATAGTTCGTTCAGGGCCCTGAGAAAAAGGCATTTGGCATTGCAGAGGAAGGAAAGAAGCAGAGAGAGATTTTTGCAATTACCAGGTGGGATGGATTTGAAAGCCAAGAGCTAAGCAGAGGTAAGAAGGCATCCCTGCGGCCTTAAGAAGAAAGGAAAGAGAGTGAGAGCCTTCCTTGCCCAGTAATACCATCAAGGAATAGGTCCTAGTTTCTTGCTACCAGAATTACAGTGTCCTTTGGTGATCCCCTGGTCCCTGACAAAGACCCCCCAAATCAGCTCTTGCCTCTCCCCTCCACGGAGACAAATTTGCAAACTCCCACATCTCTGTGGAAACGGCAGAGAGCAGGAGAGAAGAAAAAAGGAGAAAAATCCACCCACATGCCAACAAACTGGAAAAAAAATAACCCAGGCCTTGTCTCACTCAGCTGTTGGCTTGCTTCTCCCTCCCACTGTGATGGCTGCTCCTGCCTCCTGGACAGAGACCTGGCTCAGTGCAGCATCCCTTCTCATCCTGAGCTGGCTTTTGTCAATACTCCTCCCCCAACCTCAGCTTTGGGAAGGAGGGTCCTCCAGCCTAGAGGTAGGAAGGCTGGAAGGAAGGACTGACAGAACCACCAAATGGTTGTGGCCAACCACAAACTCAGTTCCCATCACTGTCCCCCAAACCATGCAGGGGACCATCCTCCCATCCCAGGGAGCGAAGTCAAGGAGCTCTCTCCCACCACGCAACTTCTCCCTCAGATGCTGTCCCTTGCCCATTCCCTCTGCTGCCTCTCTCTACCATTTCATTTTTAGGCTCTGTTTTCAGTCTAACTCCCTTTAACTCCAGTGTTTTTGTGTCCTGTCCTATCCTATCTTCATCTTCTGCCTAGTTCTGAGCAACATACTTAAAACAAAACAAAACAACAACAACAAAAACAAAACAAGATGGAGTGTGCTGATAGGAAAGGAGGGCTCTGGAAGTCATCACTAGTAGAAACTATTAAGGAAGGGATCCCTGGGTGGCGCAGCGGTTTGGCGCCTGCCTTTGGCCCAGGGCGCGATCCTGGAGACCCCGTGGAGACCCCGGATCGAATCCCACGTCGGGCTCCTGGTGCATGGAGTCTGCTTCTCCCTCTGCCTGCTTCTCCCTCTGCCTGCTTCTCCCTCTGCCTGTGTCTCTGCCTCTCTCTCTCTGTGACTATCATAAAAAAAAAAACTATTAAGGAAAATAGAAATGTTTAGTAGCAGAGAGGATACAGACTCATAAATCATGGCAAGATAGAACCACAAGGAGCTTTTTGGATTACTTTGTCCAACCCTTCATTTTTCAGCTGAGGTGACTGAGGCCTAGAGAGGAAAGAAGACCTGAGCTGTCATGCAGAAGAGGGGACAGCTTTGGTCTGTGGGCCTCCAGGAAACAGAAGGAGGATGAGTGGGTGAAAGATATGAGAAAGTAGATTTAAATGACAGTTTTGTTTCTTCCTTCCAAATCCTTATTCCTGCTATTTTATGTCCTTGTCTTACTGTGCAGGATCACCAGTTCAATACTGAACAAAGGGGCAATAATGGGCATCCTTGTTTTGTTATTCAACTTAAAAGGAAAAATTTCAATGTTTCACCGTTATATATGTTTGCTGTAGGATTTTGGAGGATGCTTTTATTGGGTTAAGGAAATTTCCTTTTATTCGTAGTATGCTAAGATATTTTTTATCACTAACAGGTGTTGAATTTTATCAAAGGCGTCCTCAGCATCTTTTGTAACGATCATGTTTTTTTTAATTTTCTAATCTGTTTATATGGTCAAGAATGCAATATTTTAGCTCAAGAGAAAAATGAAATTTCTAACATACAAAACCACCCACAGAAGCATTGGCTGCCTTATAGATCAAAGCAGTCAGCTCCAAGTCACTGGAAATGTTCAAGCAGAAGTGCAGCCATCCAGTAAATATTTAGATACGAGGCTCTGTTCTAGGTATAGACAAGTCAGTGGTTAAAAGAGTCCCAGCTCTCTTGGTGCTTACATTTTAGATAAAAGATGATAGACACAAACAATCAACAAATACAAGATCATTCCCAAAAGTTAAAAGTGCTTTGAAAACAAATGGGAAAAAATGTACAAAGGCAGTGTGACCGGTAGGGATGGGGAACAAGGTTAAATAGAGTATCAGGGAGGTCTCTCCAAGGAGGTGACAGTTAAGGCACATGAATGATAGATTGAATGACAAGAAGGAAGTCATTTCATAAAGATTCAGAGACATGGCATCCCAGTCAGGGTGAAACACAAGGGCAAAGGCCCTAAGGTGAGAATGAGTTTGGTATATTCAAGGGGCTTCAGAAGAAGTCTGACTAGAGAGAAAGCAAGAGGAGAGACTTGTAATAGATGAGTCAGGAAAGAAGTTCCAGAGCAAAACTGTGTAGAGCATATTAGTCGTAAAAAAGAATGAAATCTTGCCATTTACAACAGCATGGGTGGAGCTAGAGGGTATAATGCTAGGTGAAATAAGTCGGAGAAAGACAAATATGCCATGTGATTTTGCTCATATGCATAATTTAAGAAACAAAATGAAGGAAAAAAGACACAAACAAAAAACCAGACTCTTAAATATAGAGAATAAACTGGGGCACCTGGGTGGCTCAGTGGTTGAGCATCTGCCTTTGGCTCAGGTTGTGATCCCAGGGTCCCGGGATCGAGTCCTGCAACAGGCTCCCCACAAGGAGAGAGGGAGCATAGGCTCCCTCTGCCTATGTCTCTGTCTCTGTCTCTGTGTCTCTCATGAATAAATAAATAAAATATTTTTAAAAATATATAGGATAAACTGGTGGTTGCCAGAGGGGAGGTGGGTATGGACATGGTGAAATGATAGAGATTAAGAGTACATTTATCATGATGAGCACTGAGTTATATATTGAATCAGGGCAGCCCCGGTGGCTCAGCAGTTTAGCGCCGCCTTCAGCCCAGGGTGTGATCCTGGAGACTCGGGATCGAATCCCACGTCGGGCTCCCTGCATGGAGCCTGCTTCTCCCTCTGCCTGTGTCTCTGCCTCTCTCTGTTTCTCATGAATAAATAAAATCTTTAAAAAAAAAAGAATCATTGAATCGCTATATTGTACACCTGAAACTAATATAATACTGTATGTTAATTACACTTGAATTAAAAAAATAAATTAAAGGGGCACCTGGGTGACTCAGTGGATGAGCACCTGCCTTTGGCTCAGATTGTGGTCCTGGGGTCCTGGGATCGAGTTATGGATTGGGCTCTCCACAGGGTGTCTGCTTCTCCTTCTGCCTATGTCTCTGCCTTTCTCTGTGTGTCTTTCGTGAATAAATAAAACCTTTTAAAAATTAATTAATTAATTAATTAATTTTAAAAAGATTGTGTTGGACCATGCCAGTCATGGGAAAGTGTCTAGATTTTATTGTGGGTACAATTAAAAGCCAATGGAGACTTTGAGCTGAGAGTGATATGATCTATGATCATTTTGTATGATATGAAGAGAATGAATTATAGTGACAGCAAAACTGGAAACAGGTCGATGAGTTAGAAGGCTAGTTATGAAACCAGTTAGGAGGTCCAGGTGACTGACCATGATAGCTTTGGCTAGGATAGTGATGATAGAGAAAGTTAAGTGGACAGATCTGGGATATGTTTTTACCTGAACATCATTATCAATCAATTTGATCTCACTGGCATTTACAGATTATTCCATGCAACAGCAGAGTGCACATTCTTCTCAAATCTACAGTGAACACTCACCAAGAGAGACCATATTCTGGGCCATGAAACACATCTTGACAAATCTAAAAGAATAAAAATCACATAAAGTATGCTCTCAGATCACAATGGAATTAAACCAGAAATCTATAACAGAAAGTAGCTGGAAAATCCCCAAGTGTTTAGACATTAAACAACACATTTCTAAATAATGTGTGGGTCAAAGAAGGAGTTTCAAGAGAAAGTTTAAAATATTTTGAATTAGGGATCCCTGGGTGGCGCAGCGGTTTGGCGCCTGCCTTTGGCCCAGGGCGCGATCCTGGAGACCCGGGATCCAATCCCATGTCGGGCTGCCGGTGCATGGAGCCTGCTTCTCCCTCTGCCTCTCTTTCTTTCTCTCTCTCTGTGACTATCATAAATAAATAAAAATTAAAAAAAAGATGATTTAAAAAAATATTTTGAATTAAATGAAAATACAATTTATCCAAATTTGTAGCATTGTAGAAAATCCCCAACAATTTACACGCACGCACACATACACACACCTTCACACCCTTCTGGAACTAATGAGAACATGTACAGCAAGGTTGCAGATACAACTTCAATACACAAAAATCAAGTTCTTTCTTATACACCAGCAATGAATAATTAGAATTGGAACTTTTAAGAAAATGTTACTACTTACAGCAGCTGCAAAACAATGAAATACTTAGGTATAAATGTAACAAAATATGTACAGGATCTGAATGTGAAAAGCTGAAAAACACATAAAAGAAACCAAAGGAGATCTAAATAAATGGAGAGATGTTCCATGTTCATGGATAGGAAGACTCAATGATGTTAAATATTGTTAAATATTGATGTTAAATATCAGTTCTTCCCAACTTGATCTATTGATTTAACATAATTTCAGTTAAAATACAACCATGTTATTTTGTAGATATAAACAAAGTGATTCTAAAGTTTATATGGAAAAGCCAAAGACCTAACACAACCAAAATGATACTGAACAACAAAGTTGGAGGATTCATACTACTGATTTCAAGATAGCTACAATACTATAAAACTATGGTACATAAGGCAGTGGTATTCAAAGAAAGAATAAACATATAGGTCAATGGAACAAAGTGAAATAGACTTTAAAATAGAGCCCCAAAACTTGTTGATGGATATACAGGATAAAGAAAAGAAGGGAATCAAGAAGAACCATCTGTATGAGATGAGAGGAAGATCAGAGTAGATCCTTTCAAATTTTTCTTCCAAACTTTAAGTTTTAATAAAAAATTGTAAGGTCTATGATTCCTTGGCCTGCCCCACATATTTCTCCTAACCCACTACAGCTATACTTGGGACTGGTGTCTCCCTACTTACAGACACCACGCCTCCAAGCTCAGTCCCCTTTTTTCTCCTTTGGATGGGGTGGGGGGGTTCTGGGGGCTCTCTGCAAGTGGGAACCAATGAACAGAGTGAAGCTGCCTCTAGTCTTGATTTTAAGAGGCTTCAAGCTATGTGTATCAAAGATACTATTACCCTATAATTATGTGTTAATGAAGCATGAGGGAGGAGCTGGAGAAGGGAAAGGGGAAGGGAAGGATAATGAGGAATAGAGTTTTGAAGAAGATGAAGAAAGAGAGATGGGGGAAGGGAGGAAAAGGGAAAGAATAAATAATCTGTTGGCAGAAAGTGGGGAGAGGAGCAGGTTATATAGCACACAGGAGCCCCTAGGAACAGAGTGCCTCCAGCTCTGCTCACCTCAGCCCATTTCCTGGGCAAGATCCCCTCCTTATTTGCAGCACTTGGAGAGCAAAGAGAACTGTTATACAGAGAAATAACCTTCCGCAGTGACTACATCTAGTCAGAGTGGAGGGGTGGATGAAAAGAAGTGGAGTTAGAGCAATATGCTTAACTTTCTGAGTCACAGACCTGCCTGAGAGTGTGAGGAAGGCTATGCCTTGCACACTCTTCCAGAAAAATACTAATACACATAACCATACCAAATTTTGCCTACAACTCAGTATGTTCATGGATTTTCTAAACCCTCCAGGGTCCATGAACCACTGTATAGAATCTTTGAATAAGAGAATATTTAGGAGGTAAAAATCAACACTATTAGTTAATTCACTGAGAGAATACCCAAAGAAGAACAGATTTCAGAGGGAAAATACTGAATCCGATTTGGACCTGGTGACTTTTAAGTGTTTGTGGGCTATCCAAGGGGAGATATTTAGAAGGCAGTTGGATATATGAATCTGGAGTTCAGGAAAGAAATGTAGGCAGGAGCTATAGAACTGGGAGTCATCAGCATGTACATGGCTATTAGGGCCATAGTAATGGATGAGATCACCCACCGTGACTGTACAGACTGAGAAGAACAAAGGGCCTTGGATATAACCCTATCAGACACCAACATTTGAGGAAAGGAAGAGGGAGAGGGGATCACAAAAGGGACCAGGAAGTAGTGGCCAAAAAGTAATGAACAGAACCAGGAGAGTGTGGTGTCAGAGGAACCAAGGGAAAATCATCTTCCAAATGGAGGGAGGCGTCAACATGCCAGATATTACACGAAACAAAGTCTGAAAACCTTCTACTAGGTTTAGCAACAAGGTCACTGGTTGTCTTTCAGAGAACAGGGAATGATGGGGATGGATGGCAAATTATGATGGGTTAAGAAGGAAGGAGTGGAAGGCAAAATACAATGGGTGAAGAGGAGACTGGAGGTGAAAAAAGACTAAAAGAAGAAAGAAATGAACAGGAAATGAGGAAGTATAGACAGGAGTGCAAACAACATTTTAAAGCTGCTTGCCCATGACAGAGAGCTGAGAAACAGGGCAGAAGGTAGAGAATAATGAGGCACCAAGGCATTGTTGTTGTTGTCGTTTTTCTATTTTTGATGAGGACATTTAAGTTCTACTTTCTTAGCTAATTTCAATTATATAATACGGTGTTGTCAACTCTAGTCACCATGTTATATACATTAGATCCTCAGACTTATTCATCTTATAGCTGAAAGTTTTTACCTTTTTACCAACCTGTCCCCATTTTCTCCACTGCCCCACCCTTGGCAACAACTTTTCTATTGTCTGTTTCTCTGAGTTTGACTTTTTTTCTTTTAGATTCCACAGTTTGCACGATACTACGAAATATTTGTTTTTCTCTGTCTGGCTTATTTCACTTAGCATAAGGCCTCAAGGTCCATCCGTGTTGTCACAAATGGCAGGATTTCCTTCTTTCACATAGCTGAATAGTAGTCTGAATATATATCCAAATATATAATGTGTGAATATATATCACATGCTCTTTATCCATTTATCCTTTATTGGACTCTTAGGTTTTCTCTGTATCTTGGCTATTGTGAATAATACTGTAATGACATGTGGATTCAGATATCTCTGTGAGGCTGTGTTCTTATTTCCTTTGGATATATGTCCAGAAGTTGGATTGCTGGATCATATAGTAGTTCAAGTTTTAATTTTTTAAGGAAAACTCCATAGTGTTTTCCATAGTGGCTGCACCAATTTGCATTCCCACCAACAGTGCACAAGAGTTCCCTTTTCTCCACGTTTTTGCCAACACTTTTCTCTTGTCTTTTTTATGATAGCCATTCTAACATGTGAAGTAATATTGTGATTTTGATGTGCATTTCTCTGATTAGTGATGTTGAACACCTTTCATGTACCCGTTGGCCATTTGTATATCTTTTTTTTTAATGTCTATTCAGTTCCTCTTCCCATTTTTAATCTTGTTTGGTTTTTTTGCTATTGAGTTGTATGAGGTCTTTATATATTGTGAATATTAACCTTTATCAGATATATGATTTGCAAATATCTTCACCCATTCCATAGGTTGCCTTTCCATTTTGAAACGGTGAGCAGCATAGTGACTTTCCTTTGCTGTGCAGAAGCTTTTTAGTTTGAAGCAGTTACACTTGTTTATTTTTGCTTTAGTTGCCTTTGCTTTTGTTGTCAAATCCAAAAAATCTTTGCCAAGATCCCTATCAAGGAGGTTACCCTCTATGTTTTCTCCTACAATTTCAGGTCTTATATCCAAGCTTTTAATCAATTTTGAGTTGATCTTTGGGTATGTTGTAAGATAGAGATCCTGTTCATCATTTTGCATGTGTCTGTCCAATTTTCCCAATACCATTTATTGAAGGGCTTATCCTTTCCCCATGTGTATGCTTGACTCCTTTATTGTAAATTAATTGACTGTATATGCATGGGTTTATTTCTGGGTTCTCTATTCTTTCCACTGATCAATGTGTCTGTTTTCATGCTAAATACCATACTGTTTTTTTCCCCAGTTTTATTGGGATATAATTGATACGAAACACCGTATAAGTTTAAGGTGTATAGAATAATGACTTGACATACATATATTGCAAAACAATTAAGATTAGTTAACATAAGTTTAGCTAACATCTGTCACCTCATATAGCTACAATTTTTTTCCTTGGGATGAGAACTTTTAGGATCTGAGAGCATATTTCTCAGATGACTATAGTTTTGTAATATAGCTCAAAATCAGGGAATATGCTTCCAGCTTTGCTCTTCCTCAAGATTGCTTTGGCTATTCAGGATCTTTCATGGTAGCAACAAATTTTATGATTGTTTGTTGTATTTATATGAAAAAATGTCATTGGAATTTTGATAAAGATCTCTTTGAATCTGTAGATTGCTTTGGATAGTACAAACATTTTAATAATGTTAGTTCTTCCAATCCATATCATGGAATATCTTTCCAGTTATTTGTGTCTTCTTCAATTTCTTGTATTGGTGTAAAACACATGTATTATAGTTTTCAGTGTACAGATGTTTCACCTTCTTGGTTAAATTTATTCCTAGGTATTTTATTCCTTTCAATGCAATTGTAAACAGGATTATTTTTTTAATTTCCTTCTGATAGTTCATTGTTAGGATATAGAAATACAACTCATTTTTTAAGATTGATTTTGTACTCTGCAAATTTACTGAATTCGTTGATTCATTCTAACAGTTCTTTTGTGGAGTATTTAGGGTTTTATATATATAATATTATCTGCAAATAGAGGCAGTTTTACTTCTTCCTTTCTGATATGAATGTCTTTATTTCTCTTTATTGCCTAATTTTTCTGGCTAAGACTTGCAGTACTATGTTGAATAAAAGCAGCAGGTGTAGGCCTCCTTGTCTTGTTCCTGATCTTAGAGGAAAAACTTTCAGCTTCTCACTATTAGGTGTGGTATCGGCTATAAACTTGTCATATATGGCCTTTATTGTGTTGAAGGATGTTCCTTCTATACCCAGTTTGTTGAATTTTGTCAAATGTTTTTTTCCGTATCCATTAGGAAAATAATGATTTTTATACATCATTTTGCTAATGTGGCATATCACATTGATTGGCTCATGGATGTTGAACCATCCTTGCACCTCTGGAATATATCCCACTTTATCGTGTGCAAGATTATTTTAATGTATTGTTGAATTCAGGGCAGGACATTGGCCTGTAATTTTATTTTTTTCTAGTGTTATTATCTGGTTTTGGTATTGGGGTAATGCTGGCCTCATAAAATGAGATTGGAAGTGTTTCCTCTCTTCTAGTTTTTGGATAAGTTTGAAAAGGACTGGTATTTATTCTTCTATAAACGTTTGGTAGAATTCACCTGTGAAGTCATTGGTCCTGGGCTTTTCTTTGTTGGAGGTTCTTGATTGCTAATTTAATCTCTTTACTGGTAATTGGTCTGTTCAGATTATCTATTTCTTCATGATTCAGTCTTTTTTTTTTTTTTTTTATTATTTATTTATGATAGGCACACAGTGAGAGAGAGAGGCAGAGACACAGGCAGAGGGAGAAGCAGGCTCCATGCACCGGGAGCCCGACGTGGGATTTGATCCTGGGTCTCCAGGATCGCGCCCTGGGCCAAAGGCAGGCGCCAAACCGCTGCGCCACCCAGGGATCCCCATGATTCAGTCTTGATAGGTTTGTCTTGATATGTTTCTAGGAATTTATCTTGTCTTTCTAAGTTGTCCAATTTGTTAGCCTACTATTATTCAGTCTCTTATGATCCTTAGTATTTGTGTGGTTTCGGTTGTAATGACTCCTCCCTCATTTCTAAATTAATTTATTTGGGTTCTCTCTCTCTCTCTCTCTCTCTAAGTCTAGCTAAAGGTTCATCTACCTTTTCAAAGGTCTTTTTTTAATCTTTTCTATTGTCTTCTTAGTCTCTATTTCATTTATTTCACCCTTATCTTTGTTATTTCCTTCCTTCTATTAACTTTGGGCTTGATTTGATCTTCTTTTTCTGGTTCTTTTATTTATTTTTTTAAATTTTATTTATTTATGATAGTCACACACAGAGAGAGAGAGAGAGGCAGAGACACAGGCAGAGGGAGAAGCAGGCTCCATGCACCGGGAGCCTGATGTGGGATTCGATCCCGGGTCTCCAGGATCGTGCCCTGGGCCAAAGGCAGGCGCCAAACCGCTGCGCCACCCAGGGATCCCTTTTTCTGGTTCTTTTAGATGTAAAATTAAATTGTTTGTCTGAGATCTTTCTTTTTTTCTTAATGTAGGTGTTTATTGTTATGAAATTCCTTCTCAAAACTACTTTTGCTGTATCCCATAAATTTAGATTTGTTGTATTTCCATTTTCATTTGTCTCAAAATATTTATTTCTCTTTTGATTTCTTCTTTGACGTATCAGTTGTTCAGTAGCATGTTGTTTAATCACATACATGTGAGTTTTCCAGTTTACTTCTTGTTTTTTTAAAGATATTAATTAATTAATTAATTAATTAATTTATTTATTTATTTATTTATTTATTTATTTATGAGAGAGCACAAGCAGGGGACGGGGCAGGGAAAAGGAGAAGCAGATTTCCCACTGAGCAGGGAGTCTGGATATGGGGCTTGATCCCAGGACCCCAGATTCATGACCTCAGCCAAAGGCAGATACTTAACCAACTGAGCCACCCAGGTGCCCCAATTTCCTTCTTGTAATTGATCTTTAGTTTCATACTTTTGTGTTTGGAAAAGATGCTTAATATAATTTCAGTCTTCTGAAATGTATTATGTCTTGTTTTGTGACCTAACACATGATGCATCTAGGAAAATGTTTCATGTACACTTGAGAAGAATGTGTATTCTGCTACTGTTGGATGCCATGTTCTGTGTTGTTCTTTAAAAAAAAAACAGCTTTACTGAGATATAGTTAAGTAGCATAAAATTTACCTTTTTTAAGTATACAGTTTAATTAGTTGTATCGTATTTACAGTGTTGTAAAACTATCCTAACAATCTACCTTTAGAACATTTCCACCTCCCCAGAATGATCCCTCATGACTGTTTGTAGTCACTCCCTATCTGCACCCCTTGCCCCAGGCAACCAATAATGTACTTTTTGTCTCTATAGACTTGCAATTTTTGGAAATTTCATATAAATAAACTCATAATATGTGTTTGTGTGTGCGTCTGGCTTCTTCCATGGAGCAAAATGTTTTTGAGTTTCATATATGGTATAGCACGTATCAGTACTCTGTTGCTTTATTGACAAATATCTATAGATACATTACATTTTGTTTATGCATTTACCAGTTGGTGAACATTTGGACTGTTTATACCTTTTAGCTATGATGAATAATGTTGCTATGAACATCCAAGTACAATTTTTTATGCAGACACATTTTCATTTCTCTTAGGTAGGTATTTAACAGTGGAATTGCTGCGTCATATGGTAAATTTATGTTTAACATTTAAAGAAATGGAGGCGGGATCCCTGGGTGGCGCAGCGGTTTGGCGCCTGCCTTTGGCCCAGGGCGCGATCCTGGAGACCCGGGATCGAATCCCACATCGGGCTCCCTGCATGGAGCCTGCTTCTCCCTCTGCCTGTGTCTCTGCCTCTCTCTCTCTCTCTGTGAGACTATCATAAATAAATAAAAATTAAAAAAAATTTAAAGAAATGGAGGCAATGACTTTTTAAATTGAGGTAAAGTTCACAAAACATAAAAGTAGCTATTTTAAAGTGTACAATTCTATGACATTTAGTAAATACATAGTGTTGTGCAGTCATCACTTTTATCTATTTACAAAACATTTTCATCACCCCCAAATGAAACCCTACACCCATTAGCCAGTCATTTCCCATTCTTCCTATATTCCTAGTCCCTGGAAACAAACAATCTGCTTTCTACCTATATAAATTTACCTTTTCTGGACATTTCTTGTAAGTGGGATTATATAATATGTGGCCTATTATATATGGCTTCTTTCACTTAGCATAATGTTTCCAAGATTCATCCATGTTGTAGCATGTATCAGTACTTCACTCCTTTTTATGTCTGAATAATATTCCATAATATGGACATACCACTATTTTGTTTGTCCATTCATCACTTGATGCATATTTGGGTTGTTTCTACCTTTTGCGTATTGTGAATAGTTCTATTATAAATATTCATGCATGTATTTGAATATTTGTTTTCAATTCTTTTGAGTATATACCAAAGAGTAGAATTGCTGTATCATATGACAATTGTATGTTTATCTTTTGGGAAAATGCGAAACTTATTTCCACAGTGGTCATGCCATATTATATTCCCATCAGCGATATACAAAGGTTCCAATTTTCTCATGTACTTGCCAACACTTATTTTCCTTTTTTAAAGTTATGGCCATCCTAGTGGATGTGAAGTAGTATCTCATTTGTTTGTGTTTCCCTGGTGGTTAATAATATTGGGCTTTTTTTTTCATGTGCTTCATGATTATTTATATATTTTATTTGAAAAAAATTTCTATTTGAGTCCTTTGCCCATTTTCTTCTCTTTTGTGGTTTTTAAAAGATTTATTTATTTGAGAGAGAGAGAGAGAGAGAGAGAGTGAGCAGGAGGGGCTGAGGAAGAGGGAGAGAGAATCTCAAGCAGACTTCATGCTGAGCATGGAACCTGAGGCAGGGCTCAATCTCAGGACCCTGATATCACGACTTGAGCCAAAATCATGTTTTCTTTTGTTGCCTGTGCTTTTGGTGTCATCTATAAGAATCCATTGCCAAAACAAAGATCATGAAGATTTACCCCTGGTTTTCTTCCAAAAGTTTTATTGTTTTAGCTCTTACATTTAAGTCTTTGATCCATTTTGAGTTAATTTTTGTATATGGTGTGAAGTAAGGGGTTCAACTTCATTCTTTTGCATATAGCTATCCACTTATCCCATTACCATTGTTGAAAAGGCTATTCTTTCCCCCATTGAATGTTTTGGCATCTTTGTTGAAAATCAACTGGCCATAGATGTTTCAGCTTATTTTGGACATCCAAAGTTCTATTCCATTGATCTCTATGTCTATCCTTATGTCAGTACCACACTGTTTGATTACTATAGCTTTGTAGTAAGTTTTGAAGCTAGGAAGTGTGAGTTTTCCAACTTTGTTTTCTTGTTTCAAAATTGTTTTGGCTATGTGGGGTCTCTTGCAATTCCATATAAATGATAGGTTTAACTTTTCCATTTCTGCAAAAAGATCATCGGGATTATTTTTGAACTATAATTGGCATGCAGTGCTATATTAGGATCATTAGGATTTTGATAGGGGTTGTATTCGTTTGGTAGATGGCTTGGGTAGTATTGCCATCTTAACAATGTTAAATCTTCCAATCCATGAATATGGGATGTCTTTCCATTTATTTAGTTCTTATTTACTTTAATTTTGTAATGTTTTACAGTCTTTAGTGTACAAGTCTTGCATATTCTTGTTTAAATTTATTCCTAAGAATTTTATTATTTTTGATGTTATTGTAAATAAGGCAATTTTTTTTAAGATTCAAGAAACTTGAATATGTTTAAAGGCTGAATCAGTAGAGAGGGAGAGACTGAGGATACAGGAGGGAGAGAGAAACTGATCAAGATTCTTGAGGAAGTAATGGGGCATGGGACACAGAACATCAACAGGATTAGTCAGTATGAAAAAGGCATCTCTTCACTATGACAGAAGGAAAAAAGCAAGGATTGGCCAGGTGTGGATCCTGATGAATTTGCAGGTAGCTTGTGGCAAAAAGTTGAGAGCAATGCTGCTTGGGACTATTTTAAGTTCAGTAGGAAGTGAAGTGACAGGAAAGAGAGAAAAATGTAGGAGGGCTAAGGAAATGGAGATTTGACAAAGCTGCTATGGAGACTTGGAGAAGAGAGCAAGGAAGCAGGATTCCCAGGATGCAGTAGAGGTTGGGGACCATGACTTTTTATTGGTTTCCATCTAAGCAATTATATGAGCATAGGATTGATATAGAGAAGGTGAATGCTGTATCCATCTGGAGTTGGGGCTGTGATGGAAGGACAATAAGGCATTTGGTTGAGGATATTATGGGCTAGAGAATGGGGACACATATTTCTTCTCCCATCCACTTGTAGCTAGTGCATGAGTATGTGACCTCAGAATGACAAATCACATGATCTTGCCTGGAACCTTGAATGTTGAAGGAGTGATACAAAAGTATGCTGTCAGTTAGTGATTTTTTTTTAGTTAGTAATTTTTTAACCAGCTACTGCAAAGTCAAAAATCTGACAGTACAGAAATAGTATCAAGGGACAATAGGGTCCAGCTGTAGTGGCAAGTATTAGTTGGCAATGGAAGCAACAGCATCATGCTATCTTCAGTAAAATCTTTGCTGTGTCATGTCATGCCACCTTTGGTTCCTGACCCCATCTGGTTCTCCAGGCCTCTCATGGACCCCGTGAAATATGTAACACCATTTTCTGTTAGTCAAGATGGGATGGTTTACGTTTTGTTCATAAATGAACCCCAAATCTCAATAACAACATGTACAAGTTTATTTTTTGCTTATCCAAAATCTACAGCAAGTTTCCTTTCCAAATGGGAACTTAGGGATACAGGCTGATATCTTGTGGCTGTCTCAACTAGCACTTGAGGCCTCCATGATTGCCATAGCAGAACAGAGTGCAGAAGGATTGAACATCAATTCTTCAATTCTTCAATTCATCAATTCTTCAATGCACTAATGGCCAGAACTCTTCACATGGCCTCATCTAACTCTGAGAGGACTGGGAAATGTGGAGAAGCACATGGATATCCAGCAAACAGTAAATGACTTGGCCACTCCTTCTAGTAATTTCATTTTATGCTACAGTTAACCAAAGTCATCAGTGATGCAATGCATTATTTACAATCAAGAACCATGATTAGTAAAAGATATTAGGTGGTTAGAACATTTATTTTTTTATTCTTTTTTTTAGATTTTATTTATTTATTCATGAGAGACAGAGAGAGAGAGAGAGAGAGAGAGAGAGAGAGATAGATAGATAGAGAGGCAGAGATACCAGCAGAGGGAGAAGCAGGCTCCATGCAGGGAGCCAGATGTGGGACTCGATCCTGGGACTCCAAGATCACTCCCTGGGCTGAAGGCAGGCGCTAAACTGCTGAGCCACCCAGGCGTCCCTGATTTTTTTAACTATATACATTAGTCTTCCTATTGTTACTGTAACAAATTACCACAAACTTGTTGGCTTAAAACAGTGCAAATTGGGACGCCTGGGTGGCTTAGCAGTTGAGCGTCTGCCTTAGGCTCAGGATGTCATCCCAGGGTCCTGGGATGGAGTCCCGCTCTGGGCTCCCTGCATGGAGCCTGCTTCTCCCTCTGCCTGTGTCTGCCTCTCTCTCTCTTTCTCTCTCTCTCTCTCTCTCATGAATAAATAAATAAAATCTTTTTTTAAAAACAAAGCAAATTTATTATCTGGCAGTTCTGGAGATCAGAAGTCTGAAATGATCTTTATGGGACTAAAATCAAAGACTTTTTTCCTGGGGACTAAGAAAGAATTATTACTTTGCTTTTTCCAGCTTTTGCACTTTTATACTTGGATTCCTTGGTTTGTGGCCCCTTCTTCATCTTCAAAACCAGCACGGATGCATCTTCAAATCTCTCTTTCTGATCTCTGCATCTGATGTCACATCTTCTGATTCTGACTCTCCTCCTTCCTTTTGATTACATCGATCTCCCCAAATAATCCAAGATAATCTCTCCAAATCAAGATCCATTTTAGTTCATTATTTTTTAGTATTGACTAATATTCCATTGTATGGCTATACCACATTTTGTTTATCCATGTACCTGTTAATGGCCACTTGGGTTGTTTTTGGTCTTTTTGTGTGATTATGAATAACGTATTGGGTGGGAGGGCAGAACATTTATATTTTTAGTACATCTGGAACTTACTTTGGTGTAAGCAATGAGGTAGAGATCCAACATTATTTTTGCCAAATCATAAGTCAATTATCCCAAAACCATTTTTTGCATAATCTTTTCACCAAGAATTAAAATATTATCTTTCTTTTTAAAAATATTTTGTTTATTTATTAGAGAGAGAGAGCATGAGAGTCTATTACACCAGACTCCCCACTTTGCTGGGAACCCGATGTGGGACTTGATCCCAGGACTTTGGGATTGTGACCTGAGCCAAAGGCAGACACTTAACTGACTGAGCCACTCAAGTTCCCAAAATATTATCTTTCAATATACTAAATTCTCCATAGACTGAATGACTTTTTCCTGAACTTTCTATCAAATTGTCAGTTTTGAATCAGTACCACTGTGTTTTAATTGCCATAGCTTTACAATGTGTTTCAATAAGTGGTAAGACTGATTGGTACTCATTACTCTTCTTTTTCAGAATTTCCCTCATTATTTCTGGATGTTTATTATATAATTTAGAACTGTACATAATTTAGAGCTGTAATGTGAATTAAAAATGATTTTAATTGCATTAGATTTATAAATTAATTTGAAGGGAACTCACATCTTTTATAATACTGAGTATGCCCATGCAGGAACCAGATATGTCTCTCTGTTTATTCACATATTTCTGAACCAACAAGGGACCTTATTAACTACAGAATGAAGTTTCCAGGGGGTACAGTAGAAAGATTTTGGAGGAAGAGAGGTATTTCAAGTTTTGCTCAAGAGAGGGAAAGCACAGAGTTGTACGAAATACAGGAAAGAATAGATGATTGGAGGAGCTTGTATAAATGATGGTTATTATATTTAGTTATCTTTTGTTGAGTAAAAGATAACTACAAACTTAGTGGCTTAAAAAAAACAACATGTATTCATCTCATAGTTTCTGTGGGCTTAGCTGGGTCCAGGTCCTCTTCTGAGTTCTCTGTTTCAGGGTCTTTCATGAGGCTGCAATCAAGATGTCTGCCATAGCTTGGTCTCATCTGAAAGCCTGACAGTGGAAGGATACACCTCCAGATCACCTGATTGTTGCCAGATTTTCAGTTCCTCAAGGACTGCTGGACTGAGAGACTCAGTTCCTGGTTGGATGCTAGCCTTCACTTCCTTGGCACATGGACCTCCCCAACACAGCAATCTGCTTCATCAAAGCCAGCAAGGGAGACAGTCCATTAGCAAGATGGAAGTCACAGTCTTATGTAGTCAAATCCCTAAGTGACATTCCATCACCTTGGCCACATTCAATCAGTTAGAAGTAAGTACCTAGGTCAGCCCACACTCAAAGAGGGTATTACATAAGGGTGTGAATACCAAGAGTCAAAATTTGCCAAGAGAGGGACATCTGGGTGGCTTAGTGGTTGAGCCTCTGTCTTTGGCTCAGGGCATGATCCCAGGGTCCTGAGATTGAGTCCCACATCAGGTTCCCTGCAGGGAGTCTGCTTCAAACCTCTGCCTGTGTCTCTGCCTCTCTCTCTGTATTTCTCATGAATAAATAAATAAAATCTTAAAAAAAAAAACAAAATAAAATTTGCCAAGGGAATGTCCTAGAAATCCCCTGTTTGGGTCTTCAGGATTCTCCTGTAATTTAGATCAATTGCATTTCCAAGAGAATTGTGGTCTCTGGTGGAAGAAGAGACTCCAGGCTCATTAGGGCAGGTAAATAACAACCATGTCCATGTGTGTAATGTTTCAGGGTTTACAAGTCTGCTTTGGAGCTATCATTTAATTTGATTCTCATAACAACCCTGTGAGGTGGCCAAGCAATGAAACTAAGGTTCAGAGAAGCTACACGGCCACCTCAGATCTCACAATGAATGGCAGAGGTGAGACTAGAGTCTCAGTCTTCAAATTCTTAGCTTATTACTCCAGACAGCCTCCTCCGAAGCACAGAGATATGCTATTTTTTTCTCTCTGATGGCCTCTCCCATCTTCTTCCTCCCTCTCTGTATTCTTAACATGGCTCAGTCATTTTTTTAAAAAGATATTTATTTATCTATCGGTTCTAAATAAATTCAGTAAATTATGTTCATAATAGTATTGTATCAATGTGAATTTCCTGACTGATAATTGCTCTGTTTATGTAAGATAATTTTTTGTTTTAAGAAATACACATTGAGGGGCACCTGGATGGCTCAGTCTGTTAAGTGTCTGCCTTTGGCTCAGATCATGATCTCAGGATCCTGGGATTCAGCCCTGCATTGGGCTCTCTGCTCAGCGGGGAGTCTGCTTCTCCCTCTCCCTCTGCCCCTTCCCCTGCATGTATTCTCTCTCTCTCTCTCTCAAATAAATAAAATCTTTTAAAAAAGAAATATACATTGAAGTACTTATGGGTAAAGGGATATCATATCTGCAATTGACTATTAATTAGTTCAGGAGAAAGAAGAAATATATATATATAAGAAATATAAAAATATATATGAGACAGAGGGAGAAATAGAGTAGGATAAACAAATGTGGTAAAATGTTAACATTTGAGGAATCTGGGTGAAGAGTGTAAGCATCTCTTTGTACTATTCTTGGAGCTTTTCAGTAAATCTGAAATTGCCTAAATAAAAATTTAAGAGAAAAATTCCTAATTAAAAAACATAGTTAAAGAACATCTACAAAAAACCTAGAGCTAGCATCATATCTAATGGTGAGAAACTAGATGCTTTCCTACTAAGATCAGGAACAGGGCAAGGATGTCTGCTCTTATTGCTCCTATTCAATTAGCTAATGAAATAACATAAGAAAAGGATTAAAAGGTATACAGATTGGGAAGGAAGAAATAAAACTGCCTTTGTACAGATGACGTAATTGTTTATGTAGGAAATCCCAAATAATCAACAAAAAAACTGCTGAAACTAATAAACAATTATCATAAGGTTATAAGATACAAGGTTAACATATAAAAGTTAATTGCTTGTCCACAACAGCCAAACTGTGGAAGAAGCCTTTGACAGATGAATGGATAAAGAAGATGTAGTATATATACATACAATGGAATATTACTCAGCCATCAGACAGGATGAATGCCTCCCATTTTCATGGGCATGGCTGGAACTGTATGGTATTATGCTTGCTAAAGTGAAATAAATCAGAGAAAGACAATTATCATATGGTTTCATTTATATGTGGAATATAAGAAATAGTACAAAGGACCATACAGAAAGGAGGGGAAACTGAATGGGGAAAAATTAGAGAGGAAGACAAACCATGAGAGACTCTTAACTCTGGGAAACAAACTGAGTGAGTAGGGGGATGGAGTAACTGGCTGATGGGCATTAAGGAGGGCACATGATGTGATAAGCACGTGGTGTTATACTATATGTTGGCAAATTGAAATTAAAATTTTTAAAGTCAATTGTTTGCCTACATACCACAATGAACAACTGGGATTTTAAATTAAAAATACACAAAAAATTTAAAAAATTTAAAACACAATACCACTTGCAGCAGTACCAAAAAAATGAAATACATGGGTATAAATCTAAAAAGATATGTATAAAATCTATATAAACTATAAAACTCTGATAAATCAAAGAAGATACATGGAGCATGTACATGGATGGAAGATTCAATATTGTCTAGATGTCAGTTCTTCCCAACTTGATCTATAGAGTCAATGCAATCCCAATAAAAATCCCACCAAGTTATCTTCTGGATATCAACAAACTGTAAAGTTTATCTGTAAATGCAAAGACCCAGAATGCCAACATGACATTGAAGGAGAAAAATGAGGTCTGAGGACTTGACACTACCTGACTTCAAAACTTACTATCGGTTAATAGTAATCTAGGTGTAGTATCAGTAAAAGAATGGACAAATAGATTAATGGAAGAGAACAGAGAGTCTAGAAATTTATCCACACAAGTAGTCAAGTGATCTTTTCACAAGGGAACAAAGGCAAGTCAATGGAGAAAGGATAGTCTTTTCAACAAATGATGTTAAAACAATTGAACGTCACATGTAAAAAATATTAATCTAGACACAGATCTTACACTGTTCACCAAAATCAACTCAAATGGATCATAGACCTAAGTGTAAAACACAAAACTATAAAATTCCTAGAAGACTACTTGGGGAAAATCTAGGTGACCTTGAGTTTGGCAGTGACCATCATAAATAAAAATTTTAAAAAATCTTATTTATTTATTCATGAGAGATGCAGAGAGAGAGAGAGAGAGAGAGGCAGAGACACAGGCAGAGGGAGAAGCAGGCTCCATGTAGGGAGCCCGACGTGTGACTCGATCCCAGGTCTCCAGGATCACACCCTGGGCTGAAGGCGGCGCTAAACCGCTGAGCCATCGGGATTGCCCTCTGCCTCTCTCTCTGCCTCTCTTATGAATAAATAAATAAAATCTTTTTAAAAATCCAGCTTCTGTGAAGGTTAATGAGCTTTCACTCTACTCCATTCTTGAGGGTCAGTCTAAATATGTGGAGGAACCAAGGACCCAACTTGAAAGCATCTCACATCACCAACATTATTATTATATAATAAACTGTGGTACATCCAGACAATGAGATATTATTCAGTGATAAAGAGAGGTGAGCTGTCAAGCCATGAAAAGACACGGAAGAGCCTTAAATGCATATGACTAAATGAAGGACGCTAATGTGAAAGACTAGACATATTGTATGGTTCCAATTATATGACATTCTGGAAAAGGCAAAGCTATGGAGATAGTAAAAAGATCAGTGGTTACTAGGGGTTAGGGAGAGGGAGGGATGAACAGGCAAAGCACCAGAGGATTTTTAGGGCAGTGAAACTACCCTGTATAATATTATTAGGTGGATACATGTCATTATACACTTGTCAAAACCCATAGAATGTACAACAGAGAGTGAACCCTGATGTAAACTATGGACTTTAGGACTTTCAATAGTGTATCAGCCAAGTATATCTCAATAAAGCGTAAAAAAAGAAAAATAATAATGTATCATTATTGGTTTATCAATTGTAATAAATACATCACACTAATGCATGGCGTTAACAATAGGGGAAACTGGGTTTGGTAAAGGGGCATATAGGAACTTTGTACTCACCACCCAATTTTTGTTTAAACCTAAAGCTGCTCAAAAAAGTAAAGTTTAGGGGCCCCAGGCTGGCTCAGTCAGTATAACATGCAACTCTTGATCTCAATGTTGTGAGTTCGAGCCCCACATTGGGTGTAGAATTTACCTTAAAAAATAAAAAAAGTTTTAAATACAGTTTATCTATAAAAAACAGAATGAAGTATTGATACATACTACAACATGGATGAACCTTAAAAACAAGCTAAGTAAAAAAGTCATTTTCAGAAGGCTGTATATCATGATTCCATTTATATGAAACATTCAGAATAGGCAGATCTATAGAGCTAGATTAGTGGCTGTCTAGGGACGGGGAGATGGGTGCTTCAAGGTGACAGCAAAGGAGTACAGGGTTTCTCTTGGGGATGATAAAAATATTCTAAAATTTATTGCAGTGATCATTGCACAACTCTGAGTACACTAAAAGCCATTGAATGACACACTCTAAACGGGTGAATTGTATAGTATGTGAATTACATCTCAATAAGGCTGTTAAAAAATTAAAACATAGCTACACACACACACTTGTATAGGCTTAGGATATCCACACACAGAAGACAAAGAGTGCTACCCAGCAGAACTGAAGGTGAGCCGTGTGAAAGAGACAGATTTTTCACTGAATACCTTCTTGTATCATTTCAAGGTTTTATCCTGTAATGTCTAACATACTCCAAAGTTTCCCTCAAGTACTACTGCTTCCAATAAGCCTACCCTGCTTTTCCCAACTTCTCTCAAACAACGATCTTTCTGCTATCTTCCAAAATAAGACATAGAGGAAATCAAACCTAAAACCTGGCCAAACAATTCTAAAGAAAGAAAAAAAAAGTAACAAAAGTAATACCAAATCCCACGCAGAAAGGAATTCCATAAGTATCTCCATTCAACACGATATTTTGCACTGTTTAAATAATGTTTATGAACAATTTCAATGGGAAAATGTTGATGTGCAAGTGGCAGTATATAACTGAATGTACAGCGTGATCTCAAATGTGGTTCTTAAGGACAAAAATAAAGCCTAAATATGAGGCAGCCCGGGGGGCTTAGCGGTTTAGCGCCGCCTTCAGCCCAGGGTGTGGCCCTGGAGACCGGGGATTGAGTCCCACGTCGGGCTGCCTGCATGGAGCCTGCTTCTCCCTCTGCCTGTGTCTCTGCCTCTGTGTGTGTGTGTGTCTGATGAATAAATAAAATCTTTAAAAAAATAAAGCCGAAATACACCAAGATGCTAACATTGGTTGTGTTTGGGCAGTAGAATGTTTTTTACCCCATAATTTTTGTCAATGAATACGTATTACTTTTGGGGGGAGGGACATTTATTTTGTTGTTTGGGGACATTCTGGGTAGTAGGTGAGGTTACTAATGGCCTCAGATCAGGCACGCTATTATCATTGGCTCCTTCTTCTCTCGATTCCTTTCTTTGTTCATTTTATTTATTTATTCTCCAGAGTTCCCACACCCCATTCTCTTTTTTCTCTCTCTTTTTTTTTAAGATTTTGTTTATTCGTGAGAGACACAGAGAGAGAGAGAGGCAGAGACACAGGCAGAGGGAGAAGCAGGCTCCATGCAGGGAGCCTGATGTGGGACTCGATCCTGGGTCTCCAGGATCACATCCTGGGCTGAAGGCAGCGCTGAACCGCTGAGCCACCCAGGCTGCCCCCACACCCCATTCTCACTCCCATTCCCCCAAAAAACATTTAAGTGTATTTAGTGAGTTTTACTTTTAGCATCAGAAAATTTTCTCTTTAATATACATATGACATGTGTTTTAATATATAAATGCATAATATATAGGTATATATTATATGTTCTCTCTATAAAGAGAATATGCTTACTTACATATAACATATATTCTCTCTATATATCTATATAATATTATAATATAGAGAGAAAATATAAATTTATGTGTGATATATTTATCACTTTTTAACAGATCTGGGTCTGACATTCTACCTCTGGACCCTCCAGAGCCAAACTCCACCCTTCCTTTTCAAAGCACAGCCTCCACAAGTCTCTCCTGTCCTCCAGGCTGCTCTCAACCCAAACATTCTTGTCCCAGCCCCTTGGAAAGCCATGATCTAATTTGCTTCGGAGCCTTGCTCAGCTCCTTTCACTGTGGAGCTTGACACACCTACACAAGCCCTGCCCTCACTGCTTATTAGGTGGCTAAACTTATGTAAGTCATTTCCTCTCTAGGAGCCTCAGGTTTTCAGAGGTGAACCACAATATTAATAATTTCCACATAAAGGAGTTAGTCTAAGTGTTAAGAGGTTATGTATGAGCAGGTAACAGAAACTCAATAAATGTTCAAACTCCATCCTCCGCCCCTGATCCCCACTCCAGATGTCCCCAGAGCTTAAGGTCACAGTAGGTGTTCAGGGTATGATTTCTTCTTTCATTTCTGCCTTGACAACTGTTTCTCTAAGACCCAGGTTGGAGGCACGACTCCACCATTATCTACTGCAAACCTGTTGTCCAAAGTGAATCCTGGGAGAGATGGGGACAAGGTGAAAAGTGACTTGGAATTGAACAGAGCTGGAGTTGAATGACCATATTTAGCTGTATGGCTTTGGCAAGTCACCTAAGACTCGCTGTGCCTCAGTTTCCATACCTATAGCAAAGAGGGACAATAATAGCACCTACCTTAGTGGCTCCCCTCACTTTCTATCTTGCATCGCACCCCTTCTCTTCCAATATGCCTCACCTTCAGGCTCAAGACTTGGCTGCTTTGGCCTCACCCTGCAACAGCTGACCCATTCTGCGGCCCCTCCCAGAGAAACCATGCCCTGGAACCCAGAGGAACCTGCCAGGAACTAGTGACATCTTGCAGGCCCTTTGAGGCAAGAGTGTGCAACCACAGGGCTGAACCCAAATTCCATTCCTCGTCCAACCATTCATGCACCTAAATGCATTCAATGAATATTCACTGACCCTTCCTAGGGACTGGCCAGGTCCTGGGCTTTGCTAGAGATAGAGTCCCTGCCTTCAGGGAACTTCTGAGCTGCTACGAGAACACATGGGGGCAGACGGCGGGGACCTCTGGGGGCTGTGGGAGCCCAGAGGATGGGATCCAATCCCACTTGGGAATCCAGGTAGGCTGCTTGGAAGAAATGACACTTGAAATGAGTTCATCAGATTTGGGAATTCAGTGTAAAGGCCTTCCATAGAAAGACACTGAGACAAGAGAAATCCTGGTATATTGCAGTAACCCCCTGTAGTTAGTTCAGTGGTCAGAGCACAGCATGTCAGGCAAAGTGTGGTAGGAGATGAGGCTGGAGTGGTATGGCAGGGGTCTGAACTCTGAATGGCCTTAATTGCCTAACAAGGAGCTAGAACTTTAATGGTAGTGGCGGGGGATGGGTGGCAGAGATGTAAAGGAAGAAAGTGATGTATTAGCATCTGGATCACTGCTCTCTCACTGCTGGTATGCAAAATAGTAGGTTGAATGTGGCCAGTCGGGAAACAGGGAACCAGGGAATAGACTTGGGGTCGCTCATATGAGGGATGTTGAGGTTGAAGCAAGGCAATGGCAGAGGATGAGAAAAGGTGGATTTGAGAGACAGAAAGGAGAATCAGCTGGACTTGGTGAGGGATTGGCTCTGATGAGAGAAGGGGGGTTCAGGATGCACATAGGCAGAGGACACAGAGGAAATGTATTGTGCAAGTGTCAAGGGGGTGACTAAGACAAAGATAATGGGGGAACTCTGAGGGCTGAGAAATCAGTGTGGGATAGAAAGGGCAGAAACACCTTTTTGGAGGAGGAGGGATTCAGGTTTAGACTCACCGTGTGACCTTGGGTCAGTCATTTTATCTTCCTCTGGTTCAGTCATTTTATCTTGGGTCAGTCATTTTATCTTCCTCTGGTTCTTTAGATTTCCCCCTGCTAGCCTGGCTGACTCAGTCAGTAGAGCCTGTGACAATCTCAGGGTTGTGAGTTCAAGTCCCACATTGGGCATGGAGCTTACTTAAAAAAAGAAAGGAAGGAAGAAGGCTAGATGTCCACCTGCTAACTTAGGAGGCAAAGAATGATAATTGTGAGGAATGAATCACATCAAAGAATGTTCAGGAAGTGCCTAGCCCTGTGGATGATTTGGAGGGGAAGGTGTGTGACAGGTGGGTTTGGTCCAGGGAGAGGTGGGGCTGGGCTGCCATTTGTGCAACAGCCTTGCCATTGGCAGTGGGAACACATCCTTGCAGGAGAAGAAGGTGTGCGGGAAGGGGAAATGTGATTGGAACACATGCATGTTGGATTTGAGGGGGTCAAAGATCAAGGCAGTCAAATGAATCTACCCCTGGGAGGCTGTATCTTGGCAGTCAGCAGTGAAGAGCCTCTCTGAATTATGAACCTGAGACAGCCACTTCCTCAAGAAGTACCCAGGCCTGAGAGGCCTGATACCTTTGAGTTCTGATCTCAAGTCAGCGCTTGAGTTGCTCTGTGACCCTGAGTCAGTTCTAACCCACTCTGGGTCCCAGGTTCCCATATGGACAACAATAAAAGCATGTGTGTGTTGGTGGAAAGGTGGATGAAATGTTTCCAAAGGTGCTCTCCAGGTGTGTTATGCATTAGTTCTATGACCCTGAGTCCTTTTTTATTTAAAAAAAAAAAAAAAGTCTAATCCTGTTTCCAGCCCTGACTTACTGTATGGCACTGAGCCAGCTGCTGGACCTCTCTGGGCCTATTTTCACATCTGGAATATCAGGAGATGGAGCAGGAGACTCTCCAATGTCCAATGATTCTCCCTGGAGGATGCTTACCCTCATCTTTAGCAGAATGCTTCAGACAAATCAGAGGAAAGTGAGACGCTGGTCACAGACGACCCCCCCTTCCAAATCTTCAGTCTTCTCCCACTGCCCTCCCCTCCCTACTGTCAGGAGCTTGCAGCACTGGCTCTCTTGCCAAACTTGTTGCCATGACAACAGGTTACAAATAACTCAGATGCAGATGAAGATTTTAACCCAACAGCTGCTGGTCCAAGGGCTTCTAGCTTCCTCCCCACACCAGACTGAGGGAACAATCTGACATATTCTCTGGGTTCAAGTGACTTCCCTGATCACAAGCCTGCTACAGCTCAGTGTCACAAGAATAAGTCCTGGTGTCTGAGGCTCTCCTAAAACCTGATTCAAATCTTTCCAATCACATTTCCCACTTGCTCCCATTAAAGAGTAATCATTCCCATTCTGAACACCTGCTTGCTGTCTGCCAAGGCCTGTGTTAGATGCTTTACACGCAGTAGCTAAGAAAATCTCTCCAGAACTCTATCAGATAGGCATTATCATTCCCATTTCGTAGAGGACAAAATCAAGGCCCATGGATGTGACTTGAATAAGGAGGTCAGAGTCAGAATTCGAACTTAAATGCTTCAGACTCCCAAACCCAGGCTTTTTCTATCGCCAGTGGTTCACAAATGTTGGCCTACATGCTTAAGGCATATCCACATAATCTGAGACAGCTAATAATTCAGATTCTAACTTCCATTCAAGAAGGTGGAACACATCTGTCTCCTCTAATTCCTGGGAATAAGAGTAAAGGAATTGTGTACAAACCCACATCTCCAAAAAGAGCTGGAGGAGGTCCCATCAATGGGGATGAGATTTCAGTAACTTTCTGGCAAGCAGAAAGAGGCTGGAGTGGTGGTAACTGAGAAAGCAGGACAGAGAAAGGTAGAGGCACAGTCCACACGTGGGACGGGGAACCTGCGAAGGAGAGCCCTGGTCTACCCTGCAAAAATCCTGGTGAGACTGGCACAGAAGAGCTATCCTGATGGTAGGCATGAAATGTAGAGCCCCTGACAGGGGGAGAATTCAAAGTATGTGTTGGAACAGTTGACTCCCCCACCCTCCCTCTGCCCTTCTCCATGTGCAGAAATCCGAAGAGCCAAGCATCTGCACTTAAGCAAAATACAGAGGGTTTCTTAAAGAAATCAAACAGTTCTAGAACAAAGCCTCCAATTTCCGGACTTTAGGAGTCCTCCAGCAGAAGGTGCTGGTCCCCACCCAGTCACAGTAAAGTCTAGTAGTTGACTTGATCAACCTCTGCCTCTTCCAGGCTCCCAACCAATCAACTTTTTATTGGTTTCTTCTTAAATCAATGGGCTGGGAGGTTTGAACATCTGTGAAAAAAACATGCTTATAGGGTTATGAATGAACTGATGAAGCAAATGGGAAAAATGAAGGCTGTACCCATCTCAAGCGGGGGTAAAAAAAAAAAAAAGCAAGCAATTATTAAGTTCAGGAACATTAAAAAATGCAAAATAAATCCAGGTCATTATAGTACATTTCTTGGCCCTGTGGCAACTACTGATTTACCAGAAATTGGGATATAAACATACTGGAAGAGTGAAGGGAGGGATATAGGGATGTATGTGTGAGGAGGGGGATTAAAATCCTCTTCTACTCTAAGGAGATCTCAAGAGATCATGTCTCGAATTGCTAAGTTAAAGAAATAGTGTGATATAATATTGTAGGTCTACTCTACTTCAATTAAAAAAAGAAATAGTAGTATCAATGTATTCTATAGAAACATAGTGATCCTTCAGTTAAAAATCCTTTCAGCTACAAGCAACACAAAACCAAACCGACAGTGGCTTAAACATATCTAGCTTTATTTATTCGTTCATTTATTTATTTTTCAGGAAGTTCATTTATTATTAACATCAGTGTGGCATGGGTTCAGCTGCTCAATGATGCCATCAGGGAACCAGGCTCTAACTTTGTCTGCCTTCATGTGTTGTGTCTTCACCCTCATGTTCATCCCCTCACTGTCACAAGATTGCTGTCACAGCTCCAGGCAGCACGGCTATAGTCAAGGCAGAGAAAAGAAGGGAAGGGACAGTGTTAGTTATGCGAGTCTCTGAAAGCAAAAGCCTTTTCAGAAGGTCCCCCCACCCCCTCCCCAGCAAACCTCTCCTGGCCATAACTGGCACACATAACCATCTCTAGCTGCAAGGAAGCTTAAAAAAGTGGCTCTTCAGCCTCTGAATGGGAGATGACAAAGGGGAAGGGGGTTGGGGGTGGTGAATGCCAGAAGAAACAGCCCAAGACTGGTAAAATCCTTCATGTAGTTGCCTCTACGAAGCAGGGACTGGCAGCAGGAGGGGACAGGGTATGGCTGGGTTCTCTTATGAGCTCTTCAGCACAACCGTATTTTTTTAAAGCATATGCGAGTGTTACTTTGATGAAAAATTAAAATTTAGAAGTGTTATGGTTTCTCTGAAAGAAAAACATTAAAAACAAAATAAAAGCTGGTAGCAGTTTTCTGTCTCTAGAGGAAAGGACATCAATTCACCTTGGAAGCAAACTTACCAGAATAAGTCTGTTACTTAGACAAAGGTATCACAGGTGTCCAACCCTGATCTTAGAGAGAATTGTGCTATCACCATTAACTCTAATGTGACTTATGGAAACCAGTACAGCACTTGTAACACTTACATGGGTTGACTGTGGTTAGACAGTCCTGGTGCAATTTCCTGTCTGCCATTTATTAGCTCTGTGACTCTGGGCAAGTGACAACTGGGAGCCTCACTTTCCTTCTCCATGAAATGAAGATAATTCAAGGGCCAGGTATAAAGTAAGCATTCAGCAACTGTTATCCACTCTGATTAAAATATTCAATGTTTTGAACAGTGACATAATTTGGGTGTACTTTACAGCATTATGCTTCCATTGAGTTCGTTTTTTATCCCAAACATGGGTTTGGGCTGGACTGCCCCTGAAAATTATTTGTTCCTGAGAGATGTGTGTGCACATTTTTGCCCAGGCCTTTGCTCACAGAAGATACTCAGTTTGAACCACATCAAGAGATATGCCAGGTTCGATTGCTGTTGACTCCTGTTGAAGGAAGATTGCACAAGGGAACTAGACAGGATTGTCATTTCCAATATATATATTATATAATGTTAAAAAAAATCCACTCTGTGAAATGTGCTGCCAAGTATCGTGATTGCCTCATGTAGGCCTGGGAGTGGGGAAAAGAACAATGACCTCCTTTCTCTGGTGTCAAGGTAAAAGCTGGAGATCTGAGCACATGGCCCAAAACCATCCAGTTGTTGGATGATCACCTTGCCCACACATGGTTTCAGTCCTGGGGGCTAAGGAGAGGGACTGCCAATACACAGCCCCATTCAGAGGGGCATGAGTGGTGGCATTTTCTTGGAGAGGTAATATCCGACATCCATTTACAATTTTCCTTCCTGGCTTGGTAATTATCATGTTATCCCCAAGACTCCTGTAAAGCTCTATTACACACACATACACAGAAGACACTGCATCCATTAAAGAAAAGGATGCCATGAAAAAGGCACCTTTGGAGACTAAAAGAGTTAGGAATTTAAAATGACTGCCAAAATAAAACAAGTACAATAGAAGATAAACTCAAGAAAATGTCTCGGACTACAGAATAAAAAAACAAATACATGGAGAATATGAGAGAAAGTAAAAAGACAAAGACAATAATCTAGGAGATCTCACACCCAATCAATAAGAGGTCCAGGATGAGAGAACAGAGAAAATAAAGGAGAGAAAATTAACAAAGAAATAAAACAGTGTGATTTCTCAGAGAGGACCATGAGTCTTCAGATTGGAAGAATCCAACTATCAAGTGCCCAGAAAACAGATGGGGAAAAAACAGTCCTGAGCTCATCATTCTGATATTTCAAAACACATGAATGAGAAAAACAGTAAGCTTCCAGAGGTGAGGAAAACAGGTCACCAAGGAAGGAATGAGAATATTAGCACACTACTTCTAATCAGCAACACTACACGCTAAATGCAATACCTTCAAAATTCAGAAGATCTTTCTCTTTAAGATTTTTATTTATTTATTCATGAAAGACAGAGAGAGAGAGAGAGAGAGAGAGAGAGGCAGAGACACAGGCAGAGGGAGAAGCAGGCTCCATGCAGGGAACCTGACGTGGGACTCGATCCCGGGTCTTCAGGATCACACCCTTGGCTGAAGGCGGTGCTAAACTGCTGAGCCACCCGGGCTGCCCAGGAAAGATCTTTTGAACATAGAATTCTAAAGCCAAATGATCATGCAAACATGAAGATAAAATAATGCTACATTTTCGGACATGCAAAGACCCCGAATTTTATTTACCTTTCTTAAGGAAGTTACTTGAGGATGTTCTCCAATGAAATGCGTGATGTCTCAGTCAGGATTCTGGATGCCAGTAACAGAAACTGACTCTAGTTAACTTAAGCAGAAAAGGGACTTATTACAAGATTATCATGTAGTTCACAGAAGCCTGGAGATGTGGGTAGGAGAAGCTACAGATAAGGCCACACCATGGGAACAGCCAAGATATAATGCCGCTACTGGTCCTGCTATCCCCAATGCTGCAACCCCTGGATGTCATCCTACCACCAACCACCACTCTGGATGACCTCCAGCCATCCTCCTGTCTGCTATCATTCATTTGTGGTCAACGTCCGCATGGTCTTACTCATGCTCTTCAATCCATGGCACATTATTTTCCCCAGTTCACTGAAGACCCCTCTTTTGCTTTATTTCATTGTACTATAATTTTTCCCTTCCGGTTCCCATCCCCACTCCCATTTGACTGCCCACCTCAGTGAGCTACTCGAGGGTATTTCATGTATATACACTTCCAATTCATCTTCCATATGTTTATTTAGATATATGCATATCCATGAAAATAGTGTTGTTTTACAATTACATAAATGGTGTTATGCTGGAAATCTCATTCCGTTTTTACCTTTTCACACAACACCAGGCTTTCAAGACCTATCTGTGTGGCTATAGTAAATTTAGCTCATTTCTTTTTACTGTTTTCTATTTCCCATCCTATAAATATACCATAGTTTGCTTATCTGGTCCCATGGTGATGGACATTTAGATTGCTCCCAATTCTTCACTTAACACAAACAACACTATAACAAACAACCTCAACTATATTTCCTTAAGGACCTATGTGAGAATTTCCCAGGAATATATTTCTCCAGAATATATATTTAGGAGTGCAATTGCTATGTTGTAGGGCCTACACACACTGAACTTCAGGAGGTACTGCCAAATTAATCTCTGGAATACCTGGATCAGCTCATGCTCCCACCCATGAACTTCCTTTTCTGCACATCCTCATCAGTATTTGATAATACTGACTTTCTGCATGTTGCCATTCTTATAGCAATTTGTTATTTTAATTTTTTCTTTTCTAATTATTAGCAAAGTTGAAACTATCTTAATATATTCAAGTTTTCCCTTGTACAAATTCAAGGTTATCCTTCTGTTAGTTATTTTTCACATCATTTGCCTATTTTCCTATTGGGTTTACTATCTTCTTTTTCTAGTTATCCATCTTTTGCCAGTCTTACACATTGCAAATATATTCTCCTAATCTATCATTCATACATTAACTTTGTATATTCCTCTCTCCCTTATACTGTTGACCTGACTCTAGATTCAAGGCCATGAACAGAATATTCAACCCCTGGTGGGCAGGGAAAGGAGGTTTCTGACCTCCTTCAGTTTCCACAGTAGGAAGTGGAGCCCTGCCTCCAACCAAGACTCATAGGAGGGGGGAATCTCCCTAACAGGATGAGGATTTAGATAGTAGGTAGCCACCGAGTTTACTCTTTTGATTGTCAAACATCTACATACACCCTTTTCAAAGTTACTCCACAAAAATGCTTTCCACCTATATAATTCCACCTTATATAACCAAAAATACACTCACATTCCCTCTGTAAAAGGAGACAGCAAAAAGTTTAAGAATGCTTTCAGGTACAAGTAATATAAAAGTCAACTCAAGCCGGCTTAAATAATAAATGTAATTTATTGGCTCACTTAACTGAGAAGTCCGAAGGCAGGGCAGACTTCAGGCATGGTATGATCAGGAATATGGTTCCATTTCTCTGTGATTCTTTTGCCTTCTCCATTTGTCAGCTCCATCCTCAGGTAGGCCTTCTGCATGTTCACAAGATGGCTAACAGCAGCAAACAGGCCACATGCTTCTTTGTTCATATCCAAGGGAAGACAGGCCACCTCTTCCCTCAAAAACTGAACAAAAGTTCTAAGCTTCAGTGTGACTGGATCATGCCAGAACCAATCATCACTGTGGCAAGGGGCATGACACTCAGATTGGCTTATACCAATAAAGGCCTATACCTAGAGCTGGCAGTGGAGTCAATCCCACTCGAATTGTATAGTTGTTATACAACGGGAGAGGAGAGGAATGGATGTTGGAAAACAACCACAAAGTCCACTACAAAGGAGTAAACTAAGAAAGAGGAAGATATGGGGTCCGGGAAAGATTGGGTCCAGCCCAGAAGAGTAATGAAGGGACGTCCCAGGATGACAGTTGTGCTGCAGGCCTACAGAGCAATCAGTCCAAATTGGAGCAGGAAGACGGAGGGCTCCAGGAGGAAGGTATCTGGGAAAAAAGGGGATTCAAATGATTTTATACTTTCCTTTGAGAATTTGGAACAACTTAAGAAGGAGATAGTCAGACAATGCAAGGAAAAAAGAAAGGCAATTAGAAACTCCAGGAAAAAAAATACTGTGTAAGAAAAGAAACGTAATCCTAGTACACTAATTGGAGCTTCAGGGAACAACATTTACATAATTATAATAACAAAAACACTTTATTGACTTTAAACTTTTAGAATGACCTGCCAGCTAAGTATGGATGACTTAATTATGGTTATAGACCAGAATGTAAATGTTATTAATCTTATTAATCGAAGTAAAAATAAAAATGACAAGTTGAGATACTGAAAGGAATGTAAATCTGTTATTGAAAGGTACAAAGGTAAGGAATAGAGGATATATAATTAATAGTAGAGTTATATTGGGGGCATGGGAGGAGGGTAGTTGGATGATTTAAATAGCAGGAAGTCAACAGATAATGTCTAAAAGTGATAATTAAGTTGATAAATAGAAAAATCTGCATATTACTTAGAGATATTAAGATAATTACCAGAAAAATTAATAACAAACCATTATCGACTAGATTTCCAGCTCAAGATGGCAGACTTACCATGTGTTTATCTCCACTCCCACCTGAGACCTTGCTAAAATGACAGTAAAGGAATTTAAAAAAAGGTATAAAAACACAGTGATGAAGAGAATGAGAGCAGGTCCATCAGCAAGAGAGATTTTAACACATTTCTGGAAGACAGAAAGTAATGGACAAATGGTAACTGATGAAGCATGGTGGAGGAAGCCATAGCCTGGAGTATGCATGATGATGCCACCGAGGAAGGAATTGATCTTTCTCTGCAGAAGCCTGGAATGTCTTGGGTCTTAACAATGCCAGGTATGATGTAAAGTAGGAGTGAGATGTTGGGCTGAAAACAGGGAGATTAATTGGAAGGTTGTATATTGAACCATTATCCCACCCCCTTGTGTGTAATTCACAGCAGCCAGGTGTCTACCCATTAGGCAAAACCCAGAGGGTTCTTAACTAAGGAAACTAAACAACCTCAGAGAAAAGATCTTTGCTTTCTGGCATTCAGGGACTCTGCAGCATAGCAGGCAGTTCTTCTCCAACCAATCATCCTAAAGGGAAGCCACCAGTCACCTAGCGCTGCCCCCCATACACAGAGCTTCCAATCAGATATGTTGTTACATTCCTAAATATGAGTATACAACCATGGATTACCAGGCACTTGAGAAATGACCACAAATTAAGAGAGACCAAAATAAGCAAAAAGGGTAAAACAAATCACAAAGGAAACATATTTTTTTAAAGAAAAAAAAAACCCTTTAGTGTACCCAGAGAGTCAAGATACTAGAGCATCAAATAAACAAAGATAGGATGCTGTAAGAAAGGAAAAGGCACATGAACGGATATTTGGAAATTTAAAAATGTGATCATCAAAATGAAAGAAAAAAAAAGCAACAGAAGAGTTGAAAGATAAAAGTTAAATCTTCTTCCAAAAGGAAGAGAGGGAGAAAACTAGGCAAGGAGGAGGGGGGGAATGAGACTGAGGGAGAGAACAGATAAAAACTACAAAAGATCAATTCAGGAGTTCCCAGAGAGAACAAATAATCGGAAGGGAGTAATGTATTAAATAAATAAAAGAATTCCCCAGAGTTAAAGAACTTCAAAATGAAGGGACCTAACCAGTAACCAGTACAATGAATGACAAATCCCCAAACCTAAACACATAATTATAAAATTTCAGAACACCAAGAATATAATTCCTAAAAAATAACTATTTAAAGTGGGGTTGGGTGGGTGAAGTACTTTTCCTTATTTCTCTTCTCAAGTACATTTAAGATCCTGGGGCATTGTATATAAACATGACTCTGAGAAGTGAAGAGAAGAAGGCAAACATGCTAGAAACCTTGGCAGCAGAGAAGCAACATGGTGGTGAGTTCCCTTGGTTTGCTTTTTGGCTTGCATACCCTAGACTTGGGGGGAGGAAGTGGCCATTAGATAACTCCACTTGGCTAGAAGTGGCCATTAGATAACTCCACTCCAGCCAATACCACAGAAAACAACTGTGGTCCCACCAGCAAACACCAGGTGGGAAGCTTAGACTTCTACCCTCGCTGGCTATAAAAAGTCGCCCCTCTCCCTTCCTGCTGGGGTGGTATCAGAGAAGGTTGAGGAGGGAGCTGCAACTCCTATCTCCCCACCCAAGAGTAATGACTATCCATAGTCTGGACTGTCCACGCCCACCTAGCGGTAATGAGGCAATGTCCCCTCTTTCACTGCTGGAACAACAGTGTCTGAGGAGGCAAGTTGAAACAGAATGCGCAGGTTTCAACAGAAAATTACTCATCATACCAAGAACCAAGAGGATCACAACTTGAATGACAAAAAGACACTTAATAGACTCCAACACCGATATGTTAAAAACTATCTGACAAGGGTTTTTAAGGAGCCATCATAAAGTGCCTCAATGCACAATTAGGAACAGGCTTAAAACAAATTAAAAATAGAAACTGTCAGCAAAGAAACAGAAGATAAAAAGAACCAAGTGGAAATTTTAGAAGTGAAAAACCAAAACAAAAACCTCAATGGATAGGGCTAATATCAAAATGGAGAGAACAGAGTAAAGAATCTGTGAACTTGGGAGATAGAACAATAGGAATTAATCTGGAAAACAGAGAAAATAGACTGGAAAAAATAGTGAACGGAACCTTAGGGAACCTGTGAAACGGTAACAAAAGATCTCACATTTATATCATGGAGATCTGGAAGGTGGAAAAAAAAGATGTGGGGAAAGTTCCCTACAGAGCCATGAGATGTAGACTGGTATCAAGACTGTGTATCATCAAAATTGGATGCTAGAAGAAAGTGGAACAGTTCCTTCACAGTGGGAAAATGATGAACTTTAACCTTTACAGTCAAGTACAAGGAGGACTAGACATTTTCAATGTGCAGACTTGGGAAGTCTAACTCCTACGCACTTTTCTGAGAAAGTTACTTGAGGATGTGCTCCAACCATCAATGGAAAAAAATAAACAAAACAAAACCCCTGGGAATCAGCAAATAGTGGATCTAAGCAAGGAAAGCAGTGAAGGAAGGTCCAGAAATGACAGCCCTGCATCAGGCCTAAAGAGCAACTAGTCCAATTTGAGAAAGAATATAGTGAGCTCCAGGAAGAAGGTCTCTTAGATCTTTTTTTTTTTCCTCCAAGAGACCTTCTTCCTGGAGGAAAAAAAAAAAAGTAGGCCTGATGGAATGTTTAATAGAGAATTTTGAGAAGAAAAAAAAATGGAATATACAATAAAGTAAAACAGTGAAAGATGAAAAGAGAATTAGAAACTTGAGGAAAGGGCAGCCCAAGTGGCTCAGCGGTTTAGCGCCACCTTCAGCCCAGGGCGTGATCCTGGAGATCCAGGATAGAGTCCCACGTCAGGCACCCTGCATGGAGCCTGCTTCTCCCTCTGCCTGTGTCTCTACCTCTCTCTCTCTCTCTCTCTGTGTCTCTCATGAATAAATAAATAAAACCTTTAAAAAAAAAGAAACTTGAGGAAAAATGAAAACTACAAGGAAAAATTATAAAAAGTACATTAAATGGCTTCTTCAGTGAGTATTTACAGTCATATTCTACAATTGCTTATCCCTTTTCAACTTTTCAAATCAAACTACAGACAACATGCATATCAAAAACTATAATCATGATTACAGGATTCAAATGTTATCAACTTTGACAATATAAAAGACCAGATGACAGAAGTTGGGGAGGTTGAGAGCGGAGGAAGGGGGAAAAAGAAAAGACATTCTCATCTAACAAAATTCTGGTCAAGAAATATTGTCTCTAAGTCATGGAAAATGAAGAGTATCATTTAAATTCAGAAAAGTAGCACAGAAACAAAACTATACCGGAAGCAGGAAAGACAAGAGTTGAACTTGACGTGACCTAAATTCTCACTTGTCATTTGCAGGACATCAATGGGTTAATGTCTGAAACTGATAAAAGACAAATGCTCACATAACACAATATTTAAATATGGAGGTCACAATCAGAAGAAATAACGAACAGTGGTTGCTAATAATGAAAAGCAGTAGAGAGTGGGGCTGAGACTCAACTTTTCATGTCCTTTTGTACTGATTTAAGTTTATTGATTTGCCTTCTAAATAATGTGTGTGCACTGATCCTATTTTAAAATGAACATGTACTTAAAATTAATCTTAAAAACGCAGGAAAAGGACATTCCTGCCCACCACTTACTCCCTCCCTCCCAAATTCTCTTGTATCTGCAGACCTGAAGGCAGCATTATAGAAAAAACTTTGTGAAACTTGCAGTCTCCCTTCCTGCCTTTAGCTTAGGTGCAGCTCTGCTGCAATCAAACTGCAATCTTTGTTAGCTTGAAGTTACCTCATTAACACCTACCTCCTGGCTTGTTTTCAGGTCTCCCAGGCCTGGAAAGCCCTTACTCCTCACCTCTACCAGTTGGAATCCTATTTACTTTTCAAGGCTTGGCTCAGTCCTCTTCTGAAAAGTCTGCCTTGGTCCCCTGGTAGAACTTTTTCCTCTTTCATCAGGGACTCCTCGAGTTTTCACTCATGCCTCTAATTATGACACTTAGATGTTCTCTCTCCAGGTGTGTTACTTAGGTCAGTATCTCACGCCTGCAACCATCTTTCATGCCAGCTACCAGAGTGATCATCCTAAAATACCAGTCTGACTCTGTCACTCCCTTGCTTCAAACCCTTCTAACAGTTTCCTATCGCCCCTGGAGTCAAAGTTAATGCTCCACTGCCTGGTTTCTGCCACTTCTTCCACCACACGGGACAAGGCCCATTCCCCAGCCCACCCCTAAATCCATGCACTTCCACTCTTCATGTTAACTTTGCTCAGGCAGCTCTTCTGCCTGGAATGTTCTATATCCTTTCTACATGGTAAACACCAACTCTTCCTTTAAGAGGCAGTTCGAGTGCCCCTTCCTCCATAAAGGTTTCAAGTACTCCCTCCATCCTGCTCCACCCCACATGGGCACAGTCCTATATTCTCACCCTGCCTCATCCAGACCTCTGCCGTATAATCTCTCGCCTTTGGTGCACTCCTCTACTTGAGTTCCCAATTAAACCGTGAATTCCTAGAATTCAGGAATTCTATCTTATCCCTAGAACCTAGCCCTGGTCCTGACAGGATGCAGGAACTCCCATGTATTCTGACCAATCGGGTGCAAAGGTGGAGCCAACAAATGAGTGAACGCTTATATTAATGCCTGAGTGCACAAGCTAATAAGTGAATGAATGAATTATGCACAAAATGATGAACAAATGGACAGTAAGTGGGGGCATGAATGAGAAAAAGGAGCCAGGGAGTAAATGAATGAGAAGTACCTGTGCCACTGAGGGCATGAGAAGAAGGATGAGTGAATTCCCACCTGTGTCTTGTTTCAAACCCACCTGGATGACCTTCTGCCCTGCTATCCACCCATCTACAGTGCACACCGCAGTATTAACTTCTTTTAGATCACAAAAACAGACACACTCAGGTTAGTGATGGAAATTTATTGAAGCATTCACAGGGAAATAAGGAAGACAAAAACAGCTACACAGGCAGCCTCATGGAGGAACAGAAACTTGAAAATGGTTCATGATCCAAAGCAGCTCTAGAGCCTGGCTTATCTTGTCACCCCCTCAGCTGCAGGCATCTGTTGCTCCCTTCTCTATAGTGCTTCCCAAAATGGTGACTCAACTTCTTTCTGGATGTATTTATACTCCTCCTACTGCTACTTAGACTACCTTTTTTTAAAAATGTTTCCCCCTGCTACCCTCCCTCGCTAGCACTTGGCCTTCAGGGGCCTCACGGCTTCTCGGCCTCCTAGCTCCTGCAGCTTCCTGGCTTCTGGGGGCTTCGGTTCCAGTTAATCCAGGGCTTCTCTGTGCTGTAGCTTCTGCCCGCCGCATAACTCCTGCAGCCTCTTCGATTCCTGTTGCCTCGCTACCTTGTGGCTCTGACAAGTCTCAGTGCTTCTGCTCGTGATCTTGTCTGTTCAAGCCTTCTGCTGCTTCGTGGATCTCGTATTCATGGTTTTGTCTCGTGGTTTCTGTTCCTTGTGGCTCCTGCTACATTGTGGCTCCTATTGCTTCATGGCTTCTGTGTCCTTTTGGCCCATGGTTGTCTTGCTGCTTCATGGCTTCTGCTACCTGTGGCCCCATGTTCTCATGATATAAACGTCTCATGGTCCCTGCAGCTTTCTCCTAGCTTTTGCTGTTTAGCTTCTGGCACCCCTCATCCACCACCACTTCTGTCTTGCTAAGTTCTAATTAAAATCGTTCACTTCTGAATGCCTCACATCTGGCCTCCCTGGAGGCCATTTGACACACGCCATCACTATGAGGTGGAACTTTTACAGCAGTCCACCTAATAGGCTATAGCCTAGAGATTGGCTGTCTTCGAATCCGATACTATCCCAAACTAACCACTTGTGGCCAGGATAGTGAGGTCACATGGTACAGAGCATGGCAACTCATGCTTAAGAAACCCCTTGGAAGGGACTGTGGGCATGGCAGGTTTGCTGAGGGTTTCCAGAAGGGGGCAGTGTAATTGGCCTATCCAGTACACTGACCTTCAAGGCCGACCTAAGTCCCACCTTCTCCCTGGCCGCCTCTGCCTGTCCTGATCTGTGATGGGAGAGATCAAGGCTCTAGTGGTGATGTGGAAAGGGAACTTAGGTTCCGGTTCTGGCTTTGACACTTTCTAGTAATGGGACCTTGGGCAAGCTCCTTCCCCTCCCAGGGCCTCAGGAGGGGGGTTGGACAAAGTCTGTAAGTTCCCTTACAGGTCTGACATCTGGGCATCTTGCTTTAGGTTACTTACTGTCTAAGGGATGGGAAGTCTTACCTGGGGAAGCCCTCAAAAACATCTCTTGAGGTAGGAAAGAGGGAGTCAGAGTCCTGGCTTGGAAGAGCCTCACTGCATACAGGAGGTGCTTAGCCAAGATTTATTGAACTGGATGAATGAATCAATGGCTGGGGGGTAAGGTGGGAGTGGGGAGGTGGGGGTGGAGGGGGAGGGGACCACACAGCACACAGAATGCTTAACTAACTTGAGGGAGGAATTCCAGTGGCTGAGGCTGGAAGGAGATTCTGACTTAGATGAATGAGGAAAGAGAATGACTGGGATAGGGGAGGAATCTGGGCTACTAATGGGCACACATTCTATCCTCAGTCACCCTCCACATCCAGTAATCCTCAGGCATCAAGTCTGGCTCACACTTTTATTGCCTCTGATCCATTCCCACTGCCCTTGCCCTTGAGTAGGCCTCCTAGGCTTTTCAACAGTTTCCAAACTCATCCCACTGTCTCCATTCTCTGTCACAAATGCATTCATTCACACATTCACTCATGCAAAAACTATTTATTGGGTGCCTGTTTGGGGTCAGGCACTGTGCTTTTTGCTGGGGATATGCCAGTAGCAAGATAACCCCAGACCCATACCTGTGGTGCTTTCAGCTTATTCAGAAAAAAAACAAGCAAACACAGTGTGAGAAATTGAGCCAACAGGGAAACTCCAGGCATGGCAGCATACAGGATGCACATTTAACCTAATCCATTCTATAGTGGCTTGCCAGAAAGAGGTTTATAAAATTCGCATCCGATTCAGGGTCTCCCCTACTTAAAACCATTCCATGGCTCCCACGCTGCCTTCAGGCCACAGTTCCCAAACCTGGCTGTACCCTAGAGTCATGTGCTAGTTTTTCTAAGCACTCAAGATCCCGAGGGCTCACCCCAGTTACAGAAATTGAACTTTCAGAGGCCGGGGCCTGGGATGTTCCATGTGGTTCTGATGCAAAGCCAGTTTGGGAGCCACGCTGTCCCACGAGGTAGATTTGAACTCTATCAAATCTTACTTCGGGATTTCTAAACTGTCTTGCTGCTTCTTACCTCCAGGTCTTTGGGCATAAATGTCCCTACTACCTGGAAATTCCTTCCACTTCAACTGGGTAATTCCTACCAGTCTCTCAAGATCAGCTCAGGTGTCATCTCTGGGACTAGAGGATGCCTTCCCTGAACCTCTACATAGGCTACTGGCCCTCCCTTTTCCATGCTCCTGGCAGAGTGCTAGCATACTGTATGGTTAGCAGCTGTTCTATGAGTTGCCTCCCCCAACTATTGAGCTCCTCAAAGGCAGGGTAAAAATTAGACACATGTTTATGTTCCTGGTGGGCAACACAGCAATTCCCAGTGAAATGCCCAGTTAAAGGTAAACATGGTCATGGAGTACTCTTCAACTCCCTAGACCAAGGCTACTAGGTCCAGGGTATAAGGGAATCAACGTAGTGTCCTCTCAAAAGCCCTAGGGATACTATTTGGATCCAGACACACTGTGGTGTCAGCTCTCATTTGAACACAGCCTTCACTAAGCTCGTGTTGCATTACAATGACAGGAGGCAGTGTGGCACAGTGGGAAAGCACTGGGCAAGCACAGAGATCCCTCCTGGTTGAAGTCTAGGTTCTGCCAACGAACCAACTGGGACCTAGGACAAAGCCTCTCACCTCTCTGATCCTCAGGACCTAAGTCCTCTGGAGCACTTGTGTCCCTATAGGCCAGGGCTTTAGTCCAAGGCATCTCATTTAATCCTTTCCACCCTGTGAGGTAAGAATTTGTTATCCAGATTATTATCCACACCTACTGAATTAGATTTCCAGGGGCGGGACCAGAGCAAGGAGCTCCACACCCTTTGGATGTGGGGGTGCAGCAGGAACAGCTGCTTTGCATTATAAGCCCTTCTGTACTATTTTACTTTCTAACCAGTGTATATATTGCTTTGATTTTTAAAAAAGGAAAAAGTTTCACAAGTGATTCTGGTGCACAGCCAAGACTGATAACCACCCTCACAGTAGAGAAAGCACAATACCAAATTGGGGGCCTGGGTTCAAATTCTACTGTTATCTGGTAGCTGGGTCACTTCACCTTCCTAGGCCTCAGTTTCCTCCTCTATAAAGTGGGGAGAATAGCAATTGCTACCTTGAGAGGTCTATAATGATCTAGGTGCCAGCCAAATCACTTCAAACTTCCTCTTCCCTATACTGCCACAGAGTAGGGCACGTATTACCTCCCTTTCTAGGTGAGGAAACTGAGATTCAGGGAGGTGAGGTAATGAGCTCAAGTTTCTACAGCTAGGATTTGAACCAGGGTGACTCCCAAATTGTGCTCTTTCAGATATGCCAGTATTTCCCATACTACAGCACATGTACCACTGGTGGTATATGACTTCTTTGGTTGAACACAGAAATTTATTTTAAGTTATGCCTTTTAATATGTATTAGAAAAATACATAATTAGCACATCAGACCCATGGTTTCACGGATATCACTACTTAGGATGAAACCGAAGTAGATAACAATGTTATACCTAAGACAACCTAAAAAAAAATACTGAGTAAATAGTACAGGAGGGCAATTTGGAAGTATCTATTCAAAACAAAAATATAAATAGTCTATGACTCTGCAATTCAACTTCTAGGAAGCAACCCTAGGTAAACTCATATGCACACGTGCGCGCACGCATACACACACAAGCACGCGCGCACACGCACGCACAAATGTTCCTGTGTAGTATTTTATAATAGCAAAAAGAGAAAACAGTCTTATCTAGCTATCACAAAAGAAATGAGTACGATGTGGTACAGTCATATGATGGCACTCCATACAGCAATTACAAAGGCTGAATTCAATCTACATTTAGCCCAAACAACATGCATAGATCTCAAGAACACCATTAAACGAAGAAAGCAAACTGCAGAATGACTCAATATACCATTTGTATTAAATACACAATAATATTTTCAATGAACTCATATGTCAAAGTCTTAAAACTGTCTAGATGGATGTACAACAAACAACAGCAGTTTAGAGGGGGCCGGGCAATGGTAGCCAAACAAGGCTAGTTTACTTATAAATCTCATGTCTTAGAGAATGGATTCATGCATTACTTGAGTAGTTTAGAACGGCTTTACCTTTTAAAAAACAAGAATGTGATATACAATCAGGACAAGGTGATGGTTTGACAGTGTATGTGAACGAGCAAAGGCTGACCTCATGGCAGCAAGCTGTGCTGCCCCTGCACAGTCCCTGCAGCTGACACAGTTCCCAGAAGGAACCTGACACACATTCAGCTGGGATGTGGCCCAGGCTACCTCTCCCCTATTTCCTCACGACCCAGGATGGGGCCCAGGCACCTGGTTACCATACATGATTGAAGCTTTAGGCTTCCTAGGCCCTTCACTTATCAGGCAAACACCATTGGTGCCCTGGAACTTTTTCAATAACCAGGGCATTTAGTGTTTCCCAGATCTGGAGGCTCCTTCTGTCCCCAACAACTGGGATCAGAGCCCTCAGGGGTCTAGGTATGTGAAAGTTTTTATTCTGAGGGGTCGGCACCTAGTGGGCTCCAAGCAGGGATAAGGCCCCCAGTGAGGAGCTTGACATCATTAAATCCTATGAGGTAGGTAATATTGTTAGCCCCATTTTACAGATGAGGAAACTGAGGCACAGAAAGGTCAAATGACTTGCCCAACATCAAACTAGTTAAGTGATTTTTTTAAAAAAAGGACTAGAACCCACAAATGTCTGTCCCCAGAGCCCAGGCTCCATTCCTAGTGCCCAACTAAATCCTATCAACTTTTTTTTTCAAATGTGACCCTTCTCCAGGAAGCCTGGAGGTGATCGTCCTCTTCTCAAATTCCAAGTACCTATAAATATGATTCAGCTGACCATGGGAAATCATGAACCCACTGCATCTTCTGAGTAGGACAGTAGAGATCATGTCTGATTCAGCTCAGTATTTCTAGAATAGAGCCTGACAAACATAGGGTGCTCAATATATGTCTGATGAATACACAAATGAATGAAAACACACAAGTGAATGAGGGCAATTCCATATGACTGATTCCTATGAGGTCCTGAACACCTTTGCCCAGCTCTGGGGTGCTGTCATACTAAGCTCTCTTAGAATCAAATGCAGCCTAGGCTCCTTCTAAAATGGGTCTCCAATATCTTTATTATTTTGCAAACACACCCATATGCACACATACAGACACATATATACACACATACATACCCACACATAAGCAAGATGCAAAGGGCCCAAGGGACCCATGATTATGGGTGAAGAGGGGAGGGAAGGTTTGGGAGAGGGGAAGGTAGGGAATGGACAGATGGCCCTGTTCAGCTCAGTTCAGCTCAGCACCTCCTTCCAAAGGCCAGGATGCTCCCTGAAGCTCAGGAATTTTTGCTCCAGACCTAACATCACCTCTGTTCCTCTTCGTGCTTGACAGCAGTGCCTAAATCCCATGACTATACCAAACAGGGACAGGAGGTAGGGGAAGGCTGGGAACCAAATATCCAGAGATTGGGAGAGGGGCAGCTTAGGGATCCAGACAGGGCAGGAGGGCAGAACTACTGCTACTGCTCATTGGGGTTGGGGTTGGCATCTGGGTACTTGGTGAGGTCGAAGGTCAGGACTTTGCTGATCACACAGTCCCCTTGCTGAAGGAGGAGGGAGAAAAAGAAAAATGAAATTGTAAGGAGAGAATTGGGGGGGGGGGGAGGTCTAGCGCCCCAGGACTGGGGGGCCTCAAACCCTCCTCCCTACATACCTGCCCAAAGCCCAGGCAATGGTTCTCTCTGGGTGTGAGAGGATGTGCTCGGTCCCATGTGCCTTCTCTCCCTGCCTACCTCTACATTCTCCTTTTCTCTGCCGTCTGGCTGCCTCTGCCTGGCCTTTCCACCTGTCCCCAGACGCAATAGCCCTGCCCAGCTGGGCTGGCTAAGCCTCTAAGGCAGGGCTCCAACAAGCCCAGATAGCTGTTTAGGACCTGAATCCCTATGCTCCCCCACCCCCGTGGCCCTCCACTGCAGCCTTCCCTTCCTGCCCTGGGGAGTCAGGCAGGGAGTGGGGCTGGCTCCTGAGCCAGGCCCGCCCTACCTCGGGGTAGACTCCAATGAGGCTCTCAGCCTTGGTGTAGAACTCCTCCTTGAGAGAGATGACGATGGCCTGGAAGTTGCAAGTCGACTGCTCCTTGATGTAATTTGCCACCTGTGGGAGGGGCCGCCAGGCACTTAGCAGGGCTGAAGCCGTAACACTCCCTTGTGTTTTCCAGTCAGAACCAGAGTCAGAGGGGTGGGGTAAGGGGTGGAGGGTAGGGGGGAAGAGAGGCTAAGAGGCCACTGACTAGCACGGCGTGAATGAATGACCCTGAGCCCAGCCTCCCGGGCACAGAGAGCAGGCAGCAGGAACGGCTAGAGCACACTCAGGAGTTGCTCCCTGAAACCCAGCCCCAACCTAGGGGCTTCCCTCCCGGGCCCCACTTTCCTTGCACCCACCTTGCCAATGTTGGTGTTATCCAGGGCAGCATCGATCTCATCCAGGACGAAGAAGGGGGCTGGCTTGTAGCTGGGAGGGAACCAGTAGGTGAGCTGACACCGATGGGGGCAGTGGTGGGGCAGGGTAGCCCCAGGGCCCATCACACAGGCCAGCATCCCCCTCCACTTCTTCAGAGACTAAAAACACCCAGGTCTTAATGTTGCCTGAGCCCCTAAAGGCCAGTTTACCAATTGAACCCTCCTCTGCATCCAACCTTGTGCTCCAGGATCCTTCAGAACCAGGAGAAGACACAGTTTTCTCCAGAGCTTCCAGACCAGCTAGGGAGATAAAGCTGTCCTAGCTCTGAGCACACTGTCCAACCTACCTGGAGGTCTATCCCACCCACCTGCACCATACTGTTGTGGCTCCCTGCCTCTTTGCACATGCGGCACCCTCTGCCTAGCACGACCACCCCCCCACCTGCCCCCAGTGTCTCAGCTCACTTCTACTCATCCTTTGCATTTCCTACTCAAGTGTTACCTGTCCTTCAAAGCCTTCCCTGGCCACCCACACCCTCCCTCAGACTGGGTTAGATGTTCCTCCTCCGTGCATCCACAGCACACGCACTCACCCGGTTATAACACTTAGCTCACTGTTTACACATCTGGCCTTCACTAGACCATGAGCTCCTCAAGGACAGAGACCATGTCTGACTCATCTGTGTCCCTAATCCCCCAACAGTCTGGTATAAAGCAGCCCTCAAGAAATGCTTGCTGAATGACGCTGTATAATCAATCAAGTATTAAGTTGTGGGGGTCAGATTCAAGTACTACTGGCATTCAGGAGGGGGAGGTCAGGGTATGCCACAGTTGGTCAAAGCAAGCTTCCTAGAGGAACAGGAGGAGGAAAATGAGATGTGAAGGCATGGTAGGTGATGGTCAAGCTAGATTTGCACAGAAAGGACTAATTAGCCAGCAACCATGTAAGCAAAAGCCTGGTGGTGGGACTGAAGACATGCAGGGGCCAGCGAGGGCATGCTGAATGGATGGGAAAGACAGGTCCAGGAAACCAAGGCCAGATGTGCTGTAGTAAGTAGGGAAATAGGGACGCAATCCAGATTCCACCAGAACATCTTCACCTCTGCAGATCTCTGCATGTCCTTGGACCCCAGAGCCTCTGGTAGCCTCAGTTCAGTCTCTCCATCAACTGCCCTGGGAGGAGCAGCCTTACCTGTGGATGGCAAAGAGCAAGGCCAGAGCCGCCACTGTTTTCTCCCCCCCTGACAAGTTGTCCATAGGCCGGAAGCGTTTGCCAGGAGCCACACAGTTGTAGTTGATGCCATCTAGGTAGGGCTCCTCAGGGTTCTCAGGGCCCAGAAATGCCTAGGGAAAAGGCAGACAGGTCAGAATCTGGGTCTGGATCTAGAGGAGGAGAGGGGTAGGAAGCCTAAAGGAAAGGGCAACATGATGGTGGGGATTGGCTGGGTAAGGGATTCTGGCTTACCTGGGCACTGCTGTTGCGGGATAGGGCCTTGTAGATCTCATCAATGTTGGTGGCCACAGATTCAAAGCAAGCATTAAAGCGGTCAAAACGCTCCTTCTTGATCTGTTCGAATGCCTGCTTGGCTTTCTTGGCTCGCTTTCGGGCTGCCTCAAACTCTGCCACGAGGGAAAGACAGGTGACTCCTCAGTGCCCAGGTTCCGCCAAGGCTGAGGACCATACCCTGGCAAGAATGGCCTGTAAATGACAATCCACAGAGCAGGGAATATCCCAAAGGGAGAGGGACATCTGGGGAGGGCCCCAGGAAAATGGCCCCATGACTGCTCATGACCACTGGGCTGGTCACTAGTACAAAAGAAGAAATTTGGGCTTGGAGCCACAGAAACATGAATTCTACCCTGGGCTCAACCAACAACTAGCTGTGCATCCTTGGGCAGGCCATTCACCCTCTCTGAATCTCAGCAGTATTCGACTCTATAAAAAACAGGTGTGATTACTGACCCCTACTCTTTAGGGCTCTTGGGAGTTTCAAGAAAGCATGTAAAAACAGGAGTGTTGTGATGTGTAACAATCCCTTGTTTCATAACTCCAGCCTTCTGTCTTCACCTTAGACCCAAGTAAAAGGGAAAAATCTTACCATCTGAGGTCTCCTGGAACTTGTCTCGGACACTTTCCAGCTTTTCCATGGCTTTCATGTTAGGGGCAGCAATACGCTGGAGTACACTCTGCTGCTCATTCAGCTTCTGCTGCAGTGTATTCATCTCCTGTTTGATCTCCTCCTCAGCCTGGGCATCCTGTAAACCCCAGGCCCAACGACATCAAGAAGGGCCAGGCCCCTGAGCCTAGACCCCCACAAGAGATGCTCCACCAAGCAAGGCCTGAGCATTTGCTCCCATGCAGAAGGCAGGTTCTTCCTTAGCTTGGTTCTGTCTACCGGGTCCCACCTCCAGTAAGCATTCCCACCACCCCTGGAAATTACAGACTGACACCACTTTCTCATCTCTAGCCCTACCCCCAGGCCCTGTCAATCTCTGTCTCTCAGGAGGAGCAGCTGATGGTGCCCCTCTCTGGCTCTCAGCCCAGGCCATGAGCCAGCACCATCCCAGGGTGACTTAAAGGCCCCCACACAGGCTGGTCTGGACTCTGCCTACAGCGCCATAATGAATAAGGCAACTCACGTTTTCTGCTCAGATCACCACATCTGAGCAAATTCCATTTGAGTTTGGTTTCAGGTCTATGGATATTACAATATATGTCCGGGCTTGTGCCTTTCTGCCACTTTTAGTCAATAAATATTTACTGAATGCCTTCCAAATGCCAGGCATTGGGGCCCTCATATCCTGCGAGCCATGGTTCCTGTGTTCACAAAGCTCATGGACTAACAGAGGAAGGCATATATATAAATAATCAGAACACTGTACACTGAATACCAAAACAATGATAAATAAATGGTGTTGGGTGAGCACAGAAGGGCACCTAACTCAGACTTGGGCTATGGAAGGCTCCCAGGAATATGTTTCAGCTCAGGCTTACAGGATGAGTAGTGAGGACAGAGAGAAGGAACTGTCTATGCAGAGAGGAGTATTATACGCAAAATCAAGGATTTGCTCATGGTCTATTCAAGGAAATCAAAGCAATTCCAAAGAACAATCAATTTTAATATATTTCAAAGCCAAAAAAAGGGGCAATTCAGTATGGCAGTAATAGCACTTATGTGTGTGCATGTGCACATGCTGGGGGAAGAGGCAAGGCTGGAAACATGTGCAGAAGCCCAATGATAAACGGCCTTTCAAGTCTCGTAAGAGGTTTGGATTTTATCCCAAGGGCAATGAGGTACCATTGAATGACTTCAAGCATAGGAAGGACATGAATATGCACAAATGTATACATAAATATATACATCTTAGAAAAGCCCTTCTACAAATCTCTATATACTGCTATGAAGTGATCTCTTGGATATGTTGTAAGTGAAATGAAAGCTACACAACAGAATGTTATTTTTATCTAAGAGAAGGAATATGAGTATATTTATAGACAAATATATTTTTATTTTTAAAATACAACAAAAGGATAATCCAAAAACGAATTAAAATGATTACACATTGAGTAAGGGAGGCGGAGGGGACACAAAAGCAAGCAAAACATCTCTTCATGTACCTTGTATTATACTTTTGGTTTTATAACCAATGGAGATTTTACAGAATTATAAAAATAAATAAATAAATAAAAATGTGTAAAACACAGGGCAAAAAAATTGTTGGAAACAAAATATTCACAAAATACCAAAGAATCACCCTAAAGATTACTTATTACTTGCAAAGGTAAGAAATCTGGCAATTGATACCTTAAATGAGGATCAAACTTAACATCATGAGTAGCGGAACATCCTCACATTACATACCTCCTGGCATGATCCAAAAGACAGTACATAGCATCACCAATGAAATGTTCTGGCCAAAAAATTACTTAACCCAAATCCATCAAGGCTGAGACTATATCAAACTTTCAGATTTATAGGAAACAGGGTAGGTAGAACAAATTAAGCAATAACAAAAGGAAACAAATATATCTATAACATATCCACCATTCAAGACAGCACGTAGACTCTTCAAAAGATCAGTGTCATGAAAAAGGTGAGGGGCTGCTCCACATTAAAAGAAACTAAAAAAACACCCAAAAGCAATACATAAATCTTGACTGGATTATAGTTTAAAACAATTATAAAAAATGATTTTAGAAAAAAAAAAAAAATGATTTTAGGACAAGGAAATGTGAGTATGGGCAGGATAGTCAATATGAAATTATTAATTTTCTCAGGTGTAATATGGAATTGCGGTTATGGAACAGAATGCCTTGTTCTTAGCATCCTAAGTATTTAGAGTTGAAGTCTGCAGCTTCCTTTACATGGTTCAGCAAAAACAAAAAATGTGTAGTGTGGAGGGAGGGAATCAAGAGAGATGAATAGAGGGAAAAAAAAACCTGGGAAAATATTTATTGGTGAATCTAAGGTGAAAGGCAAATGGGTGTTTACTGTTCTTTCAATTTTTCTGTAGGTTTGAAATTTTTCAAAATAAAGTTGAAAAAAATAAATCAAAATGCAAATTAAGCAACCCTCTTAAAAATGGAAAACTAAACAAAGAAACATGACAATAGATTAATAAGCTGGTTAAACACTAAGAGAATTCTTTCAAGTTACTTTAAAATAGAGGAACACGGCCATACATGCTCAATAAGCTATTATTAGCTTAACAGCAGAACGGACCTCAAGGAAATCTTCAATAGCATTCAATAATCAAATTGTTACTAATAACACCTCATTGTGATTTTTTTTTAAGATTTTATTTATTCATGAGAGACAGAGAGAGAGAGGGGGGGGGGGGCAGAGGGAGAAGCAGGCTCCATACAGGGAGCCTGACGTGGAACTCGATCCTGGGTCTCCAGGATCACGCCCTGGGCCAAAGGCAGGTGCTAAACCGCTGAGCCACTGAGGGATCCCTCATTGTGATTTTCAAACTATTATACACGGAATAGGATAAATATATTATTATGTTAGTGTTGTTAGGAACCAAGATTTTCAGCAAGAATAATCGGGGAGACTCAAACATAAAATCAATGATGTTAAACTGTGAAAATTATAATTTTAATTGAAGTATCAAATGAGCTTACAACACATTTTTCCTTCAAAATAAAAAACGCCTCTTGTAGCCCAGTCTACTGAAACATTCTAGAAGCACTGAGCAACCCAGCAGTCATGAGCACTCCGATTTTCAGATGGTAGTCACTAAGCAGTATTTCCCACTACAAGTTAGAGATTCTCAAAGAGAAATGGCTAATGCCAGATCTTGGGAAATGTAAAGGATGAGCCTGGACATACCAGAAAGCAGGGAAAACATAAGACTGTAAGAGTTGTGTCAAAATGATTCACCAGCCAACTTTAATGGGTTCCCCACTGGCCAAAGATGCAAACAACTTGATCAACAAGAATAACCACCACAACAAAATCTAACACATCTAATATGTTTAAATCCTTAAGTGCAAAATGATACAAAAAAAAAAAAAAACTCAGTGAACAAATCTTGAGAAAGAGAACCAACTCATTTTTTTTTTATCAACTAGTAAGTAAAAGAATACATTCTGCTTTTATTATATAAACTGTACCTCAGGGTAACCAAATAACTGATAGGAGGAAATCTCTCTTTACAGTATTCCAGCTAATAAAGAGAAAATGATTTCATTTTGCAACCACAGACAAATTAATGAATCTAGGCAATAACCACCACAGCTGCAAACCACACAAAAAGAACTACAACCAGATATTACCAACCTCCTGATGGATGTTAACAATGTCACTTAGGAGGTAGTCTTGACCAAAACAAACCCCCAAACTTGAATTTAATCAAGTCTCTAGATCTGAGCTGTCCAATATAATAGCCATAAGCCCACACATGACTACTGATTTTTTAAAAATATTTTATGTAGTCATTCATTCATTCATTCATTCATTCATGAGAGACACACAGAGAGAGGCAGAGAGACATAGGCAGAGGGAGAAGCAGGCTCCCTGGGAGGAGCCTGATGTGGGACTTGGTCCCAGGACCTCGGGATCATGCCCTGAGCCGAAAGCAGACATCTGCTCAAGTGCTGAGCCACCCAGGTGGTGTCCCATGGCTACTGATTTTAATGATCATTGACTGATTTAAAAACTGATATTCAACTTAGTTACTAGAAAACTTTTATCTGAAACAAACTTGGTTATGTGGTTCTCTTTTTTTCAATTGTACAGTTTAAGATAGCTAAATACAAATCAAATCTAAATATAAATCAAATTTATCTGAGGAAAATATAGCATCCAAATTGAGATTGCTGGAAACATAAATAGATACTCTGTACTTTGAAGACTTAGTACAAAGAGACTGTCAAATATCTCATCAATAATTTTTATGCTGTTTACACATGGAAATTGTTTTGGAGTATACTGGATTAGGCAAAAATACAGTACCAAAATGAATTTTACTTTTTAATAGGTCATGTGGGTCATATTATATCTCTAACAGCACTGATCTAGCTACCCACTTAAAGGAACTATAGGGGATACAAGAACTATTTTTTTTTTTTTTTTGCTTTGTTCTGGGGGAACATAAAAAAATTATAGGATACAGGGGCACCTGGGTGGTTCAGCTGGTTGAGTGTCTGACTCTTGGTTTCAGTTCAGTTCATGGTCTCAGAGTCATAGAATCAAGCCCCACACTGTGGGCTCTGCACTCAGGGCCGAGTCTGCTTGTCTTCTCCCTTCCCGTCTGTCCCTCTTAGTGTTCAAGAGCATGCACATACTCTCTCTCTTAAATAAATAATCTTTAAAAAAAAATCATAGGATACAATCAACAAAGTACAGAATGCAGAAAATCCTCTAGGAGAAATGAGCCAATTTCTTCAAAAACAAAAAAATACTGCAAAGAAAAATATAAACTGATGGAAGGTCATCCTATCCCCCTTAACATCCTAAGACCCCTAGTGGCTATCTAAAACTATGGACAGTGCCAAATGCTACATATCATGTTTTTTCCTATACATATATGCCTACAATAAAGCTTAATTTATAAATTAGGCACCATAAAAGGTTAACAGCAATAATACAATAGGACAATTATAACAACTCTGTAATAAAAGTTACATGAATGGTCTCACTCTCACACTATCTTATTGTACTGTACTCACCCTTCTTGTGATGCGAGATGATAAAAAAAATGCCCACACGATGAGATGAAGTAAGGTGAATGACGTAGGCACTGTGACATAGCACTAGGTTACTATTGACCTTCTAACGATAGGTCAGGAGGATCATGTTTCCAGATTGCAGTTGACCGTGGGGAATGAAACCACGGAAAGGCATGCACAAGGCGGGGACTACTGTAGATTAAATGAGACTTAAGAGATATATCAGCCAATCACTCTATCAGTCACCTATCTATCTATGTCTGTCATCTTATTTGACTCTCAGTGCAAGCAAGCAAACTGTGTGTGTTCAGGACAATTCGGCAAATGTGAATACTAATCATAATACGAATAATAAGGAATTATTTTATAAAACTCCAATATTAAGGAATTATTGGGCTTTTTATATGATAATGATTCTAAATATTTTAAAGAATTATCTCTTTTAGAGATACATTCTGAAATATTTACAAATGAAATGGCATGATGTCCACAACTTGCAGCTGAACCCTGAATAAGGGGGTTGGGGTGTTCGCCCCTTACACAGCCCAAAATCCACTTATATACTAATTTATGACTCTCCAAAAAAACTTAATTACTAATAGCCTATTGTTGACTGGAAGCATTACCAATAACATAAACAGTGATTAACACATACTGTAAAGTAAGCTGGTGAAAAGAAAATGTTATTAAAATCTATTTAAAGTACTGTATTTATTGAAAGCAATCTATGTATAAGTGGACCGCACAGTTCACACTCATGTTGTTCAAGGGTTGACTGTATTTTTAAATAATACAAGGGTGAGAAGAGAGGAGGAAGAGGATGGGGTGCACATAAAATAAGTTTGGCCATGAGTTGATAACTGCTGAAACTGATGATGGCTACACGAGATAGCACTGTGCTATTTTACTTTTGTGTAATTTTCCATAATAAAAATCTAAAAATAAGAACAACAAAAATCAACTTGAAGTGGCTCCTATTGGACAAGGATGGGACCATATGAACATCAAAAAGAAAAATGACTCCAGTAGACAAACATCAAAGTACATTTAATATGTTAAATTCACAATACATACAAATGAAAAACTCACTGGTCACCTTCAACGGTTATAAGAGCAACCGCCTCATTCTGAAAGATGATAAATAAAGGAAAAGAATGAAGCATTTATCCTACCTTTCCTGTACTGGCTGTATTTCAAAGGAACTAAATGGTTGATATGAGACAATTCTTTTTAGAATTCCAATAAATAAATGGAGGAGGAATGGAAGAATTAGGAAATTACCATTTTGCAACCCTTAATAGACCTAGGCAATGATGATTAAGAGCTGCTAAAACTGAGGTGCCTGGGTGGCTGTCAGTTAAGTGTCAGGACTCTTGATTTTGGCTCAGGTCATGATCCCATGGTCCTGAGATGGAGCCCCACATAGGTCTCTGCACTTAGCGGGGAGTCTGCTTGGATTCTCTCTCTCCCTCTCCCTCTGCCCTTTCCCCCATGGGCGCAAGTATGCAGGCATGTGCTCTCTCTTTCTCAAATAAATAAATAAAAATCTTTCTTAAAAAAAAAAAAAAAGCTGCTAAAACCAACTTCTAAAAAGCTGACAGGGAACTTTATAAAAAACATGGGCTAACAACACCTGAACCTGATGATCATGATTATTTTTCTCTTAACTTTATATTATGTAAATTTTTAACATACACACAAAAATGTAGAGAATAATATAATGCACCTCCTATGTACCTATTACCAAGCTTCAAAAATCATCAACTCATGGCCAATACTCTGCTATCTATACCCAATTCCTCTTTATCTTCAATTATTCTAAGGCGAATCTCAGACACACGACTTCCACTTCACCTATAAATACTTCAGTATGTATCTCTAAAATGCTTTCTGAATCTCAGCACTATCGACATTTTGGGCCAGATGATTCACTGTTGTGAGGGCTGTCCTTTGTGCACTGTAAGATGTTTAGCAGCATCCCTTGCATCTACCTACTAGACACCGTCAGTAACCAATTATGAAAAGTGGGTGTCACAAGTGTCTCCAGACATTACCATATGTCCCCTGGGGAAGTAAAATCCACACACCATTGAGAACCACTGTTATAAAACATAAGGACACTTAAAAAAATTAAGCCATAATACCATCATCTCACCTAAAAATATATTTTTTCACCTAAAAATATTAACAGCAATTTCTGAACATGATAAATTATCTGGTCAGTGTTCAAATTATCCTGATTGTTTTATTTAAAAATTTTTTTACAGGATTTTCAAAGCAGGTTTCAAATAAGGTACACACATTGCAATTGGCCGGTCTATCTCTTAAGTCTCATTTAACCTATAAATTCCCCTTCTCTCTGCAATGGATTCAAGGAAATCCCACATATTCCAATTGGTTGATTTGTCTCTTATATGCCAATAAAAAAATCTGCCCCTCTGTTTATTTTCTTTCTTCTTGTTTATCCTTGGGAGGGACCAGGTCTATGGTTTCCCATAGTCCAGATTTAGAACTGCATCCCTGTGTTTTTATTTAACATGATTCTCTTGCACTAGTGTTTCATATAATTGGTGGATATAAAAGCTTGATCAGATCCTTGTTTTAGTTTTTGACGAGACTATTTCACAGGTAATGTCGAACACTGACCAAACTTATTACAAAGATAGAAATGACATTCAATGTCAACTGATGTGACGCAAAAGAAAGTTCACAAGTAGCACCACCTATGATATATATTCCTGCCAAAAATAAAAAAATGAACTACATCCAATCAAACCCTAGATTTAAGTACCAGTTTACAGGAAATACAGGGAATGGAAAAACACATTAAGTAACATCATAGGATATAATCAGCCAAATTCAGAATGTAGAAAATTGTACAGGACCAATGACCTAGTTTCTTCCATAAATAGGTAGAAAAAATAAAAAGGGATAAGAAAATGGTACAGACTAGAAGAGACCACTTTTAACATATGAACCTCACTTGAATCCTGATTTAAATACACAGACTGTGTTTTCTTTTTTTTAAAGGTATTTATGGGATATTCGTGCAAATCTAAACATTTACTGAAATTAGATGGTATTCCAATTAGTCTTAAAATTTTTTTGGTAGGATACTGTGGTTGCTTTTTAAAATGTCCTTTCTAAAGATATATGTTGAAGTAATTATGAATGAAATGTTACCTGGAATTTGATTTAAAATATGCCAACAGGGAAGGAAAGGGTATAAAAAACAAGATACCATATGTTGCTAATTGTTGAAGCTAGATGACGGGTACTGGGGTCCATTATATGATTCTATTTCCGTATATGTTTGAAATTTTCCACAATAAAGATTCCTTTAAAAAAAAATCAAGTCCCCCTGGCTATAGTGATGGATGGAAAAGCATGAGGAACTGTTTAGGAGGCTCCTGCAGTAGGCCATGTGAGAGGTGAAGTGGCCTATACCATAAAGACAGTTTGAAACCGAAAAAAAGCAGAATTCAATGGATATTTAGGAGGTAAAATGGATAGGGCTTGGTAATTCAATGAATATGCCACATGAGAGAGGGAAGTGAAGATGAGGCTCAGACTTCTGGTTTGAACCTGTGTCTGGCACCAAGGAGTGAAGGCAGGTTTGGGGAGGAAGGCTGGGGTTGCAGGTACCTGTGGAGCACAGCACACATGGCAGCTGAGGCCAGGGGACTAAAAGAGATACCCAGAATGAGAGAGATGAGAGAATGCCAAAAGTGAGAAGGAAAGAGTACCTAGGACAGATCACGGAGGAACATCTAAGGCCCATCTGTGTGCTATAAAGGAGCATGTCCTTCGTGTGTGCATCTGGGATGAATGCACGTGCATGGAAGGGGAAGAGTGGCAGCAGGCAGGGACCAGGGGTAACTGAGGGTGGTGGTGGGAGATGTGCCTGTGTCTGTGTGTGCATAGCTGGGGGAAGACCCTATATCACAACTCCCTTCCTTCCTCTCGCCAGCTTGCCCCTCTTTCCAGCCGTGGTCTCCACGATGGGGCCCCCAGGTGGGCTGACTCTCCCTCTGAACAGCTGGGAAGACGTGGCCACCCCCGTGGCAGATCCTCACCTTCAGATCTTCACACAGGTCACCGTAGTCAATCTCGATGAGGGCCTCTCGTGCATAGATGCTGGAAGTTCGCTGGGAACCACTCACTGAATCCTCCCCCTGAGAGCTACCCTGTAATGGTGAGGAGAGTTCAATGGAGCACGCTGGCTGTGAGAATGTCCTCTAAAGGGGGCACATGGGGGACGGAGGGCTCCTCTACAGCTTTCAAAGTCTTTGAGAAGCACCTTGCTAGAGAGAAACTATGGCAGAAGAGCAGTTCTGAAGTCACAAAGACCTCAGCTCAAAATTGGGCTCTGCCACTGACTAACAGTGTGATCCTGGGCAAGTCATGGTATCAGATCCTGACACCTGAATCCTGATTTAAACACACACACCCTCAACTGTAACAAGGCATACTGCCTGCCTGGCAGGGTTGTGTTTAGGATGAGGAGTAATTATGTCATGTTATCCTGGTGCCTGGCACATTTTTGGTGTTCAAAATATTTTTGCTGAATTAAACTGAAATGCATTTGGGAAGAGGGAGGGAGAAAGATACGTGGGGCCGAGATACATGCTCAGGTCCAAGACAGATATGTACACAAACCTTCTCTCAGTTAATGTTCCCACCAATCTTCACTTTCAGGACATAAAATGCTTTGGCTCCTCTATTGGCCAGTGTCCCTCCCTTTCCTATGACTAAGCCTTATCACCACTGCATTGCTAATGTCCCTTACCCAACCCTCTCCTGGCCAACCTCCCTCACTGCAGCTAGGCCATCATCTGTCAGGTCCCCTAGCTTCTGTCTTCCTTTGCTCTTGGCTAATGTCCCTCAATTGCCACTCTTAGCACTATCCAACACCTATCGGAGCTAACTTTTTTTTAGCTCAAGTCCCTAAGGTTACAGAATGATTTCATCTTCTCCTGCCTTCCCTCCCTCACCACCTACTGACATCCGGCATTACCCCCCACTCAACTTCCCTTTCACACCAAAGCTATTACCTTACCCCTACCTGCCTTCATAGCCTCATCCTGGCTTATCTCCCCTGCATCCCTCCTTAGTGTTCCCCATCACCCCTGCCCACCATCCTTTCCTCCCCTTCTCCCCATCCACTTTTATCCCCCACCTCTGGGTAACGTTGTCCACTGCCCACTCCTACAGCCTGCCCTGATACTCACCTCTTCCTGACTAATGTCATCCATAGTGCCCTTAGACAGTGGCAACTTGATGTCCTGCATCTTGCAGGCCTGCAGCAGGTTGTGGCGGTCACTGCGTTTCTGTTCCAGCTTGGTCTCAATGGCTGTCACCTCCTTCTGTAAATGGGTCATTTCCCTAAAAAGTCCAGATAAAGAGGTAAGATCCAAATCCAGCAGGCTGCCTGCTCTACCTAGTTCCCCCAACCCCAGGCCTGAACCCACTCACTTGTTGGCGCCCCCCAGTTTCTTACGAATCTCCTCCATCTCATGATTCTTGTCATTCACCTCCGACTTCTTGGCCAGGTGCTGATTCTTCAGGTCTTGCAGCTGGGCCATGGTCTCATCTATGATCTTCATGTGTCTTTGCTCCTCCTGGTCCCAGCAGGGGGAACAGGACAAGAAGTGAACGCTTTCCTCATCTCCTCTTGGGATCTTCTCCCCTTGCCCCAACCCTTTCCCCCAGGCAAAAGGAGCTTCCAGGTGTATCAAAGCCTCTCTTCAGGAAGCTCTGCTTTCACATACCACCATTACCCTTTAGGCATCTTCTTATCTTTTTTTTTAATTTGGTTGCCCTCCCCCACACACCCCAATACACAAATTGCCTAATGTAGAAAAGTTCAAAGTATTGAAACAGCATCAAGTAGGAGAAAAAAAAAATCACTCTTAATCCCATCAATTAATGTGTTAGCCTATTTCTTCCTAACACTACTTATAGATGGGTCTACAAAGTGGAGACTAGATTGTAATTAAAACCCTATATTCTAACATTAGAATATATTTGACCACCTTTTCCACATCAAAATTACTGTCACAGGCAATATAACATGAATTTTTCTTTTAAAAAAATCCACACAAACAATACTATTTATTTTCTATGAGTACACCTACATAAATGCACAACTATTTAAATGCCTGCAAGGTCTGGCAGAATACCCACTACGTGGGATTAGCTCCAGGGAGAGGAAAGGGAGTGGCACTGAGAGTGGTCAGTCAAGGGGATCGTAGTCTTACTTAACAGATCTGATTTTGAGATTTTAATTTGAGACAGTAAGCGAGCGAGCGAGCGAAAGAGAGCGAGAGCGCAGGGGCAGAGGGAGAGGGAGAAGCAGACTTCCCTGCTGAGTAGAAAGCCAGATGTGAGTCTTGACCCCTGTAACCGGGGATCACACCCCAAGCCGAAGGCAGATGCTTATCCAACTGAGCCACCTAGGCACCCTTAGATTTGATTGTTTAAACGAAGAAAGTTTGGTTTCCATTTTGATCTTCAAGTCACATAAAGGGAACCTATCTGCCACTTCCCAAACAGCCCATAAAAATAATATGCAGGCACAGACAATGCAGAAGCAAATATGGCATGCTAGTGATTGATGAATCTTGGTGACAGGTAGGTGGGAGTTCTTTGTAATAGTCTCATCACTTCTAAGTTTCAAATGATCCCAAAATAAAAAGTCAGTCATAGAAATATGATTCTGGATCACCTAGATGTCCACTTACTCCTACCTGATCTGCATTTGCATTTAAGATTCAGATGACACCAAAGAGGACTATTTTCATTATCAGGGTTTAATGAAAACACACATACACACACACACACCCCACCAACAACAAACATCGGCAAACATAAAAAGTCAAAATGGTATGTTTAAGCCAAGTGAGGAGGATCAAATTCTCTCTTTCTCTCACTCACTCACTCACTCACACACACACACACACACACACACACCCCACTACCAAACATCGGTAGACATAAAAAATCAAAATGGTATGTTTAAGCCAAGTGAGGAGGATCAAATCACCTCAGGAGGGGATGCTGTGAGAGGAACAAATGTTTCACAGGAATTTAAAGAGAAGGAATGTGGGAAAAGTAAATCGTCAGACAATACCCAGCGACTCAGGCATGCTCGACTCGAACTGAGCCGGGGCAGTTAGCAGCACAGGTGCAATGTGAAAAGGGATTCGGTTTCAGCAAAACACCATCACCTGTTGTACTAAATTAATGTGATTAATTATACAAATTAATTTGTAAGTTCTGGCTTTTTCGTGAAGTGCTCTAAGTATGCATGTCTGTATATATTTAACATCAAGGATTTTTTAAGTCAACACTAAAGATCTTAGCTATTTAAATGGAGTCCGTATATTACTAAAATTTGAAGACTAAACTATGCAAATGCATGTATGAATATAGCATAATTTGCTAAACTTTTAATTCCCAGAGGACACTGTAGAGTTTTCAATATGGAACTATAAATGTTTGTAATAAACATCAACCTCTGTGCACAAAGCTGTGCCAGCATTTTGGATTTCCTCAGGTATTACTAAGTGGGGATAAGTATATTCCAAAGATTCTTGATGGATGGTGCCATATGGCAAAAGAATGCTGGTCTTCTGCACCGTGGCCAGTATTAATCATTTGGCTTCTTTTTTGGGGGGGGGGGGGGGGGGCTTTTTTTTTAAGATCTTGGGTAATGTGATAGGAAGCAAATTACATCTGATTGTTGCTTTCATTTGCATTTCTTTGACTTCTAATAAGGCTAAATTATGTGTATATGTTTCCAGGCTATTTGAATCATCTTGAACCATTTGTGCTTCTTACTCGTTCTTTTTTTTTTTTTCCCTATTTAGGTCTTGGTGTTTTCTTATTTCAACAGGGCTTTATAAATTATGGATATTACCCTTCTATCATATCTCTTCCAAGTTTTCCTCCCAGTTTTTAGTATGTCTTTTCTTGCTCTCCTTCCTTACCTTCTTGAGCTTTTCTATCTCATTTTCATCCTTTTTCACTGTCTGCTCCCACATGTGTACTTTATCCTGGTCTTCTTTCAGTTGGTTCTTTTCAAAATCCAACTGGATGCCCAAGCGAGTCTTCTGATTCTCAAATTCCAAACTGCAGGGAGAAAGGAGAACTAGCTCCAGGACACAGGGACTACTGGATTTCAATTACCTCTCAGGTCATCCCTCATATCCACATAAAACTGTTCCCTGAAGTTGGAGAACTAAGTCCCTCAGCCTAGCCTGTGGATATGGCACAAGGCAGGGGAGATCCAGCCAAACTCCACTAATCCCCCTTTATACACTAGAAGACTCCAGAGCCCTCCCAAGTTCCGCGGAGGCACAAAAAGGTCCACCTGAACCCACTAGCTATAATTCTTACTTATTAAGTTTCTGTGTACTTGACATAATTACCTCCAATCCTCTAATTAATAGCTCCACAAGTAAGCATTATTATCCTAATTTTACAAATGAGGAAATAAGGGCCAAGAGGTAAAAGACCTTACTTAAGGCCACACAGCTAGTAAATGGCACATGTGAGCTTCGAAACCAGGTCTAACACCAAAACCCAGGCTCCTTTTCCTAAGGCACCACCGCAATATAATGTGGTAGGAAAACAGGTCTGGCTTCCAAACTCTGCCCTTTACTAGTAGTATAACTTCAGGCAAGTCAGTTATACTCTCCATGCCTCTCTTTATGTATAAAATGCAAATAATGATAGTACTTACTTCAGAGTTATTAGGAGATTTTTTTAATGAATTAATATGCATCAAGTCCTTAGAAGCATGTTGGACACACAGTAAATACTTAATAAAATTTTTAAAAAAGATTTTATTAATTGGGGATCCCTGGGTGGCTCAGCAGTTTAGCGCCAGCCTTCGGCCCAGGGCATGATCCTGGAGTCCTGGAATCGAGTACATCAGGCTCCCTGCATGGAGCCTGCTTCTCCCTCTGCCTGTGTCTCTGCCTCTTTCTCTCTCTGTCTCTCTCTCATATCCACAAAAATCCATAAATCTCAAATAAGATTTATTCATGCTAAGAGCCGGACATAGGACTCTTTCCTGGGACTCCGGGATCACGCCCCAAGCCAAAGGCAGATGCTTAACTGCTGAGCCACCCAGGCGTCCCAAAACTTAATAAATTTTTATCATCAGTATTGATAGGAATACTGGCTGCATTCAGCTCATATTTGCTCACAGACTTTGGCTCTTTCCAACTACCCCCCCCCCCCGCAACACACACACACACACACACACACACACCTTCCCATAACCTTCAAGGAACATGTAGAAAATACTATATTCCTGCCATTGCCCTGCCCCCTGTCTCTTCAGAAACTCAGAGTATGTAACCAGCAGCCAGATATTAGCAGGTCAGGCAGGGCTAATTTCCAACCGCCTCCCCACTCCCCCCATATGGTGTGACAGATGCTGCCAGATGTCACACTAGCAGCTTAAACCTATTAGTCACTATAATCCAAATGGAATGTAATTAACTCTATAATTTTGAGCTATGCAATTTTAAGCCCAATCTCCTAAGCATGACTCACAAAGCCCTCTGTGATCTGGCCCCTGCTGACCTGTCCACCACTCCCACCTTCTTCCTGACCCCATTTTTATGCTCCAGACATTCAAAACTACTTAGTTTCCAGTACAAGGCACACTCTCTCACACCTCTGAGCATGCTGTTCTCACTGCCTGGAACTTCCTTCTATCTGCTGCCCAGCTGGCTAAGTCCTACTCACTCTATAAGCATCTATTTCGTCACTCCTTGTCCTGTAAAAGCTTTCCTGACAGTTGTGAGCAGGTTCTTCATTTCTATTACACTTTTCTGGGTTTTCTCTCTTTTCTGGTGCAGTTAATTATATCCTACAGTTCATAAACATGTTGATGTTCGCTGTCTATGCAAGACCCGTGTCTCCTTTGGCTCAATCCATCCCTGACTTCCACTACCATTATCTTCCCTACGGTGAGCATGCATTCCAAAGTGATGTATGTGTATACAAACATACATATATAGCCTTAAAAATGCATATTCTTGGGAAATATCCTGGTTTTCATATTTACACAAATGCATGTTATTAATTTATCCATGTTACTGCCTATAAATCCAGTCCTTGCTATACAGGATTGCATAGTCTGTATATTCATAACACTTAACTTGTATTTCCCCCAAGTGATGGCTGTTTACATTGCCACCAATGTCCTACACCACAAATGATGCCGAGATACACAACCCTCAATGTGTTTCTTTGTGACCCTGTGGCAAGACTCTCTCTCTCTCATATATATTCAGGAGTGGCTTTGCTGTGTCATAGAGCTTATGTAGACTTATTTTCACCAAATACTGCTAGACTGTTTTAATTTGCATTTCTGATTAAGAACAAGACTGAACATCAATTTGTAGTTATTAGACACACGCATGCTTCTCTTTCTATGAAATGCTAACTACATCCTTTGTCCTTTTCTCTACTGGGTCTCTCTTTTTTTTTTTAAGATTTTATTTATTTATTCACGAGAGACAGAGAGAGAGAGGCAGAGACACAGGCAGAGGGAGAAGCAGGCTCCACGCAGGAAGCCTGACATGGGACTTGATCCCAGGTCTCCAGGATCACACCCTGGGCTGAAGGTGGCGCTAAACCGCTTAGCCACCCAGGCTGCCAGGGTCTCTTGTTTTTACTGTTCCTCTTGATTTGCAGTTCTTGGAACATTTCTTCTGTATTTTCTATGTACCTCAAGTACAGCATCAATGGCACTGTTCTGAAATTGTTGATCTAATTGCTTCCCCAATTATTTCATAACTCCTTGAGGTCAGGGACAGGTCAGGACGATTCATTCTATATCCCTTGAGCCTGGCTTAGGGTTAGGAGGGCAATGAAATGTTTATTTATATGGGCCATGAGCTACATGAACTGCAGACTGGGCCCAGGGGGTGACCTCTTTCAGAGACTGTGTCATGTTCGTCTTATCCCCGATCCCCTCACCAATAACTACCACAGGACCACTTGGTACAACAGAGGCACTCAAGGAAAGTTTGTTAAATGAGCAAATAAACTAAAGAGAAGAGAAGAGAAACCGTTTTGTTTTGCTCTTACTACTCTTCCAATCTAGAACTTCATTCTTCCCCAACCCCTCCTCATTGCCTATCAAGAAATGACAGTAATAAAAGCTAGCATTTAGTATTCTTAGTAGGCGCTAAGTATTATACTAAATACTTTAGAAGGATTAGTTCATCTGACGTGCCCAATAATGCCATGAGATAGGCATTGATATTAACCCACTTTACAGATAATGAAACTGGGGCTGAGAGCAAGAGACAGAGAGAGAGAGAGAGAGAGAGAGAGAGAGAGAGAGAGAGAGGTTGAGTCACTGCCCAAGATAAAAAGTTGTGGAGCTAGGATTCTAACCCAGGTAAACCATATTTAAAGCTGGCCCTCTTGGGATGCCCGGGTGGCTCAGTGGTTGAGCATCTGCCTTTGGCTTAGGGCGTGATCCCAGGATCCAGGGATCAAGTCCCACATGGGGCTCCCTGTGGGGAGCCTGCTTCTCCCTATGCCTATGTCTCTGCCCCTCTGTGTCTCTTATGAATAAATAAATAAAATCTTTAAAAATAAAGCTGGTCCTCTTAACCACGAGACTATGCCACACTGCCTCCCTGACATCCCTGTTCTTTAAAGCTGACCTACAACAAACACCCATCATTCTAAGAGCTCCTTCCTGTCTTATGATAGCATGCGATTTCTCAGGATATCTGGGCTGGGGGTTCGAGGGCACCCTCATGTCCTCTTGGACCCACACTTTCACCTACCGCTTCTTGGCAATTTCGTTCTGCCGCTTCACCTTCTCTTCCTCAAACTCCCGGATGTTGCGCACACCAATCTCCCGACAAAACTCTTCAAACACCTCATCTTCTACCTGAGGGGAAAAGCGAGGAAGGGCAAAAGCCCCCTGGGTCAGAGTGCTGCTTCCAGCCCCAGTCACACTCCACTGCACACATTGGCATGGCTTGTCCCCTACCAACCTGGTTCATTTTCTCCTTCAAGTCTTTCATTTCCCTCTCTCGGCTCTGGATGATCCTCTTGATATCATTAATGCGAGGCCCAAAGTTGGCTAGCTCACTCTCCAGTTTGGATTTTTCCTGCAGGAAACAGGGTTGAGAGGGGAAAAAAAAAAAAAAAAAGAGACCAGGCTCTTTGAAGGAAAAGAGCTATCAAGAACACACTGGCCCCTGGACAGGAAGGGCTAGCTCTCCACAGGCTGGGAGAACTTGGCTTAGAACTGCCCAGTAAGGGTCCCATCATCTCCCGCGTGAACTGTCACACAGCTTCCTTCCCAGCCTCCAGTCAGCTAGCTTCAATCCGTGGGGCTGGGAACATGGCAAACATCATCAATTACAGGTCCACACTCCCTTATCCATAATCCTCAGAATTCAGACTTTTTGATTTTAGAAAAAGGTAAAAGGATATTTATACTACATTTTACATAATGCCCCCAGGTTGGTCTCGGGAAGCACCCCACGATCAAACACATTAACACATCTAGGAGAGTACGTCCACCCACAGAGACCGAAATGCCAGTATTTCAATTCACTTTCCAAAGCAGCTCAAATATCTGTTGAATGAATGATGCTAATAATAGCATCTTAAAATTTACTGGGCACTTACTGGGTGCAAGAAGTCAGTCTAAGTAGTTTACGTGTATGAGTTTATTCAATTTTTGTAAGAATGGTATAAAGCAGGTGGTAATTCTAACTCCCACTTTACAAACAGATGAAAACCTGATGCTGACAGGTTAAGTAAGTTGCCTCCTGTCATACAGAGCCGAAATCTAAAACTCTGGCTGTCTGAGCTGCTAGGCTTGGTTCCCTAAAGCATGCTGGGAGGAGGGAAATGAGAGGAGTTCCCACCCCAGAGAAACCTCAGCCAGGAATGTGAGGGTGGCCTTTGGAGGACAGGGTTGAAGGCCAAGCCCCACCTGTAGATTCAGGGCTAGATGTCGTGTCTTGGTCTGTTCCAGGTCACTCTGTGAGTACTTGAGCCGCATCTGCAGTCCGTGGGCCTGAGACTGCACCTGACGTAGCTCTGCTTCCTTCCGCTTTGCCTTCATCTGTTCCTGAAATAGACAAGAGAGAAGGGGTAGGGCATAAGAAACGGACTGGCCAGCCTGGTAGTTTAGGACTCCAACCCCTAGGGATGTTACAGCCTGTGACTTACTTTCAGCTCCTCTGTCAACCGCTCCTTCTTCTCTTTCAACTTATCTACTGCTTTCTCATCCCATCGCCGAGCCTTGGCCTTCAAATCACTGGCCCCACCAGAGATCACCCCTGACTTCTGGAACAAGGTCCCATCCAGTGCCACTGTCTACACACAGTAGAGAGAAGAGATGAGGAGAGGGGGGAAAAGATGAATAAAAGAATCTCCAATACTAATGGGGACAAGGAATCTCCAGCTCCAACATGGACAAGGGAATCCATACCTTGTGACGCTGGTGGCCTCCAAAGGCAATGCGACGAGCATCTTCCACATTGTCACAGACAAGGGCATTGCCACAAGCATACTGCAGGGCCTTTTTGATGTGGGGTGGCTCATAGCGAATCACATCAATCACCAGCTTGGCCCCCTTCAGTTCCCGGAGCTTCTCATCTGTAGGTTTCACCTGTGGGAATAAACTCAGTAAGTGGTAGAACATGGAGGGCTAGGAGGGACCCTCTCACACTGCCCTGACCCCATCCCCACCAGCCTCACCTCCAGGTAGTCAAGAGGCAAGAAGGTCTCAGGCTCCCCACGCTGTTCCTTGATGTACTGAATGCAGTCCCGACCTGTCTTCTCAGAGTCCACGATAATGGCATCCATGTTCTTTCCCAAAACTTTGGTTACAGCAATCTGGTACTTCTTTTGTGTAGGCTGACAGAGGTCAATGAGGCGGCCATACTGAGGAAAGTGGAAGAGCAAATTGAAGCATGAGGCTTTTGGGAACTGGCTCAATTCCTAGCTTAGAAAGAGGAAGACCAAAATCTGTGTGAAGAACACAGCTTCCATGCCATGGAGGAAAAGCCTACTCTGGCCCCAAAACAACAATCACTTCATTCATGCCTAAATCACAAAAGCATCTTTCTGAACCTCATTTTTACCATTTCACAGAGCACTGCTACCCCAGGCACTATATCAGATACCTTACATACGTTACCTCAAATTCTTACAAGCACCCAGCAAAATACATCTTTTTCTAATTCACACCCCCCATGCTCCCCTAAACTAATTGTGCTTCCCTAAGAACTATCAGATAGGGATCCCTGGGTGGCGCAGCGGTTTGGCGCCTGCCTTTGGCCCAGGGCGCGATCCTGGAGGCCTGGGATCGAATCCCACATCGGGCTCCCGGTGCATGGAGCCTGCTTCTCCCTCTGCCTGTGTCTCTGCCTCTCTCTCTCTCTCTCTCTCTGTGACTGTCATAAATAAAAAAAATAAAAAATAAAAATAAAATAAAGTGTGGTGATCTTTAAAAAAAAAAAAAAAAAAGAACTATCAGATAAAGAGGAAGATTTTCAAGGGCAAGGAATGAGCCTAATTCATCCTTATGAATTCCCCAGCAGTGTCTAGAGGAGAGATCAGGAACTATTTATGGAAACAAATTAAGTTGAACTCAGGGATGGAATTACAGCAACAGATAATATTCAGGGAATCTAGGAACTCAGGATTTGGTTCAAGAGGCCAAGCCTAAGATGTATCTATATGCAAATTAATAGGTTGAATAGTTTGGTACATGCCAAGGGAGATCATATAGAAGCCTACAGAGTTACTTCCTAGGAGACTAATCCCTATCCATGGCCCCTACCCTTTGGAAAGGCCTCTCCTGTCTCCCTGTCTTCCACAGAGGAATGAACAAAGCAAGACAGAACCTTCAGGAAGATGCAAGCGGTGTGATGAAAACATGAGGTCATAAGTCAGAACAAGTTGGGTTTAAACTGTAATCCTTCCATTTACAAGCTGTGCTGTTTTGGCAAGTCATTTAACCTCTCTGAGCCTGTTCCCCCAGCTTTAAATAAGGGATTAGCAATCTTGTCCTCAAAGGGCTGCTGGGAAAATTATCTGACTTTGAGTGGGAGAGTAGGTGCTCAGGAAAGGAGCTCCCTTTCCATTCTTACCACAGAGCCAGGGTACAGGCGCTTGATGCTTTCCATAATCTCTGCCTTTCGCTGTTGGCGGCTGCTCTCCTGGCGGTCAATACGGGCATCCCCCAGCTGTTCCATCACCTGGTTCAGCTCTTTGTTGATCTCATCAATACGCCGCTTGGCCATCTCCACCTCCTCTGTCAGCTCCCCCTCTAACTTCTTCTGCTCCTCTAGGGACTGCCTACAAAGTGAGGGAATACAGGGGTTACTCTGGCTGATGAGAAAATATTCCTGGCAGAGGGACTCACAAGGACAGACAGGGTTCACAAGAACAGGCCTGGAAAAGGAAAGGCTGCAGAGCCACATACTTGCTAGTGGTGATGTATTCCTCTAGTTTCTCAATCCGTTTCTGATTCTCTTCAATCTCCCGCAGCTTTTGCTTGATCTTAGCCTGGAAGAAAGACAAATATACATCATCACCAGGGGCTGAGCAAGTTATCTCTAATAAGACTATGGGGCCTAGAGTTATAGACTTATCTATAAGCAGCTTATAACCACTATGTTCCCATTCATTCAAGAGCCCAACAGTCCAGGACAATCTGTCACTAATGGGGAAGACCCACCAAAAAGCAGACACACAAGTGTTCAGCGTGGCACCACTAACTGATGGGCCTCCCAGAGCCCTGAGACCCTCTCATGGTGTTCTTCCTAGCCCAGGCTACCTTCCTCACCAATCAGGAAGGCTCAAACCAATGCAAAATAGAGCTTTCCAGGCCTTTCTGCCCTGTTTTCTCATCTGTAAAATATAGGCAACCTCCACTTCATAGGACACATATTAAGTGCTTAACACAGTACCGCTATTAATATTAATGCCCACCATCTTCTTTTAGATCTTTAAAGAAAGAGCTTAGTAGAATACCTGGAACACTGTAGGCTTTTCTTGGAGTACTATGACAACTATTATTATTATTATTATTTTATTAGTATTGTTATTAGGAAGGCGGTAAGCAAGGTATACTTGATAAGACTGTGGCTTCAGAGCTAGACTGCCCAGGTTCATATCCTGGTTCTGCCACTTCGTAACAATGTGACCTTAGACAAATTAATTCACATCTGCACTACTGTTTCCTCATTTAGAAAATGAATTAAATGAGTGGATATATATAAAATACAGTGCCTAGCACATAGTAAGTGTTCATTAGTCGTTAGCTATTGTCATCACTGTTAAGACTATCACTTCTTCTCAGTCCAGTATCTCTCATCTTAAAACACATGCCCACCTCTGTCTCTACTTTCTTCCGCTCTTCCAAATCCAGCCGGTCCTGGTCAGCTTTCTGATCCCGATTGAACTTCTCTAGCTCCTGGGCCAAGGTAGCCGCTCTCTTGCTGGCTTCTTCTTTCAACCGATGGTATTTCTTCACCTACATTACGAACAACCAACCGAATCAGTCTCTGTCAGCACAGCAATCCTCCACTCCAGCCCCAACCCTCCCAGAGCTTACTTGATTCTCCTCCAAGGTCAAGTCTCTGCCCTGACTCTGACTCTCCTCTTCCATCCGTTCCTCAAACTCCTGCCGGGCTTTCTCTACTGACAGCATCTCCTTTTCCAGCTCATCCATATCACCTTTACGCTTCTTGTAATGCTTCTGAGCATTCTGTAGGGACTTTTTGGCTGCTTCCAGCTTCTTGATTTTGTGGGAGGTATTCTCCTTGGCTTTGATATACTGAGGCCGCTTCTGGTTCAGCTCTGAGTCCTTCTCCCTTTTGCCAGTGCGGAGGGGAGTAAATTGGTTAGCAGTGTGGGAGAAGGGAGGGTTCCCTGGCTTTATACCCAAAGGGAGGCCTGAGGCCCCCAGTCAGCCTCAGGGAATTGCCTAAAGAACAAGGGCCTGACGCTGCACAGATCTTCAGAAAAGGGGCAATCTGACTACCCTCTGGAAGTGATGGCTTCAGCCTGACATCCCGGCCACTCCATAAGGTAAAACTACCACTCCTACCTCGGCCCTAGCTGGGCCAGGCCCCTCAGGAACAACTCCCAAGAACGCCCTGTGTTTAGTTGCCCCCATCTGATCTAACCGTTTCAAATTCCTGTCCTTTAAACTTCTAGCTCCATTTTTCCTCTTCCAGGAAGGCATTCCCAGCCACTCTAGTAGCTGGGCCTCTCCCATCACTTCCTCTCACTTGCCAAGGTCACCACCCCTTTCAAGTCCTCTCTTTTATGAGTAGCCATCTACCCAGTCTGAGTACTTAAATGCTCTTTTTGTCTAAAAACGCAAGTCAAGAAATGTGCTTGGTTCTGGCCAAAGCAAGTCAAGAGGAAGACAAACTAGTGCAAGCACTGGACTCTAGGCTCAGAGGAGCCCTAGGAAACAGCATAGTCTCTTGGTTTCCCACAGGTTGCAGGCCCAGGCCTGCCTCTTACTTGATCTCCTTCTCAATCTGCTGCTGCTCCCGCATCATTTTGCCCAGCTCCTTCTTCTTCTCCTTCAGCTCATCCTCTACCTTGTCCATTCGCTTCTTGTCCTTCTCGATCTCCTTGTTCTTAGAGGCCAGTTCCTTATTGAGTTTCTCAATTTCCACTTCGTTGTGATAAAGCTTAAAGAGCTGCAGCTGCACCTGAGCTCGCACCACCTCATCCTTCAGGCGCTGGTAGCGGTCAGCCTGTGCAGACAGGGACACGGAAGCAGGGGTACGTCACTAAGGCACTAGCTCCATCCTGGCCCCTCAGAGCCCAGTAGCAGCCTGGCCACCTACCTCTTCTTTCTCCTGTTTGGCTTCCTTGCGTTCAGCCGCGATGTTTTTTTTGCGATGGTAATTAAACTGTGTGTCCTCTTCAGCCTTTACCATTTCCTTCTTTCGCTTGTCATATTCCTGGGCCAACTCCCCAGAGCGACTGATCTCTTCAAATAGAGCTGTCCTCTCTTTGGGGTTCTTCATGGCAATAGATTCTACAGCACCCTAGTAAAGGTCAAAACATTCTCCCCACTTAGAGCTTAGCCATCCCAGTTCCCTCTACCCATTTCCACTCAATCAAGGTTACTGACCCTCTCCCTGCACTAGGTGCTACATTTCACACTGGGCTTTAAGGGCACATTCCTGCCTCTTGAGGTGCACAGGAACCAAAAGGGACAGAAGCAAAGACAACACTGTGTGTTACATGCAGTGACAGAAGTAGCACAGAAAAAGGACTAAATGAAGCTTGCGAGTGGGAGACTGGTAGGGGTTTCTATCCAGGAAAGCTTCCCAAAGGTGAGTGACATCTATGCTGAGTTTGAAAAATGGGGAAGAAAGTTAAGAGAGAAGGTTATTTCATGTAAAGGACAATTAATATGCAAAGGCCCTCAGGCCAAAGGAAGCAGGTGAATTGTGGGACCTATAATGGTTTAATTGGGCTGGAATGCAGGTTGGAAGGGAAAACTACTGGCAGATGAGGGGCTAGCGAGGTGGGCAAGAACCAAAGGGCATAAGTTTGAGTTTATGCTAAAGCAATGGTTCTCAAACTTTAGCAGGCATAATAACCTGGAAAGCTTGGTAAAATACCCAGTGCTGGGCCCCACCACATGTTCTCTATGTCCATAGGTCCGGGATGGAACCAGAGAATGTGCAATTCTAACATGTCCCCAAGTTGATGCTGATCCAGAGACTACAATTTGAGAACCACCATCATGAGGCAATGACAAATCATTGAAATGCTTTAAGAAGAAAAAGGAAAGAAACAGATCTGTGCCCTCCTAAGATGAACCTAGCCTAAGGGATGAACTAGAAGGATCCAGACTGGAGTCAGTAAGCCCAGTGAGGAAGCTACTACATTAGTTCAGGGGAGAGATGAAGCTCAAGATGGAGCAGGCCCATTGAGGATGGGCAAACAGCAGATAGCCAGTAACTGTCAAAAATGCTCACCTGGAAGACGAGGAAGTTACGAGCTTTGATGAGAATGCCCAACTTCTCTAATTCCTCACTGTACTCATGTAGCTGGACCACTTTGTTGTTGATCTTGTACTCAGAGGAACCCCCTACAAGACAGAGAAGGAGTTGGCTGAAGGTCAGATCTCCCTCTTATCCCAGCCAACTAGTCTAGTAACCTCCCAGGACCCAAGGGGAGCCTTCTGGCCAGCCTCACCCACCAACAATGACACGAGCAAAGGTGCGGTCCTCAGCACCCTCCTCAGAGTAGACCATGCTGACAAAGGCCCGGTTGGCAGCTGGCTTGCCCACAGGTGCTCCGTGGATCAGGTCCCTCAAGGTCTTTACTCGCAGGTTGCTGGTTTTCTCACCCAACACAAAGCTGATTGCATCCATGAGATTTGACTTACCTAAGGGAGTAGGGGGCAAAGCAAAGGAGGAGAAGGAAGTCAGGAAATACTGCTCCACCCTCACTAAAGCCTTGGTTCAAAAGCTTAGAAAAACAGTCCCCATGCAGTTATTACCTAAAGCAAGACTAGAACCCCATCTAAGGAAAGGGCATATTCACATAATGGATTGTTCTACAACCTTTAATGACATGAGGAAATGCCCACAATAGAAGAAATAAGCAGATATAAAACTCAACATAGTATCATCGCAACCAAGTTTAAAAGTAAAAAAGAAAACAAAACAAAAGAAGAGCTGAGGGAAGGTAATAATGGGGAGTTGCTGTTTATTGAGTACAATTTCAATTTTGCAGGATGAAAAAGTTCAAATCAGTTGTACAATGTAAAGATACTTAACACAACTGAACTGTACACTCAAAAATTTGTTAAGATGGCAAATTTTGCTATGTATATTTTACTATAATTTTTTAAAAGGCATATTGCTAGGGACACCAGGGTAGATGAGTTGGTTGGGCGTCTGACTCTTGATTTTAGCTTGGGTCGTGATCTTGGGGTTATGGAATCAAGCCCCACATAGGGGTCCCCACTCAGCACATCATCTGCTTAAGATTCTCTCCTTCTGCCCCTTCCACCCTACACACACAATCATGGTGCTCTCTCTCTCAAAAAAGGGGCATATTCTTATTGTGATATAATAGGACCCATAGAGCATCATGTATGAAGTATCTTGCCAAAAATATTTAACCTGAATCTAAACAAATTTCCAGTTTACAGCAGCAGTTATAGGAACATAGTAAATGACACCATGAGGAAACCCTAAGAGAATGTAGGATGCTCTTCAAGACAACTAGCCTGATCGTTTCAAAAAGTCGATGTCTGGTGTGCCTGGGTGGCTCAGTTAAGCATCTGATTCTTGATTTCCGCTCAGGTTATGATCTCAGGGTCCTGAGATGAGCCCCATGTCTCAGGCAGGGCTTCCTGCTCAGCAGGAGTCCACTTCTCTCCCTCTGCCCTCCCCTACCCCCCACCCCACCCCCACACGCTCACACTCGCTCTCTCAAATAAATCTTTAAAAAAAAAAATTCAATGTCTAAAAAGAAAGGTTTGGAGAACCACTCCAGAAAGCGATTATTGAGAAACAACCAAAGGCAGTATACGAACTTTGACTGGATTCCGGATTCCCTTCAAAAAACCCAAAAGACGTTTTGGGGAACAATTAGGGAAGCTTGAATAAAAACTAGATAATTGATAACAAGGAAATTAATTTTCCCAGACATGATCATGATCTACTGGTGATACAAGAGAATGATGATTGTAGGAGTCAAATGTTGAATCCCTAGAGGTGAAATATAATTAAGTCTGTAACTTACTTTCAAATGATTAAGCAAAAACACACATGTGGGTCTGAATATTTTCAAGTAAAAACTTGAGGAGGGGCAAAGGCATAGGAATAAATCTGAAAATGTAAACAGTGTAACCAGTGGTCACTTCCCAAATGGAAAATAGGTAATAGGTCAGGGAAGGCAGTCTTACTATTTATCCTTTGGGATTTTTTTTTTTTTTTTGTATTTTATATTGTGTGCACGTATCAGCTATTCAAATAAATAAGATTTTTAACATTAAGAGTGGTTATCTTTTCAATAGTGGAGTCACAATTGTTAATTTCTTCATTTTAACCTCAGGGAAAAATTTTTTTAATTAAGACTGGGGTTAGGGGAGTACTGGAGGACAGCTTAATCTCTATAAATCGCTATAAATTCTATCTCAAGATTCTCCCCTAATATGTTATATGACCTCGAACTGAGGACATGATTTCCCACACCTTTTTACCCAGCTATAAAAATGGCAGCCCCATTCCTTCCACAGAAGCAATACAAGGCAGTGATTAAGAGCATGGGTTCTAGGAGTGCCTGGGCTCATTCAGTAGAGCACTGGACTCTTGATTTAGGCTCAGGGTGTGATCTGGGGTCATGAGATCAAGACCCATGTCAGGATCCATGCTCAGTGTGGAGTCCGCTTGTCCCTCTCCCTCTGCGCCCCACCCCCATGCTTGCTCTCTCAAATATGTAAATGAAATCTTAAAAAAACAACAAAAAAAGCTCAGGTTCTAGTCCAATAGATCAGGTTCTTAGTTTCACTAATTCTTAGCTGACCTTCCATTCCCTCACCTGGAAAATCTAAAAAACCATAACGGATAGGCAAAACCTTTTAAATAATGCTTGGCACATAGTTCTCTATTGAAGTGGCAGAAGCATAGGCTTTGAAGCATGACAGGCACAGGTTCTGATCCTGGCTCTGAGAATCAATTAGTGTGCAAGTGATCACAACTGTGCTTCAGTCTTCCCATCTATAAAACCAAGATATCTCCCTGATAGGGTCACTTTGAGAATTTAAATGTAAAAGGCTCCAATAAATAAAGTATTTGACACACAGTGGTACTCAATAAATGGCAGTTCTCTCCTAACACAGGTCTGGACTCTTAGCTCCGGCTCCCGTATCAGAGCAGGACTAGCACACCATGCAGACCAGGAGTCAGACTTTTAGGCATTCACTTCCAAACTTTGGGCTTCTCCCATGCTCTCCAGGGAATGTCTCAGAACCAAAGCCCTCCCTACTAGCAATCATTCACTATTGCAAACATTTATAGTAAGAATGTCTCAGAACCAAAGCCCTCCCTACTAGCAATCATTCACTATTGCAAACATTTTTATAACATGCATTATGAGCTAAACACGGATAAAATGTTTTAAGGAATGTCTTCTTTGGGGGCACTCATAAACCAGTGATTAAGGTACAAAAACACATCCCATGAATACCAAGACAGAAGAAAATAAACATTAACACATGCCAAGTGTCTATTGCGTTCCAGAGAAAAAGAGTAATTCACTGAGAGGACCCAAGGAATGGCTTGTGGAGGTGAGCATTGAAGAACTAGGGGGTGGGGGAGGGGTCCAAACCAAAGGTCTTTTTTGAACAGCTACCCACACTGAGAGGAGTGAATGCTAAGAGGTGGATTCTGGCTCTTTCCAAAGGAAAATCCTAAGAAACTGGAGTGGAACCCCAAGCATCAGCCCCTCTAGGCCACTGGTTCTGAAGCGAGGTTGGAGGAAGCAGGGAGTGATTTGCCCCACCTCTCAGGGGACATTGGCAATGTCTGGAGACATTTTTGGTTGTCACACCTGGGGACTGGGGAGCTACCACCTAGTTTGTAAAAGACAAGGATGCCACTAAACATCCTACAATGTACAGGAAGAAACCCATAGCAAAGAGTTATCTTAGAAACGTCAACAGTGGCGCTGTTGAAAAAACTTGCTCTACAAAGAGCACCAAAAACAGGCAAAACTCCAGGGAAGGTTCATGAGTTTGAGCTATGTCATAAGGATAGCCCCTCATTTTAGGAAATGATTTAGCTAGAACATCTCTAGGGCGGAGGAACACAGCAGGATTCCAGATTGCTTGTGGGGGTAGATGGGAGGAATCCATAGTGTATCATTTACTTTTTTTTTTTTTTTTTAAGTAGGCTCCATGCCCAGCATGGAGCCCAACAGGGGTCTTGAACTCACGACCCTGAGATAAAGACCTGGGCTGAGATCAAGAGTCCCAAACACTTAACCAACTGAGCCACCCAAGCTCTCAATAGTTTATCATTTAGAGATGAGGAGTCAAGCTATGAAAGACCTGACCACCTTTCCCCTCCTCCAGTTTTGGTGAGATATAACTGACATATAACACTGTATTAGTTTCAGGTATACAACATAATGATTCCATATTTATATATATGAAGCAATGATTATCACAGTAAGTTAACATCCATCACCTCACAATTTTTCCCTTGTGATGAGAACTTTTAAAATCTATTCTCGCAGAAACTTTCAAATATATAATACAGTATCTACTAACCACTCTTTCTAAAGACACCACTCAACTCACTGTATTCCATCAACTTAATTTCCTGTCTAGCATTCATCACAGTAAAAAATTGTATTATTTTCTCCTTTATTATTGTCTTTCCATTGCAAGTCCCCTGAGAGCAAGGCTTACTCTATTCTCCGCTGTTTCTATAGCACCTTGAATAACTACTTATAAAACAATAAGCATTCAATAAATTTAGCGAGCAAATGAGTTCTTTAAAGGGTTTCAGTGATAGCAAAGGGGGGGATTTCGAAGCATTCCCATCTCTGAGATGGGGGTGGAGGACGGACGTCCCAAGCACTCCCGCGGGAGACAGGAGGGCTGAGTCAGAAATTCAAAAGTGCCGCCTTGGGAGGAGAGTGAAAAAAAAGGAGGAATTGGAGCATACCAAAGTGAGGCGGGAGGGGACGCTGGGCAGAAAGAGAAGTGTACTGCTGGGGACCGGAGGCTTTGGGAGGGCTACCAGCGGTCCCGCGCTTTCCGGAGAGTTCAAACAAGGCAGAGGAAGTGGCCGGATGCAGCAAGTCCGCGGGTAACTGCGCGGCCCGCAGCTGGCGGACAACTCCGGACGCGCCACTTTTGGCGGGAGGGGGCAGTGGGCGGGGTAACGTACAGATCGGCCCGTACCACTCGCTCCCGGGCGGGGGCCGCGCAGAGAGCAGGCAAGTGACACTTGGGGAAGAGGTTGGAGTCAGAGCACACGAGCGGGGAAAGCGGGTTCGACCCGCACCCGCTCAGGAGGGAAAAAAACCTGTAAGGGTTCGCGACATTTCAGGTCGCACGGGTTGGGTTGTACTACTCTGCTGCCGGATTAGGGGGTCCAGGCCGGGACGTGCGCAGGGCCGCAGCCCCGTTTATTTCTCACCAGAGCCATTGGGTCCAATGATGGCGGTGAACCTCTGAAACGGTCCGATAATCTGCCGACCCTTGTACGACTTAAAGTTCTCGATCTCAATCAGTTTCAGGAAACCCATGACGGCGGCGGCGCCGGCGGCTGTACAAAAGGCCGCGCCGTACACCCGGGAACTGGGATAGCCCGCGCGGGAAACACCGCAGTGCAGGCCGGGCGTAGGACAAACCTCGCGAGAATAAGTGCAGGCCTAACGGGATTTCCGGCTTCCGGCGAGAGCGGAACCAGGGGCGGGGCGTGGAAGTTTTGTTGATCCGTTGCCAGGGCGCGAGCTTGAAACAAGAGTTGGGTCCCGCCCCCCCTTTCTTGTTGCGTGGCAACGCAAAAGGCTGACTCTGCCTACCGAACCTTAGAGGAGGCAGTGACGGCGGACTCAGCAGCTTTTCAGATCCGAGGAAGCAGACAGGACTGGAGCCCACCCTTGCTGAGACAGAAGTGACAGCAGAGTTATGCCCTCCAGGGCAAGAGGAAGGTGGGAGCTTAGCTGTGGCTTTAGCCTGGCCGGCCTGAAGGATCAAACAAGAACAGGGTCGGGAATTGGAAGGACCCCCAGGACAGAGGGGCCAGCGGGAGGACGCGGTGTTGGGTGAGCTCAGACCGTGCAGAGGTTGAAGTAGGGTTGGAAGTGCAGTGGAATGGGAGTAGGGATGGGTTGGGGTGGGAAGGGGGATGGAATGTGAAGGGAGATGAGGGTACTCTGGAGCATCTGGGTTACGGGCTGGGGAACGCTATGGGGTAAGGAAAGCTACGGCCAGAGATACTGTCTTTATCCATCTCCCTCATTTTCCTCCAAGCAGAGCTCAGGGACTGCTGCTGTAGCCCAAGAACAGTCTTGGACCTGAGCCACTTGTTGGCTGCTTGAGCTGGGAGCTTCAAAATTGACACTCGTTGCTAAGAAAGGTATTTCGTGTGAACCCCTGGGAGTCACAGTCCCTAAGCCAGTGCTCTCCACCCTTATCTCCCCATTTTATCTGTCTCCTCCATGCTTCATCCCCATCCCATTTCCTCTTCTCCATCTAACCCCCCTCCTTGCTTTCCTCCTTCCCCTTCTCTTGCTCTCCGTCCTCCATCTCTGTCTACTGTTCTGTTGCTCTCCTTCCCCTTTCCTTTTTTTGCCTCCCCCCACCATGCTCTGCCACCTCTGTCCCTTTCCCTTCTCTCGTCCCCGTATTTTCTATCCTTCTCCTTCATACTTTCATCCTCCTATCACCTTATACCTGCTCATTACAAGGTCATGGTCTTAGCAATCCAAGAAGCTTAAAATATCTGCAAAATCTTCCCCTTCAGTGACCTTACATTGTGGTGACAAATGGGAATGAGTGAGTAGGTTGGGGTTGGTGCCTAGACTTGGACATGGAAAGGGTCTGGTGGTTGCCATGGCTATTCCTGAAACCATTTTTAAAATGACGTATGGAGGCTGGGAAGAGTATAAAAGTCTTAGGACAAGTCCAGGAAAGCAAGAAAGCTTGATTGATGGAATCTAGTAGAGGAACCATAAATGAATTCAACTGGGAGAAACAGTCACAATCAGGCTAAGGGGACAAAATTATCAAAGGGCAGCAATCTCATATAACTGACAAGAACTAGTGTTCCATTTAAAAAGATGAAACTTGGGGCAGCCCAGGTGGTGCAGCGGTTTAGCGTGATCTGGAGACCCTGGATCGAGTCCCATGTCAGGCTCTCTGCGTGGAGCCTGCTTCTCCCCCTGCCTGTGTCTCTGCCTGCCTCTCTCTCTCTCTCTCTCTCTCTCTGTCTCTGCATTTCTATGAATAAATACATAAAATATTTAAAAATAAATAAAAAGATGAAACTTGGAAAAAAATCAAATTGGATCCCTACCTCTCACACTGTATATAAAGTGCAATTCCAAATGGATTAAAAACTTAAAAAAAAAAAGAAAAAAAAACTTAAATGAGAAAGGCAAAATTCTAGACATTTTAGAATATATAGCAGAATATGACCTCAGGGAATTTCTTAAATAATGAAAACTTCTAAGCTTAAAGGAAAAGATTGCTGAATTTGACTACATTTAAATTCATCCAAGTTACAACATAAAGTGAAAAAATGGGTGGGTGCACACAGAAAGCTTCTAACTCTAGAAGCTTGATAATTTATTTTCTGGCTTCTGCTGAGAGTTTACAGGTGTTCATTTTGTTGTTGTGCTTCATAACTTACATGTGTGTTAACCATATTCCTTTTTATGTATCCACTGTAACCATAAAATTTCCATAAAATAATGATAAAGTGAAGGGGCACCAGACTGGCTCAGTCAGTAGAGCATGTGGCTCTGGATCTCAGGGTCATGAGTTCAGGCCCCATGTTGGGCATAGAGCTTACTTTGAAAATAAATAAATATCATTTTAAAAATAATAAAATGAAAAGTCACAAATTGGAGGTGTCTGCCACATTTAAACTAAGAAATGATTAGTGTGTCAGTAATAAAGAACTAAAATTAATAAGAAAAGGACAAGCAACTTGATTTTTTAAAAACATGAATAAAAGGTATGAATGAGCACTTCACAGAAGAGTAATCAAAAATGGCCAAAACACATGTGAAAAGATGTGCAACCTCACTAGCAATAATGATAATGTCAATAAAGATTGTTAATTATAATTGTTAATTATAATACAAACTGGCAAAAATTTTAAAGTCTGCCATACCAAGTATTGCTGAGGATATAAAGTAGCTGGAGTTTTTATATACCTGAGTGAAGTGTAAATTGGTATAATCTCCTTGGAAAACAACTTAGTGTTATCTTGTAAAGTTAAATATGCCTTTGACTTATTTTTTTTAATTAAATTTATTTATTTATTTATGATAGTTACACAGAGAGAGAGAGAGAGAGAGAGAGGCAGAGACATAGGCAGAGGGAGAAGCAGGCTCCATGCACCGGGAGCCCGACGTGGGATTCGAATCCCGGGTCTCCAGGATCGCGCCCTGGGCCAAAGGCAGGCGCTAAACCGCTGCGCCACCCAGGGATCCCTGCCTTTGACTTATGACCAGCACTTGCACTCCTAGGTATATGCTAGGGAAACTTTCCCACCTGTATATATATTTCTTTAATCTACAGGTTCCTCCTCCCTCTTTTGCAATTAACAATAATTATAAACTGGGTTGTTTGTGTTGCGGAGTCCTAGTCTCTCTTGAGCTTACTTCAGTCAGGTTTTTATCCCCAAAACCCCACCAAAAATGTTAAGGTCATCAGCAACCCTCACATTACTAAACCTGTCAGTTCTCAGCCCTCCTCTTGACATATCATCAGTTGCTCACTCTCTCCCAAAAGCTTCTCAGACACCACAATTATGGTTTTCCTCCCGCCTCACCAGACGCTCAACCTTTGCCTCCAGTGCTGACTCCTCCTTTCCCCATCTCCCCTGGGGCATTCTTACCCATCTACACTGACTCAGAGATCTCTTACAGCCTCAAAGCTTTAAATTCCTTTGTATCAGGGACACCTGGTGGCTCAACACATCAGGCTCCTTGCAGGGAGCCTGCTTCTCCCTCTGCCTTTGTCTCTGTCTCTGTGTGTGTGTGTCTCTCATGAATAAATAAAGAGAATCTTTTTCAAAAATTCCTTTGTATCAGTCAGGATAAGCTGAATTGTGCTGAGGTTACAAACAACCCCCAAATCTCTGCAGCTTAGAAAAACAAGGATTTCTCACCCATGCTTGTCTGATGTGGGTTGGCTACATCTCTGCTCTACGTCATCATTCCAGAATCAACGCTGAAGGAGAAGCCCTTACATGGGACATTGCCAGACTCAATGTCTTCTGCTAAGACTTCGCTTAGCAGAGAGCGAAGAGGAAAAAGTGGAGGGCAATCACATAATGGCTCTTAGTTCTGTTTGGGACTAGCATGTGTCAATTTTCCCATTGCAGAGGGCAAAACCAACCACGTGGCTAACCTTGAGGGCAATGAGATATGGATGAATAAGCCTTCTGCAGGGAGGAGCAGCAGATCTTTTTGAACAATAATAAAATTCACCATACCGTCTGTGTGCTATCAGTGGATATCTAACAGACCTCTCAAACTCAACATTTCCAAAACTGATCTCTTGATCCTCCCCCTGCCTCCATCCCATACTGTTCTTGCTACACAGACTACTCAGTTGATAGCAACTCCATCCCTCGGGTTACCCCAGCTCAAATCTTTGAAATCATTCTTAATACTGCTTTTATACTGCACATCTAATCTAACAGGAAGTCCTATTGGCTCTGCCTTTGACATATATCCAGAATCTGACCACTTCTCACTCTCTGCTGCTACAAACTTGACATGATTCAGCATCACCTCTTGCCTGGACAACTGCAGTCACCTCCTGTCTAGTCTCCCTGCTTCTAGCCTTGCCTCTGGTCCCCTCAGTCTATCTACACAGCAGCCAGACATAATTCTTTAAAAACCAAAGGCAGAGCACATCATTCCCACTGCTCAAAACCCTCCAGTGGCTGCCCATTCAGAGTAAAAGCCACAGCCTTTAACAATGTTCTACACAGTTCTACATGCTCTGTGCCCTCCTGTTATCTCTCTAATATCATTTCCTACCTACCTCTCCTGCACTCACTTGCCTCCCTGTTGTTCCCCTGAGTGTGTGCCTTTTTGTGTCCACCATAAGACCTCTGTGTTTGTCCCCTCTGCCTGGAGTGCTCTCATCCTAGATACCCGCATAGGTGACTCCCTCACCTTCCAAGTATTTGCTCAAATATTACCTTTTCAACTATGCCTTCCCTGGCTTCCACATTTAAAATGGCAATACGGGGCAGCCCAGGTGGCTCAGCGGTTTAGCGCCACATTCAGCCCAGGGCCTGATCCTGGAGACCTGGGACAGAGTCCCACATCAGGCTCCCTGCATGGAGCCTGCTTCTCCCTCTGCCTGTGTCTACATGTGTGTTAACCATATTCCTTTTTATGTATCCACTGTAACCATAAAATTTCCATAAAATAATGATAAAGTGAAGGGGCACCAGACTGGCTCAGTCAGTAGAGCATGTGGCTCTGAATCTCAGGGTCATGAGTTCAGGCCCCATGTTGGGCATAGAGCTTACTTTGAAAATAAATAAATATCATTTAAAAAATAATAAAATGATTATTTTTTAATAAATAATTAAAATTATTTTTTAATAAATAAATTCTCTCTCTCTCTCTCTCTCTCTCTCTCTCTCCCCTCTCTGTCTCCCATTAATAAATAAATAAAATCTTTTAAAAAAATAAAATGGCAATACGCCCCATGTCCTTGGCACTCCAGTTCCCTTTATCCTGCTCTATCTTTTCCCCCATAGCACATATCATCTTCTTACAAACTCTTCAGCATACTGTTTATTGTCTCCCTGCCCCCACTAAAAAGTAACCTCCACAGAAGACTCAGATTCTCGTCGGTTTTGTTCTTTGATGTCTCCCAGCTCCTTATAGGAGTGTCTGACAGTAGGAAATCCACAACAATTTGTTAAATGATAGAATGAACATGAGTTAAAAAAGTAAGATGAAGAAAAAAATGCACACTATATGATACATTATCAAGTTCCAAAACAAGAGAATGTTTCAAAATATTGTCCAGGGAATCATATACATACACAGTATGTTAATGCCTATTAGTAAGCAAATGCTAACATTTGCATGATGGTTATCTCTTAGGGTAAGGATGAGGGAAAAGAGACATAAGATACTTTAAGAATATTGATTGAGTTCTATTTCTTAAGGTGGGGAGTTGGTTCATGGGTCTCTTTTATCATGTTTCTTAACTTGCATATAGGTTATATATATTCTGTATATATCAAATTATTCAGTAACAATTTTTTAAAAATAAAGGATCATGGGTATCTGGGTAGCTCAGTCAGTTAAGCATCTGCCTTTAGCTCAGGTCATGATCCCAGGGTCCTGTGATGGAGCCCTTCCCTGCTCAGTGGAGGGTCTGCTTCTCCCTCTCTGCACACCTGCCACCCCACTCATGCGCTCACTCTGTCTCCCTCTGTCTCAAATAAATAAAATCTTTTAAAAAATAAGAATTATAAAAGGATCAGAACTAGCTATAGGAGAAGTTCAGGAATGGTATTCTAAACAAAGAAACACCATATACAAAGACCCTGAGGTAGGAACAGTTGTTGTGTTGAAGGACTTGATAGGAGGCCAGTGTGCCTGTATGACCGCAAGTGAGGGAGACTGATGTAGGATGAATTAGAAAGCTGTGCGGGAGCCGGAACTTCAAACCCATGGTAAGGAGTTTGGATCTGATTCTAAGTGCAGTGGGAAGCCAATGGAGGATTCTAAGCAGGTGAGAGACACGATCACATTTATGTTTGCAAAAATGTTTTTGGCTGTGACTTTGGCTGGCTCACATGCCAAAACTGGGCTTCCCAAAATATGAAAGAACACAGGCAAATTTAAGCCTTCTAGCCTTTTACTTGACTAAAGAATAAGTAACAAATAGGAAATAGTGGTGCCATTTACTGAAACGGGGAAAACCAAATCGAGTGTAATGTGAATGGGGGAAGAGTTGTAAATAAGTTTTTGAGACTTGGAAAGGTGAGCAAGGGTCAAATCATGAAGACTTATAAATCTGGCAAAGGGGGTTAGACTTTATAAATACTGGGGAGCCATCTGCTTTAAAGCCATTTACACTTTTTAAAAAAAGATTTTATTTATTCATGAGAGACCCATTGAGAGAGAGGCAGAGACATAGGCAGAGGGAGAAGCAGGCTCCGTGCAGGGAGCCTGATGTGGGACTTGATCCCAGGACTCCAGGATCACAACCTGAGCTGAAGGCAGATGCGTAACCACTGAGTCACCCAGGCGTCCCCCATTTGCTCTTTTTTTTTAAAGATTTTATTTATTTATTTATTTATTTATTTATTTATTTATTTATTTATTTATTTATGAGAGAGCATAACCAGGGGTGTGGGGCAGAGAAAGAGGAAGAAGCAGACTCCCTGCTGAGCAGGGGGCCCAATGCTGGCCAGATCTCAGGACCCCAAGATCATGACCTGAGCCAAAGGCAGACACTTAACTGACTAAGCCACTCAGGTGCCCCTAAAGATGCTCTTAAAGGTTTCTTTAAAAAGATTTTTTATTTTTAAGCGATCTCTACACCGAACATGGAGCCTGAACTTAGAACCCTGAAATTGAGTCCCATGCTCCACTGACTGAGCCATCCAGGTGCCTCGTTGCTTTTAAAGGTTGTTGGGTTTTTTTAAAAAGAGATTCTATTTATTTATTCATGAGAGACACAGAGAAAGAGGCAGAGACACAGGCAGAGGGAGGAGAAGCAGGTTCCATGCAGGGAGCCTGATGCGGGATTTGATCCCAGGACCCTGGGATCACACCCTGAGCCAAAGGCAGACACTCAACCACTGAGCCGCTCAGGCGTCCCAAGCAGGTTCCATGCAGGGAGCCCGATGCAGGACTTGATCCCGAGACTCCAGGATCATGCCTTGGGCCGAAGGCAGGCATGCAACCGCTAAGCCACCCAGGCATCCCGCTTTTAAAGGTTTTAAGCTGAGGTGTGCCATGGTCAGATTTGCTTTCAGAAAGATCACTCTGATAGCTAGTGCAGAGAAAGGAATAGACAGGGTGACACGAGAGCAAGAGAGGCCACTGAGGCTCCTGAGAACATTGTCTGGCACCTGATTGTGAGACCTGAATTAGGGCCGTGACAGCAAAGATGTAGGACACAGATATGAAATACATCAGGAAGTAAAATCAGTAGGAATCAACAACTGGTGAGTTGCTGTAGGGAGAAAGGAATAGAGGTGGGGATGTAGTCAAGAATGGTGGTCAGCACTGATTGGCCATTCCACTCCACTCTTACTCCAGATGTATAAGGTAGACGTGTCACCAGATCCAAAGGAGGTGGCGGCCATTGAGGCTAGAAGAAATCGAGAAAAAGATCGACAGAGCCGATTCTTCAATGTGCGGACCCGAGTCATGGGGGTAAGTAGGCAACAGGGACTTTCTTTTTTTTTTTTTTTTTTTTTTTTTTCAACAGGGACTTTCTTGGGACCAGGGGTCACCTCACTCCTGCACCCATAGAGGAATGTAGCAGTGTCTGTTACAGCCCTCATTGATTTGAGTGGCCCCTCCAGCTGGAAAGGAAGGAGATGGAGAGAGGGCATCCAGTACCAGGTGAGGGAAGGAAGAGGGCTAGGGGTGCAGGGGAAGAGAAGTCAGTGACAGCCTACTCCTCCAGTCAGCTCTGGGCTGAGTGACCTGGTTCTTGAGAGACAGGCAACACGGAGCCAAAAGATGTCTAAAGAATATTTGGTATTGTGTATGCCTAAGTGCTGTCTGGAAGGCTACATAAGAAACTGTTAACCAGGCTGAGACACAGAGATGGGAAGGACTTACTCTTCACTAAACTGTATTCCCTTTTACACTATCTTGAAATGTTTCAAAGGAATCACAATCAAAATAAACAGAAAACATTGATAGTTTTAGAAAAAATAGGTTGCTGGGTAGGTGGATAGAGATCAGGGGGCTGCAGCATGGTATCCTGGAAAAGACCTCCTACCTCAAGGGCGAGGTCTGCTGTTTACTAGATATGTGGCTTTGAATGAGTCACCTGTCTTCTCTGAGCTCTAGGCTCCTCCTCAGTAAAATGAAGCTAAATAAAGGAAGTGTAAAAGTGAATATTAACATATGGTGGTGGCTGTGGAAACCAGAGCATAGTGCCTGACACAAGTAAGTATTTGGCTGAGAGATGTGTGGTGTGATTGAGATCCAGCTGGCAAGCATTTCCTCAGGATCTGTTCTGTGCCAAGAACTTGATTGAGCAGTAGGGCACAAAGCTAAGGCCCAGTCTCTGCCCTTAATAGGCTCACAGTCTGGTGGGGGAGATCATTGTCAGAGGCAAACATCAACATAATGTGGATAGTGGGTCCTAGATTCTATGGGAGTAGCACCTGCCTAAGGAATCAGGAAGGTGAAGCCTGAGCCAGTCTTGAAGGATAAATAGGAGTTTAGGAAAAAGAGGAAGAAAGTTCCAAGTGGAGGGAGCAGCTGGAGCAAAGGCTATTTATTCAAAACAACCTAAGAAGTACAGGGAACTGTAAGCACAGAGCTCCTGAAGGTGGGTCAGAGAAGAAGGTACTGAGATAAAGCTAGAGAAAGAGACAGAGACTAGACCAATGAGGGGCTTACAAACCATATTCAGATAGTAGAACATATTCCAGGAGGTATAATGGGGACCTATAGGAGAATTCTGAAGCAAGTATATTCTGAGAAGTTTGTGTTAGAGCATTCAAGACCCACTGTTGGTCCCCTACCCTGATTTACCTCATTTCTTTGGGATCAGGTGGATGTCAAAGCCCTCAACAGCCAGGTGGAAGAGCGAAAGCTTCGAGAGGCAACAGAGCAGAGCAAGGAAGCAGCTTATGGTAAAAGCCCAAGGCCCAGGGCAAGCTAAGAAGGATAGTGTAAGGGCCTGAGTGGGCTGAGGTAGGGCAGTTCTGCCTTGGAGTAGGGCCTGAGGCCTGGGGTGTGGTGGGACAAACCAGATGGACCTTTGGAGCAGAGGCCATGCAGAGTGGGCTCTGTCTCTTCTGTGGGGCTTTCTCCATGTCCCTGCCCACCACCCCCAGGTACCTACCAGATGCAGTATGATCTGGTAGCCCAGATGCTAGAGAAGGAACAGGCAGAACGAACACGTCGGCTGGCCAGGAAAGTCCAGGAATTTCGGGAGCAAAAGCAGCAGCTCAAGAACAGACAAGAATTTGACTTCTGGGATCCTGGCCGTTTCTGCATGGAGTTTCCAGGCCGTTTCGGTGACAGTGACCCCTACTATGGCCCAGCCAGCCTGCAGTGCTTTGCTGGAGAGGACCTGGACAGGGCTGCATGCCTGAAAATGCAGCAGGAGCAGTTCAAATACAGCCTGGAGAGGCAACTGCAGGAGCAACGACAAGTCAAGGTTGATGAGAAGTGTTCAGGTTAGTAGCCGTGCACTCCAGACTGAGACCTAGGGCCTAGTGGGGAGTTGTTCTGAGCCAGGTACAGCACCCACAAGGTCAGAACTGTGTGGGGAGGTCCAGTGACCCATAAAGCTGATGCCAAAAGGTTAGACTGAGCAGACCCCAAACTCCCTGATTTCCTTCAGTAACTGACAGTGTAGCCATCAGTACCCACTCAGCCTCAAATTCCATTATATGGAGGCAACATAGTGAAGACAGACCTATCGGTTCTGCCACTTACCACCTGGTTTGGGCAATTGAATTTTCTTAGTGCTTCAGCTTCCTCATCCTTAAAATGGGGATAATAATCCATGCCACAAAAAGCTCATAGAAAAAAAAAAAAGCTCATAGAAGAATGACATGAGATACTGTATGAAAAGCACAAGCATCAGTGCTCAGTAACCAGTAGCTACTATTACTATGACACTGCCTATGACCACATCCTCCTTTTTTATTAGAGTAAGCCCTTTAAGGGCAAGGATCACCTCTTACCTATTTGTACTGCTCACCTTTCAAATCATCCCTGTTAGAGCATCCTATTCAGTTTACCACTTGTCGTGGATGTCACTAATTCTGAAAGTATTTGTGGAATGTCTGTCTTTTCTCCAAAATGTCAGCTCACTAAAGACAAATTTTCTACGCCTGTCTCCCAGTGGCCTCATACAGAGCCTGCCACAGTGTCAGGAGCTCAATAAATCATTGTCAAATGAACAACTGGAGACCAAAGTAAACAAGACAAGCACCCTGCCCTCCATGATCCCATGAAACCATGCCCCTTCTAGAAAAACAGTTTATTTTTTTAATTATTTGAGAGAGAGAGAGCACGAGCAGGGGAAGTGGCAAAGGGAAAAGGAGAAGCAGACTCCCCTCTAAGCAGGGAGCCCAACACAGGGCTCAATCCCAGGACCCTAAATCATGACCTAAGCTGAAGGCAGACACTTAACGGACTGAGCCACCCAGGCACCCCAAAAATCAGTTTAGTTGAAGAGGAAAAGATAACATGCACAAGTTATTCATCAGCAAATATTTATGCTTTAACAGTGGTAGGTATTGTGATATAAGTGTATATAGGACATGGAGGGAACATCAACATGGGAGTGGTCAATTCTCACAAGGAAAGGGAGGCAGGATGGGGAGGTAGCACAAGTCAGCTATCAGGAATCAGTTTTGGAAAGTTGGGTACAATTTTTCCAAGGCAGGGTAAGGGAACAAGAAAAGGGGCAGGAAGAGGTAGAGAACTGGGGTTGTGAATAGTCCAAGAGTGTAGGATGCGTGAACAGTTTCATGTTAGTGCAGCCTAGGGTTGAGGGCTTAGAGGAAGAGAAAATGTGCAAGAATTTTCTACGCCAAACTAAGGAATTGTGACTTTATTATGTAGACAGTGAGTAACCATTTAAGGGTTTTAAGCAGAGTGACAAGACTATTTCAATATTTGGCATATATTAAGCCACCTATTTTGTGCCTGGCACAGTGAACAAAATAGAAAAATCCTTGCTGTCATGGAGTTCACATTCTAATGGGGACAAACAGAAAATAAACAAGATAAAATAGTAAACTATACAGTGGACCCTTGAACACAGGTTTGAACTGCATAGGTCCACTTATATGTGGAATTTTTTAAATACAATACTGTAAACATATTTTCTCTCCCTTATGGTTTTCTTTTTTTAAAAAAATATTTTATTTATTTTTTCCAGAGAGAGAGAGAGAGTGCAGGGGGAGGAGCAGAGAGAGGGACAGGCAGACTCTGCACTGAGCTCAGAGCCCGAAGTGGGGCTCCATCTCAGGACCCTGAGATCATGACCTGAGCCAAAACCAAGAGTCAGATGCTTAGCCAACTGAGCTACCCACCACCCCTCCCTTAAGATTTTCTTAATAACGTTTACTTTAAAAAAAAAAAAAATAACGTTTACTTTTCCCTAGCTTTATTTTAGGGCTACAATATATAATACATTTAATATACAAAATATGTGTTCATCAACTTTACATTACTGATAAGATCAACAACAGCAGGAGGCTGAGTTGTTAAGTTTTGGGGGATTCAAGCTACATGTGGATTTTTGACTCTGTAGGAGGCAGGGCGGGGTGCAAGGGGGCACGGGGGACATTGGTGTGCCTAAGCCCTGCATTGTTCAAGGGTCAACTGTATAAGGTAATTAAGATGGTTGCTAGGGAGAAAAATAAAGCACAAAAGGGGGGACTTGGGGACTTAGAGTGGTGCACAGTTGCCATTTTAAATAAGGAAAACCTCACTGAGGTCATCTTTGAATACAGATCTGAAGATAAAGGATTGAGCAATGCAAACAACTGAGGGAAGAACTGTCACAAGTAGAGAAAGTAACTAGTACAAAGACCTGGAGGCAGGAGAGAGGGTGTCTGGAATGTTTGAGGAAGGCAGTACGGCCAGAGTAGCTGAAGTAGACCAAGTGAGGGGAAGAGTGATAGGAAATGAGGTCAGAGAGGTGAAGGGGCTAGATCCAGTGGGCCTTCTAGGCCATAGTGCAGATTTTGGCTTTAACTGGGGGAGGGAGGAGCCACAGGAGGGTTTTATGTATCGGGGTGACATGATTTGTGGGTTTTTTTTTTAAAGATTTTTTTAATTTTTATTTATTTATGATAGTCACACAGAGAGAGAGAGAGAGGCAGAGACACAGGGAGAGGGAGAAGCAGGCTCCATGCACCGGGAGCCCGACGTGGGATTCGATCCCGGGTCTCCAGGATCGCGCCCTGGGCCAAAGGCAGGCGCTAAACCGCTGCGCCACCCAGGGATCCCTGATTTGTGTTTTATACATAAAACTTCGCAAGCAATTGTGGAAATTGGATTACAGGGGAAGACCAGAGGCAAAGAAATAAGATAGAAGACTATTGCAGCCAAGAGGAAGTGGCCAACAGGCAGCCATGTAGCTATATGATCCCAAGGTGGCATATAGCCAGTCTGGGCTGGAGGGAGAGATCTGGAGGCCCACAGGCGGGGAAGGGTTTGCACAGGAGCAGAATACTAAGCCTGGATGGAGCCTGGGAAAATAGTGCACTCTGTGAGGACAAAGGTCAGAGCTATCTTATTAACCACAACAACTCTGGTGACTTACATACTCTGCCTCGTATGTAGTGGGTGCTCAGGAAATGTATCTTGAGTGAAGGAGTGATAGAGGAAAAAGGAGTGCATAATAAAGGGATCAGGGAGGTAGGATAAAAGATGCATAAAATACTAATAGCTAACCTTTACTGGGCACTTACTGTGTATCAGACACTTTGCTGAGCTTGCTACCATAGAGTAACTCATGCAGTCCTCCCCGCCACTCCGTGAGGCAAGCACTACTATTATCCCCATTGTTAGTGGAGGAAACAAACTTTAACAGAGATGTTAAGTAACTTGCCCAGTCATACAGTTAGTGGGTGATGGAGGCGGAAAGTAAACTCAGGCAGACTGGCTCCAGAGCCCACATTCTTGGCCACTACACCATACTTGCCTTCTCTCAATCTCCATGAGAAAGTAGGGTCAGAGATTAAGGGAGAGTCTCAGAATGGGAGTCATCGATAATGTCAAATGCTCTGGAGAAGTTTAGGTAGGAACAGAAACCTGTCTATTGGATTTTGAAATTAAAAGTATCTGGGGACTTTTGTCAGACTAGTTGCAGAGGCGCCATGGGGCCAGCTGCCCTATGGCAGCAGGCTGATGTATGAGAAGGCAGAGCTAGGCAGCAGGAACAGCAGGATACCAAGGGAGGGTACATGTTGTATAATGAAAACAGCATGGGCTATTTCCTCAAGAGACCTGGATTCAAATCCCAACCAACTATTTGCTGACTGTGTGACCTTGGGCATTTTATTTCACCTCTGGACCTCTTAGTGTCTCCACCTAAAAAATGGTGCTGATCCTTTCCTCTCTGGGTTGCAGTGAGGAATGAAATGAAACCACACACCCCTATCCATCCTCCCTAACCTCTGCCACCCTCCAGCCTCTGAAATCTGTTCCTTGGACCTCTTCAAAGCTAAGCCTTAAGCCTATGTTCTGGACCCCATTATCCGTGTCCCTCCCTCCACCTGCCCCCAGGCTGTGCTCTTTACAGTATCCCCTGCCCTGTGTTTTCAACGTTTCCTCTTCCACTGGTCCCTTCTGTGCCTGCTGTAAACATGCTTATGTCTAACCCATATTTAAAAAAAAAAAAAAAGCATCCTTGCACCCTGTGATTTCTCTGAATACTGTGAGCTGTTTTCCTTTACAGCCATACTTTTTGAAAAATCTGCTTCCACTTGCTGTGTTTTCTTCCTTTCCATTACACCACAACCCCGAGATCTCCTTTCTCCCCACCCAACTTCACTGACACTACTCTTACTAAAATCACCAATGCCTTTGTATTATCAAGTACCAGAGACTCTAGTTAAGTCTTTCCTCCTTGACTGGACCATTCTTGCCACCCTTGACTCTGATCACATCCTTCTTAATCCTCTCTCTTCCTTGGCTTCTGTCATAGTACATCCTGCTATTAGCTCTCTGGCTCTCTGGCCATTCCTTCTGTGTATCTGCCCTTTGTGGGCTCCTTTTCCCTTGCTCCTTTCTTGAGACTCGGTCTATGTCACACTGCTTTCCCTACCCTGCATACTTACTGCAGGTGCCCCTGGCCCTTGTCCTGGTTTCAGCTGCCACATCACCCACCACCTCTGTGCTGAGGACTCTCTACCCACAAAACCAGATAGCCAGATGCCTGCTGACTACCTTCAACTCAGCTTCCTAAACAGAATTCATCCATGTACTTCATTCTGTATCTTCTACTTCCTGTGGTGGCCACACCATGGCATCCACGTATCCAAGCCAGGACCCTATGAAGCATCCAAATCTCCCCACGTCTTTACTCTCTCATCAGTACTGCTGATGTAACGTTCTATATATTTGGCCTGCTTTAAGCCCTCCAAGATGGCTTCGCTACCTCCATTGTCTCCCACCAGCCTGACTGTTTTCTATATTGGCCCCCAGAAGGAGCTTTCTAAAATATAAATCTGTGTTGCCCCCTTACTTAAAATATTTCCATTTTTCCACCACCTACAGGGCAAGTTTCTGGCCCTTTATCTCACCCCTGCAAAGTTCCCTAGCCACTTGCATTTTATGCTCCAGCAAGAGCAGATTAATTATAGTTTCAGACACAGACCATACGGTGTCTTGATTTCCTTCATCCATTTGACAAATATTTATTGAGCACCTACTATGTGCCAGGCTCTGATCTGGGTGCTGGGCATGGTAGTAAATAAAACTGACAAAATCCCTGCCCTCAACAATGTTACTTTCTATTGAGGAGAGAGACAGGCAATAGACAAAATAACTGAAATGTTGAGTATATGGGATGGTGACAAATTGTAGGGAGAAAAATCAGGGAAGGGGGATAAATATTGGGGACAGGAAGGTTGCAATTTTAGGTAGGAGACACAGGGAAGGCCTCACTGAAGTGGCAATATTTGAGCAAGGCCTAGGGGAAGCAAGAGAAAACATGAGCCAAGAATAACATCTGTTGCAAATCCCTGATGCAGGAGTATCTGGCATGATCTAGAAACTGCAAGGAGACTGGTGTGGCTGGACTAAAACATGCCCTGGAATGCCCTTTGCTCTTTCTTTCTATACACAACACACATTTCAAGGATCACCTCCTCCTGGAGGTCTTCCTCTCACCTTCCTCACAAAGCTCTCATTAATGCCCTGTATACACCTCTTTCATTGCCCTTCCTACATTGTGGTATGATCTATGTTTGATCCATCTCCCTGCATCTTTCATTTAGGCACTTGAGAAATCCTTGTTGCTGCTACTGTGGCTATCCCTAAGCCCCCAAAAGTAACTCCTTCCACATCCTACAATTAGAACATTCTCCTCCCAAACATACACATCCACACATCTACCAAGCTTGTTGAACAAATGGCTGAATGAGTGAACCAGGAATGGAGCAGGCCACTATAGTGCCTGGCCATATTTTTCTGTGTAGATATGCTCAATGACCAGCTGCGCCTAGCCATGGACATGCGGGCCACCCAGTTGGCCAAGCTAGAGGAGTCCTGCCGTGTGGCCATGATGTCTGCCATGGCCAATGCCAACAAAGCCCAGGTATGGCCTGAGCCACTCAGTATACCGGGCTCTCCCCAACCCCTTGAACAAAGCCCTGGGGAACTTAGCCATGTCTTTGCCCACACAACCTTTCTTGAATCAGCACCAGCCCCTTCATCTACCTGAGGGTATCTCCTTTCACCTAAGGACCCTCTGAGGACAGAAGATGCTCTTCCCCACATCCAGATTCAGGATGACCGGAGAACAGAACATCACCTTCCCTTCCCCAGCCACTCAGTCTAAGGGTTTCCAGAGGGCAGGAAGTTCCCTGTCCATTCCGCTTCCCCCATGTTAGGTCATTCAAAGGCCAGGCAAGATCTGTTCCCTCTCTCCCAAAGACGGAGGAGAGTAGGGCCATGTCTTCCCCTCCCCTGTGACTGAGAGTTCCCTGAAGTTGGGCACCCAAATGCTCATATTCAGGGGCCCCACCAGGCAGCTGAACTGGCTGAACGGCAGCGCCGTGAGCATCAGCGTGAACAGGAGGCCAATTTCATGGAGATCCAGAACCAGATCACGAGTGACCTACTGACTGAGAACCCTCAGGTTGCTCAGCACCCAGTGGCTCCCCACCGGGTCTTGCCCTATTGTTGGAAGGGCATGACTCCAGAGCAGAGAACTGCCATCAGGAAAGTCCAGGAGGTGCAACGCCACGAAAAGGAGGCACAGCGCCAGGCCGAACAAGCACTGGATGTCAAATGGGAAAACCAGGCCTTGCACTCAGCCCAGGCAGCAATGGAGTTAGAAGAGCAGGAGAGGGAACTTTGTGCTGAATTTCGAAGGGGTCTGGGGTCTTTCAATCAGCAGCTGGCTATGGAGCAAAAAGCCCAGTAAGTTCTAGGGGTGGGGGACATGGATGAATGCCAAGGGAGGGATGGGAAGGGCCAGAGGGAGAGGAAAAGTTCATCAGCATCAGAGGCCTCTGAACTTCTTTCACAGGCAGAATTATCTGAATTCCATAATCTACACCAATCAGCCTACAACCCAATATCACCTGCAGTTCAACACCAGCAGCCGCTGAGCTCCAAATGACCATCATTCTCTTCTCCCTCACTGAGCTCATGAAAGCTGGGAGTCAGAGAGGAAGAGGCTGCAGACTCCCTTCCCAAATCCATTCCCCCACTATCCCTGCCTTTGGCCCTAGATAATAAAGTTATTACTAACATCAAGGCCATGTGTTGTAATGGGACACAAAAGGTATGAGGTGCTGCCTTTCCCACCCAACCCCTAGGCCTGCATCTGACCCTGTTAGTCTTCACCCATTCACCTGACTTCCCCATGCCAGTTTCCCCAGCACACAGCGTTACCCACTCCCTGTGAGAAAGAGAGACTTTATTAGGCACAGAGTGTTGAGCAGTTACAAGATGGCTACTGGACTTCCTCCCAAGCTGTAGTACAGTACTCCAAGGGAAGCAAGAAAAGAAGGGCACATGTTTTCTCTGCCCCTTGCCTTCAAGGCTGCATGCGGATGGCCCCATCCAGCCGGATGACCTCTCCGTTGATGAATGGATTCTCGATGATGGCTTGTACCAGATGAGCATACTCAGCGGGATCACCCAGTCGGTTGGGGAAGGGCACTTGGCTGGCCAAGAAGTTGCGCACTTTTTCTGGGAGGCTGGTCAGCAGCGGGGTGCCAAATAGGCCTAGGCAAGACAGTCGGAGTCAGAGGCTCATCCTTCCTTTCTTATTTCCCTGGTCCCTTCTCACTTTAGCTCTACCATCGGGTACTTCCCGATGCCCAGAAATGGAAGGCTACTGCTGCTTAGCCGGGAGATACTTTCCGTCCTCTCAACTGCCCATGAATCCTACCTACCCTATACCAGGTGTGGCAGGGAGGGAATATGTCTACCTGGAGCAATGGTCATCACTCGGATGCCCACAGGAGCCAGATCCCGAGCAATGGGCAGGGTCATGCCCACTATGCCCCCTTTGGAAGCAGAGTATGCAGCTTGTCCAACCTGGGGAAGGAGTAGAGGTCATACATGGAAGGGCCCTAACAAGTCACCAAAGAGGCACAAGCCATAACCCCTACCCACACACCTGGCCCTCAAAGGCAGCCACGCTGGCAGTGTTGATGATGACCCCACGTTGGCCTCCCTGGTCTGGTTCATTCTGGCCCATCTCACCAGCTACCAGGCGGATCACATTGAAGGTGCCTAAGAGATTCACCTGAAAGACCAGAAGAGACATGGTGTAGGACCATTTGTCCCCTAAAATCTTTGGGGGCACCCACAGCCAAATACCTCTTACAGCCCTCAGAGGCCTTACATTGAGAACTCGCTGGAAGTCCTCCAAGGTATGGGCCTGATTCTTCTTTAAGTTGTATGTCTTGATGGCCACTGCAATACCTGCACAGTTGACTGCCACATCCACACGGCCGAACTTTTCTTTTGCTAGAGTCAGGGCTGCTTGCACGTCCTTCTCTGAGGTCACCTTCAAAGGGAGAAGTGGAGAAGGTATTCATCTCCCAGCACACACACTCACCACTAAACCTGGGCAAGGGGAGAGCAAGTCCAGTCTTTGAGTAACAACAGAATTCTGTAAGCAAGGAGGAGGCCAAAAGAAAACATGAGAGTGGGGCAAAAGTGAAAATGTGAGATACTGTAGAGCAGTGTCACATTTTTCAAATCTATATCCTGTTTCGATAAATTCACATACCCCTGGAGATTTCTGTAGACCAGAGCAGTTTCAAGAATTATTATGATGATGAACTGGTTTTTTTTGTACCTCGACTTTCCAAGATGATTTCACCAAGCTTGCTTTCCGTAGCCTCATAAAAAAATTTTCAACTTTGTAAATACAAAATTATAGGGCACAATATGCATTTTCAAACTATACATACCCCCTCCGCGAGATTCTGATATATCCAATTCCCATCCCCACTGCTGTGGCTCCAGGCTTTGTACATTCCTTATTGCAGGTGCTCCCACAGTGCTTGACAGATGGCTCAGGCCAAAAGGGACAAGGAGATGGGTCCACTGTCCACACAGACCCTTACCGAAGGGGACCCCACGGGTTCCCAGGCCAGTTTCAGTGACCTCATGCTCACACTTACATCAGCTGCGGCAAAGGTGCAGTTCTTCCCCAACTTCTTGGCTTGTACCTCGCCATCAGAGTTGGGCAGGTCCAGAAGCACAGCAGTGGCCCCTTGCCCCACCAGTCGCTCTGCCGTGGCCAGACCTAAACCAGAGGCTCCTCCGGTTACTAGAGCAACCAGGCCCTGTGAAGAAAGGAACGGTCAACGGTACTCGATGCAGACCAACCCCACCCTTTCATCTGCCTGTTTGTTCTCCAGGCTTCTGCAACGGAGGCTCCCCGGGGTGACCCAGGTGTGTTTCCTCTCCTTCAGAATAGGACCTCTGGGTGTCTCATCCCCAGACAGCCCATCCAGTCACCCCACACACATATGCGTAGGAGAGTTGACCTTCACCTCCCGAGCCCAACCGCCGCACTAGCAGGCCTAGACAAGTGTGACCCTTTCTCCCAGCACCGATCTCTACCCCCTAGAGCCACGGCCGCGTGGTCCCAGCAGGCGCAGCGGACCAGCCAGTAGATGCGAAGTCCCAACTACCTTCACGCCCCGACAGGCCGCAGCCATTTTGCTCCGAACTCTCCGCGGGCAGGGCGGTGGGGCAGGCGCAGATTGGCCGACGCAGAGGCGTGTGGCGGGGCGGGCGAGGGGGCGGGCCGCTGCGCCAGACTCCGGGGCGTGGCGTCGGCTGCTCGCCGCCGCAGCCCAGAGGGCGAGGCTTCGGCGAGGTGCCTCCAGAGTTCTTTCACCTGGGGTAAGAACTCCGTAGCAGCCGCACAATGGCAACCACCCTCTCCGCCCGACTGTCAGCCTAGTTTCTGGGCAGGCGGCCAGCTCTGCGGGAAGTAGGCGGACAGGAGATTGGGAGTTTTCCTTACCTCTCAGAAAAAGCCTTCATTCAAGCATAAACATATGAGAGACTCCTATATGCCAGGCTCTGTGCGGGTCCCTGGGGACGATACCAAGAGGAATACTAAAAGGTTCGTGCTTTACAGAAGGACACACTTCAGTTGGGGGAAAAAGGTAATTACAGTACAGACACAGACAAAGGAAGGGGCAGAGAACTAAATTCTGAGACAGACACGGATAGCCAAAGATGGAGATTCTGAGAGCCACTGAAGAGAAATATGTTAAGGAAGAGATCAGAGAAACAGATGCCAGACAGGATCACAGATATGGATATGGGGAACCACTAAGAGACAGAGAAGCTGGGAGACAGACATTCTGAGACAGAGCTGTTGAGACGCATAAGCCCAGAGAGGCATAAACAGAGAAACAAAAACATTGTTCATCAATTCAGCCTTTGCTACTGTCCCCTGTGTCAAACCTATTTTACATCCCAAAGCCCACATTAATCACACGTTGCTGACTGGACCTCAACCAGACACTGTCACTTTAGTTTCAGGTCTTTGGTCATCCTGGAACATCTTTCAACCAGCATCCCAATTAGAATCTTGAGGGATGCCTGGGTGGTTTAGTGATTGAGCAACCGCCTTCGGCTCAGGGTGTGATCCCGGAGTTGTGGGATCGGAGTTCTGGGATAGAGTTCTGCATTGGGCTTCCTGCAGCAAGCCTGCTTCTCCCTCTGAGGCCTATGTCTCTGCCTCTCTGTCTCTCATGAGTAGATAAATAAAATCTTAAAAAAAAAAAAAAGACTCTTGGGATCCCTGGGTGGCGCAGCGGTTTAGCGCCTGCCTTTGGCCCGGGGCGCGATCCTGGAGACCCGGGATCGAATCCCATGTCGGGCTCCCGGGGCATGGAGCCTGCTTCTGTCTCTGCCTGTCTCTCTCTCTCTCTCTCTCTCTCTCTCTCTGATATGACTATCATAAATAAATAAAAAATTTAAAAAAAAGAATCTTGAGCCCACCTAATCTACCTAATCTGACTTCCTTTTATACTCTTCCCCAAACCAATATCTTCAGGCCATAGATCTTTATCTATATTTTCAGCCCCATTAGTCTTTATGTTTCCTCTGTCTGAAGTATCTCCCAACATGCTTTCCCACCCAGAAGACTTCCCTCCCAGCCAAGTTGTTGACAACCACCACACTCATGGTTGCTATACCATATTCCTCAAATGATTTAGCACAAGATTTATAATCTTTCTGATGACATGAAGTCCCCCCAGCAATTTATACCACTCTTCACTGAACCCAATATGCTCCAGCCACAGTGGCCTCTTTGTGTTCATCTTTGTGTTAGCTGCTCCCTCTGCTTGGAATTCTCGCTCCCTGATGTTTGCATGACTGCCTTTTTCTTCTTTTGATCATTTAGAACTAAGCTTAAATGTCACCTCCTCTCTCTGACCACTTAAGCTGTAGACACCTACTTGCTATCCCATTATGTTGGAGGAGTTTATCGAGGACGTGACCACTGGTTGACCTGAGAGCTGGAGCGAGGCAATGGGTATCTCTTCACCCTTTCCCCTGTCTTTGGAATGTAGGCTCTGCCCAGTCTTCCCACGGCTGGAGCCATTTCAGGGACATAGCCTTGAGAGAGTAAGATGTTGTTGAGACCATCTGGAATGAACACATGCTTGAAACCAGCTAAAGCCTCTACATAAATTTTTAAGATTCCAGTCGGTGGCTGCAGAGATCTACTCCTCTTCCAGCTGTCCAAGACAAGTCTTGTATGTAAATTCCCTGGTTTATTAAATCTGCCACCTGCCGATCTGGAGTAATCTGACTCTGGTCTCTCCATGTTCTCCATGTACAGGTGCCAATTTGTGAGCCACCACGTTGCATATTTGAATTCTCTGCATAGCACTTACAGGTCATCTTTTTTCTAACCTTGGGGCTAGATGCACTTTGGAATTCAAATTTTTTTCAATTTTAGAAAGGAAGACTTACTGTATATTACATAACTCTGTATACTGCATATACTGTATACTATGTAACTACCGAGAAAGGTCTAGAGCATAACTTATAATGAAACATTAATATTTCTAGAATGAAAAGTATGAACGTTAACATGAAGTGTGAATCAAGACTATAGATAGCCTCACATTACCTCAGGTCAGGTTTTGTCACCTAATGAGTTTGGGTTCCAAAGTATGAGAAAACAACCTTATGCTTTTCAGAACTTTGGGGGTCATGGAATTATGCCTAAAGGCTTGAGCCTTGTCTAACCTTGTTTTGTTGTTGTTGTTAAATTTTTTTTAATTTTTTTAAATTTATTTATGATAGTCACAGAGAGAGAGAGAGACAGAGAGAGAGAGAGGCAGAGGGAGAAGCAGGCTCCATGCACCGGGAGCCCAACGTGGGATTCGATCCCAGATCTCCAGAATCGTGCCCTGGGCCAAAGGCAAGCGCCAAACCACTGCGCCACCCAGGGATCCCCTGTCTAACCCAGTTTTGTGTGTGTGTGTGTGTGTGTGTGTGTGTGTGTTGTAGTTCTCTCCCTACTAGAAGGTAAGCCCCATGGTGGCAGGGTCTTGTCCTACTGTTTCACCTCTTGGCTACCCAATCCCCAGAGCACTGCCTGGCATGTACTAGACAATCAATACCAATGAATGAATGAATAAATAAGTCAATCAGTCAATCTTGGGAGAATTTGGGGGCCCAGCTTCATGATTCCTTCCTCTGCTTAACTCCAGAGACCTTCACCTCCTCTTGATTTTAACCACTTCTGTCTAGGCAACATTATTAATCTTGCCATGCCCTAGAATGACTCCCCCACTTCCCTGGCATCTACACATCACTATCACACTCTGAACATGTTGTCCCAGTCATTTTGGCTCTTCTTCATCTCACCATTTCTTTTCTTCTTGAACCCTGTTATTCCATGGGTCTTTCCATTTTATTTCAACCTAGCAGCCTCTTCCTACTTTTCTTCTAGCCAGTGTAGACCCTCTCTCATTCCCCTTCTCTCTTTAACCACTCTTGCTGGCACCCTCCACCCATTTGTCCCTTGACATCTACTAATTCAACTTCTTGACTGTTCAGCACAGACTCTGAAGCCAGAAGGCCTGGGTTTGAATTTCAGCTCCATCATTTACTAGCTGAATGACCTTGGGCAAGTTACTTAACTGTTGTACCTCAGTCTTCTCTTCAATAAAATGGGTATAATCAAAGCACCTATCTTGTAGTTATTAGGAATAAATGAGTGAATGACTATATAAGAAAAAAAGGTACTAAGAGCAGTACCTAGCCTCTAGCAAGAGCTACGTAAATGTTAGCTATTCTTACTCTTCTGAGCAGTGCCTCTTAGCCTTTTTTATGCTGTAAAAACCTCTGGCAGTCTGGTGAAACCTAAGGAATCCCTTCCCAAAATAATACTGCATTAAATAGGATATAAAAATAGGATTGCAAAAGAAATATAATTACCAACATAAAAAGAAACACATCTGCAATGTAGTAATATATGTGCTTCTTTATATATTAAATCCCAAGCTCTATCAACAGGTCTCGTGACTACCATGATTTCAAAATAGTGACGTTATTTTGAGAGATCTGTAACAATCCTGATATGCTACGAAAATCTGATTTCTACTGGTAACAAAGCCACAGGTACTGCTAATACTACTGTACTTTGTTACTCACATCCTCTGGAAGGACATACTACACTTGTGTTGGTGATAGTGAAAATAAAGATGCAATTTGCCCCTATCCAAGTCCATGGGCTGCTTGAATTCTCCCTACAGTCTCTGAAGGGGCTATGGACCCTGGGTTAAGAACACTTGTGTTTAGAGCAAATGGAGGCCATTAAGTGAACACTTCCTCTCTTGTCTCTACTCACACTATCCTTTCATTGGGTCTCAGAGAAAAGAGGTCCTATTTGGGGCTTGCTCTTCCCACTGGGCTCTGGGTCCCAGCCCTTCTCTTTTGCTCGGGGCTTTGTGCCATTGAGCATCCTCTCTATTGTACACACCTCTGTCTCAAGATCATTAGAAAACAGGGAACTGAGGGGCACCTGGGTGGCTCAGTCAGTTAAGTGTCTGCCTTCGGCTCAGATCATGATCTCAGAGTCCTGGGATTGAGGCCCCCCCCCCCCAATCGGGCTCTCTGCTCCGCTTTCTTGCTGTCTGTGTCAAATAAATAAGTAATATCTTTTTAAAAAAGGAGAAGAAGAAAAGAAAACAAGGAACTGAGCAAAATCAACTTTTGCACACAACAGATAATCATTACTTTGGGTGTATGTGGGCGAGAAGTGAGAAAAGGGGTATGTCAGGGACATTGTAACAAGCAACATCCAGCATTACCTCACAATCCCCGGGGGGGTATTTGCCCTACCAGGAGATAAGAGAAAAACAAAGGTGGTTTCACCCTTGGGAGATAAAAATCACAAAATAACCCATTTAACCCTTGTGGGTGCCTGCCATTACCCCTGTAAAGACAGAACTGCACTGGCTTCAGCTGACTCTGAGGTGGCATTGGCAAATATAAAGGACTCCAGATGATGGGGAGCCTCCAAATGTGTGCCTGTTGGGGCACAATTTGAATGAATGGTTTAAATTCTGAAGGCATGTGTGGAACACGAGAGTGTGGCCAGCATCTGAGAGTGTGCTGAGGATGCATGCTGCCTGAATATTTACCACTTGAATAATGGGACTGATATCTGAATGAACCCTTTTGATGCCAGCCTAAGTTCATCATGACTTTACCATTGCCCAAATCAATGGCCATTGTTTAACCTTTGTATACTCAGAACTTTCTGGCTGCCTTTGGCATGTTTGATCACTTCCTCTTTTAGAAAACTCCCCTAGGTTTCCATGACACCTAACTCCCCTGGTTCCTCCTACTTCTCTGACTGTTCCTTCTTGGTCTTCTCCCTGGGTTCCTTTTCTTCTGCACTCCCTGTCTTTGGGGAGCTCAATCATCTCTTAGTTTCAATGCTGCCTCTCTGCTGAGGACTTACCAATCTCTACCTCCAGCTCACCTTTCTCCACTGAACTTCAGAATGAGGTAGCGAATCATATGCTGGTCCCCCTATACCAGCTGTCCCTCAGGCACCTACACTTGTCCTAAACTAAACTCAATCATTGCCCTTTAAACCTTCTTTATCTCAGTTGGTAATAACACCATCTTCCCAGGCTCCCAAGCTGGATCTTGGGACTGATGCCCTCTTTATTCTAATTGATTGCCAGATCCTGTTGATTTAACTCCTACATACTTCTTGAATCTGGCGCCTCCTTTTAGCTTACAATTATCACCACTCCAAATCTCTTGTCTATTGTAACTGGTCAGATCCCACAATCATCCCTCTTTCAAGAAACCAGAAGAAGCCTCTTCCTAAAACTCAAATTTTATTAGTTTATCCTCCTTGTTTTAAACCTTTTCAGGGGTTCCTCCTTGCTTTTAGTGTTCTCCATAATCTGCTGTCTGATGTCTGACTTCAGTATGTATAACACTGTACTTTCCAGCAACGATGCACTACTTGATACCGATGAAACTTGGAAGTTTTTGGGTTTGTGAGCAAGCAGCCAAGAAAGAATTATTGAGATGTTTTGGGTGCAAAAAGGTGATTTTACTGTAGCGCAGGGACAGGACCTGTGGGCAGAAAGAGCTGCACTGGGATTGTGAGAAGTGACTGATAACATACTTTTAAATTAGTGGGGGTTAGGGATAGCGTAAGTCTCTAAAGAATTTGGAAACAAGACTTTCAGGACCTTGAGGGACTAGCTGCTGTTAAGATAAAGTGTTTAGAAGATATACAAATGGCCAACAGACACATGAAAAAATGCTCAACATCACTGGGCATCAGGGAAATACAAATCAAAACCACAACGAGATACTATTTTCATACTAGTCACAATGGCTAAAATGAACAAGTCAGGAAATAAATGTTTGCAAGGATGCAGAGAAAGGGGAAACCTCTTACACTGCTGATAGGAACGCAAGCTGGTATAGCCACTCTGGAAAACAGTATGGAGGTTCCTCAAAAAGTTAAAAAGAGAGTACCCTACAACCCAGCAATTGCACTGCTAGGTATTTACCAAAAGGATACAAACATAGTGATCCAAAGGGGCACCTGCAACTCAATGTTTTTATATATATTTTTTATTTATTCATTCATGAGACACACAGAGAGAGAGAGAGGCAGAGACACAGGCAGAGGGAGAAGCAGGCTCCATGCAGGGAGCCCTACGTGGATCCTGGGTCTCCAGGATCACACCCTGGGCTGAGGGCGGCGCTAAACCGCTGAGCCACCGGGGCTGCCCTAACCCAATGTTTATAGCAGCAATGACCACAATAGCCAAACTATGGAAAGAGCCCAGATGTTCATCAACAGATGAATGGATAAAGAAGATGTGGTATATATATATATACAGTATTTTAAAAAATCTTACCATTTGCAACGACGTGGATGGAACTAGACGGTATTATGCTAAGTGAAATAAGTTAATCAGAGAAAGACAATTATCAGATGATTTCACTCATACAAGGAATTTAAGAAAAAAACAGAAGATCATAGGAAAATGGGGGAAAATAAAATAAGGCAAAATCAGAAAGGGAGACAAACCATAAGAAACTCTTAACTATAGGAAACAAACTGAAAGTTGCTGGAGGGGAGGTCAGTGGGGGGATGGGGTAACTGGGTGATGTGCATTAAGGAGGGCATGTGATATAATCAGCATTGGGTGTTATATGCAACTGATGAATCACTGAACTCTACCTTTGAAACTAATAATGCACTCTATGTTAATTAATTCAATTTAAATAAAATAAAAATTTTTAAAAGATACGGTTATTTTAGTCTTTAATAAAACAGAAAGAGTAAGGCATTAAGGCAGCCATGAGTTCCTTGAGGAAGGCCATGCTCTGTATGTTTCAGGTATCTATCGGTGGGCTGTAAACTGTAAGGAGATTTAACTTAATCTGCATTTCTATTGCCTTTGTTTCCCTCAACAAAACTATCCACAGTAATGCCACCAGATAAAATACAGGGTGCCCAGTAACTAAATTTGAATTCAAATGAACAGCAAATAATTTTTAGTGTATCTCCCATGCAATATCTGAGACATGCTTAAAATTTTTTGTTATTTTTATGAAATTATATCTGAGTGGATAGCCTGTATTTTTATTTGCTAAATCTGCCAAGTCTACCCCATAGTTAACCCCCAGGATACCACTGGTGAGATCCCCCTCATCAGGCTCCCACAGCTCTGCATGCCCACCTCTGAACCAATACTTACCCTCCTGAGAGATCAGGGATCCCTTCCTCTTTTTTTTTTAAAGATGGATTTATTGGGACGCCTGGGTGGCTCAGCGGTTGAGCACTTGCCTTTGACTCAGGGTGTGATCCCAGGGTGCGGGATTGAGTCCCGCATTGGACTGCATGCGGGGAGCCTGCTTCTCCCTCTGCCTGTGTCTCTGCCTCTGTGTGTGTGTGTGTCTCTCGTGAATAAATAAATGAAATGTTTTTTTAAAATATATTTATTTATTAGAGAGAGAGAGCACAAGTGGGGAGAGGGGCAGAGGGAGAAGGGTAAGGGCAGAGGGTGAAGGGAGGGGCAGAGAGAGAGAGAGAGAGAGAAGCAGACTCCCTGCTGAGCTTGGAGCCCACAAGGGGCTTGATCTCACAACCTAAGCTGAAATCAAGAGTCCCACACTTAACCTGATACAGGGCCTGATGTAGAACAGATGGCAGTGTCTGTTGAGTGAATAAATGTGTATGCGTGACATTGCAATAAACCTGCATCATTTGGTGGAATTGTTAACCTTAAAAATAAAACTACCAGTTATTTTACCAGAAAAAAAGGGCGGGGGGAGATTATTTGGGAATAGCTGAGAATTGCAATCTAGGACAAGAAAACTATGGCAAAACTACAGGAAACTCCAGAGAACAGAAGGGAGGAACTCTTATAGAGGAAAAGGGGGAGTTGGGAGGATCTGATACAAACTAAATATCCATTGGAGTAAACTGGGACTTTGAAATATAGTGGTTTCTCATTGGGCGAGCTGTTGCTGAAAGAAGAAGAAATCTTCATTTCCTCTACGGTATTAGTAGTTTCCACATGCAAGGTCCACCTCCTCCTGTTAGTTCTGCAATGGATAACTAGTAGGGGTGTGAGAGTTCCCCCTGCCAGCCTCCCAATTTCATTCTAAATGAGATTTCCAGGGATCCCTGGGTGGCTCGGTGGTTTAGCGCCTGCCTTTGGCCCAGGGCATTGTCCTGGGGTCCAGGGATTGAGACCCACATCGGGCTCCCTGCATAGAGCCTGTTTCTCATTCTGCCTGTGTCCCTACCTCTCTCTCTCTCTCTGTGTGTGTGTGTGTCTCTCATGAATAAATAAATAAAATCTTTAAAAAATAAATAAATGAGATTTCCTTTTATTAATTTTCATATTTTCCCCTTTTGATCAAGATCTTTCTTTGAAAGCATCACTGATCAATGCTCAGGTTCTTTATATTGAGTGGTTTTGTCCCTCAGTATCAGGAAGGACCTTTTCTGGCTGTTATGTCCTACGTGGGAGGGAAAGCGCCTAGCAGTTAGAAATCACTTAAGGCCACATTTGAGCAACCAGGAAGGTTAGGAGGGAGAAACCTTAGGTACTTCCCACCTAAAGTCTTTATCTTCTCAAGGTCATGTGTTGGAAATCATCTTGAAGGGTTGAGCCAGATAGCCTTATTGGGTATATTAAGTTTTTTAAAGTTTGATAGGTGACAAAATATGAAACTTAAAATAATTATACAAAACAGAAATAACATTTACAATTTCAAAATGTATGATGGTTCCAAATAAGGATGCTAGATCTGAAAGTAGCCAGCTGAAATGTCTATTGGCACCCATTCCAACTTAGGGGAGAAACTTTCTCCTTATGAAGGCAAAGCTGGAGTCATGTATGCCTCATGGAAGTCTCTGCTTAAAGTGGCCATGAACACCGAATAGTGAATACTGCAAGAGCACACTGAAAGAATTAACTGAATGTATTTGGGAAGAAGATACAGTGCAAACATAAACATGAAGCAACATCTGATTAACTCTTTGCAAAACAGCAAAATTTCAAAGACATTTTAAAATAGTATTATCTCAAAAAACTGTGTGGAACCAAGCATGTTATTGATAATACAGTCTGTAAGGTTGCTAACTCAGAGACCATGTATTTGGATAAGAATCCAAAGTCAGTTAATAGTTCAGATGAAAGAAAGACTTTTGTGAATTCTGAACCTCCCAACCCTTTGGAAAAAGCAAATGAAAATTAACTTGTCCTGGGATCATCATGAGACTGTTTCTGAAAGGCCATAATCAAAAGAAGAGGTTTCCTCCTTCCACAAGGATTTGGGAAATGCAGATGAGGGCCTTGTCTTTCCACAAAAAAGAGAGAAGCAACAGTGAGAAAAAGGTGTACAGGTGTGATCTGGACCTCTTGAAAAAGTTGTCTCATCAGATGTCATCTCCTTCAATTCCGGGAAATCTGTACTTTCAGATGGTGTGCAGGTCAAGGTTTCGTGTTTTCTTTAGATGCATCACATGAATCTAAGTGTCTATTCCCTGGAGTTTGGCAGCATAGGGGCTGGTTTGCAGTTCCTGATAAGGGCCTTTTCAGCGAGGTTGAAGAGTCTTTCTGGACATGTCTTTTCCAACCTAAGAAATCTCCAGGATGCAAGGTGTGATGCTTAAGGTTATCATTCCCCAAGAGTGCACTGTGAAAAGATTGCTTTATCAAAGCACAGTTATTTTTAATATAAGCAGTTAGGCCTTCACAAAATTGAAGTACCAAGACAACGCTTTTGGCGAAGGTATTTGGAGGGTTGCTAGAACTTGTGCTAATTGAGTCTGAATGGTGACATTAGTTCATGTGACAAACTGAAAACTGGGGATAATCATGCACAACGAAAGCAAACATCACATACTCACTGAGGCACCTGGCCAGTAAAATGGGTTCCCTGATCACTATGAAGTTAGTGAGGGGTTCCTCAGGTAGGGACAATCTTTTCTAACAGAAGCAGCAGAGGCCTGTCTACAAGAGAAAGCTTAAGTCCAGTGAGTAAACATATGGATCTTGACTAAAACATATTTATATCCATGATATGGGGAAGCAATATGAAATCCATTCATATGAACAACTTTTCCTGAGTTATACTTTGGACAGGTGGAAAAAGTAATAGAGGCACCTTTACAGAATTATTAACCTTTTTCCGCCAAAACTGGTTCATGAATACCATCGTTTCCTCAATAGTCCAATGGTTTGAGCCTATACAGTTGACATTTTAGAATTTCTGGTAGGGCTGGATTGTTATCTGGCTCAAACCAGAGTTCTCTCATTTTTATCAAACCAACAATTATTAGATTTCCAATATTGTTTTTTTTTCCTCTGGGGCAAATTCTGGGATATCTCTTAGTCAATTTTTCTAAAATCTTATGGCAGAATACCCCCTGGGGCCAGAGGGTTGGCTATTGGTTTTCTTGAGAGTAGCAATTATGGAGGAAATGTCAGTGAGGTGGTTTATTTTGGCTTCCAGAGAATCAAGTATGGAATGCCCAGGAAACTTAATAACAGCTATGGCCACCAGCAAAAGTATAGTAATCTAAGAAACTTAGGGCATAGAAGCCATTTTTAAGTTCATCCCCATTGGAGATAAGGCAATCTCCTTGTTTCTATAACATTCCAAAGTCATGAGCTATCCTGAAGGCATACCAACTATCATTATAAATGTTTGTGGTTTTACCTTTGGCTAAGGTACAAGCCCATATGAGGGTGTATAATTCAGCCTATTGTGCTGAAGTAGCCAAAATGTAAAGGTGCTATTGCAATGGCATGAAAAGGAAATACGCAATAGCATACCCAGCACAATATTTGCCATTTTTATCCTTTAAGTAACTGTCAATAAACCATGAGAAATCTGCCTTGGTCACGAGTTTCCTGTAAAGTGTCATGGAGAGTCAAAAGGTAATCTGTCAATGTTCAGCAGTCATGAGGGGTCTCACCTGGATCCAAATGTAGCTCTTATTGTAAGATCAGATGCCCTAAGTATTTAACCTGAGCTTGAACAAACTAATTTTTCTTTGGAGACTTTATGTCCACTTAAGGCCAAACTTTTTTTTTTTTACCTTGGAATTTTAATTATGTACATAAATAGCAACATGAGAAGGAGGGGTTCTAAGGCTGGACATTATCTCTAGGTGAAAGGATTTCTGATGGGATGCTTGGGTGGCTCAGTTGGTTGAGCATCTGCCTTTGGTTCGGGTCATGATCCCAGGGTCCTGGGAACGAGTCCCACGTTGTGCTTCCTGCTTGGCGAGAGCCTGCTTCTCCCCCTGTCTGCTGCTCCTCCTGCTTATGCATGTGCTCTCTTTCTCTCTCTGACAAATAAGTAAATAAAATCGTAAAAGAAAAAATAAAGAATTTCTGATTAGCTCACTTGTAGTATGGCATCACCCAAGATAACAAAGAAGCTTAGTATAGTTTTTCCTGAAGAATAAAGCCAACTTGGTATATTCAGTACTGACTTCTGTACCATTTTTCTGTAGAAATATTGATTTACGGCATGGAGCTTCCAATATTTACCTATAACTGATAAAAATGGGCAGAGCAGGGGCACCTGGGTGGCTCAGTCAGTTAGGTATCCAGCTCAGGTCTTGATCTCAGGGTGGTGAGTTCAAGCCCTGAATTGGGCTCCATACTGGGCATGGTACCTACTTTAAAAAAAAATAATGGGTAGAGCATGGAGCATTCTACTAATTTCCAGGTGAATTTTTCACATTTCCTGGCTTTTGAAAGTCCTCCTTCCACAAATCTACGATTCTGTATCCTTGTAAACCCCAGTCATATAATTTCTCCCTACTGACCTGGACAAATACGATGGCTTATTGTGGATAATAAACAGAGGCTGTTAATCCCATGAACCCAGGTATATACACCAGTTTTTTTTTTAATTTTTGAACTTCTAGCCAAATGTAGTCCAACAATGCCAGCAAAACCAATAACACCAAGTCTTGGAAAAAATCCAGGAAGTATATTTTGGAGATATTCATAGCTATCTAACCAAGCTCTGCATCTTGGGCTTAATTTGTGAGTATATTTCCTAACACTAATTTGTATATGGCTTGCAATAATGTTGGTGATGTGAGATGCTTTCAAGTTGGGTCCTTGGTTCCTCTACATATTTAGACTGACCCTCAAGAATGGAGTAGAGTGAAAGCTCATTAACCTTCACAGAAGCTGGGTTTTTAAAAAGATTTTATTTATTTATTCATAAGAGACACAGAGAGAAAGGCAGAGACATAGGCAGAGGGGGAAGCAGGCTCCCTGCAGGGAGCCGGAGGCAGGACTCAATCCCAGGACCCCGGGATCAAGACCTGAGCCAAAGGGAAGATGCTCAACCACAAAGCCACCCAGGTGCCTCAACCTTCATGGAAGTTTTGTGAGGTGCTTTTTAGGTGAAGCATAGACTGAAGGTGAGCAGACTCAGACTGGCTGGCTCCACAGACCTCTGAATTACCTTAAACATGTTGCTGGCAGAGGTGGCTCTGGTGGGGTCCAAGGCCAAAAGTGTTAACAGGTGTTTGCTGTCTCCTGTGAAGAGGTTTGAGTAAAGGAGCAGAGAGGCAAATCATCTATGTATTATAACAAGGTAGAGCCTGCAGAAAACTTTATATCATCCATGTGAGCTTTTAAGGTTTGTGAAAAGCAAGGACTCTGTAAAACCCTGGGACAAGTGTTCATCTGTCAAGGTGTATTGCCATTCCTCCTGAGTGAAAGCAAAAAGATATTGGCTATCCTTATCATCTGGAGTACTAAAAATGTACCGCATAGATTAGTTACAGTGATAAATGTGCTTTCAGTGGGCATGGATGTCAGTAGCATGTGAAGCTTAGGAACAACAGTGTGCTAAGGGATAACAGTATTATTTATTGTTCAGAGGTGCTGCACAAGCCTCCATCCTTGGCCATTGGGTTTTCTCACAGGTAAAATAGGGGTGTTACAGGAACTAGTGATAATGAGGGGGGATAATATCCCCTATAACTAGGGAATAATGAGGCCCTAAGCCTTGTAATTTACTATGGGCCTGATGCCCTGAGGGCTTCTTTATTTAGAGGGCCTTAATTATGGGAAGAGGTTTTGAAGGATCTATTTGAATCTTGACCGGAAGTGCGGTATGGATTTTGCCAACATCAGTTGAAAATTTTGCCCATAAAGAGGGTAGTTGATCCAACAGGAGCACATGATCAGTGCCCCTGGACTCAGCTATAATGGCATCAGAGACAGAACAAATAAAAGATGTCAGCCATTTAATTCCCCAAGTTGGCTATTTTGATCACTACTGTCAAATTCTAGAATTACTCCCCCCCCCCTTTGGGAGAAATTTTGGCAAATGCTTTTTTTTTTTTTTTAATTTTATTTATTTATGATAGTTACAGAGAGAGAGAGAGAGGCAGAGACACAGGCAGAGGGAGAAGCAGGCTCCATGCACCGGGAGCCCGACGTGGGATTCGATCCCAGGTCTCCAGGATCGCGCCCTGGGCCAAAGGCAGGCGCCAAACAGCTGCGCCACCCAGGGATCCCCATTTTGGCTTCTTTCTATGGTTTGTTTTCTTTCTTTCTTTCTTTCTTTCTTTCTTTCTTTCTTTCTTTCTTTCTTTCTTTCTTTCTAGATTTTCATGAATAAATGAATTTTTTTTTAAAGTACAGTTCCAACCAGAACAGTCCCATCTCAAAATGGAGTTGGTCCAAAGTCCTACATGTTTCAAACAGGCACCCATTCCAACAGGAACAGTCTGGTTCCAAACATGACTCAGACCAAAGGTCAGCACAGTTCCACCAGGCCAAATGAGTAATGTCAGAGATTTAAAAAAACAACGAACAAACAAGACCTTAAATAGACCCCGAGTAAATTCTGGAGAGCTCAGACACAAAGCATTAAGCTAGAAAACCAGGAGAAAACTTACTTTCAAAGCCTCAAGGTCTGTAAGAAAGCAGTGAGCCCAATGGGTTATCTATTTGTTCACCAGCCTTGGAGTTATTGGGATGTTTTCTGGATACCATTTAGGGCCACCAAGTAATATACTTTTTAAAATATTTCATTTATTCATTCATGAGAGACACACAGAGGGAGAGAGGCAGAGGGAGAAGCAGGCTCCACGCAGGGAGCCCGATGCAGGACTCGATCCGGGGACTCCAGGATCACACCCTAAGCTGAAGGCAGAGGCCCAATGGCTGAGCCACCTAGGTGTCCCAAGGCCACCAAGTATTTTTTTTAAAGATTTTATTGATTTATTCATGAGACACACACACACACAGAGAGAGAGAGAGAGAGAGAGAGAGAGAGAGAGAGAGAGGCAGAGATACAGACAGGAGAAGCAGGCTCCACGCAGGGAGCCCGACGTGGGACTCCATCCTGGGTCTCCAGGATCAGGCCCTGGGCCAAAGGCGGCGCTAAACCGCCAAGCTACCCGGGCTGCCCACCACCAAGTAATATTAAGCTTAAAAATAAAACTCTCAGGGGGTACCTGGGTGGCTCAATGGGTTGTGTCTGAGTCTTAGTTTCAGCTCTGGTAGGATTCTCAGAGTCATGGGTTTAAGCCCTGGGTTGGCTCTATGCTCTGTGGGGAGTCTGCTTACCCTCTACCTCCCGCTGCTTGTGCGTTCTTTCTTTAAAATAAAAATAAATAAAATCTTTAAAAAAATTGAAACTCTCAGTTATTTTACCAGAAAAATAAAAGGAATACCCGAGAATTGCAATCCAACACAAATAAGCTAAGACAAAGCCATAAGCAAGTCAGGAGAACAAAAGGGGGGAACTCTCTTTTATAAAAGAAAAGTCGGGGGTGGGGGTGGGGGTGGGAGGAGCTGTTATAAATTAAAAGTCTCTTGGAGTAAACTGGGAGAAGTATAGCGGCTTCTCATTGGCTAAAATGTCACCGTCTCTCATTGGCTGGGCTGTTGAGACAGTAGGAGGAAGAAATCTTCCTTCCCCCTGCTGGGTTCGAAAAGTAGCATGAACTTGCAAGATGTGTTTCCGAATCCTTTTGGGTCTGTATTCATAACTAGTGCTGGAGTGAGAGCTCCCCCTGCCAGCCTCCGAATTCCATTCTAAATGGGGTTTCCTTTTATTGATTTTTACAGAATCAACAAGTGTTATGATCAGTACATAGAGTCAGTTCCACTTATATCCACCTCCCCTTCACAGCTTTGAAAGAATTACCTCAAGGTTTACACATTCACCCCGCAGACAAGCTAGAAAGCCAAAAGTCATCTGCAGGCTTAGTGAAGCCATTATAGGACCGGTTTGGGGTTCTTGTCGGAGGAAGAAAAGCAGTGGAAGACTACCCCTATTCTGACTACATGGAGGTCAAGGAAGGCAAAGAGGACGGGAGCAAGGGAAGAAGTGGGGGAGGAAAGAAAGAGAATGAGGACAGCTTGAAGGAAAGGCAGAAGAGCAAGCAGGTAGGAATGAATAGAAATGAGGAGTCAGTTGGCATCAGAGGAGGAGTAGAGCCAGACGGCAGGGGGAGTAGTAACGATCATCCTCATTGCTGTGCCCTCTACCTTAGTCCACTTGCACCATGTGGGACTGCCATGTGGAGGTGTAGGGCACAGTGAGGAGACTCTGATTCGTCACCACAGGGAGCCCAAAGGTGGCTCAAGCCCTCAAAAGGCCTGAGGGAACCTAAAAGGCCTGGTGAAGGGGCTTGGGCTGGCCGCAAATCCTATTTTTTTTTATTTCTGCAACTTCCAGAAAGACGCCCGCTCTGGGACCAAGGATTGGACAGCGACGTACAGGCTGCACCCCCTCTAAGTCATCTTAGATTCACGATGCTTGTTACTTACTCTTTTAGAGGGACTGCTAGCTAAACAGAAGGATTCACACTTAGACTCCAATATGGGGCCGTCCTACAGACCTGAATTACTGTGAGAAGACAAGATCCAGGGAGAGGAAGGAGGGTGGCAGGGGACTCGGAGATGGGCCAGCCCAGCTCGGCGCCGCCACTCACAGAACCTAGCCTGCTGGAGCGGCGCGCGACGTCCGCGCATGCGCTCTCCGCTCAGACCGGGCCTTCCCTCAAGAGTCGGGCGGTACTCGGTGGAAGTGCTGTCCGCGCATGCGTATCCCGCTCTCAAGTTCCCAGTGGAGCTGGAGGAGTCCCCTGTGGAGCTGGCTGGGAGATTGAGTGGAAGGGCCATAGCCCAGCCCATAGGGGGTGGCTGTTTGGGGATTTGGACGAAGCGGTGTGTGACAGCGACGAGTCAGAGGGCTGAAGAGGATAAGTGCGGCCCCCAAGGGCGGTTTACACCGGTCCAGAGTCCTCAGAGGTTGAAGGGCAATTGGGGTTGCTCTTTTCGCCTGGATTGCAATTTGCTGTCTCCCGAAGGAGACTGGAAACCAGAGGACTGAAGGGAGTGAGAGTGTTAAACCCGGAGGAAACACCTCTCCATCCCGTCCTTACATCTCCATGCCCTAAAAGGGACTCAATCAAGTCTGGTCGCCCTTTTTTTTTTTTTTTTTGTAAACAAAATGTAATACAACTGTATAGTCAAATAATAATGGTTAAAGGACATTTTATTAGATACAACTTTTAAAAAATTAAACTATGCACAAAGTATATTTAAACAAGGCATATTAGTATTAATGTGCTACAATCAAATTGAGAGCAAAGAAGTACAAAGCATTTTTCACTGTAAAGATACTGGAGCCTCTCACTGAAAGCAAATGACATTTGGCTGTCATCGGTTTGTACAAGTTGTAAAGCATATTATGCTTTTTTTCAACACTGTAATTGTTGTCTTACCCAGCTCCAGAAATTCTCAAAACTTTAAATAAAAGAAACTGGGGGAGGGATGACGGGGAAAGCAAGAGTAAGAACTTTTTCAAGAAATATAAATGAAAAAGCCTGTAGAAGGAAAAAAAATAGTACATAAGAATGGAACAAAAATATCCCCCTCGGAAGAAAATCTACATTTGGACAGTAATTGCGCTGCACTCCACCCCTAGTCTTCCAGGCAGTTCCAGGGCCCCACCCCACACTCTGGAGGACTCTAAGTCAAAAAGAGGAGGTTCTGTGAGGGCGGGGGTTGAAAGACCTGCTATGGAGCCTCCTGCCTCCATGGCCTGGGAAGAACGGCTGCTTCCTCATCCAGCACTGGACCTGAGGAAGACGCCAGACGGGCCTGGCAAGCCCCCAGAAGAGTGACTTCAGACCACTGATCAGGAAGTGAAGCCTGAAAGAGGTGCACAGGAGCCCAGCGTGAGACTAAATTAATGACTGACACATGACCCCTGTACAGAAAGGGAAAGGAGCCATTGGCTTCTCCAGCCAGGTGCAAAGTCACAGAAGCTTCAAGGAGCTTAAAGCCTAAGTACTTCTTATAAATGAGGATCCTGAGGCCCAATCGTACCATCTAACTATATGATGGGTCAGGCTCTGTTGTGAGTGTATTTACTCTGTTAATCCTCACAACAACCCTACGAGGTAGGCATTACAATCATCCCCATTTACAGATGAGAAAAGTAAGTTCTGGAAAGTTAAGCCACTTTGCAAACTCATGTAACTAGTAAGGAGGAAAGCAGGACTTAATCTGGTTTCAGAGTCTGCATTCTTATGAGCACAAGCTTGTATTGCTCTGGGTATAGAGACCACATAAGAGAATCTCAGTAGAAGATGAAGATTGAAACTCATTTTCTGAGTACCTACTCTCACACTATTGTGTTTCTCACACATTATTTCAATCTTTCCAACAACTCTGTAAGGAAGGAAGTGGAGGAAACTGATAGAGGTTCTGTATCCTGCCCAGGTCACAGAGAGTAGCTGGACCAAGTTGATGAAGCAACTTGGTAACAAATTAGTTAGCCAAGACAGCTGAGGAGACTAAAATCTAGTTCTATCTCTCAATCCTGGGGCCTTTTTTTTTTTTTACTACATGCATTTTAACAAACATTTATTTGTTCATTCAGCAGATGTTTGTCATGCAAATGTTCTTGCAGGCACTGAGGATTCAGCAGTGACCCAAACGGACATGGTCCCTGTCCTGGAGTCTCGGAGGGAGGGTGAAGGTGGAGGGTGTCAAAGATCAACAAAACCCAACATTTGTTAAAGCAATGAAGACAGATTTTATCCAGTAACTACTGCCAGTAGGGGAAAGAGTTGAGCTCCATTCCAATTTTTGCAGAAGTGACTGGGTATTTTATTTTTTAAAGATTTATTTATTTCAGAGAGACAGTGAGTGAGGGGGTGGGGAGAGGGAGAGGGAGAGCAGACTCCCCGCTGAGCCAAGAGCCAGGTCGGGGCTCTATCTCTGTACCCTGAGATCACAACCTGAGCTGAAACCAAGAGTCAGATGCTTAACCAACTGAGCCACCCAGGTACCCCGTGACTGGGTATTTTAAAGGGAGGATGAGGGAGGAGGGAGAAGGCTGGGTGGCTCAGTTGTTTGGGTATCTGCCTTCTGCTTGGGTCCTATTATTGAGCCCTGCATGTCAGGCTCCCTGCTCAGCGGGAAGCCTGCTTCTCCCTCTCCCTCTGCCCCTCCTCCTGCTTGTGCTCACGTGCTCTCTCTCTCTCAAATGAATTTTAAAAATCTTTTTTTAAGATTTTATTTTATTTATGAGAGACACAGAGGGAGAGGCAGAGACATAAGAAGGCTCCCTGTGGGGAACCCGACGCGGGACTCCATCCCAGGACCCCAGGATCACGACCTGAGCCAAAGGCAGATGCTCAGCCACTGAGCCACCCAGGTGCCCCTAAAAAAAATTTGTTTTTAAAGTTAACCTTTCCTATGGTCACCCAGCTGTACAGGGCTGCATCGGCCAGGAGAGAGGGGTGCCTTTTTCTAATAACTACAGGCCAGCCATACTGTGAGCAGGAGGGGCAGGCTGCCCAGAACGGCACCTTTGTCTATACAGAATGAAGGTGCTAAATAGGCAAGCTGTGGCTTGTGTGCCAGGTGCTGAGCTAGTAGTTGCCAGGGTAGCAGACCAGGTATGAGGTTACTGGAAAAGCTGAAGCACCCGAGTAGTTGTCTTAAAAACAAAAACAAAAAACCAGTGCCATGAACAATGAATGTACATTACCTTATCACAGGGCCCATAGTGGTAATCCGGTGGGCGTGTTCAACCCCTCCATGGAGAAACAGCAGTGAGGACTAAACAGAGGAAAGTGTGATACATCCAGTACTCACTGATACTTGAGTGTGACTTCATTCGGGTGACTGAACCCCTTTTAGCCCCCTCCTCCTGCATCCCCCTTCTCTCTCCCCCTTCAGGCTCTCTCTGGGTCTCTCCTTCCCATTCCTTTTATTTCAACAGAATTGAGCATTCATTACCTGGTACAGTGCATGCAAAAATGTCCTCACTGGTGTCCCCAAAATCAGGTAGAGGAAACAGACACGTTTTTCTAAATGTATTGAGTTACTGATTTATACCTTTCTATTTTATGTAAAGGATTTGAAGCGGCTGTCAAAAGAGTTATCTTTTCCTGCCACTATACTAAGGTGGATGATAGAACGAACGTAGGGCAAGATGATGATAAGAATCTCTTCATTTGTCTTGCTTTATATTTTTAAAGCTTTTATTTTTAAGTAATCTCTATACGCAACATGGGGCTTGAACTCACAACCCTGATATCAAGAGTTGTACACTTCTGACTGAGCCAGCCAGGTGCCCCTATTTATTTTGCTTTAAAAATGTTTATATTGAGTACTTATGTTGCATATAGTTATTTTGTCATCTTCTTTTCAAGTGTGCAGAAAGGCAGATCATAATATAAAACATCCCCAGTTTCATCAGATCTTCATGTTTTGGCATGTTTACTTCAAGATCTGATTTTTTTTTTTAAAGAGAGCATTAACAAAGTGGTTAATTATCTCTGCAATTCCCTCAGGTGCATCCCTTTTCCTTCTCCAGTTACCATTATCCTGAATCTGGAGTTCATCAAGCTCATGCAGGTTTTGTTCTCCAACTTTATTTCAAAGCATCCATAAATGTTTCATAGTATTTTGTAAACATGACATAGTCTTGTTCTCTACCAGCATTGTTAACACTGTGTGGCCCCTGTGTTGGTAGTGAAGCTGTAGAATTCTCTATATTTACATGGTGCTTCCAGCACCCAAAGGACTTTAGGGTCCATTATTTCCTGTGATCTTCACATAGACCTCCTAAGGAAGCTAAACAAGTGTTATGATCCTTATTCAGCTCAAGAAGAAACGACGATTCAGGGAGTGAAGGGACTTGCCCCAGGGCCGCAGAGGGGCAGAGGCCCAGGCTTACCAGTTCCTAGCTCGGTGCAGTTTCCACTAGTTAACTACCATCTGGGTGATAATGTGAGTTGTGTCAGCAAGACAAGTGTGAGCGACAGACCCGAGAGCGGCAAGTGGGAGGGAGAGGAGAGGAGAGGAGCTTGGAGATGAGGGTAGGAAGTAAAGGTAGATAAGGGAGGAAGAAATAAAAGGGCAGAACCAATGGAGGGAGCTGTATGGCTTTAAATCTACCAGTGATTCTCACTGTTGGCCACTCTTTGGGATCGCCTGGGAGCCTCAGAAAAATACTGTTGCCTGAAATCCACCCCCAGAGATCTAATGTAATTGGCCTGCAGGGTGGCCTGAGCAGCTGGATGTTGAAAAGCTCCCCAGCTGGTTTTGAATGTATAGCTGAGGCTGTGAACCATTGACTAAGCAAAGCAATTTATCAAGCAGTGAATTGGTTGAGGAGGCGGTACTCAAAGACTGGCTTATTAACATTAATAAGATCTTCGACCTCAAAGCCTGGCTTGATAATGCAATGTAAATAAGGTATTGAGATCTTAGCCCTAGATTGTATGGAAAGAAATGGGCTAAAACGAAAGAGGTGATAATCCAGTTTCCTTGGTGCTGTTCATACTAGGCTTATACTATTGTGTTCAGTTACCGGGCTTTAACTTGAAGGGAAGACCAGCAATTTTCACAATGGATACCAGTAACCCCCCACAGAGTAAAAAGCATTCAGCAAACATTCTCTGAGTACTTCCTTTATGCAAGGTCTGTGCTGCTGGGAAGTAAGAGAGATGGAAAAAAATCACAGCCCTTGCTCTCAGGAAACTCATACTAACAGGCAACCAGACAAATACAAGAGAACACAATGTGCTGAGTGCCAGTGATCAATCTAAAGTGCTAGGGAACAGAGGGCAGAGAGAGGAGTCTCAGGGAGACTGGCAGAGGGGCTCAGGGTGAGCTTTATAGGCGTGCTGCCTGAGCTGAGTGTCAAAGGGCAAGTAGGAGTTGTTTCAGGACGTAGTTGAGGCTGGGGGTTGGGAAGAGCACCTGCAAAGAGTTAGGTATAAGTGGAGCTGCAAATTAGTATGGTAGAAGCCCAAGGGATGACTATGCAGTGGAACAGAAGCAGGTGACGAGGTCCGAAAGGTGGGCCTGTTCTTTTTTTTTTTTTTTTTTACACCCTCTAGGCATCACGGAATCTTGATCAAAGAGAAGAGTGTGGGGGAGAACAACGAGGTCCTCATGGAAGAGAGGGCATCTAATTGGGGCTTGGAAATGATAGAATTTCAACAGGCAGGGATATGGGGTGGAGAAAAAGGCTTCCCAAGCAGGGGTAGGGGGAAATGTGGAGGCAGGAATGAGCCTGATATATCTCAGTGCAGCAAGGGGACCAATAATCTGATACAAATGAGCAAAACCATCTGAAGCGCTTTTTAAAAATATCCATGCCTGGGGACGCCTGGCTGGCCCAGTGGTTGTCTGCCTTCGACTCAGGGTGTGATTCTGGGGTCCCACATTGAGATCCCCAAGGGGATCCTGCTTCTGCCTCTGCCTGTGTCTCTGCCTCTCTATGTGTCTCGTGAATAAATAAATAAAATCTTAAAAAAAAATCCATGCCTGGGCTCCAATGCCCCCTTTCCCCAGAGATTCTAATTTGCATGGTCTAGGGATGGAACCCAGGCATCAGTATTTTTTCTTTTAGATTCATGTAGTTATTATTATGTGGAAATGGCTGACCAATACCCTAATTGTGTGAGCCAGTGGATCACCGCCCTTTTTTTTAATTAAGCTTTCAATTTTAATTCCAGTATAGTTAACATACACTGTTATATTAGTTTGAGCTGTACAATATAGTGATTCCACAATTCCATACATCACCCAGTGTTCATCACAAGTGTACTCCTCAAACCCATCTATTTCACCCATCCCTCCTCACCCCTGCTCTGGTAACCATCAATTTAGTTTGTTCTCTATAGTTTGTTTTTGCTCATTGTTTTGTTTCTTAAGTTCTTTATTTATTTTTAAAGATTTTTATTTTTTTATCCATGAGAGGCAGAGAGAGAGGCAGAGACACAAGCAGAGGGAGAAGCAAGCTCCATGCAGGGAGCCGGACGTGGGACTCGATCCCGGGTCTCCAAGATCAAGCCCTGGGCTGAAGGTGGCGCTAAACAGTTGAGCGCCCCCCCCCCCCCACCGGGCTGCCCTCTTAAGTTCTACATGAGTGAAATCATATGATATTTGTCTTTCTCTGATTTATTTTGCTTAGTGTTATACTCTCTGGATCCATCCATGTTGTTGCAAATGGCAAGGTTTTTTTTTTTTCTTTCTTTCTTTCTTCTTTCTTCTTTCTTTTTTGAGAGAGTGAGAGAGTACGTATGACTGGGGTGGGGGTAGGGGCATCCAAATTGGTAAGGAAGAAGTAAAACTTTCACTATATGTAGATGACATGATACTATATATAGAAAACCCTAAAGACTCCACCAAAAAACTGTTAGAACTGATAAGTGAATTCAGTAAAGTCACAGGATACAAGATTGATGCACAGAAATCTTTTGCATTTCTACACGCTAATAATGAAGCACCACAAAGAGAAAATATGGGGCACCTAGCTGGCTCATTATAGAGCATGAGACTCTTGATCTCAGGGTTGTGACTTTGAGCTCCAAATTGGATGTAGAGATTGCTTAAAAGTAAACCAAAAAAAATTTTAAAAAGAGAAATTAAGAAAGCAATCTCATTTAAATTGCACCAAAAATAATAAAATACCTAGGAACAAGCTTAACCAAAGAGGTGAAAGACCTGTATTCTTAAAACTATAAAATTCTGATGAGAGAAATCAAAGACGACACAAAGAAATGGAAAGACATTCCATGCTCATGGCTTGGAAGAACAAATATTGTTAAAATATCCATACTACCCAAAGAAATCTACACACTAAATGCAATCCCTATCAAAATATCAACAGCATTTTTTTACAGAACCAGAACAAACAATCCTAACATTTGTATGGAAACACAGAAGACTCCTGAATCTTTTTTTTTTTTTTTTTTTTTTTTTTTGACTCCTGAATCTTGAAAAAGAAAATCTTGAAAAAGAAAAACAAAGCTGGAGGCATCACAATTCCAGACTTCAAGCTATATTACAAAGCTGTAGTCATCAAAACAGTATGGTACTGGGACGCCTGAGTGGCTCAGTGGTTGAGCATCTGCCTTCAGCTCAGGACATGATCCCTGCGGGGAGCCTGTTTCTCCCTCTGCCTATGTCTCTGCCTCTCTCTGTGTGTCTCTCATGAATAAATAAGTAAATAATCTTTAAAAAACAGTATGGTACTGTCACAAAAATAGGCACATAGATCAACAGAACAGAAAACCCAGAAATAAACCTACAATTATATGGTTCATTAACTTTTGACAAAGGAGGCAAGAATATCCAATGGGAAAAAGACAGTCTCTTCAATAAATGGTGTTGGGAAAACTGGACCACTGTCTTACACCATACACATAAATAAATTCAAAATGGATTAAAGACCTAAATGGGAGACCTGAAACCATAAAAATCCCAGAAGAGAGCATAGGCAGTAATTTCTCTGACATTGGCCATAGCACCATCTTTCTAGATGTGTCTCCTGAGGCAGGGAAACAAAAGCAAAAATAAACTATTGGGACTACATCAAAATAAAAAGCTCTTGCACCATGGTGAGATGAGCACTGGATGTCATACCGTATGATGGTAAATTGAATTTAAATAATTTTTTAAAAAAAGCTTCTGCACAACAAAGGAAACAATCAACAAAACTAAAAGACAACCTACTGAATGGGAGAAGATATTTGCAAATGACGTATCCAAAAACTATAAAGAACTTATCCAACTCAACACCCAAAAAACAAATAATCCAACTAAAAAATGGTCAGAGGACATAAACAGACATTTCCCCAAAGAAGATATCCAGACACATGAAAAGATGCTCAGCATCACTTATCATCAGGGAAATGCAAATCAAAACTACAATGAAGGGGGCCTGGGTGGTTCAGTCGGTGGGGCATCTGCCTTTGGCTCAGGTCATGATCTCAGGGTCCTGGGATCAATCCCTGCATCGGGCTCCCTGCTCAGTGACGAGTCTGCTTCTCCCTCTTCCTATCCCTCTGTGATCTCTCTCACTCTCATCGGCACTCTCTCTCTCTCTCTCTCAAACAAGTAAATAAAATCTTAAAAAACTACAATGAGGGATCCCTGGGTGGCGCAGCGGTTTAGCGCCTGCCTTTGGCCCAGGGTGCGATCCTGGAGACCCAGGATCGAATCCCACGTTGGGCTCCCGGTGCATGAAGCCTGCTTCTCCCTCTGCCTGTGTCTCTGCCTCTCTGTGTGTGTGTGTGTGTGTGTGACTATCATAAATAAATAAAAATTAAAAAAAAAACTACAATGAGTTTATCACCTTACACCTGTCAGAATGTCTAAAATCAGAAACACAAGAAACAACAGGTGTTGGTAAGGATATGGAGAACAAGAAACCCTTGTGCACTGTTGGTGGGAATGCAAGCTGCTGCAGCCACTGTGGAAGACAGTATGTAGGTTCCTCAGAAAGTTAAAAATAGAGCTACCGTACAGTCCAGTAATTGCACTACTGAGTATTTACCCAAAGAATACAAAAACCACGAATGCAAAGGAATACACATACCCCTGTTTGTAGCAGCATTATTTACAATAGCCAAATTATGGAAGCAGCCCAAGTGTCCATCCATAGATAAATGGATAATGAACACACACATATACAATGGAATATATTATTCAGCCATAAAAAAGAATGAAACCCTTAGATGCCTGCCTGGGTGGCTCAGTTGGTTAAGTGTCTGACTCTTTTTTTGGGCTCAGGTCATGATCTCAAGGTTGAGGATCAAGGCCCACATCAGGCTCTGCACAGAGCATAGGGCCTGCTTGGAATTCTCTATCTTCCTCTGCCCCTACCCCCACCCCAGTCATACACACTCTCTCTCTCTCTCTCTCTCTCTCTCTCTCTCTCTCTCAAAAAAAAAAAGAACAAAACCTTGCCATTTGCAACAACATGGATGGATCCATAGAGTATAACACTAAGCAAAATAAATCAGAGAAAGACAAATATCATATGATTTCACTCATATGTAGAACTTAAGAAACAAAACAATGAGCAAAGGCAAACTATAGAGAACAAACTAAACTGATGGTTACCAGAGCGGGGTTAAGGAGGGATGGGTGAAATAGGTGATGGGTTTGAGGAGTGCACTTGTGATGAGCACTGGGTGATGTATGGAATTGTGGAATCACTATATTGTACAGCTCAAACTAATATAACAGTGTATGTTAACTATACTGGAATTAAAATGTAAAAGAACTGACAGGTTTTGGGAAGAAGGGAGGGAGAGTGTTTGAATATATCCTCTATACCCCAGGGATTTAAAAAGAACTCTTGCATTGAAAAAAGAATGATTGATTCTCATCACATGCAAACTCCTTTTTTTTTTTTTTTCACATGCAAACTCCTAAGGAAATAATGGATCCAAACAATGGCTATCTAGGGCCAGAAAGTTTTGTGAGAGAGCCAGACATACATGCCTCCTGATGGAAGCACTCATACTACCACCTATGAAGTATACTTGCCTAAAGACTGGATCAACCTGGGGATCCAACTCCCATTTTATAGATATCTAGGCAACAGAGGAACATGTTGAACAAGACCATGAGAAATAATCAGCTTAATAATTCCTTCAGGTTCGTACTTGAAGCTCACCTCCTCAGTGAGGTCTGCCCTGACCATCTCATATAAAATAGTATATCCTCCCTTATCCCCAACCACCTGGCACTCATCCCTTTGCTTTGCACTCAGTATCATCATCTGAGTTTTTTTCAAAGATTTTATTTATTTACTCATGAAAGACACACAGAGAGAGGCAGAGACATAGACAGAGGAAGAAGCAGGCTCCCCACAGGGAGCCCAATGCAGGACTCGATCCCAAGACCCCAGGATCACGACCTGAGCCAAAGGCAGTTGCTGAACCAGTGAGCCACCCAAGTGCCCCTATTTTCTGAGTTTTTAATTTTCATTATTTGTTTATTATTTGTCTGTGTCCTACAAAAAAAGTGACATTGATGAAGCCAGGGTCTTTGTCTGCTGTGTTGCTGTGTCCCCAGCAGCTAGAACATGGCCTGGTACAGATTTAAGCAATACATAAACATCTGTGGAATAAATGCATACATGAGTGAATGGATCTGGCAGAGCATCAGAGCAGTAGTCCCAGCCCAGCTCAGCCCTCATGATAATTCTCCCACCTGTTTTCTGTCCATTGGAAGGAGGTGGGCACCTTATTTCCAAGCCCTTCCCCAGGACATTAAGGCAGAAGTGGGGCTCATGGCTCATCTTCAAAGGCTATTGCACATTTTGTTAGAAAATACACTCCCTCAGTCCTCAATACAAATAAATATGACTTCTGTTTCTCTTTTCCCAGAGTGGAAGAAAATGAGGAATAAAATTCTATCAACATTCTCTGGACAAATTCCCAGTACATAGAGTTACTTGAATCACAATAGGTCAGTTGGGGAATTTCCTTTTTCTTTATTCTGGAACAGTGTATATATCTAGTTGATAAATTGAGACAAAGTGATAGAAACATATCTAGAGCTGTACCATCCAGTATGGTAGCCACTAGGTATATGTATCTATTTACATTTAAATTAATTAAAATTAGGGTGTCTGGGTGGCTCAGTCGGTTAAGCATCTGCCTTCGGCTCAAGTCATGATCCCAGGGTCCTGGGATGGAGCCCTGCATGGAGATCCCTGCTCAGTGGGGAGTCTGCATCTCCCTCTCCCTCTACCCCTCCCTCCTGCTCATGTTCTCTCTCTCTCTCAAATAAATAAAATCTTTTTGAAAATGAATTAATTTTTAAAAAATATTTTATTTATTTATGACAGATACAGAGAGAGAGAGAGAGAGGCAGAGACACAGGCAGAGGGAGAAGCAGGCTCCATGCACCGGGAGCCCGATGTGGGATTCGATCCCAGGTCTCCAGGATCACGCCCTGGGCCAAAGGCAGGCGCCAAACCGCTGCTCCACCCAGGGATCCCTGAAAATGAATTAATTAAAATAAAATATCTGACACATGCTGTGACATGGATGAATCTTGAAGAAATTATGCTAAGTGAAATAAAACAATTACAAAAGGATAAATTCTATATGATTCCACTTATATAAAGTACCTGGAATAGTCCAATTCATAGAGTCAGAAAGTAGAATGGTGGTTGCCAAGGACAAAGGAATGATTGTTTGATTACAGAGTTTTAGTTTTGCAAGAGGAAAAATGTTCTGGAGATGCATGGTGGTGATGATGGTTGCATACCAATGAAATGTATCTAATTCCACTCAACTGTATGCTTAAAAATGGTTAAGATGGTAAATTTCATGTTACTTTGTTACTATTTTGTGTATTTTACCACACTTAATAAAGTAAAAATTCAGTTCTTCAGTTACACTTGCCACATTTTAAGTGCTCAATAACCATATATGCCTAGTGGCTACTGTATTGAACAGTGCAAATATAGAACATTTCTGTCATTCAGAGCATTTTATTGGACAGTGCTGGTTTAGAGTTATGGCAGAAAGCACTGGAAGAACTAAAATCAAAACGAAGTTTAAGAGGTGGAAGTGGCTGTCGATGAGGCTGCAATATGGGGTGGGGAAGGGCAGACAGAAATCTTGCTTTTCACCAAAAGCCCCTTTGTACTGTGGGACTTATTCCCATCTTCATGAATTGCTGTGATAAAAATGTTTAAAGGTCAAAGGGTACAAACTTTCAGTTATAAGGTGAGTAAGTTCCTGGGATTTAATGTACAATGTGGTGACTATAGTTAACAATACTATATTGTATACTTGAAAGTTACTGGGAGAATAGTGCTTTAATATTCTCACCATAACATAACAACAACAACAAAGTGATAATTATGTGAGATAAAGGAGGCATTAACTAACCTTATTGTGATAAACACTTCACAATAAATGTGTATCAAGTCAACACATTGTATACCTTAAACTTACACACTGTTATATGTCAATTATATCTCAATAAAGCTGGAAAAGGGGCGCCTGGGTGACTCAGTCCATTAAGTGTCCAAGTATTGGCTTCAGCTCAGGTTTAATCTCAGGGTCTTGAGATCCAGCCCTGTGTTGGCTCCCTGCTCTGCACGGAGTATACTTGAGTTTCTCTCTCCCTCTGCTCCTCCCCCTGTGCTCTCTCTCTCTCAAATAAATAAATCTTAAAAAAAATAAAGCTGGAAAAAAATGTCTGAAGGAAAACTCACTCTCCTAGGGCCCATCAGAGTTGGATCCAGGATCCACCCCATCCTTCCCTTTCTTCTTTTTCTCCTCCTCCTTATTCCTTTTTGCTTTTTTAGAAGTTTGTAATAAAATTATTATAAAGTGAGTAATTCAGCGGCAATTAGTATATTCACAGTGTTGTATAGCTACTACCTCTTTGTAGCTCGAAAATGTTTCCATCACCCTCAAAAGAAAACCCTGTACCCATTAAACAATTGTTCTCTGTTCCCCCCCCTTGCCCCTCCCAGCCTCTGACAGTCACCAATCTGTGTTCTATCTCAATAGATTTACCTATTCTAGATTTTTATACAGTATATGCCCTTTTGTGTCTGGCTTCTTTCACATAACAATGTTTTCAAGATTCATCCACATTGTAGCATGTATCACGTCCTTCATACCTTTTTATGACTGAATAATATTCAACTGTCTGTGTATATCACATTTTGTTTACCCATTCATCTGTTGATGGACATAGGGGCTGTTTCTACCTTTTGGTGATTGTCAGTAGTGATGCTGTGAACGTGTGTGTCCATGTATTTGTTGAGTACCAGTTTTCAGTTCCTTTTTGGGTGTCTACCCAAGAGCAGAATTGCCAGAATTGTGGCAATTCTGTTTAGCTTTTTGAGGAACTTCTAAACTGTTTCCACGGTGGTTGAGCCATATTTCATTCCCACCAGCAGTGCACAAGGGTTCCAATTTCTCCACATCATTGCTTATACATATTTTGTTTGTATTATAGCCCTCCTAGTGGGGATGGTGCCTCACTGTGGGTTTCATTTATATTTCCCTAATGATGAATGTTGTTAAGCATCTTTTTGTGTGCTTCCTAGGCAAATACCTTTGGAGAAATATTTATTCAAGCCCTTTTCCCATTTTAAAAATCAAATTGTTTTTATTGCTGAGTTGTAAGAGTTCTATACATATTCTGAATATATATCAGATATATGGTTTACAAATACCTTCTCCTGTTCTATAGGTTGTCTTTTCATTGTCTCGATATTCTCCTTTGATACACAGAAGTTTTTCATTTTGATGAAATCCAATTTATCTATTTTGTATTTTGTTTTCTGTACTTTGGTATCATACCTAAGACTCCATTGTCAAACCTGAGATCATAAAGATTACTAGAGCCTCTTCTTGGGGTGAGGCTCAGCTTATGGCTCTCAGTATCTAGAGAAGCTTGACTTTGAGATAGACCTTGCTCCCTCTCATCTTCACTTTCTGACTCCTGCCTCACCCCAGCTTTGAGCCCCACAGAAGGAAGCTACTCTGCTGCCTGGGATTCTCGCCTGTATCCTGAATTGACAAGTGAGCAAGACAACCCGTGCCTGGGGTTTTTCCCCAAGATTTTGCTTTTTGATTATCCATGCTGCTGCCTCTGGCTGCAGAACAGCTGCAGTGAATTGACCTAGTCTTGGTTGAAGGTGTTTGTCTGGTACTACCCAAGACTAGAGTAAAACTAAAATTTTCCCAAATTCTCAAGAATTCAGCACGTTGGTTTTTCAGCAAGTTAGCTTCATCAGTTGGGTTCTAGGAGACTTGATGGTTTGGTGAATTGGCAACATCATCTATTGGGTTTCAAAAAGAAAGTGTTGGGACACCTGAGTGGCTCAATCAGTTGAGCATCTGCCTTCAGCTCAGGTCATGATCCCAGAGTCCTGGGATGGAGCCTTGTTTTGGGCTCCCTACTCAGTGGGAGTCTGCTTCTCCCTCTCTCTCTGCCCCCTGTTCATGCTCTCTCTCTCAAATAAATAAATATCTTTTAAAAATAAATAAAAATAAAGTGTTATCTTGATAATAAAGAAGAAGAAATAAGAATATAGACGTGTCAGGGCACGTGGGTAGATCAGTTGGTTAAGTCACTGACTCTTGGTTTTGGTTCAGGTCATGATCTCAGAGTCATGAGATCAAGCCCCTTGTCTGGCTCCATGCTCAGTGTGGAGTCTGCTTGAAATTCTCTCCCTTTCCCTCTTCTTTGCCCACCTCCCGCCACTCTCTTTTTCATAAATAAATAAATAAATAAATAAATAAATAAATATTTTAAAAGAATATAGACATGTGTCTGCTTATCTTTACAAAGAAAGAAACCCAGGAAGAATAAATCATACATGAAGGCAATTGTTCATCCCAGAGTCACAGTGGGCATCTGGACATGGTGGGCATCTGGACCCTTCATTTCTGCCACTTTCAGGGCCAGGGGGGTGGGAGGGGTGGCAGGGGGACCCTCCCTAGAGGGACTCTGGGCCTACCCTCTACCCCAGGCTACCAGAGGCTTCTCAGCTGTACAAAATCTCCATGTTGCTAATCTGAGCTGGCATGGTTAAGGCACCAGCTCCCCAGGTGTGAGGTCCCTAGAACCAACTCTGGGTGTAGGGAATGTGCCCAGCATGGGAATTGCCAGGTGCAGGCTGGCCTGGTGCCCCTTACCAAATTGGTTCTGTGATTTTACCTTCAGCCTGCTCTGTCCTGCCCTCTGTTAGGGCCATTAGCAGCGAGGCCCAGTGGTGGGCTGGGGAGATTAGGGCCCACATCTAACACCAGAAGATCTTTTAATTTATCCAATCAGTTCTTTATTGAGCACTTATACTATTCTAGGTGCTGGGGAAATGATGGTGAACAAAACAGCTCTAAACCCCTGCCCCAGGGAAGCTGCCATTCTGACAGGGACAGCAAACAGTGAACAAACAAATCAGCACATTATGTCAGGTGGTGATGAATTCCCTTAAGGAAATGAAGCAGGGAGGGTACACTTCAGTGACATGTGAACTTAGATTGGAATGGTGACCTGAAAGAGCCAAATATGCCCTGATCTGGGGGAATGGGTGTTCCAGGCAGAGGATAGTGTAAAGGTCTTGAGTTGGAAATAAGCTTGGCTAGTGACTAGGATCCAATAAAGGCAGAAATGCTAGGGGCTCAGGTTTTTGCCAGGTACACATTCCAGCGTATCTCAATCTAGTAGCACAGAGGGATGAGGGAGGGGAGAGGCTTTCCTGGAGCAGGACAGGTACAGATGGTGGTGGGAAGGATCACGGGCACAGGAGATAGGTATGGGTGTATGGCATTTCAGTGACTCTGCTGGGGGTAGGGTCAGCATAGAACTAAGACTTGAAGGTAAGTCAGAGTTAGAATGTGGGGAGTGGGAAGACAGGGAGGGAACGTAGACAGGGAGGTGTAGGATTCCTGGACCCTGCAGAGGGTACCAAGGGGCCACCTCATCTTCCTTCCCCTTTCTTTCCTTTGCTCCCTCCCTGAGGGAAAGCCCCTCCTGCATCTGGGCAGAGCCTTGGGGACAGATGGCAGGTGTTTCCCACCCAGTGTATCACCTGATTCCTGTAGTATATGCCTGAGGCTGCAAGATGGTTGCCTTGGTCTGAGAGTGAGTAGGGAGCAAATTTTAGATCAGAGTCTTTTTGCTTGCTCTTGCTTTCTCTCTCCCTCTTTTCAGTCAGAGGCACAAACATATAGAAAAGGGCCAGCACAGGCACAGCCCCTGAATCACCCGGAGACACCCACAGAGAGTGACCATGCATTACTCATACATACACAGACACACAGCACAAACATAGATACAGGCACACATACTCTGACATATGGCAACAGCAAACAGACACATGCAGACACAGTCCCTCAGAAACACTGAGTGTAGTGACTGTCAGCCACTCACAAAGAGACATAAGTCACATAGAGGCCCACATGCCAAGCATAGACACAGCCTACAAACCCACACATGGGCAGAGCCTACACAGGCTGACATATAGTGATACCAAACCAGATCTGTGCAGACACAGTCACAAAGGTACACACTCACAAACAAAGATACTAAAAAACAGAGGAGCATGCAGACTGGGGTCATATATACCCAGAGCCAGCCATAGAAATTTTCTTTTTTTTTTTTTTTTTTAAAGATTTTATTTATTTATTTATTCATGATAGTCACAGAGAGAGAGAGAGAGGCAGAGACACAGGCAGAGGGAGAAGCAGGCTCCATGCACCGGGAGCCCGATGTGGGATTCGATCCCGGGTCTCCAGGATCGCGCCCTGGGCCAAAGGCAGGCGCCAAACCGCTGCGCCACCCAGGGATCCCCCATAGAAATTTTCTTAAAACACACTGTCAGGGATGCCTGGGTGGCAGCGGTTGAGTGCCTGCCTTTGGCCGGGGGTGTGATCCTGGAGTCCTGGAATCGAATCGAGTCCCACATCGGGCTCCCTGAAGGGAGCCTGCTTCTGTCTCTGCCTGTGTCTCTTCCTCTCTCTCTCTGTTTTTCATGAATAAATAAAATCTTTAAAAAAACCCTCACTGTCAGACACAGGCAAACAGAAAGACAGCATCATCATGCATAACCGATGATATCCCGTGTGTCTCTTCTTGGGGTATAGCAACCATTAGTGATCACTGCTTAGATCCATGATTTTGTTAGCAGCTAGGCTACAGTGAATTAAATGGTGTAATAGAGGGACATAATTATGGAGCATAGAATTTAAGCTGGGTAAGTTGGGAAGTGAGGACGGAGAGAGGTATGGAAGAGTGAAAAGGTAATAGAGTCAATAGATTCTAGGTGCTAATGGGGTTGAAGTGTGTGATGGTTAATCTTATGCGTCAATTTGGGCCACAGAGTGCTTCCTGGTCCCATGACCTTAAACTCTGAAGGCCTTATTTCCAAAAAGAGGAATACTTCTAACAGAAGACACAACAACGATTCCATTGAACCGGAAGTTGAGACTGCCGCCTGGACACTTTGGGCTCCCTATGCCTCTCAACCACTGAGCCACCCAGGGATCCCAGGAGGAGTATCTTTTATTCTAATGAAGTGACTCTGGGTGGGCTTCTGGATGGCTCCTGGAAGAGGGCTGGTCACCAGAAAAACCAAACCATGATTAGAAACTTGGAATTTTCAGGCTTATCCCTCCATTCACTTGAGAAAGGAAAAGGGCAGGGACGCTTAGGTGGCTCAGTGGTTGAGCGTCTGCCTTCGGCTCAGGGCATGATCCTGGGATCCAGGATCGAGTCCCACATCGGGCTACCTGTGGGGAGCCTGCTTCTCTCTCTGCCTATGTCTCTGCCTCTCTCTCTGTGTCTCTCATGAATAAATAAATAAATCTTTAAAAAGAAAAAGAAAGGAAAAGGGCTGAAAATGGAGTTAATGACTGACTGTGCCTACATGATGAAGCCTCCATAAAATCCCCAAAGTACAAGGTCTGTAGAGCTTCTGGGTTAATGAACAAGGTGCAAAGGTGTTGAGAAAGTGGCATGTTCAGAGAGGACATGGAAGCTCAGTGCCTCTTCCCCCCTAGCTTGCCCTTCACATCTCTTACATCTGGTAAACATAAGTAAATCTTTCTCTGAGGTCTGTGAGCCCCTCTAGCAAATTAATCAAACCCAAGGAGGGGGATCATTAGACTCTCATATCTATAGCCTATTGGTCAGGAGCATAGGTGATAACCTGGACTTGTGACTGACATCTGAACTTGGGGCTGGGGCAGTGTTATAGGACTGAGCCTTTAACCTGTGGGATCTGACATTATCTGTAGGCAGTTAGTGTTAGAATTAAGTTGTCATAGGACGCCCAGCTGATGTCACAGAGAATTGCTAGGTGGCTGGAATGTGTATTTTGAATCCACCATCGATTTGGGTTATGAAATCACCAAGATTCTGGACAAGAGAGGTATTGGAGGCAGTCACAGTGAGCCAGGAAAAAATCCTCAAAACCCAAAGGGGAGTGATGAAGGGGCTTTTGGTAGATGACTGTAATAAAGATGCATAGAGGGCCATATAACCTGATGTTTGTGCCTCAAATGAACTGGGGGACTTCCTGAGGAAGGGAAGGAGCATGGTCTGGGGTTGTGCATGAACTTCCGGGAGGATACCTATGCCTCCTGAATCACTGGCATGAGCTATGGGAGAGAATGCAGTGCTTGAGAGAGCTACAGTATTGTCCAGGAAGATTCAGGTTCCCATTGGAGCAAGAAGGTCAATTCAACCTTCAGCAAAGAAGTTGAGGATATAGGGATTCTGGTGAGGACTGAGTGTGAGTTGCAGAAGGCCAATGTCTCAGAAGGGTCAGAAAAGAGAGTTTGGGGACCTCTGTTTACAGCTATGATAAAGTACCAGGGATTAGATTTACTCTCCTTCCTTAAACAACTGAAAAAATGGATGATATATGGAACAGTGGTTTCTAGACATTAAACAACAGGTCACATGGGACCATGATCCCTGAAAGAAGGTAAACAAATGAATGAACCATAGGACTGCCTGGAGAGAATTTCCAGGTGCTCTGTGGGATGTGGGAGGGATTCTAAAGGAGCCTGGTCATCTCCTTGAGTTTAGAAGACATAGTAAGAGTTTTGGAGGTCACAATAGCCAGAATTCTCAGAACAAGGCAGAGTACTATGGAGAAGAAAGCTTCACAGAGACAGAAAATTCTGGAGGTCTACAGAGTGGTCCCTTCAAGTCTTCAACCAAGTACTGATCGGCAAACATATGTGAGGAAACTGCCTGAAGCCAAGAAAAGTCCACTGAAAAAGATCAGGAAGAAAAAAACCTCAGAGGCAGGAGTTATCTCCACACTAGTCTGAGTGGAAAAGCCTATGAGTCACTGAATAGAGAACTCAGAAGGGTATTGCCTCTGTACCCAATTAGCTCTAGACTATCAAATTAGCTCTGAACTAAAAACCATTCAGGTCCAGCTTTAAGAACTTAAAAGCAAGCCTCAAAAGGATCACATTGATTAACTGTGCCCTAGAATACCCCTCCACACACAGTGTTTTAAGTAACTCTCCCTCAAAATTCAGCAATCAACAAGGTAAAATTTACAATGTTTGGCATCCAATAAAAGATGATCAGGCATGCAAAGAAGCAGGAAAATACAACTCTTAATGAGGAGAAAAATAATCCATTAGAAATGACCCAGACGATAGAACCAATAGACAAGTAACATTAAAACAGCTATTATATATATATATAAAAAAAACAGCTATTATAGGGATGCCTGAGTGGCTCAGCAGTTGAGCATCTGCTTTTAGCTCAAGCGTGATCCAGGTCCTGGGATCGAGTCCCACATTGGGCTCCTTCCGAGGAGACTGCTTCTCCCTCTGCCTGTGTCTCTATCTCTGTGTGTCTCTCATGAATAAATAAAATCTTTAAAAAAAAAAGCTATTATAAATGTAATCCATATGTTCAAGAAGGTAGGGGAAAGCATGAGCATGGCTAAAATACCACACCCAAGGAAGATACTATCCCAAATTCAGAGCTGACATGGTGGAACTTGCTCAAAATCTGTTTTGGAACTTGCCAGAAATCCACCCTCTACGATACCAAAGAAAGCTGTTCATGGGGAGCTGTGCGTGCTTCAGAAGCCAAAAGCAAACTGCTACTAGCCCATGTGATGGTGGATTTCAGGGAGAAGTTGCTGGCCCCTTGGTGCTGGTGGTCATCATGCCCTGCAGGAACCAGGCCCTGGAGAATCTAGGAGGACCCTGGTGCTGGAGAAACCTGTGTCTGCTGCAGGAACCTGCTGAGTAGGCACAACAGTCAGGAAGCAGAACCATTTTCCTTCTTGCAATGTCTCTCCAGTGCCCTCTACTGGCAAAGCTTCAGTGCCAACTGGCAAAGGGAAAACATTTAAATGGGCCAGATCCATTTTCACAGAGCAGGCATAAAGAATGGATTTGAAGCCAAGAGGAAAAGTCAGTAAGCAGCACAGTCCACCCTTTTGACTACTCAGCTTGCATGTGCACCCCTCTACAAATATTTGAATCTTTATACAACCAAACCATTTTATTTCTACATATGTGTAGCTTTCCTTCTCTTAAAGAGGAAGTTATCATTCTTTCCTCCAAATGAGACACATAATCCCAAGGGTCGTTGTATCCATTGTTGCCTATATTAATTATTCCTCAAATTTAGTCACAGCCCCACTGATACTCTAGTATTGGAAGACTAAATTGTAAGATTGACCTCCAATGACTCTTTGTATATAAAATAAAAATGGGAAAGAGGGAGAAAAAGAAAATAGCTAGCACATACAGGGAAACACAAAAATATAACCGGCAAAAATAAAGAAAGCAAAGCTACAATAGTACTCATTTCTGTAATTGATCATGAAACTGTATTCCCATCTGTGGCTTTCCTCCTCCTCTATCAATTCCGTATTTCCCCTGCCTTCCTCCAGCACCTCGGGTGGTCTTTTTATCTGATGGAGTGATCCAAACTTTCATTTCTAAAGGGTCTGAGTCCTCCATCATCCTGTCTGTTGTGAGTTGTTTTAGATCTTCATGAACTTTTACTCGGGCATGGTAGTACTAAGAGGCACTCCAGATAAACTTCTGAGTTGCGGGCATAGTCTTCCTCGCCTCTATTGTGTAAGCAATCTGATTTCCCTTTGGTAATGAAAATTAATCGCTCCAGCCAGTGCATTAACTCTACCTCCCCCCATGTTTATTTGCCCCTAGCTTTACTGGCATAGGAGCCGAAATGTCCAAAATGTCTCAACTTCCAATTCAGTAGAACTATGGTTGTGCTCCCTGGTAGAGGCTTCTCCCACTGGCAAAGAATCATCAAAATTTAGGGGGCAGTATCTCCAGCTTCATTAGGGTCTTCCCACATATACCCAAGCCAACTTACAGGACCCTAATCCTTTCCCATCAATGCCTTCACTTTAACAGTAGATATACTGCAAGGCTGCAAGTTCAATTTCCATTGTAATTAAGCCAAATGCAGGATGGGGCTCCTCAGTTGATTTTCAGTAATTTCAGCTCTCTGGCTACAGGAGATTAGGGTCTCCTTTAGGACACACCTAGTTCTTAGGTCATTTGTGTGGTGCTTGAGCTGGGAATTCAAATCTCTGAGCTCATCCTTTACTTTCTCCACTTTGTCCAGCAACATTAGGAACAACTGGACAATCCTATTATATTTGTTTGTTTCCTAAAAATGTTTGAAACTGTCATATACACTGTCACTCAGCTCTTTCTGAAAAGTAGTTGATTAGGAGTATCCAATGGAGATATTTTCTGTATCTCTATTGCTAGATCAGGCCATGTTCTATCAGTGCTCTCTTTATATTGGAAATTGAGGCATCAGCATCTTTAAATTTTTTTGTATGTATTTTTTTATTGGAGCTTGACTTGCCAACATATAGTATAACACCGAGTGCTCATCCCATCAGGAGCCCCCCTCAGTGCCCATCACCCAGTCACCCCAACCCCCTGCCCACCTACCTTTCCACCACCTCTTGTTCATTTTCCAGAGTTAGGTGTCTCTCATGTTCTGTCACCCTCACTGATATTTCCCACTCATTTTCTCTACTTTCCCCTTTATTCCTTCACTATTTTTGTATTCCCCAAATGAAGGAGACCATATAATGTTTGTCCTTCTCCGATTGACTTACTTCACTCAGCATAATACCCTCCAGTTCTGTCCACGTCAAAGCAAATGGTGGGTATTCATCGTTTCTAATGGCTGAGTAATATTCCATTGTACACATAGACCACATCTTCTTTATCCATTCATCTTTCGATGGACACCGAGGCTCCTTCCACAGTTTAGCTATTGTGGACATTGCTGCTAGAAACATCGGGGTGCAGGTGTCCCGGCGTTTCACTGCCTCTGTATCTTTGGGGTAAATCCCCAGCAGTGCAATTGCTGGGTCGTAGGGCAGGTCTATTTTTAACTCTTTGAGGAACCTCCACACAGTTTTCCAGAGTGGCTGCACCAGTTCACATTCCCACCAACAGTGCAAGAGGGTTCCCTTTTCTCCGCATCCTCTCCAACTTTTGTGGTTTCCTGCCTTGTTAATTTTCCCCATTCTCACTGGTGTGAGGTGGTATCTCATTGTGGTTTTGATTTGTATTTCCCTGATGGCAAGTGATGCGGAGCATTTTCTCATGTGCTTGTTGGCCATGTCTATGTCTTCCTCTGTGAGATTTCTCTTCATGTCTTTTGCCCATTTCATGACTGGATTGTTTGTTTCTATGGTGTTGAGTTTAATACGTTCTCTATAGGTCTTGGATACTAGCCCTTTATCTGATATGTCATTGCAAATATCTTCTCCCATTCTGTAGGTTGTCTTTGAGTTATGTTGACTGTTTCTTTTGCTGTGCAGAAGCTTTTTTATCTTGATGTGAAGTCCCAATAGTTCATTTTTGCTTTTGTTTCTCTTGCCTTCATAGATGTATCTTGCAAAGTTGCTGTGGTCAAGTTCAAAAAGGGTGTTGCCTGTGTTCTCCTCTAGGATTTTGATGGATTCTTATCTCACATTTAGATCTTTCATCCATTTTGAGTTTATCTTTGTGTATGGTGTAAGAGAATGGTCTAGTCTCATTCTTCTCCACGTGGTTGTCCAATTTTCCCAACACCATTTATTGAAGAGACTGTCCTTTTTCCAGTGGATAGTCTTTCCTGCTTTATCGAATATTAGTTGACCATAGAGTTGAGGACCCATTTCTAGATTCTCTATTCTGTTCCATTGATCTATGTGTCTGTTTTTGTGCCAGTACCACATTGTCTTGATGATCACAGCTTTGTAGTACAACCTGAAATCCGGCATTGTGAAGCCCCCAGCTCTGGTTTTCTTTTTCAATATTCCCCTGGCTATTTGGGGTCTTTTCTGATTGCACACAAATCTTAAGATGATTTGTTCCAACTCTCTGAAAAGTTCATGGTATTCTGATAGGGATTGCATTGAATGTGTAAATTGCCCTGGGTAGCATTGATATTTTCACAATATTAATTCTTCTAATCCATGAGCATGGAATATTTTTCCATCTCTTTGTGTCTTCCTCAATTTCTTTCAAAATTGTTCTATAGTTTTTAGGGTATAGATCCTTTCCTTCTTTGGTTAGGTTTATTCCTAGGTATCTTATGCTTTTGGGAGCAACTGTAAATGGGATTGACTCCTTAATTTCTCTTTCTTCAATCTCATTGTTAGTGTATAGAAATGTCATTGATTTCTGGGCATTGATTTTGTATCCTGCCACACTGCCGAATTGCTGTATGAGTTCTAGCAATCTTGGGGTGGAGTCTTTTGGGTTTTCTAGGTACAGCATCATGTCATCGGCGAAGAGAGAGTTTGACTTCTTCTTTGCCAATTTGAATGCCTTTTATTTCTTTTTGTTGTCTCATTGCTGAAGCTAGGACTTCTAGTCCTATGTTCAATAGCAGTGGTGAGAGTGGACATCCCTATCCTGTTCCTGATCTTAGGGGAAAGGCTCCCAGTGTTTCCCCATTGAGAATGATATTTGCTGTGGGCTTTTCATAGATGGCTTTTAAGATGCTGAGGAATGGTCCCTCTATCCCTACACTCTGAAGAGTTTTGATTAGGAATGGATGCTGTATTTTAACAAATGCTTTCTCTGCATCTATTGAGAGGATCATATGGTTCTTGTTTTTTCTCTTGTTGATATGATCTGTCACGTTGATTGTTTTACGAGTGTTGAACCAGCCTTGCATCTCGGGGATAAATCCCACTTGGTCATGGTGAATAATCTTCTTAATATATTGTTGGATCCATTGGCTAGTATCTTGTTGAGAATGTTTGCATCTTTGTTCATCAGGGATATTGGTCTATAATTCTCCTTTTTGGTGGGGTCTTTGTGTGGTTTTGGAATTAAGGTGATGCTGTCCTCATAAAACAAGTTTGAAAGTGTTCCATCCCTTTCTATCTTTAGGAAAAGCTTTAGTAGAATAGGTATGGTTTCTTCTTTATACTTTTGGTAGAATTGCCCTATGAACCCATCTGGCCCTGGACTTTTGTGTCTTGGGAGGTTTTTGATGACTGCTTCAATTTCCTCCCTAGTTATCCGCCTGTTCAGGTTTTCTCTTCCTTCCTGTTCCAATTTTGGTAGTTTGTGGTTTTCCAGAAATGCGTCCATTTCTTCTAGATTGCCTAATTTATTGGCATATAGCTGCTCCTAATATATTTTTAAAATCGTTTGTATTTCCTTGGTATTGGTTGTGATATCTCCTTTTTCATCCGTGATTTTATTAATTTGAGTCTTTTCTATTTTGTTTTTAATTAGCCTGGCTAATGGTTTATCTTATTAATTCTTTCAAAGAACTGACTCCGGGATACCTGGGCGGCTCAGCGGTTTAGCGCCTGCCTTTGGCCCAGGGCGCAATTCTGGAGTCCCGGGATGAGTCCCGCTTTGGGCTCCCTGCATGGAGCCTGCTTCTCCCTCCTCCTGTGTCTCTACCTTTCTCTCTCTCTATGTCTATCATAAATAAATAAATAAATAAATAAATAAATAAATAAATAAATAAATAAATCTTAAAAAAAAAAAAAACAGAACCAACTCCTGGTTTTGTTGATCTGTTCTACAGTTCTTCTGGTCTCTATTTCATTGAGTTCTGCTCAAATCTTTATGAACTCTCTTCTTCTGCTTGTGTAGGTTTTATTTGCTGTTCTTTCTCCAGTTCTTTTAGGTGCAGGGTTAGCTTGTATATTTGAGTTTTTTCCAATTTTTTGAGGGATGCTTGTATTGCAATGTATTTCCCTCTCCAGACTGCTTTTGCTATATACCAAAGATTTTGAAGGGTTGTATCTTCATTTTCATTAGTTTCCATGAATCTTTTTAATTCTTCCCTAATTTCCTGGTTGACCCTTTCATCCTTTAGCAGGATGGTCTTTGATCTCATGTGTTTGAATTTCTTCCAAATTTCTTCTTGTGATTGAGTTCAAGTTTCAAAGCATTATGGTCTGAAAATATGCTGGGGTGAATCCCAATCTTTTGGTATTGGTTAAGACCTGATTTGTGACCCAGTATGTGGTCTATTCTGGAGAAAGTTTCATGTGCACTTGAGATGAATGCGTATTCAGTTGAGTTTGGATGTAAAGTTTTGTAAATATCTGTGAAATCCATCTGGTTGATTGTATCATTTAAAGCTCTTGTTTTTTTGGAGATGTTGTGCTTAGAATATCTGTCATTTGCAGAGAGCTCCATGTTGAAGTCTCCCAGGATTAGTGTATTATTATCTAAGTATGTCTTTACTTTGGTTATTAATTGATTGAGATACTTGGCAGCTCTCACATTAGGGGCATAAAGATTCATGATTGTTAGGTCTTCTTGTTGGATAGATCCTTTAAGTATGATATAGTGTCCCTCTTCATCTCTTACTACAGTCTTTGGGATAAACTTTAATTTATCTGATATGAGGATGGCTACCCCTGCTTTCTTTTGGGGACCATTTGAATGATAAATGGTTCTCCAACTTTCATTTTCAGGCTGGAGGTGTCCTTAGGTCTAAAATGAGTCTCTTGTAGACAGCAAATAGATGGGTCTTGCTTTTTTATCCAGTCTGAAACCCTGCATCTTTTGATGGGATCATTAAGCCTATTCACGTTCAGAGTTACTATTGAAAGATATGAATTTAGTGTCATCATATACCTAGTCAGTCCCTGTTTTTTGTGGATTATTTCTTTGGGCATCCTCTTTCTTTTACAGAGTCCCCCTTAACATTTCTTGCAGAGCTGGTTTGGTGGTCACATATTCTTTCAATTTCTTCCTATCTTGGAACCCCTTTATCTCTTTTATTCTGAATGAGAGCCTTGCAGTATAAAGAATTCTTGGCTGCGGGTTCTTCTCATTTAGGACCCCGAGTATATCCTGCCAGTCTTTTCTGGCCTGCCAGGTGTCTATGGAGAGATCTGCTGTTAATCTAATATTTCTCCCCATATAAGTTAGGGATCTCTTGTCCCTTGCTGCTTTAAGGATTTTCTCTTTATCTTTGGAATTTGCAAGTTTCAGTATTAAATGTCGAGGTGTTCAACGGTTTTTATTGATTTTAGGGGGGATCTTTCTATCTCCTGGATCTGAATGCCTGTTTCTCTCCCCAAATTAGGGGAGTTCTCAGCTATGATTTGTTCACATCTGGTCCTCTGTCCCTCTCGGCGCCCTCTGGAACCCCAATTAAATGTAGATTTTTCCTTCTGAGGCTGTCATTTATTTTCCTTAACCTTTCTTCACGGTCTTTTAATTGTTTTTCTCTTTTTTCCTCAGCTTCCTTCCTTGCCATCAGCTTGTCTTCTATGTCACTCACTCTTTCTTCTACCTCATTAACCCTTGTCGTTAGGACCTCCAGTTTGGATTGCATCTTATTTAATTGATTTTTAATTTCGTCCTAATTAGATCTAAATTCTGCAGTCATGAAGTCTCTTGAATCCCTTATGCTTTTTTTCTAGAGCCACCAGTAGCTTTATAATTGTGCTTCTGAATTGGCTTTCTGACATCGAATTGTAATCCAAATTCTGTAACTCTGTGGCAGAGAGGACTGTTTCTGATTCTTTCTTTTGTGGTGAGTGCTTCTTTCTAGTCATTTTGCTCAGTGCAGAGCAGCTAAAAACAAGTTGTACTTGTTAGAAGTGCAAACTCTTCTCTGTAGCGTTCCAGCTGTTTTCTCTTTAAATCTCAAGTCAAATTTGTAGGTCTTCAGGATTATTTGAAAGTCATCTAGGTAAATTGGTGGGGACAGGTGACTTGGGGACCCTACTCCTCTGCCACCTTCCCTGCCCCTCAGCATCTTTAAATTTAATCAGATTAGAGAGCCAACTCCAGAACTTTCAGAACCAATTTAGAAAACTCATCCTTAACATTCTGTTCATCTAACTCCAAACCTGGCACCAAAATCTGTATTAGTCAGTGTTCTTCAGAGAAACAGAACCAATAGGATATGCTTATATATAAAGAGATTTATTACAAGGAATTGACTCATGAGATTATGGAGGGTGAGAAGTCCCAAGATCTGCAGCCATCAGAGAAGGTGTAGTATATATACAGTACTACTGTGTACTGGTGTAGTATATAGTGGGACAATACACATTATGTAGTATATAGATCTAATGGTATAGTTCTAGTCCCAGTCCAAAAACCTGAGAACCAGGAGAGACAATGGAGAGACTCCAGTCTGAGTCTGAAGGCAGAAGAAGACTGATATCCTAGTTTAAAGACAGCCAGTCAGGCAGAGAAAGAGTGAATTCTCTGTTAGCCTTTTGTTCTATTCAGGCCTTCAATGGACTGTGCAAAGCCCACTCGCATTGGGGAGGCAATCTACTTCACTCAGTCTACCAATTCAAATCTTAATCTCATTCAGAAATACTCTCACAGGCACACCCAGAATAATATTTAGTCAAATATTTGGGCACACCATGTCTCAGTCAAGTTGACACACAAAATTAACCATCATAGGGATTTAGATTTCCAAACTAGCAGAACTCAAAATTGCCATGATGGGAAGGAAAAATTCTGAGTGGATTATTAGGTGTAATAGTGAGAGGTACCATTCCTACTCCTCCCCCTTGGTTTCAGGTCCCATATACACTGACTATGGGGGACGATAGCACCATATAATAGTCTCTGATTCAAAGTATATACTCTGTTCTATAAAACAGCATCTCATCTTTTCAGGGTGTTGTTTCTTAACTAGCATCATAATTGAGTCTTCAAAGCCATTCCACCTTTCAATTAGGCCAGCTGCTTCCAGATGATGTGGTATGTGGTAAGATGAGTTAATTCCATAGGCATAAACCCATTGCTATACTTCCTTTGCTGTGAAATGAGTTTCTGTATTAGATGCGATGCTGTGCAAAAGGGTCCACCGATGGTGGTGTTGGCACAAGCATTATGGGTGGGAGAGGGAAAATCCTATCTAGAAAATGTGTCTATTCCTATGAAAATGAATCTCTGTCCCTCTTCATGATGGAAGAGGTCCAATATAATCAACCTGCCATCAGGTTGGTTCCCACGAGGAATAGTGCCATATCAGGGACTCGATTTACATCTCTGCTTGATGGCAGTTAGGCACTCAGCAACAGCATTAACCATGCCATCCTCAGTGAAGGGAAGGTCATATTATTGAGCCCAGACATAGTTTCCACCTCCACTATTTTGTTCCTGGGCTGCTATGGACTGAATTGTGTCCATCAAGATTTATATGTTGAAACCCTAACCTGCAGTGTGATGGTATTTGGAGATGGGGCCTTTGGAAAGTAAGTAGGTCATGGTAGGATTAGTGTCCTTGTAAAAAGAGACATGAAAGAGCCTTCTCTCTGTTATGTGAGGACACAACAAGGAGATGGCTGTCTGCAAGGCATGGAGAGAGTTCTCAGCAGGAGCTAAATCTGCCTGCACTCAGATTTTAGAACTTCTCAGCCTCCAGAACTGTTAGAAATAAATTACTGTTGTTTAAGCTACCCAGTCTGTTCTATGGTGCTTGGTTATTACAGCCTAAGAAGACTAGCACATGGGCCCTTTTTTTTTTTAATCAAACTCTGGGGTGGCTGGTGAAAGAAGCTGACTGATGTGCACAGAGCAAGAGTCTCCTCTGCAGTAAGTGCCTTTTGGTGGGCATTCACATGGGATGCAAGTATCTTCACTGTGTCCATTCAGAGGATCCATGCACCTCTCTCTTCCTTAGACTTCTCTGTCACTAATATGCCAGTACTATTCTTTCCAAGTCCCTGACCACATGCATCAGTGTAGGTCCATTCTTTTGGCTCTCACTCCAGATACAGTAGACAATGAAATATACTGCTCTGTGACTGCTCACTGGAGAGGATTTTCCTTCACCACTGTCATTCAGAGTTACCCCTGAGAAGAGCTGTAATGCACATCTTTCCACTTCCAAATGATGTCAAATCGTGCAGGCATCCATATATAAACCAGGCTTGAGTCTTGTCTTTTTCAGCCAACTCATCATGAGGAATGCCCTTTGATACCATAGACATGGACTTTAGGAGAGGAGGCAATATTACAGGATTTGGTATCAAAAGAGTCTGAGCCACTTGCTCATACAACTTACTTGGACTTTCTGGACCTGTCTAAATTGGTCAATTTTCATTTGATAATAAATTGCTGCTATGCATGTTTAACCTTATGTCTATTTGGGTCAGACAAGAACCCCACATGGAAATCTCAGGATGTATGGTTACCATATCTCATGGTTAGGTGTTTGGTCTCTGCCAAGGCTGAGTAGTAAGCCAGAAGCTGTTTCTCAAAAGGAGAATAGTTATCTGGAAAAGAGGGTACAGAGGGCAGCCCCTGTGGCGCAGTGGTTTAGCGCTGCCTGCAGCCCAGGGCGTGATCCTGGAGACCCGGGATCGAGTCCCGCATCAGGCTCACTGCATGGAGCCTGCTTCTCCCTTTGCCTGTGTCTCTGCCTCTCTCTCTCTGCATCTCTATGAATAAATAAATAAAATCTAAAAAAAAAAAAGAGGGTACAGACTTGCTTTAAAATCCTAGTGGATTATATGCTAATTCTCTCATTGGTGCTTGCCAGAACTTTCACATAGCATTCTTATTTGTCATAGACACTTTAAGTGCCAGTGGATCTGCTGGATCATAAGGCCGCAATTGAAGAGTAGCTTGTACCAAAGTCTGAATGGCAGAGCTTTAGCTCATTTTCATCCCATTTGAAACCGGAAGCCTGGTGGGCAACTCTATAGATGTGTTCAAAGTCGCATCCTCAATGTTGCTTCCAAAATCCAAGGAAGCTTACCAAGGCATCTGAGTCTGTTTGGGCTACTATAAGAAAACATCACAGGCTGGGTGACTTATAAATGACAAACATTTATTTCTCACATTTCTGAAGGCTGGAAGACCAGGATCATGGCATTGGCAGATCTGATGTGTGGTGAGGGCCTGCTCCCTCACTGACAGCTCTCTTCTCATTGTAACCTTACATAGTAGAAGGCAGGATGGAGCTCTTTTGGAGTCTCTTTCTTTTTTTTTTTTTTAATATTTATTTACTTATGATAGTCACAGAGAGAGAGAGAGAGAGGCAGAGACACAGGCAGAGGGAGAAGCAGGCTCCACGCACTGGGAGCCCGACGTGGGATCCGATCTCGGGTCTCCAGGATCGCGCCCTGGGCCAAAGGCAGGCGCCAAACCGCTGCGCCACCCAGGGATCCCTGGAGTCTCTTTCATAAGAGCACTGGACCCGTTTATGAGGGCTCCACTTTCATGACCTAACCACATTTCAAAGCACCTCCTAATACCTTCACATTGGGCACTAGGATTTCAACATATGAATTTGGGAGGACACAAACATTCAGACCATAGCACAAGGGTTATACCTTTGTGTGGCAGGAGGTATGAAGTGTAGCAACTTGTCTTTCACCTCAGAGGGAACTTTTCAATATACTTTCAACCATTTAACTCCTAGAAACTTCAGTGAGGTAGCAGGTCCCTGAATTTTTGTGGGGTTTATTCCCAACTATAATTGTCAGTATTCTTCAGGGAAAGAGAATGAATAGGTTGTGTATATATTATAGAGAGATTTATTTTAAAGAATTGACTCACATGATTATGGAAGCTAGCAAGCCTACAATCTGCAGGATGTGTTTGCAGGCTGAAGACTCAGGAAAGAGCCAGTGTTGAAGTTCAAGTTTGAAGGCTAGCTGCTGGCAGAATTCCTTCTCGCTCAGGGGAAGTCAGTCTTTGTTCTAGTCAGTCCTTCAATTGATTGGATGAGGCCCACCCATATTATAAAGGATGATCTGCTTTACTCAAAGTTTGCCAATCTAAATGTTAATCTTATCCGAAAAACACCTTCACAGACCACCTTAGAATAATATTTGACCAAATATGTGGGCACCGGCTCAGCCAAGTCAACGCTATAAAATTAACCATCACACCGACCTTTTCATTCTTTTTTAAAAAAGATTTTATTTATTTATTTATTCATTCATGAGAGACAGAGGGAGACAGAGACAGAGACACAGGCAGAGGGAGAAGCAGGCTCTATGCAGGGAGCCCGACACAGGACTCGATCCCAGGTCTCCAGGATCACACCCTGGGCTGAAGGTAGTGCTAAACTGCTGAGCCACGGGGGCTGCCCCAACCTTTTCATTCTTAAAAGGCATCAAGATACTTGATATTTCCTTTTCACCAGATCTAATCAGTCTTTCATCAATGTAGCCCAGTGTGATGTTTTGCTGAGTGTCAAGATGACCAAGATCTTTGCAGACTATGTTATGGCAGAGACCAGGAGATTTAGTGTATCCCTGAGGCAACACTTTCAAGTTATACTCTTTTTTTTTTCAAGTTATACTCTTGATGGTTTTTTTGTTTGTTTGTTTTAGTAGGCTCTACTCCCAATGTGGGATTTGAACTCACAACCCTGAGATCAAGAGTCACATGCTCTACCAACTGAGTCAGCCAGATGCCCCCAAGTTATACTGTTGTTTTTGGCAATTAAAGCAAACGGTTTCTGGTAGTCCTTGAAATTTAGTGTGGAGAAAAAGTCGTTAGCCAGGCCAATACCTGCATACCAAATTCCAGGAGTTATATTGAATTGTTTCATTAAATATACTGTATCTGGAACAACGGATACAACTGGTGTCGCCACCTGATTGAATTTATGATAGTCTGCAGTCATTATCCAAGATTCAGCTGATTTCTGCATAGGACAAACTGGAGAGTTAAAGGGAGACATGATAAGTATCACATTTCCTTTTTAAAGTATTTTATAGTGACACTAATCTCTGCATTCTTCTGGGGATATGTTATCATTTGTTTAGTAACTTTGAAGGGAGAGGAAATTCACTTTCACTTAGCCCCTTCTTACCATAATGGCCCTCATTATTATCAGCAAACCCATGTGGGAATTATGCCTGTTTCTAAGTATATTTATTCCAAAAATAAATTTAGGAACTGGGGAAACAACCACAAGGTGGGTTACTAGATCAACTGGGCTCAGTGGGAAAATGTTATCACCTGACCACCATTTTATAAAGTAAAAGTAAAGCCCCCACTTTGACTGTTGGGCCACAGTAGCATTTTGGGTCCTTAGCAATTAGTGTCACTTCAGAATCAGTACCTAGGAGTCCTCATAAAGTCTGGGTATTTCCTTTTCCCCAATGGACACTCACTGTATTTTAAATAGAGGTCCCTTTGGGGAAGGCTTGGAGGAAGATTTACAGTATGTTCTTGCAGCAATGATTCATGCTCCTTCCTCAAGGGAACCTGGCCTCTCCTTCAATCAAAGGTCTCTGGGTCTGTGAGATGACTTCAGACTGGAAACAGCAAGATGCCAACTCTCCACTCTGGTGACTTGAGTCAGATTTCTGGGTACTGGATCTAGAACTTTTCTTATCATATATATTAGCAATATTCTAGTAGGTTATTCATCTATTTCATTCCTAGGGCCGTCATGATCAATTTGCCTATACATTAATGCTGCCCTTTATGGTAGATGTTCTCACCTTGTCTTTTGCAGTTAAGTGTTGCCACTTGGTCTCAGCTTCTCTGGGAATCCATCATCCCCATTGAATACAGAGAGCCTGTCTTAGTGTGTTCAGGCAGCTCTAACAGAATATAATAGACTGAGTGGTTTATAAACAACAAATATTTACTTCTCATATTTCTGGAGGCTGGGAAGTCCAAGATCAAGGAACTTGCAGATTTGGTGTCTGTTGAGATCTGCTTCCTCACTCATAGATGGCTATCTTCTTACTGTGTCCTCACATGGTGGAAGGGGCAGAAATCTCTCTGGAGCTTTTCTCATAGGGGTACCAATTTCACTCTCAAGGGCTCTACCCTCATGACCCAATCACCTCCCAAGGACCCCACCTCCAAATACCATCACACTGGGGGTTAGGTTTCAACATATGAACTGTGGGGACACATTAAGGGTATAGCATTCTACCCCTGGCCCCCAAATTTATGTCCTTCTCACATGCAAAATATACTCATTCCAACCCAACAATCCCCAAAGTCTTGATTTGTTACAGCATCAACTCTTAAATCTAAAAGTCTCATCTAAATATTATCTAAACCAGGGACACCTGGGTGGCTCAGCGGTTGAGCATCTGCCTTTGGCTCAGGTCATGATCCTAGGGTCCTGGGATCAAGTCCCACATTGGGCTCCCTTGCGAAGAGCCTGCTTCTCCCTCTTTCTATGTCTCTGCCTCTCTCTCTGTATCTCTCATGAATAAATAAAACCTTTTAAAAATAAAAATAAATATTATCTAAATCAGATATGAGTGAGACTCGAGGTATGATTCATCCTGAGGCCAATTGCTTTCCAGGTGTGAACCCAACAAGTCATGTGCTTTCAAAATACACTGTTGGCACAGGCAAAGGGTAGACATTCCCATTCCAAAAGGGAGAAATAGGAGAGAAGGAAAGAGTGACAGGGTCCAGGCAAGTCCAAAATCCAAGGGGCAAATTCCATTAGACTTAAAGTCTCAAGAATATTCCTCTTTGGCTGGATGCTCTTCCCTCCAGGCCCACTGAGATGGATGTCCCGCCTTCCAGACACACTGGGGAGAGGCCACATGGTGGCAGGCTTCTCCACAGCTTTGCTGGGCATGGGTTGGGCTCCTAAGGCTTTGCCCAGCTGGTCCCCAGGTAGTTCTCTGCTGTGGCCCCCTGGCTTTCCTGGCTGGGGGCATGAGTCTGCAGCTTTGCCTGGAGGCCTGGTCCATTGAAATCTGGGTGGAGGCACCATGTCCCCATGGCATGGGCTGCCAGACCTGCACCTGGGGTAACTGGGGAGCTTGGTGCTGAGTGCAGGAGCAGAACCCATCACCGTGTGAGGCGATGTTGGGTACTGTGCCAGCAGCTCCTCCTTTGAAACCACTCTGTCCCTAGCATCCTTGTACTCTGGGCCTATGATCAGAGGGGCAGTCCTAATGACCCCTGGATTGCCATCAGGGTCATTCTTCCCCATACGTGGCCTGCAAAGGAAAACAACTGCAAAGCTCCCAAGGATGCAGGTGTTCTTCTTACTGATGGATTTCTTAATGTCTAATGTGAAGGAGGTGTCTTCTGAGCCTTTTCATGGAACATAGTTGGGGGTTTTGTACCGGTCATACATGATAAATCTTGTCTAACATTTCTATCACCCTAAGTTTTTGGATTCCCTCTTCCATATCATGTCAGGGCACCTCTGGCATCTCAATCTCACTAATGTGAGCCATGAATGAGTGCTAGTTTCAGCCAATCAACAAAGTAAGCTCTTAGAGCCACCCTTAGCTGCATGCGCTGACACATCAAATCCAGAATTTCTAGTAAGTGTACCCATATCAATAAATTCTGTCCTCCTTCATCTGACACCCTTAGAATCTGCTTTTGCAAAGATTTCCCAGGTTTCTGCTAAGATTTGACTTTAATTATGATTCTATCAGCAATAGGAGGTGGTTGTGTTTGGTCTTGAGAAGAATGGTCATTTGCTTTCAAGGCCTCTGGACCAGGTGAGTTTATTACAGTGTTTTCAAGGAGAGAAAGGCTAGACTCAGACACTGAAAGGCAAGCTACTTCCATTAGTAAGAGAGACTCACAGTGACTTGGTAGTTCAAGATTGTCAGTTTCATCTGGAACCAAACTGATATTATCATTCTAAGTTTCAGGATTCCATTCTTTACCAGTCAATGCCCTAATATTCAAATGAGAAACCTGTCAAGACTGTGAATTCAACTGTCATTGCAATTTAACAACCCATACAATTAAATATTGTACTTGATTTTCAGCAACATTAGCCCTGTAGCTACAATAAATAAGAGCATTTTTTAGCCATCATAAAAGTTCTCTGGTTCTTGGACTATGGCTTGAGCTGAGAAATTAATGGACCTAAGCTTGTCATTTTCTCTTTGTAAGTGCTCTGTGCACTCAAAATAATCCATCCCACATCATAGTCTTTATAGCCATGATTACTGCCATAATGGTCAAAGTGCAGCAGCCATTTTGTCTTCCAAGGACATGCTTCAGTTGGCATTTCAACACAATCAGCCATAGGTTGATTAATTGTGATGCCACCGTATGCTGTGGATTACAAGGATTGTGCTCAAGCCCAGAGGTGTGAACAAATCAAACCCAAAGTTTCATCTCTGCAGGTCTATTTCCTGGAACCACTCTTGGTGACAATTCTATATAAGCCTGAGTCCTTTCTGGAGAGAGGAATGATACAGTAATTTGAACAGGGAAAGTTAATATAAGGAATTATCTACAATGGGGGATTGGAATAATGAGAAGTTGGTTAGGAAGATAAAAGAGAACTCCAAAGAATATAGGAATAGCATAAATAAGAAGTAGTCACTATCTCTAGACTGAGATACAATGCTCTGGAGCTGAGATCCCGATTTTGTTGGAGAGGCATGACTGTAGCTCACTGAATAGCAGAGAAGTCACTATGGTGCTGCACTAGTGGAAATTGCTGGAAATCTATTCTCTGGAACTTGCCAGAAATCTGCATGTTGTAGGGATTTACTGAGTGCTGCTGGCCTCTGTGCACTGAAGGAACCAGGCTCTGGGGAGGCTACAGGATCCAGAAGCACTTAGCTTGCTACCAAAGTGCCTGAGGGTGAGTGCTAGGGGGAAGGAAAAGCTACTGATCACTGGGTGCTACTGGCCGCCATGCAGTGTAAGAACCAGGCCCTGGAAAAGTTGTGAGCACTGCAGAAGTCTGATGCTAGAAAAAGCCATGAAGACGGAGCCTGCCAAGCAAGCACACAGGAATCAGGAAGGAAGCCTCTTTTCTTCTTGTGATATCTCTCCAGCACCCTCTACTGAGAAGGCTTCAGTGCCAGTTGGCAAAGGAAAAATAGTTAAAATATGCTCCATTATCACAGAGCAGGCAGAAAGGGTGAATTTGAAGTTGAGAGGCAATAAATTGACAACCAGCACACCAGGGATCAAAGAAGAAATCATAAGGAAAATTAGAAAGTATTTTGTGTGGAATTAAAATGAAAATATAATTTATCAAAATTTATGGAATGCTGCAAAATCAGTGCCAAGAAGAAATTTACAGAATTTAATGCTTATATTAGAATGGTCTCAAACCAATGACCTCAGCTTGAGAAATTATGATATAAAGAGAAAATTAAACCCAAAATAAGTAAAAGAAAGGAAGTAACAAAGATAAGAGCAGAAATCACTGAAGTATAAAACAGAAAAACAATAGAGAAAATGAAGGAAACCAATAGCTGGCTCTTTGGGAAGATCAATAAAATTGATAAACCTCTAGCCAGAATGAGGAGGGAAAAGAGAGAGAAAACCCAAATGACTAATATCAGGAATAAGATATGGGACAACGTATAAATCCTACAGAAATTGAGATAGTAATAAAGGGATGTTATAAAGAATTTTATGCTCATATTATAGTTTTACACTAAATTTGACAATTTAGATAAAATAGACACATCCCTTAAACTATCAAAACTTACTCCAGAAAAATACAACCTGAATAGCCATATGTCTTTAAAGAAATTTATTTCATAGTTAAAAACGTTTCCATAAAGAAAATCCCATGCCCAGATGGCTTCACTGGGCCATTCCATTTGAGCAAACAATTAGGGAAGAAATAATTGCAATTGTATACAAACTTTCCAGTAGGTAGAAGAGGAATGTATTAATTTTTGATTGTTGCATAACAAACTACTATAAACATAATGACTTTGGTCAATATTCATTTATTATTTCAGTTTCTGTAGGTCAGAAGTCCGGTACAACATAACTGGGCTCTTGGCTCAAGGCTGCAATCAAGATACTGGCCATGCTGGGATGCCTGGGTGGCTCAGCGGTTGAGTGTCTGCCTTTCGCTCAGGGCATGATCCTGGGATCCGAGATGAATTCCGCATTGGGCTCCTTGCAAGGAGCCTGCTTCTCCCTCGGCCTGTGTCTCTGCCTCTCTCTCTTTCTGTATCTCTCATGAGTGAATGAATAAAATCTTAAAAAAAAAAAAAGATGCTGGCCATGCTAAGTTCTTACCTGGAGGCTCTGGGGAAAAATGCTTCCAAGTTCATTGTTGTTGGCAAAATTGAGTTTGTTTCAGTCGTGGAACTGAGGGCCCCACTTTCTTGTGGGCAATCAGTGGAGGCTGCTCTCATCTCCTAGGGGCCACCATATCCTTTGCCATGTGTCCCCCCGGGTCTTTGAGCCAGCAACAGTGTGTCAAATGCTTCTAGTGTTTTTGATTTTAGACAGTTACATCTTCAAAGTCCCTTCACAGCAGTAACTGGATTTGTGTTTAATTAAATAACTAGGAAAAGTTATGTGTATACCAGGGAGCTGGGAATCTTGGGGGCTATATTAGAATTCTACCTACCACAAGGAGGGAACACTTCCCAACATATTCTATGAACTCAGCATTACTCTGATCCTGATATCTAAACCAGACAAAGAAATCTCAGCAAGTTATTTCATGGATATCAACAAACTGATTGCAAAATATATAACGGAAAGGCAAAAGACCCAAAGTAGCCAACACTACTACCCAACCTCAAGACTTACTATAAAACCATAGCATTTAAGATAGTGTGATATTGCCAAAAGAATAGACATAGATCAATGGAACAGAAGAGAGAGCTCAGAAATATATCCACATAAGTGTAGTCATCTGATGTTTTTTTGAGAGAGAGGGGACTGGAGGAGCAGAGGGAGAGAGAGAGAGAGAGAGAGAGAGAATCATAAGCAGGCTCTACACTCAGCATGGAGCTGTACACAGAGCTTGATCCCACAACCCTGAGAGCATTACCTGAGCCAAAATCAAGAGTTGGACACTTAATTGACTGAGCCATCCAGGTGCCCCAAGTCAACTGATATTTGACAAAGGAGCAAATGGCTAAAGAGCAATGGGCTAAAGAAAAATCTTTCAACAGGTGCTGACAACTGTCAGGATAGCTATTACAAAAAAAGAAAGAAAGAAGCAAAGAAAGAAAGGAAGAAAGAAGAAAGAAAGAAAGAAAGAAAGAAAGAAAGAAAGAAGAAAGAAAGAAAGAAGAAAGAAAGAAGAAAGAAAGAAAGAAAGAAGAAAGAAGAAAGAAAAGAAAGAAAGAAAGAAAGAAAGAAAGAAAGAAAGAAAGAAAGAAAGAAAGAAAGAAAGAAAAGGGAGTACCTGGCTGGCTCAGTCAATGGAGCATGTAACTCTTGGTCTTAGGGTCATGAGTTCAAGCACCACGTTGGGTGTAGAGATTACTTAAAAACCAAATGAACAAAAGAAAAGTTTTGGTGAAGATATGGAGAGATTAGAACATTTGCACACTGATGGTGGGAATGCAAAATGGTGCAGCCACTTTAGAAAACAGTACTGGGGCTCCTCAAAAAATTAAAAATAGAATTATCATATCATAATTATCAAAAATTAAAATTAGAATTATCATCTATTACCATAAGATAATATGATCATATGATCATATGATCCAGCAATTCCACTTCTGGTTGTATAAAAAAAATTTGAAATCAGGATCTCAAAAAGATGTAAGCCCTCCTGTGTTCACTGCAGCAGAACTCACAATAGCCAAGATATGGAAACAACCTAAGCATTCATTAATTAATGAGTAGATAAAGAAAATGTGGTCTATACAAACAATGGAATACTATTCAACCTTTAAAAAGACCATGACAACATGGATGAAACTTTTTTTTTTTAAGATTTTATTTGTTTATTCATGAGAGACACAGAGAGAGAGAGAGAGGCAGAGACACAGACAGAGGGAGAAGCAGGCTCCATGCAAGGAGCCCGACGTGGGACTCGATCCTGGGTCTCCATGATCACACCCTGGGCTGCAGGCGGCGCTAAACCGCTGCACCACCAGGGCTGCCCAACATGGATGAAACTTGATGACAATATACTAAGTAAAATAAGCCAGTCACAGAAAGACAAATACTATGTGATTCCAATCATATGAAGTAATCAAAATAGTAAAATTCATAGAATCAAAGAATGGAATGGTGGTTGTGGGGACTGGAATAAGAGGGAAATGGGGAGTTACTAATCAATGGGCATAAAATTTCAGTCAAATGAGATGAATAAACTCTCCAGAGCTGCTGTACAATACTGTACTTATGTAGTCAACAATTATGCATTGTACATTTAAAAATTTGTTAACAGGGTAGATCTCATGTTAAGTGTTCTTATCACACATACCCACAAAAAAATTGTGAACAACTGGACACCCACACGCCAAAAAATGAATCTAGACACCAACCTTACACTCTTCACAAAAATTAATTCCAAACAGATCACACTCCCAAACATAAAATGAAAAACTAAAAACTCTTAGAAGATACCTAGGAGAAAATCAAGATGATCTTGGGACTAGCAATGACTTTTTAGATACAACACCGAAGTCATGATCTGTGAAAGAAAGAATTGACAAGCTGGACTTTGTTAAAATTAAAAAATTTCTGCTCTGTGAAAGACATTATCAGGAGAACGAAAAGACAGCTTGCATGAAGTCTGCTTCTCCTGTCTCTGCCTCTCTCTCTTTCTCTGCCTCTCTCTGTGTCTCTCATGAATAAGTAAATAAAATCTTAAAAAAAAAAAAGACCAGCTCCAAACTGAGAGAAAATATTTGAAAATGACCTATCTGATAGAGGACTATTATCCACATATATAAAGAATTCTTAAAACTCAATAGTAAGAAAATTAACAACTCAATATAAAAATGGACCAAAAATCTCAACAGGCACCTCACCAAAGAAAATATACAGGTGGCAAATAAGCATATGGAAAGATGCTCCATGTCCTATGTCATTAGAGAAATGCAAATGTAAACAACAAGGAGATACTATGACATACCTATCAGAATGACCAAAATTCAGAATGCTGACACCACTAAATGCTGATTAGGATATGTAGCAAAAGGAACTCTCATGCATTGCTGGTGGGAATATAAAGTGATACAGCCACTTTTGAAGACAGTTTGGCAGTTTCTTACAAAACTAAACACACTCTTAAACCATACTATCCAGCAACCATGCTCCTTGGTATTTACCCAAAAGAATTTGAAAACTATGTCCACACAAAAATCTGCACATGGATATTTGTAGCAGCTTTAACTTGAAAGCACCAAGATGTCCTTTAGTAGGTGAATGGATAAATAAATCATCATATATATAGACAATGGAATATAATTCATTGCCAAGTAGAAAGGAGCTATCGGGTCATGAAAAGACATGGAAGAAACTTAAGTGCATATAACTAAGTAATAGAAGCTGATTTGAAAAGGCTGTATATTATATGGTTCCAACTATATGCCATTCTGGAAAAGGCAAAACTATGGAGATAGTAAAAAGATTAGTGGTTGCCAGGAGTTAGGGGGAAGGAGGGAGGGATGAAGAGGCAGAGCACAGAGGATTTTTAGGGTAGTATAGTGAAACTACTCTTTATGTAATGGATATATGTCCTTACACATTTGTTCAAACCTATAGAATATACAACATCACAGGTAAACCCTAATGTAAACTATGGACTTTGGGTGATTCTGATATATTAATGTAGGTTCATCAGCTGTAACAAATGTACCACTCTGGTCCAAGATTTTGCTAATGGGAGAGTCTATGCATGTGTAGGGGTAGGGGTTATATGGGAAATATCTGTATCTTCTGCTCAATTTTACTATAAATCTAAAAGTGCTATAAAAATAAAGGCTTTGTAAAAAAGAAAGATATGAGAAAACTACAGATCAAATATCCCTCATAAACAGAGATACATAAGTTCTAAACAAAATTCCAGCAAATCAAATCCAACACAATATATAAAAAGGATAATGCATCATGACCAAGTAGGGCTTAATCCTAAGAATACAAGGTTGGTTTAACACTTGAAAACCAATCAATGTAATTCATCATATTAATGGACTAATAAAGAAAAACCATATGATCATCTCAATTGACACTAGTATAACATTTGACAAAATCCAACATCCGTTTGTGATTTAAAAAAAGAAGAAACAAAAAACAGGGCAGCCCCAGTGGCTCAGCGGTTTAGCACCACCTTCAGCCAGGGGCATGATCCTGGAGACCCGGGATTGAGTCCCGCGTCAGGCTCCCTGCATGGAGCTTGCTTCTCCCTCTGCCTGTGTGTCTGCTTCTCTCTCTCTCTGTGTGTCTCTCATGAATAAATAAATAAAATATTTAAAAAAATAAATAAATAAAATAAAAACTACATCTAAATTCATTCTTTTTTTTTTTTTTCATCTAATTTCATTCTTAAAAGTAAAAGACAGAGGTGCCTGGGTGGCTCAGTTGATTAAGCATCCAACTCTTGATTTTGGCTCAGGTCATAACCTCAGAGTTGTGAGATTGAGCCCCTGTATAGGGGCTCAATGGGTGTGGAGCCTGTTTAAGCTTCTCTCTCTCTCCTTGGGCCCCGCCCCCACCCTTTCTGCCTCTAAAAGAAAGAAAAAGAAAAGATGGTGTGTTTTAAACCTAAGATCAGGAAAAAGGCAAGGATGCCTTACTCCCACCATTTCTTTTTCATGTTGTCCTGGAGAGTCTAACCAGGGCAATAAGGCAAGAAAAAGAAATACAAGTCAGTCTGCCTGGAAAAGAAGAAGTAAAACTTTTTACTGTGGTTCCTGAGTGGCTCTTTCAGTTAGGTGTCCAACTCTTCATTTTGGCTTGGGTCATGATCTCAGAGTCATGGGATTGAACCCTGAGTCAGGCTCTGCATTCAGCGAGGAGTCTGTTTGATATTTTCTGTGCCCCTCCTTGCTCCTTTCTCTCTCAAATAAATAAATCTTTTTAAAAACTGTTTTTACTTGCACACAACATGATTATCTATGTAGAAAATCCTATGGAATCTACAAAAAAACCCTACTAGAACTGATGAGTTTAGCTAGATTGTAGGACGTGTTTAATAGAAAAAAATAGTTGTATTTCTATGTACTATCAATGAATGGTTAGAAATTGAAGTAAAAAACATAATACCATAAAAAGGTGAAATACTGGGTGGAGGGATTTAACAAAAGACTTGCAAGTGTTTTACACTGAAAAGCACTAAATATCATTGAGAGAAATTAAAGACCAACATAAATGGAGAGATATATCATGTTCATGGATTGAAATACTCAATATTGCTGTGATTCCAGTTCTCCTCAAATTAATCTATAGATGCAATGAAATCCTAATCAAAATACCAGGAGGTGTTTTTTTTTTGGGTGGGGAGGGTAAACATTGACAAGCTTATTATAAAATTCACATGGAATGCAAAGTATTTAAAATAGCCAAAACGATGTTAGAAGAACAAAGTTGGAAGGCCTAACACTACCTGATTTCAAGGCTTATTATAAAGTTCCAGTAATCAAAACAGCATGGTATTGGAATGAAGATAGACAAATAGATCAATGGAACAAAATAGAGAGTCAAGGAATAGAAGAGGCATAAGGAACATAATGAGGATGGACTATAGCATGTGTAACCCAAATTAGTCACCCACTAATTTAAATACTACCCAGCAGGGACACCTGGGTGGCTCAGTGGTTGAGCATCTACCTTTGGCTTTAGTCATGATGTCGGAGTCCTGGAATCAAGTCCCGTATCAGCCTCCCTGCTTGGTGTGGAGCCTGCTTCTCCTTCTGCCTATGTCCCTGCCTCTCTCTGTGTGTCTCTCATGAATATATAAATAAAATCTTAAAAATAAATAAATACATACATACAACCGAGCAATTGCACTACTGGGTATTTACCCCAAAGATACTGATGTAGTGAAACGCCGGGACACCTGCACCCCAGTGTTCATAGTAGCAATGTCCACAATAGCCAAATTGTGGAAGGAGTCACGGTGTCCACAGACAGATGAATGGATACAGAAGATGTGGTATATGTATACAGTGGAATATTACTCAGCCATTAGAAAGGATGAATACTTACCATTTACATCGACGTGGATGGAACTGGAGGTTATTGTGCTGAGTTGAAATAAGTCAATTGGGGAAAGACAATTATCATATGGTTTCATTCATATGTGGAATATAAGAAACAGCACAGAGGATCATAAGAGAAAGGAAGGAAAACAGAATGGGAAGAAATCAGAGAGGGAGACAAACTGTGAGAGACTCTTAACTGCAAAACAAATTAAGGGTTGCTGAAGGGGAGGTAGGTTGGGGATGGGGTAACTGGGTGACAGGCATTAAGGAGGGCATATGTATGATGTGATGAGCACTGGGTGTTATATGCAAGTGATAAATTATTGAACACTACATCTGAAACTAATAATGTACTATATATTGGCTAACTGAATTTAAGGAAAAAATAAATTATCTTTGATCCTTTCCTGTAATACATTTGTGCCCATGCAAACCTATACATCATTAAGTATATCTGTAGTGTTAAAAGTAGTCAGTGTGGTCAGATCCTGAAGGTGGCAGTTGATTGAAGGCAGAGGCTTATGGCCAGTTTGTTTTTTTCATAACTGCATATGCAGTGTCTAGTGCAGGGCCTGGTATCTAGGAGGTGCCAAATTAATATTTCTTAAATTGATGAGACCCATGAGAGTTATGCCTAGGTGCATGATCTCTGAAATGCCAGCAGAACCACAGGTGACCACTCCTGCTGATACAGCCATATGTTAATATGAGCTGATGTTTACCCAGTGCTTTCTATGGGCCAGGCACTGTGCTGAGCACCAGATAAGTATTGCTTCATTTTATGCTTCACCAAATAGAGATGATTAGGATTTGTGTTTTGCAGATGAGGAAACTGAGGAACAGGGAGGTTTAGTGCTTTGTTCAAGGTTATCTGGCCACTAAGTGTCAGGATTTGCACCCAGGCCAGTTTGTCTAATTCGAGACCCTATAAGCCTAACTAATATGCAAGAGTCATACACAAGCCCAGAGAGGCCCAGGGATACATAGAGACAATTTTTGGCCATAAGAAAGCTAGTTTCAAAGTCAGAGGCAATCCCATGTAGACATGTGCTCACAGAGTTTTCACACGCACACACAGAAGCACAAACTCACTGATGGCTACTCTTCGATTATCAAATATGGATATTCACTCTGTTAAAAACAAAACCACTGGCCCCAAATGGAGTCATTTATGCTAGGCCAAGTCACCAAACTGGGGCTTAATACCTAACCTTGTTGTAGTTTCAACGTCCCCCACATGTGTAGTCTTAACCAGCCAGTCAGGAATTTTCTGGCCAGCACCGTAAGATGATCTGTCACACATGGGCCCTCTCTATCCAAAGGAGTCTAATAAGACTCCTTTTCCCACAAAGGAATTCACCTCACTCCCAATAATCCCTTTTTGTATTTATGACTCCCCTGTCCTGCCTTTAAAAACCTTTCCATCTCTGTAGCCCTTTGGACTCCCCTCTATTTGCTAGATGGGATGCTGCCCGGATTCATGAATGGATTAATAAGGCCAATTCGTTCTATTAAAATTTACTCGGTTGAATTTTTGTTATTTAACAACACAATCATCCTAACTCAAGGCACCGGATCCGGATCCGGGCCCCAGCGGTCACACAGTCACACACCCTTCAGAAGGAGCCACTGAAGCAGTTAGCCCCCACAAGCCCATTCGGTTATGCACAAGCAGCAATGCACACAGTCATAGGATCACTTGCAGTTAAACCACACACAATCTCCCCAACACAGTAACAATGCCTCCTCTCCTAAACTGTCCAGTGACACAAACCCAGAGTCACACCCACTGATTTTCCAGGCAACGGGGTGGGAGGCTGTTCCAAGATGGGGCCTCAGACTGAGCGGCTTCTGGCAGGCCCCGGGGTTACCCGGCAGTGCAAGCCAGGGCTCCACGTCCCGCTCCGCCATTGGCTGGAGGCCCAGCTCTGGGGCGGGGTTTGCCGCCCCCGCCTTCTCGGTGAGAGGCAGAGGAGCCGCTAGTCTGGCTAGGGCGGGGGCGGTAACCAATTTGGGGACTGGACCAACTGTCCTGGTTTGCCGGGGAGGTGCTATTTTCAGTAGTGAAACCGGGGAAGCCCCAGGCAAGTCGAGAGGAGTTGGGGCGAGGCTTCCCTGAAGTGGGCATGCAGGTACAGGTGGGACGCCTCTCCTTCCTAAGGATTGCGTCTGGGAGGGGAGGGAGCAGGGCGTGCCCCCTAGAACTAGGCTATTTATTTTCGGTTGTAGAAATAAATACTTGACCACGGTGAAAAACCGATGAATTCTTCATCATCATCATCATCATCATCATCCAGAAGGGGCTCTGGTTCACCTTAGGTCCTCAGTCCCCCTTTCCCTCTAACAATGCTTTGTTTCAACCAAGCCTACAATAAGCCTATTAAGGACTCTTTACAGAATCCTCATCCTGGGTAACTTGTGTCCTGCTTGAAAGAGGGCCTCAGCAGCCTCCTCAGGCTTCCTCAGCCTCCACGCTGACCCCTCCCACCTACTCCTCACTTGGAGTAGAGAGGTCTGCATCACATCTCTTCTGTGCAATCCCCTTTGATAGTTCCTGCCTTACTCAGAGTAAAAGCCTGGGATCTCACTCCTGTCTGATCACAACACCTCGGACACTTCCATCACTGGTCGTCCTTCTGGATGCCATGAGAATTCCCACTTTGGAGCTTTTATACTAGCTGTTCTCTCTGCCTGGAAAACTGTTCCTTCAGCTCCTCCAATGGCTTCTTCCATGCAGGTCTTCTAAGCTTAAATACCATCTCTTCAGAGAGGCCTTCCTCTGACCACTGCAGTTAAAATAGCCTCCCCCCGCCTCAACTCTCTCTCTTTTTATGTGTATTTCTCTTTAGAAAAGAAGATATGTTACTCACTCCCTGACATATTTATTGTCTGCCTTCCCCCATTAGAATGTCAGCTTCATGGTGGCAGGAATTTATGTCTGATGTTTTCACTGCTGCATCCTTAGCCTGTTACACAGTACATGCTCAGTAAATGTTTGTTCAGTGAACAAAGCAGGAGGATATAAGTGTAATAAGGAGTGGTGGAGACTGTGGTTACCTAGAAAAGATATGTCCACCCACCCCAAACCATTCACATCAACACAGCCCCCACACACCCTCACACATATACCAGGTTGTTGTCTGCAAGCCAGAGAGTTCAGGCTGCCAGTTTCCATCTGAATTTATAAATTTTAAAAAGCATGAACAAGAGTATAGGATACATACCATGTGGCATCTTATTGTGTATATTTTGAGGTTCTTTATGCTCTCAGTGCCCCTGCAGCTAAAGGTCAGGAGCATAAACCTGCCCTGAGTCAAGACAGTTGACAGTGAAGGGGAACACACAGCATGGGGGACTGTGGGGTATTGCAGTAAGAGAAAATATATATCATAGGATTTGGGCTTGTTAGATGATTTGGGGACAATTCAAAGAAGCGAAGTTTTGCTCTAGATTGAATACTATCCAGAAGGGGGGGTAATTTTATGATTGGGTATGCTAATACATCTTCTCCATAGAGGGGACAGATTAGAAAGAGGCTAAAGCTATTTAAAAAAAAAGAAAAAAGAAAAAAAGCAGCCACTTATCAATCAGGATAGGGGATGTTCAGTTAATTTTTGTGGGTGGTTTAGACAATGTCTCTAATGTTTTTGTCTGTGTTCAGACATGATTTCAAAGTGGTCTCAATTTTGTCTTAATCTATCACGGTTATAGAATGGCCTTCCCTGATGTTACTATTCTGTGAAGTTGTTTATGTTCAACAGAAGAACACCAAAGCCCGTGAATTCCAATTCCAGGCCAGCTCCCAGAAGTCAGGGGCTGCTTTTCTCTTTCTCAGTAGACATCAGAAAGGTGGTACTAATTTCTCAGCACTATATAACAGTGCCTGTTTCTTCACATTGTATCCCACCTGTGTTCACACACATACACTTTAAGTTTTTAATTCCAGAGAATTAAGCCGTGTTATATTAGTTTCAGGTGTATGATATAGTGATTAAAAAATTCCATACATCACCTGGTGCTCATCATAACAAGTGCACTCCTAAATCCCCATCATCTGTTTAACCCCCCCTCCGCCCCCACCCACCTTCCCTTTGGTAACCATCATATATTTCAATTTGGTAAGTGGTTTCCGCTGGGCTTTTAATGGATCTTTGATTACTACAGAGGTAATAATTATCACAGAGGTAAGCATTTTTATATGCTTATTGCTCATTTATATTTCTTTTGTGAATCGCCTTTTCATATCCTTGCATGGTTTTCTTTTCTTGCATGGTTTTCTGTTGGGGAATTTCTTAGTGATTTGTAAGCTTATATATATACACACACACAAAGAATGGGTTAATCCTTTATATATTTTAACTTACAAATCTGTAAGAATGGGTTAAATCCTTTATATATTGAGGGGAATTCTGTTTAGCAGTAACCCATTGCCTGTTAGAGATACTTTTTACCCTAGATTGTCATTGTTTTTTAATTCTGTTCCTGGTGTTGCCAAATTTTAGTAGCCAAATATATCATTACATTTTCTGTTATGATGTCTTTGTAGATTTTAGCCTTAGGTTTTCCATATCCCAGATCAGCCACTGTTTGCCCATTTTTTCATTTTGTGCTCTGAAAAGTCACTTCATAGTTTTCACTCTTGAATCTTCCATTTGGAATTTATTTAGTGTGAAGTGCAGGGCAAAATTTGTATTTTTTACCCTCCCAATACTTAGGCAATTTTCCTAACCTTAACATTGATAAAGCCATTCCTTCCACAACTGGCTGTTGGCGCTTCATTTTTTTACAGACCACAGCACGCTGAATATTCATGGCTGAGGCCATTCTGTCAGGTCTGCCTTTTAAATCCCATTTAAAAAAGATTTTGTTTATTTATTCATGAGATAGAGAGAGAGAGAGGCAGAGACACAGGCAGAGGGAGAAGCAGGCTCCATGCAGGGAGGCTAACATGGGACTCAATCCCAGGACTGTGGGATCACACCCTGGGCTGAAGGCGGCGCTAAACTGCTGAGCCACCCAAGCTGCCCTTAACTCCCATTTTGTTTAGCACGTTTGTCCCCTAGTCTCAAAGCTAGCTATACTTGCATTTTTATGCAAATGAAAGTCTCATTTATTTGTCTTTTATGCTTCTCATGAGTTTTGGCATTTTCTTTCAGGAGTCCTAAACACTCCTTCTTAAGGTTATTCTTAGGTATTTTGTTATTGTTGTGAAGATAATCTATTGCCTGTTATGTTCTGTAACTGGTTATTGCTTGTAGTTGAGAACATGTTTAATCTTGCTACCCTGCCTGTTCAGTCTGTGTACCCACTGCCCCCCCATACTTTCCTAACACCTGCCTCCTTCTCTTCATACAGAGCCTTTCTCAGTAGTCAGTATATGGTAAGTGCTCAATGGAATTTTATCATGGGTAATAACTGTTTCCCCAGCCAAGACAGATAGATACACATCCAAAATATAGAACCATACATTCCAGTTTATCTGGTTTGCACCTGTGGCCCAGAATAATTATCAATAACATCCTTTTTAAGTTTTTCCAACTTTGGATGATAAATTACATGGCCACCTTAATTAAAAGAGGACTATTTTAATAAGGAGATAACCCACAGTAATCATAACGCAGACACATCAGTGGGGGGAATTATTATGTGGGGGCAAAGAGACATGTTTAATCATGTCATGCAAGCAGCCTTCATGTAGAATTAGGCCTGTTACTGACTCCCCTGCTACCTACCTCAAATTCATTGTGAAATTTGATAAATTGCCTACCTCAAAAGTTTATTCTGAAAAATTTAAAGTGTTATAATCATAGTATATACCATTAGAAGGAATACCCATGTTTCTAGTACCACCCAAAGAAATAAAACATCACCAAAATAGTTGAAGCTGTGTGATTTCCTCTTCCAAACTGCATCTCCTGGTCTCCCACAGCTATCCTGAACATTGTGCAGTACTTTGTTATACTTCTGTGTGGATTTTCACTCTTCATACATATGTAATTTTTCATGCTCTTGGTACATATGCTATGTAGTATTGTTTTGTGACCAAATTTTTTTATTTTTTAAAAGATTTTATTTATTCATGAGAGACATAGAGAGCGGCAGAGACATAGGCAGAGAGACAAGCAAGCTCCATGCAAGCCCAATGTGGGACTCTGGGATCACGCCCTGAGCCAAAGGCAGACACTCCACCGCTGAGCCACCCAGGTGTCCCATTGTGATTAAATTTTAAATAGGTCTCATACTTTTATCATTGAGATTATGTAGGTTGATATGTACAATGGTTACATTTTTACTGCTACACAGGATTCCATTGTATGAATTATTTACATTTGTTGGACAATGTCTACTACATGAGTGAATATTTTGTTAATCATAGCCAGTCCTCTTGCTGCACTGTTTGAAGTTTCAATAACTTGGTTCTCTTTGGTTAAGCAGTTTCTCAACAGTTATACCTTATTTTCTGGTTTATTGAAATGGTTAGAACTGGCATTTACAGCATTAAATTGGCCACCTTATGCTTCTGGTGTGATGTGGGTTATTGGTCTGGGGCAACCTTATCAAGTAATAATTATGGTTAGCAAATGCCTTGCATCAATTAACAGGATTTTTGACATTGAGGTGATGAATAGTACACCATACACACATGCCAAAGGCAAGTCATCCTTGGGCATGTTAGACTTTTGTATGCCACTGAATTAGGGTTTTATTTTCTTCAGCATTATTCCGTCTGTACTCCCTGCTTCCACAACTCCCAAACCCTATACCAAATTCAAAAGTTAGTTTTTAGTTTTTCAAGAAATCAGTTCTTAAGCTTATTTATCAATTCTAACGTATTTCTGCTTATCTTCAATCTGAATTCCCAGCATCTCAGGCCCCTATTCTTTGGCCAAGCTGTGCCATCAGTGGGAGACTCCTACTGTCTTGACCTAGATTACTAATCTTCCCTCCTTAATCTTAACTTCCAGCCAGGATTCAACTCATGAGTGCCTGACAATGGAAAGCCTTCCCTGATCTTCCAGGCTAGGTCAAATACTTCTGCTCCAGGAACCTAGGGACCTCTCCCTACGTCTGTCACAGAACTACTCAGTCTCCTTCCCTTTTGACTAGAAGCTCAAAAGCAGGGACAGGGTCAGTTCATCTGTCTTTTCAGTTGTCAGCAAGATGAGTTACAGGCCGAGTGAATATTTTTAAAAAAAGGGAGAAAAGGTCTAGCAGCCATTTGCATCAGGACCGGGGTGTGTGCGTGTGCGTGTGTGTATCAGGTTAAGCAGAAAATCTGAGAGCCTCAGAGAATGAGGAAAAACCACACAAAGCAAGCTTCACTTGGGGTTATTTTTCTAACTAAACCTTTATTGTTTTTTCTTTGAAAGCTGGAACCATCAAAGTCCTTGGATCAGCTTTAACTGCTGGATGGAGTAAAAACCATGAGACTACTGGATGATCTGTGAACAGATTGGCAGACAATGAAACAAAAAACCAAAACGGATGGGAAGACTGTTCTGGAGAGCTAGTCAAATTACTTGCTGCTTACTGAAATTCGTTTCAAGAAGATGCACCAGTGGTGATGGCAGAGATGTTTTCTGGAGAGTCCATTTGCATCTTTTCTCCAGATGTCTAGCATGTGTTCAAGAGCTGTTTAAAGTTTGAAAAAAACTCCATTGTGAAAAGTGAGTTATGAAGAGTGCTCTTTATTTGAAACCTCCACAACACAGACGCCAATCTTGTCTCGCATTGAATCATTAGCTGTGCACATCAACACATTCCAAGCACAAATTAAGAAATGCAAACAGAACAAAAAAATATATATATATATAATTTTTCCCCTATCCAAAGGTTTCAAGTCTCAATGCAGCAAATCCTTCTGAACACAGAATCTGAGGAGCACACTGTTCAAATAGTTGGGACAAACAGGTCCCTGCAAAGGCTAATGCCTTTTTAACACATGGGCTGGGGATCATGGACGGCATGGAACAGGGAGGAGGAGGAGGTGAGGAAAAAGGACAGGAAGAGAGAATGAGCGGGTGGGGGACTTGGGTATGCGCTGGGGGAAGATGGGGAAGCTGGGACACACACATGGTGAGTTGGTGGATTTCATTTATTGGTTTTTGACATTTTCTTTCTGGTTCTTTTTTTATTTCCCCCCATTCCCAGGTCCAACAATGGTAGAAAAACCCCACAGTGGTGTGTGGGGCCTTATTAGGCCAGCCCAAAGCCTTCAGAGCACTCCTGGATGGCCAATAGTAACATGTGGCGGAGCTTTTCAAAGCTCTCATAGGCAGGTAGGTCCAGCTGATTAAAACTAGAGAAAGAAGAAAGACCAATTTGTGACAAACTCACCAAATCCCTGTGTTCCCATAGTGCCCACTGACCTCTCCTCCCTGAGGAAACCCACTCCTCTCTTGCAGACTTGAAATCTTGTCCTAGCCTGGTCTGCCCTGCCCTAATTTGGCCCGAATACTAGCTATCAGGCTCCTAAAATATAAATCTGACCTGGTCACTCCTTAAACACCACAGTCTTACCTATGGGCTAATGTATAAATTCCAAGGAGGCATTTGGGGTCACTGGTGATCCAACCTCTGCTGATCCAACCTTTTCAAGCCTTCTGTTTCCTGCAACTCCTTGCTCAGAGAGTCCTGGACGGAATACACTGCACTCTCACATGGCAGTGTTCACCTGCAATGTCTCCCCAGCCCCACTGTGAATCTGAGCCAGCTTCTCATCTCAAACATCCCCTTTTCCACAAAACCACCAACTTGTGAGCTACTCTAGGTCTAGCATAGCTGGGGCCAGATTTGGGATCCTGCCCTTGGTTAGGCACCCAGGAGCAGCAAATATGCAAGCTAAGTCTGAATGCTAAAAAGAAGAACAAACCCTTCCTCTTACCATGTGTGAGCTGAAGGCAGGCGATCTGTGGACCTGTCATCCCGATGGATCTGAAACTTCTGAATGCCATTCATGCCTTCAAGGGCAGCAAAGCCTTGTAAGGGCACCTTTGAAGTACCCGTGACAAATTGGAGGAACTTGGCACGGTCAGCTTGGTCGAAAGAACGCAATGCTCTCCAGAACCACTGGATCTGCGGGAAAGGACACAAGAAGCCAGGGTTAGGTAGAGAGCTCTTGGAAGGAGGGGGGATGGAATCTGGAATCTTAGGCAGTCCATTCTGTGAAATGGGCTTTAGTTCTTCCATTTCATAAGATCAGCAAGAACATTCCTTGATGAAGAGGTAGGTATAAATAAGTTGTCACCTATATCCCCTTGTCTCCTAAGAGTACAGGTTTATGTGGTGTCATACCAAGTAGCACTGCTTAGGGATATGGGGAAGGATGCCAGCAGCAGCTCACCTGAATAGAGTTGGACTGGTACTTGTGGTATTCAGTGTTGGATTTCAAATCATCAATGTCGATTGTGGGCAGTCCTGATATGAGCAGCTCTAACTCCTGCTCAGTGAAGATAGAAATGAGGCGCTTTGGAATGATCTCATAGAAGCCTTCTAAGAAAGCTGCCAGCTGTTTACGGATGGCTCCTGGGGAGAAAAATCAACAAGACATGTGGTGTCTAAACTTCTAAACTCACACAACTGTTAGTGGTCAGAAATTCTCAATCTGGCTCCTGCTGCAACTAGGATGCTGAATGGTCTGCCTGACTCACCTAACACCCTTGAATTAGGGTGGATAAAGGGAAATAATTTTTTGGTCAGTTATCTGAAGGAAAAAACCAGTATCTGTGAAATGAGTGAGGCCTGATTGCTTCCCATATGAACATGGGGTCTAAAGGACATTTCCCCTACCTGTCATCCTCATCTGGCACACCAGGTGTACATATTCCTTCTTATTCTCTTCAGTTACCAAGATGTTAGCCCCATTGGGTTTGAGGTCACGAACTTCACAGACTCCAAACTCCTGGACCTAGAACACCCAAAACACCAATTACTTGTCAGGGTTGGTCTAGGATGGGATTTATATGGACACCTGGGAATACTTAAACTCTTTGCCATGTCCTGGGCAGAAAGATGAAACAAGTTAATAAAAATGTGTTTTGTATGAGCACGCAACTTCATAACAGGGAAAAGCCAAGGGTTTGGCCCCAAAACATGAAGGCTACAAGTAAGGAAATTGTCAATGGTAAAAGGGAAAAAGGCATGGTTCACATGTTAACATGACATAGCACAATCTATATGGAAAACAATTTGGAGGAGGGATAAGCTTAAAAAGTTTTTTCATTTATATTTACCTGTATAATATCTCTATACTGGAATAATTTTTTTTAAATGAAGAGAGAACTAGGAAAGAGCCCAGACTGTTTTACAAATCCTGTTTTTTCTGTTTGTGATGTCTTGTACAAATACCCACTGCTTACTGCTGGATGGGGAAATGGGGCATGAGACTTTAAGAAGTTGAGATGCTTCCTTAGAAGCATGAGATTATCCAGTGCCAGTTCAAGGGTGGTCCCAGAATGGGTTTTCTGGACTAGCTAGGATGTGCTGCAGTCAAAATTTCCTGACCTACCTCAGTGCTGAAGGTGAGGTCATAACCTAGTGTGGAGACATCATTTTCCAGCAGATAAACCAGGCCCTGGTAGAAGTGGTAATCTTCACTCTCCATATCTGTATATCTAGAAAAACACAATTAAGGTCATGGGTTAGGGTGGAGGAGAGGAAGTATGGGGGTAGGACATAAGAAAAGGACCTGTCAAGTGAGAATGTGGATTCTGTGCCACATCCTCACCTGACAGACTTGCCCAAGATGTGTTTGTAGAAGGACCGAGTAAAATAGCACTCCAGGAGACGGTTGTCATATACAGCTTTGGCCACAATGCGTCCAACAAACTTGAAGTAGCTGAGGTGATTGGGGTTGCAGTGGGAAGATGGGTTGATGGTGTAGGTGACCCGATCACCGGGTGAGGTACGGAACAAGGCATACATAGGGTTAAACATCTCCCGAGAGATGATCATATACCACTCCCGCAGGAGCCCTCCAGCATCCTGCCCTTCTTCTCCTTCAAACACTATATACCTGCGTAAGAGACCAGAAACAGATGTGCAGAAAGCCCAGGACAAATCCATTCATTTATGTAGTATGACCCAAGTGAGTGAGTGAAGCAGTGGCTGGGGAGTGCAGGATCAGAGAACAGAGGTGAATGCAGAGTGCCAGGAAAGCCCAGAGGAAGGGTGAGGATCTGGGACAAAAAAAACATCGATAGAAAAGAGGTCTTGAAAAAAAAAAAAAAAAAAAAAAGAAAAGAGGTCTTGAATTATCAGTAAAGGTCACCAATATTCCAGTAAATACCAACAGGAAAGGTATAGAGGCTTAAATGAAGCCTCTTCGGGAAAGCAGGGAGAGGAGTCATTAAGTGGTGTCAGAGGGGACTGAACTCAGGCTGAGGTCTTTAAGGATTTGGTGGTGGAGGAGCAGGGCCCAGTCTGTCTCAGAAGCCTGACTTCTTGTGATAACATGGATGGTGAGCCCATGTCATGAGGGAGAGGAGGAATCAAGTTCCTGATTTCATCTCACGGGCTGACACTTAGTATTACAAACTGCTGGTCTCTTCTAGGTGACTTCAGAATTACCAGCGAGTGATTACCAATTTGGTGAGGGGCTATTCATGCAAGTGTGGTCTCCGCCAAGCCAGGATACCATTTGCTCAGCAGGCTTCCCATTCCTAGTGTAGTAAGAGAAAGCTCTTTACAATGCCATCGGGTCTATCTTTGTAAATGCCAAAGACTCTCCTGTCTCTCTGGGAATTGTTGGGTAGCTCGGCTCAAGGGCCAGCTAGCCAGAATAAGAGACCACTCTCATGAGACCAGGCAGAGAAGACAGGAGGCAGCTCAGTGAGATTATTTACACCAAGTTCCTATTTGGAATTCCTTTGGAGTTCCCCTGCCATCTGGCACCAGAGTAAGCCTTCACTACCATGTAGGAAGGTCCTCCACTCTCTCCCATCCTGTCATTTCTCTGTTCTGGGTTCTTACAATCGATTCTTCATTTCTTCAGGGGATTTCCGGTGCAGTTCACGATAGGAGTCTTCAAACACATGATCACGGCGGACGTGCACAGCCATGTCTTCTTTCCGGAGCCCCTCATCCAGACGTTCCAGCTCTTGGCGGAAATATCTTGGGAAGTAGAGAAGAAAAGAAAATAGGTTTGGGTGTGGCAGAGCAAACTTCTCTTTGGTTGATTAGGATGAAGACCTACAATGATGCTCCTCCCCTCCTCCAAATATCTGTTTCAAGGGGAACTGGAAGTGCCCAGTACTTGTGAAGAGACAGGTCATTCATTACCAACTCTAAATTTTCTTATCTCCACTGAATAAAGGCCCATTGAGGCTGTAGCACAGAATCTCTGCAACAAGTAGGTAAGTATGTGTAGGTGGACAGGAAAGAAGAGAAGGATAAGGATGACAGGAGTGCTGTGGAGCCCCTGTCAACCCCAAGCCCTGCTATGAGTGTACCATAGCTACCTGCACTTCCTGTATTACCCCAAAGAATAGAATGGTATTTCAGAAGTCATGTGACTAAACAAAGGCTTGCATTTCTCTGATGAGGAACAGAGATGAGAATGGAGTAGGCCAAGGAATATTTAGGTATAATGACTGTTGATGGCACATAAGAATTTCCACCTTCCCACCCAGCACCATTCCAAGGGCTGCCACCAAGGGAAAATTCTTTTCCCTGAAAACACTCCCTCAGGAGGAATTTTGGCTCCTTTTTGGGAGAGGAGATACCATTTGAAAAGTTCCCATCCCACAGCCTCCAGGACACATACTTGCGCTTGACATCAAAGTCGAGGACACGAATGTAGTCTACCAGGACAGCAAAAGGCCCATCAGCGAGGTGGGTGGTGGACTGCCGTAGGATCTGATTTAACACAGTGCGGTGAGTCTCTGAGGGGAGAAAGGACAGCAGGAATCAACACATCCTGGCTCTCAGAAGACTACATGACAGCCAACCAGACAGCAACTCTTTCTTGTTTCATGGAAAAAAGACAGTGTGGCCCAAAAGGGCTTTCAGACCCAGTCCCTACACCTCACTAGCTTCATTCTTTGCCCCTCTCTTTCTTCCCCCTCCGTCCCGATCCTGACACGCACACACACACACATACACACACTCACTCACCACTCTCCCCCATGAAACAGTTAAGAATATAGTGTTTGAAATGACCCTGTAAAAAATGAAGCCTATATTGGGGGCCTAAGAGTTGCCTGTACCTGCAAAGCGAAGGAACTTCTGTGTATCAGGGGGCAGGCTTGAGGAGATGTGCATAGAGGAGGGCTCCCTGGAGAAGAATGGGTCAAGGGAGGAAGGAGTAGCAGGGGTTAAGGGGGCAGGGGAGAGTGGAGGAGGCTCGTCCTTGATGTGTGCCAGCTGGCTCTCACGGGTGTCTCTGACAGGAGGTTTGCTCTCCCGCTCTGTGGCATGGACCAAAAAGAAGGCCTCGACGGCAGGCTGTAGCACTGGGGGTAGGAATGACAGGGAAATGATGTTTTACTTTAGAAACTTCAACATGCAAACCTCTTTTCCTTCATAATCAAGTTACAGAAGCACAATATGGAAGAAGAAATAATGAAAACTTAGAGGAAAAAATACAATTGTAGCAAAGAAAAATGAAGCCACAGAGGAAGTCTGAGCTTCCTTGAAACTGAAGAAAATGGAATAGGCAACTGGTTATAAAGATTTCCCTGGTCTAAAAGGTAAAAAGATATCAACTACTAAAAGAGAAGGCAAATCTGTTTTTCCAATAGTGAAGTGAGAGAAAAAACACCTCTCCTTTGAATTCTCCATTACAAAGACACTGAGAGACAGGGGTGACCTGGAAGGAAGAAAAATATGCTGGCAGAAAGAGCTCCAGAGCAGATTAGTGGGTTTGGACTTTGGCCCAAAGGCCACAACTCACCTAGCACTGCATGCTGGTCATGGGATTCCTCCAGTTCCTTTAGACACTCTCCCAGCATGTCCCACAGCTCGTCCAAGCTCAGCTGCTCACTGAGCAGGGGTAACTCAGGTGGCCTCTCCTCCTTCTCCTTTTCCCCTTGTGGGGTTCCATCTGAGCCTACAGGCCACACAGAGGAGACAGAAAGCCTTTGAGGTTTTTCTTTCATTTAGCTTTTTCCCAGACCAAATGTGCAGGCCATTAAACAGATCAAGACGACTAGCCCACTGGCTACTAAGTAATACTGAGCCACACCTAAAAACAAACTCTAGCCCTACACTGGATGACATTTCAATTTATATCAAATGCAATTAATACAATAAAAATTTTGGTTCCTCAACTGAAATAGCCACATTTCAAGTGCTCAGTAGCCACCTGTGGTTAGTGACTGAAGTTCTAGCAGATAGTACTGGTTTATTCATTGCCTCATTAGCTCTCAGAGAATCTGTGGATTATGAAATGATTTAATGTATTTCAAAAATGTCTCAGGCCAACACTATTCCACAGAAACGTGTTAAGAGAAGGCATCATGAAGTATTCTATGTACAATTAACTTTGAAAAATGCTGCTACTAATAGCATATATTGTGTGCTGGGTACTACTTTAAGTATTTGTGTGTGTGTGTGTGTTAACTTGTTCAATCCTACTATGAACATCCCTATTTTAAATAAGGAAACAGAAGCTAAGAGAAGTTTGTTTCAGGTTCCAGAGCCAGTAAATGGGGGAGCCACAACTCAAACACATGCTGTCTCCATGTCTAACATCATCACATCATAGTTTCTTTACTATAGGAATTATAGTGGTATGTTATAAATTTCCAATAAGGGTGAGGTGGTGGTAGTGATCTTGGTTGGTATATGCCATTAACATTTACAAAACCAGTGTCCACTGGAACAAACTGGAAAACACTCAGCTTGTGTATACAGAAAACAGGGGATCCAGCAGACATTCCATGAAGACTGTCTCTCTCTCTTCCTGCACTAGAAATAGGAAGTAGTATTTACCAATGGACTGAGTATCCTGAGCACTGGGAGATGGCTGGTCCACATCCATGGGTGACTCCTCTCTCCGGACAGAGGCCTCTGACTGGCTTGACTCCGACTGGATAAAAGGGAGACAAAGTCACATAAAGGGTGCAACTCTGCTTTCCTCACGGAGAGGCTAGAGGCTGGCTCTATCCATTCTCACACAACATAAGCTTGGAAAGATAAAGTTTCCTTTAACTGTTCAAAAAGAATGGCCTCTTCCCACCTCCTTTGCTGTCCTCCATCCTGAGCTAGCAAACTCTTCCACAAAGCTCCTTGGGTGCCTGTACTGCCTCCACTCTATTTCAGACCTATGTGTAGTCAGACACTAGCTTGTTTCTGTTTGCTCAGAAAAGGGGAAATAAGGGACCTTTGATAGGTGGGATTATTCATAAAGCCAACATCTGTCCTTTTGGGTTTGGGAAAGACAGGGCAGAAAATACTCCAAAAGAATAGTTGTTTTCCCTTTCTACCATGTTGGGAACCACAGCCCTCAAATTCTATGATGTTCTCAGCATGCTCAATGAAATCATACTGTATAATAGTAATCCTATGCAAAGAAAAACCAGGCCTCAGGATACCTTTATTTCCTGGATCTTGGGAAGGTGACTTGCATGTTGCAAGAACAAGAAAACAACGAGAGAGTGCCACAGCATACATACACAATGCCAGGCTTTCCCCATAGCCACTCTGTGCTGGGATCCCAACAATGAGTTGGCTATCTAGGAATCTCAAAGTTTTTTTTTTTCCTAAAAGTGCCTGAGTGCCTTGGTGCCAAGGTACCAAGAGAGTACGGAGAACAGAAGCAGAGGCCAGGGTAGATGGACCAGCCATAGCCTAGAAGAGGCTGCGTGGGATGTATACCAAGCTTGGGGGAATTTCAAGGATAGGATTCCTGATGTACTTGCATTGTTCCATGAGACAGAAAAATCTTCATCCCACATCCCCTCAGAACCCAGACACTAAGCATTATGCAGTTTGCAAAAGCGCCACTGTTGACTGGATAGCTGGGAGTGGGGTATGATGGCCAAGCTTTAAGTCATTATCGATCCAAAACAACCAACAGACAGTAGAGAAAACACCAACAGAAAGTAACCCTGTTGCCCAGAAGCATTCATACAGCATACTTAATGCAAAAGCATACAAGGTTAAGGGCAGTGAAACCCCACTGATGATGTGGTGGGGAAGGGGAGAGACAAATGAATGAGGGGCTACAGGCATCATGCTAACCGTTGCTGCTTGTTGCTGTCTCCGCGCCCTTTGACCCTCACGTACCATTTGTATAATGGCATCAGCCTCAGCCTCCAGCTGCCGAACAGCTGCCTGGATGCTGCTAGCTGAGCCTAAACCGGAAGAACCTGGGAGAAAGAAAAAAGAAGGCAAGGTATAAAATGCAGGAAGAGGGAATGCCCAATATTCTCTCTCCCATCTCCTGGGCTGCCACAGGGCATCTTGTTGAAATCTTTGAGCTTTGGCTAGGGCAGCTTCAGAGTGCTCATCACCAGGCACTAAGAGCTACCATTACAAGTAAGGGCAAGGGACATGGTGTTAGGCAGATGGATAGTGGCAGGTGGAGAGGGTTTTGTGGGACAAGAGGAAAGAGGTAGGATTTGGCAGGCCACAGAAGAGGCAACATGGCTGCAATGTTTTAGTTAGGAGTGATCAAAGAGGCAGAAAGGAGACACGCTCAGTGCCTTAAATCTTGTTCAACAAAAGATCTGTCCCCAATTTCTTTGCCAGATTTTCCCTCCCCCTTACTTCTCACTTGCCCTAATGAATTTCCTATGCAGACAGCTTGAGTGAGATACAGAACGCAGCCATCAACAGTCTAGGAAAGGATCATCACTTCCTTTTTTGGAAAGGTCAAGCAGGATGGAGACATGACATTAAGTCCTGCCCTCCAAGGACTTGGAGTTTGCCACCACCAACCCTGCCCCTCAACTGGACACTCCAGTTCCATACCTAGCCTGCCTGTCTGCTTGGCTTTCTTGTTAGCTCGGCGTGTGTCGTCCCGAAGCTGGATGATGACCTGCAGTACCCTCAAGAAGAACTTCTGGGTAGACGTCTTGGATGTCAACATGGACATAGAAGGCAGCTGGAGCTCCCGGCCACCCAGAGGTCGCTTCTGAGATGCCACAATTACCACATTCTCAGCCATGTCAAACCTGGATAGTGTAGAGGTGGCTTGCGTATACTGATAGCATCAAAGCATAAACATCCAGAGCGAGCAGGGCTTTTTGGTGTCAATCAGAGGGTTAAAGAATCTCAGAAGGAAATCCCACAAGTGGGAAAAAATAAGATCAAGTATACATAGAACATATAAGAAAATCTGACCAGAAAGGAAAAAATTAAAACAACCCAAACAACAAAACAACCACCAGGAAACCAGCAAGAGCCACTTTTTAGAATACCCCAGATTCCAGCCCCACAGCCAAATGGGTGGTAACCACCCACCTGCTCTGCATTTTGCCTTTTAGCTTGGTGGTCTGTGGCTGCTCCTCAGGCAGGCCATCAGGAGAGAGGGTCTCACATTGGGCTCGTCGCTGCTGTTCTAGGTTGTATTCCCGTAACTCAGCCAGAAGGGTACCTGGTTAGGCAGAGGAGCCAGCAAGTGTTCAGAGATTTCCCTAGTGAAGCAGCTGGAAGCCAAACCTTTCTAAGAAACCTGCCCAGGCTATCTTTGCTCAGTTGCAGAGAATCTGGAGTGAGCAGGAATTCTGTTCCATCTTACTATGTGTCCTCATGGACCAACTATCCAGAGACCACCAATGTACCTTGCCCTCAAGAATCTGTTGAATCTACATGAAATGCAGCTCAGTGCAGGGAGGAAAAACTATTAGTTTTTGTGGTAATCTCCGACAAATTGCTTAACCCCCTCTCCCAGTTCCCTTCTCCATCTTAATAATTATTGAGACTAATACTGCCTAATGTCACAAGGCTGTTTTGAGAATTAGCAGATAACTACAGTAGAGTAGGTGGGACACTGCCTGGCCCATGGGTGCTGAATGCTGGGAGTCAAGAAAAGACAGAGACTGTAATCAAATTCCTTCCTCTGGAAGAACCTTATAGTTCTCATGTAACAAGAATATCCTGGGGTCATACACTGATAAATATCCGTATCACCTCAGCTCCAGGTACATTTGTGAGAAGGAGATAACTAATGAGATCTCGGCAGCTGACATCTACAGAGATCCATGACTGGGATGCAGGTGGGAGAGAGCAAACAGACTCTATGCTAAAATCTGGCTCTACTCCTCAATTCAATTGCTTTATCACCCAGGGTTTTAATTTTCTTTTTGGTAACACAACTGGAAGGAAGACTGAAACTAGACAATTTCCAAGTGTCCTTATAACTTCTGTACCTTCACAACTGCACAAAGGCAGAGGGTATCATTTGGACTCCCAATTCTTGAGCCTAAGTGAAGTGCAGGTGCATCTCTGAGGTGGTGAAGCTGCCTTAGCAGGCTCATTGCAGGGCTCTTGTAAGTGTCCAGAATGGAGAAGCAAAAGAGCACTGCAGATCCTACACGTGCTCATTTTCCTTTACTTAACCCTGATTACAAGGTATGTGCCAGGCACTGGCAATGTAGAGGAGCCCAGCCTTGCTCTCCATGAACAAATGAGCAGAGGAAAACAGATGGTAACTCAGTATTATCAGTGTTGCAACAGAGGAGAGCACAGGGGTGGTGTTACAGAAGCATAGAGGAGTTTGATTCAACCTGGGGATTCAGGGAAGGGTTCCATAAAGAGGTGATACCTCAGTGGAAGGTTTCAGAAAGACAAGATGCTTTACTTCTGTTATTACCTATCTGTTTACAAAGAGTATAACCCAGATGGCGCGCTCCATTCAGTAGCAGCTTGAGAACAGTGTCCCGGGTTGCAGGGTCCCCCCGAGAGAGCTGCAGTAACACATTGGCTGCATCCTCTAGACCTTCTTCGGAACAAGAGTGGGATGTCAACACCTGGGAAAAAGAAGAGAGAAGAGGTAGGTCTCAACTTAAGAACTAAAACTTTACTCCCATCCACCTTTCCTCCCCCAATCTTGGGAATTCAGAAGAGCTCGGACTCACCTCCACAGAGAGCTGCAGCTGGTTTTCAGTGAGGCCAGAGGATACCATCTTAAAGTCAGCACTGCTGCTGCCCCCATCACCCACCTTTGCTGGAGATTTGCTGGCCTTAGTAGTTGTAGAAGCTTTGAGCAAACAGATGGAACATAGTAAGCCTCTAAAACTCACATGCCAGAACCAAACAATCACTAAACTGTCCAGGGCTTCAAAATGGGAAAGTAGTACAAATGAAAAGCCACCCACCAAAGCCAAATACAAATGACTTGGGATGTCAAGGACTCTCATAACCATACTTTCTAAAGTGACAAAGAATCCCAAACATTTCTCAACTGTTTCCCTATCATCTGAGTTCCCTCTTCAAAACCATTTTCAAGTACTTTTTATTAGTCTGCTGTAGGGCTCGCTCCCTTTACTTCCTAGGATACCCTGGCTATTCCACCTTGATTCAAATGGTATCCTGTCTGCTCTTAATCTTTTTCCTGGAACTGGCTCCCTCACCCAGGCTGGAAAGGCTGGGAGTTCTTTGAAGACAGGGACTTTCTCTCTCCTCCCTTTGGTGCTTAGCCTAGGGAAGCCACATTCAGTGAATGCCTGCTGGTCTTCACGAGTGTCTGTGTGGGTAGATGTATGTGGGGAGGAGGAGGATGGAGAGAGAGAACTGGGACTGAGGAGGGCAAGAATGAACACATTTGGCTCTTGCAAACATAAACCAAGCCGACTGCTATCATTTAGGGAGGAATACCTGGATAAGGGAGTGGAGAGTGAGGTGGGTGTACATACCCCAAAGCTCCCAGCCTACATCCACACTTACTTGAAACAGTAGTGGTAGCAGTCGTGGGGGTAGTCACCGTGGTCGAAGCAGCTACGGCAATGGTGGATATAGCCGTGGCAGCAACCAGAGCTGGAGCAGAAGTGACAGGGGTGGTTGCAGCAGGGGGAGTGGGCGTGCTGGAGGCAGCAGTGGTAGTGGTGGTAGATGTGGTTGAGGTGGCAACAGTGGTGGAGGAAGCACTGCTGCCAGAATTAGCCTGTGCTTCCGACACTTTGTTTTCTGGGAGAGCAATTGAGATGAGAGAAAGGAGTCTGAGGAGTTTCTCAGTTAAGAGAGAGCTCCGGCGGATGACTGGGTGTGATAACATGTTCATGAGCTGCCCCAGTGGAGAGGCCTCAAGGCTGTATGGGGAGGTTTCCCCCTCACCACCAGCGCTCACTGGCACTGACTTCACGGAGTTCTTGCCTTTCCGGCTGACATTCATGTTGTCCAGTTTAACCAGTAAGTCCCAGAAGTCTGTGCAAATCCCACTGCTGGTGGACTGTGAAGAGCATGGGCTGCAGGCCTGCTTACTGCCCCTCTCCCGATCACTCTCACAGTTTGTTTCTTTGGTCCGCTGCTGTGTAAAATGGCTGGGAAATACCTGCCGGCAAAAGGAGGACAGGCTTGGTCTAGGGGGTCTACACAGGAAATCGGTCTTCCTGACAAGTGAAGACAATTGGTTCCTAGATTCTCCACTTCTCTGAATAGCTTTAGTGACATGGGAGAGATGTCATACGGGAGCATAAGGTCTACATTATCTGATGGTGGAGTGACCCAGAGAAACAAACAAGGGCTTTGTAGGGAGATGATTAGCTAACTTCTGAGTATCAGTCTCTGTATGAAATGGGGAGCATACCTATGCTTTATCAAAAAATTGTTGAGATTAAATGAGGTAACATATTTTTGCATAGTGCCTGGCAACAAGGTAGGCCCTCAAGAGATGGCAGCAATGATTATTAAAAAGAACACTGAACTGAGTTCTAGATCCAGCTGCATCACTTACTAGCCACATGACAAAGTCAATAAAACTTTCTGCACCTCATGGGACACCTGGGTGGCTCAGTGGTTGAGTGTCTGCCTTTGGCTCAGGGCATGATCCCAGAGTCCCTGGATCCCACATCGGGCTCCCTGCACAGAGTCTGCTTCTCCCTCTATGTCTTTGCCTCTCTCTCTGTCTCTCATGAATTAATAAATAAAATCTTAAAAAAAAACTTTCTGCACCCCAGCTTCGTCACCTATAGAACAGAAATTATATAGACCACTGAGAGTTGTTTTGATAACTAAATGAAGTAACGCACAAAAATTGTAAAAAGTGAGAATAAAAGAACCCATAATTTACTGGTCAACTCCCAGAAACCATACAGGCCTTAGCACTATAAACAGTGAACAAAGACCTTCTAGCTTTCTTAGAATTCAGATTTCATCTAGGCTGTGGCCTGCCACCCCTCTTCCATCCCCAAGGGCTGAGTTCAAGCTCCTTACCTTGGCCAATTGAATGAGTGTGTCTAGAACATGTCTGCAGACAACAGGAGCAGCCTGGGGGTGGATGTGGACAGTGGAGCCACTGCTTGCATGCTTCTCGGTATGTTTGCGACCTCCTGAACGTTGAATCTGGAATATATTAGTCCTGCAGCCGAGGGCTGCATCCATGGATACTGAGAGCCAGGAAAGCTGGTTGGAGCTCTTAGACTCCATCTTGTGTAGGAGGTCCAGGGGCCGGTTCTCATGGCTGCTTGACCCACAGCTTTTGCTTGACTTTTTGCCCTTGTCCTCACTTGAGGAGAGCTTGGGTGTTTCAATGCATAGCTCACTTTCACTGCTGCGCTGCAAAATGGAGAGCAGACTGCGGATGACCCAGTGGCGGGTCTGGGCATGGTAGCAGAGATTTCTCAGTACTCGGTGTAGACGACTAGTATTAAGCTTTGGCTCATCCACGAAAAGTAGGACCAGGAGACAGGATAGGGCTTCATGGTCCAGGAGGAGCCGTCCTCGGAGGCGGAGAAGAGTATCCACATTACTGCCAGAAGGCCTGGAACAGAGCACAGTTTCAGCACGGTAGTACTTCAGCTAGAGCTTTGGGATTAGGTATAGGCCTAGGGAAGGGGAATGAGCTGCATATCTCCAAGGAGGCACAAGAAGGTGTCTAGTACAGGGGCTCTTAATAAGAGCTGCCCTCTTGTGTATCTACTGGGTATCAAGTACTCCACACCAGCTGGTATGGGGCTGCTGAAAAGACTAAAGAACTGCCCATTTTTGTGATGATGGATCAAAGGCTCAAAATACGTTAAGTGATTTTCTCTAGATCACATGATGTCAGTATTATGAATTGGTAAAAGCAGATTGCACTCAAAGTCTTAAAAACGTTTACTTCTGCCTTCTCTAAACTACCAGGAATTTGCCTGCCTCTTAGGACTGATCACTCCCTTTACATTTCAGCATGTTGGGTGCAGTTTGCTTCTCCCACAGCCTAGATGTTATAAGCTTTAGGCAAGTGACTTTCCTTATTACAACCACAGTTAGCATCTGCCGCCAGTTTGCCTTACTTTGTGATTATGGTCCACAGTAGCTACACTAACCCAAAAGTGTGGCTTTTTGAAGGGGGAGGTCCAAAGATCTGGCTCCCCTCCTCAATCAAGGCAATATCCTAAAGAGGTCATCTAGTCTCTCCACCTATATATTAAGGGAATTGGACTTAGCAACAGATGTGAGAGGTGGTATGGTAAGGTCAAAAAAAGACAAAGGTACCTGTTATGGCTGCTGCTACCCCCCATCTGGAAGGTGCCACCTCTTTGCACAGCAAGACGAGTGTATTGGACTCCTCGGTTGCCACTGAGGCGACTGGTGAAAGCTGGAAAGAAAGAAAATGGAAATTGAAACTGGGGAGGTGGGTGGTGAGCTGGGTCCAGTAACACAAAGGGGAACAGCAGAGCCTCATGTGGCCAAAGTTGAACATTTCAGAACCCTCCCACTTGCCTCCCTCTGTACCCGGGCTTCGGAGGATGGCAGAGAGCGCAGAGGTGCTGCTGTGGCCAAAGAGCCGCTCATGCATGAGCTGTCGCTGCCGGGCTTCCTGCTCTCGCCTCAGGGCTTGAGCCTCAGCTGCAATGTCAGGTGGCATCACAGCCAAAACACTGTCCTCCATGTCCTCCAGGACACTACGGCGCAAGTCTGATGGCAGGGTCTGGATGAAGGTCACAGGGTCCATGGGAGTGTCTGAGCTCGCATTCTGTGCCAGTTCCCGTCGTTGTTGCTCAGCTCTCTGCTGTGCCAGCACCTACGGAGCAGAGGTTGTCAATGGGGGCATACCCACAGCTAGATGGCTTAGAGCCGCCCTACCTCCCCCCACCTCCCTGGCTCACATACTTCCTCCTGAATGGCTGGAGGCAGGGCCGCCAGGAACTCAGGGCTCACTTCGGTCACACCAGGATTCCCCACCACTGCAGGAGCTGAGCTATTTGCCGAAGGGGCAGTCCGAGTTGGTGGACGGATGCCCAGTTGGTTCTGTAGGACTTCCCGGCGGATGTCATCAGGCAGGGCAGCCAGGAAAGAGGGGTCCACACCTTCTGGTAGACTGATACCTGAGGGGAGGCACAAGATGTGAAGGGACTCTCGTCTCTACCAACGCTTAAGATGTACTTGGAATAAAGAAACCCATGCCTTGTTTGAGGGAAACGAACCTTGTGTGTCCTCACTGCATGCAAAGGACAGAAGACACACAGAAAGCTCACCTTCCCCAGGCTCAGAACAGCTCTTGTTATGTGCTAGAGTCTGTGTGTACACTGTCACTTAATCTTCATCAAGGCCCTACCATGTAGCTATTATCACCTCACTCAGTACTGATGAGGATCAGAGAAATAATGGTTCCAAGTTCTGAAGGTAGGTGGCTGCAGAGGGGGTAACCTGAGCTAAGATTTGTTTGACTCCAAAGCCTGGGCTCATTCCGCCATGCAACATCAGCACCCCCTTACTGCTGGTCCTGCTTCCATTATATATGCTGCCTTCCATCTGGGTGGAATCATTTGGTGGGCATTTTCATGCCAAAGGCTACTAAAAGCCTAAATAAATAACCCCAGAATGGTCCAAGCACACACGAAGCTCACCTGCAAGGGGATCTTCTTCCTCACTGCTTGTTGAAGGCAGTGGCTCTTCTAGGATTCCTCGGGAATCTGCTCCAGAAATGGCCACAGCAGAATCTCTGGTGGAAGAACTCTCAGAGGATGCAGGGGGAGAGCTGGAGAAAATAATTTTCAGGTTGTTCTTCATATTAACATTTTTCCATTTTTAAATACTCCTATGATACCCCTTTCTCATAGAAGCTAAGTTGGTTTCCCCAGTGCACCAAGCATGTGCAATAGTTAACAAGTATGCATGTGGCTCAAAATCCCATTATCACATCTTGTCCTCCTTTTGCTCACACAATGCTTACCTGTCTTCAGGGGGCTGGGTAGGTTCACCTGACCCATCACCCCTGCTTTGCACTTCTGTCACAACAGTTGGGGCATCCCCAGGAGTGGAGCTGCCTGCTGTGGGCTGCTCAGAACTGCCAGCTGCTGAGGTGTCACCCACAGCCTCCTCTAGGGTACAGGAAGCCAGGCTACTGGTGTCCATGGGAGAGCCTTCCAGTTGACTGCTGACAGCTGTCAGCGCATCAGAATCTTCAGCCCTCTCTGGGGAAAGAGAGGCTAGGAGGAAGTCACATGGAGAGGTTAGATCTCTGCCTAGAAGAGGGGGCCGAATTAAGATGCAGCCAGATTAGATTTCTCACTTCTCTACCTTCTTTGCTGGCCTGACTCATATTCCCCCTATCTCCTATGCTTTATAAAGCTCAGCTCAAATCCTCATGGTGCTCCAGGTATGCCTATGAAATACCTTTCCCTAGGTGCCCCAGGTAAGGGAGTCTGTTACTTTCAGATTCCCGGCAGGCATCATTTATATATGTATGGTTCTGTTTATCTAAATAAGGTTCCTTGGAAAAAAAACCTACTACACCTCAAGGTTTTTCCAAAGTATATCACAGGCAGCATAGTACAGAGCAGGAAGAGTAAAAGAGGTTTCAACTTACCCTGTTGGAATGCTGCTGAGAATTTTGAAGCCCTACTTCAAAACAGTGGGAAACAGTGACATGAAATAAATGGCGTATGCCAGGATGGGAGAGCTGTGTGTGTGTGTTCATATGTTTGCCATCTCTGAAGGACGTTGAAGGAGAGCAAGCTTTAAAGTCACACAGGTCTGGGGATGCCTGGGTGGCTTAGTGGTTGAGCGTCTGCCTTTGGCTCAGGGTGTGATCCTGGGGTCCTGGGATCAAGTCCCATATCTGGTTCCTCGCAGGGAGCCTGCTTCTCCCTCTGCTCTCTCTCATGAATAAATAAATAAATTAAAAAAAATAAAGCCACACAGGTCTGGATTTTTATTTCAGCTCAATCACTTACTGAGTGGTCTTGGGCTTAAAAATCTCATGTGGGTTTCAGTTTATTCATGAACCTACCTACTTTGGAGGGTTATTTTTGTTTTTATTTATTTTTTTTTTTTTAAATTTTTTTTAAAGATTTTATTTATTTATTCATGATAGTCACACAGAGAGAGAGAGAGAGGCAGAGACATAGGCAGAGGGAGAAGCAGGCTCCATGCAGGGAGCCCGATGTGGGATTCGATCCCGGGTCTCCAGGATCGCGCCCTGGGCCAAAGGCAGACGCCAAACCGCTGCGCCACCCAGGGATCCCTATTTTTGTTTTTGAAGTTTAGTTTTATTTTAAAATAATTTCTACCCCCAATGTGGGCTCAAACTCAAAACCCCAAGATAAAGAGTTACATGCTCTTCTGGCCCCAGAGGGTTGTATTTAAAGAAGTAACAATCCTGCCATGATAGCCCAGGAAAAGTGATTACCTCAATAAACTGTTGGCATCATCATCTGTATCATTAAGCATTCAGGTATATTATCACTTGAGAACAGAGAGAAGAGGCCTCTACTTTAGCAAGAAAGCAAATGTGCAAGCTGAGACCCCACTCTGAGGACCTGAGCTTCTATTATTTCTCTAAGGAGAGTTAAAAGAGCTAGTTAAGGAGAAAGATATCCATTTCTTCCTCCTATCATACCACCCGCCCACCCCAATTTTGAAATTCTACTACTCACTTATAGTAGGAGCTGGGGACAACTCCATCTGAGTTGTTTCTGCTTCTCCACTTGGCCTTGTGGGACCCAATTCCTCTGGCTCTACAGGCATCAACAGCTGTGTAGAGCTCCCCCCTTCTCCAGCCGGGGACTGTAGCTCTTGAGGAATCTCTCCCAAGGCTGGTGGGGGTGGGAGTGTTTGTTGCTGTTGTGAGGGCTGCAGAGTGACAAGGGTATCCTTGGACTCAGATGTGGCTGCATCAGTTGAAGATGGGGTTGTTGGGTAGCTGTCAGGCATAGGAGTCCCATCTTTCTCGGAAAGAATGACAATGGGGGTGTTAAGGGACAATCAGCCAAGAACTCAGGGAGCCACTCAATCAGCACATGTGGCCTGACAAGTATCCCACCCAGCCAGTAATGTAGGACTATCATCCCTGCCCCCGACCACAACTGTTCCTAGGAATAGTTTGTGGCTGATCCGGTATACTTAGGATGAGGGCTAAGGTATAGTGCTATCTTAGTCTCAAGAACTGGAGATCTGAACCTTTGTAGGTCATAAGAATTAAATCCTTTCTGTGCCCTGGGTGGAAGGGGAAAGAGTTCAAGTCACTTTATAATGATATTTGCCTCACCCTAAATATCACCTATCCTCTTCCACTTCCCTTTTCTTCTGGTCCTGATTATCCAAGGAACATCTACAACTCTGATGGAGGTAACAGTGCCAAGACTAAGTATGAATATGCCAACACCAGGGAAAGTAGTAAGTTGTATAGTTATCTTCTAATTGGGGCCTAAAATCCCTACCCCACAACAATACAACTTACTACCTCACCCCGGCATGAGCAGAATCCTCTAGCAAGGACAGTAGACAAAAGGCCATTTTACCTGATAATAGACCCTTTCAAAGACCTTTTGCTAGATTAAGGGGCACCAGAACACCTACCACTCATTTTCACTGCTTTAAAAAAATACTGTGTAGGCTTTAGTATCATCATTTTGCAATTCAAATGCCAAAAGAGACAGAAGGCATAGGGAAGAAGGAAGTTCTGAGGAAATAGAAGTGGGGGAGAATATCACATGGACGAGTTATTAGAACCATGAAATAGCTGACGTTAAGATTAGAAGGAAGAATACAAAACATACAGTAGTAATACCATGTAGCCCACAGATGCCAAAAGCAGATTGCTCAGGATAATATTCCCAGACTTTTAGATTCCACAGACTCAAAGTTCATATAAAAAGGAAAAAAAATAGAAAGAGACTAACATAGGGTTACCAAAACCTAGATTAGTTTAGCCAAATAAAAAAGAAGCCTGTCGATATCCCTTAATAAAAATATTTTGATACCAAAGAACTAAGGACATAATCTTTATAAAAAGTCCTTTAAACTGAATAAATTCAGCTTTCTGAAAAACTCATTAAACCCTCTTTATTTTGTTCATTTCCACTGAGGGCTGGCATTTGGGAGTCCCCACCATCAGGCACTCTTATGAAGCACCACCAAAGGGGATGGGGCACATGGCCTTGCTACACATGCAGCACAGCATGATCAGAGTGAGGACAGAGAACGTCGGAGGGGAAGTGTACCACCGTGGGAAAGACAGTAGACTGTATAGTTATCTCCAAGATGGGGTATGACCCTAAAACTATACAATCTACTACCTCATCCCACAGAGCACCAGTGTTCATCTTCAGCCCAACTGGGCCAGCTACTTGAAAGGGTCAGGAAAAAGAACCAACCAATTAGCAAGAAGGTGAAAAGGAGGGGTAGAGTTACCTGAGAGGTTCTGTTCAGCGGAGTCATTTGTTTTAGATGCAGTACACTGGAAAAAGAAGGATAGACCAATGTGGGACTTTTGCAAGCACATATAACAGGGTCAACTATAATAGCTACCCTCGCTCACATAAGCCACCTAGGAGTTCGATGACCTAGATGAAAGATGAGCACTTTAGTGTGCAAACGTTTCTCTAATACATACTTGTATTCAAGAATGGTTTGGGGACAAGGGGAAACTGCCAGAAGGCTGACTGAATAATGAACTGGGCTGGGCACAGGACATGACCTAAATACAATCATGAGACCAGCAAGAATTTCTTAAGTTTCATCTCTATGTATTTTCCTTCCTTGGGCTCATTTTGTCCACTCCAGGTTTTTTGTTTTATTTTTACTTTTTAATTCAATTTGCCAACATACAGTGTAACACCAGTGCTCATCTCATCATGTGCTGTTGTTTGTTTTTAAAGATTTTATTCATTTATCTACCTGAGAGAGAGCAAGTGAGTAGGGAGGTATGGGTGAGGAAGGGGTAAGAGTGGGGAGAGAGAGGGACAAGCAGACTCAATGGCTGAGCATTGGGTTCCATCCTGTGACCCCGAGACCACGACCTGAGTCAAAACCAAGGGTTGGATGCTCAACTGACTGAGCTACCCAGGTACCCCAATTGTCAAATCCAGCTTTTAAAATCACATATGCCAGGCTTGCTTATTTTCTATCCCTTTTCATCTGTTTGAAATAGTTATTGTGTTTATCTGGTAAAACTTTCATACAAAAGTATGTTACATCAAATTTGCTATCCTAACTGAACATTTTCAAAATCCTTAATCCGATATCCAATCTGCTAAGTGGGATATAATAAAGTCTTTCACTTAAGTCTTTTAATTCCTTCATATTTCTATTAACTTCTACTTCATGTATGGGATATAATAAAGTCTTTCACTTAAGTCTTTTAATTCCTTCATATTTCTATTAGCTTTTACTTCATTTATTTTTAAGCTAATGTTATTCAACATTCCAGAAGTTTCAAAATAGGTAGCTTCTTTCCAAACCAAAGTCATGCTAGATATTTTACGAATTGAAAATCAAGCCTTAGAAAAAGACACGTGGTGATGATTTTAGGGCAGGAGTATTTCCTGATTGAAGTCTAAGCCTAACTTATTCAAATGATGGAATGGAGTCATCTTGGTAAAATTCCCCCACATTTGCTAAGTCAGTCCACTGAGTAGAGTAGAACTGAACCACCAAGAGCATGGGAATAATCAGTTATTCTTCCTGTCTAGTTGCAGTCACCAAAGGTAGAGACTACACAGTGTGACTGGTAAGTCAGAGCCACTCTAGTTCTTGCTCCAGATTTCCCCTGCAAGAGACACTGGAGAAGGAATTTTCCCTCTGGGGTTGAATTCTTTTCCCTAAAACACATGTGAATATGTGGCGAATTTGGAATGAATCATTTTTCAGGTTCATTGTGAACATCCCAGGATTCTTTAATGACTGATGGGAGCTATGTGTATGCCAAAAACCATACGAAAGTAGAGGAAGACACAGCCAAAGATGAATCCTCCCAGCCCTTGCAAATCACCTGTGCACTCTGATCCCTGTTCTCCTTATCTTCTTTGCCTTTGTCAGTTATCTTTGTTTCTTCCTCAGCCAATTGTTTCCTGCGTTTCTCCCGCCTTTCTTCCAGCTCCTCATCCCTCAGGAATTCCAAGTGATTGACAATGGGGACTTTAACAACTGGATCAAAGAAGCAAAGAGCAGAGGTTGCTCAAGGGAGGTAGGGGAGGAAGCCAAGAGGTAGAGCTTGTGGCTAGTGAATGAAGGCAACAATTCCTATGTACTCATGCCAGCTGTGTTAGACTCACTACTGCTCAGATAACCAAGCTGCCACACACCTGAAACACAGTCATGCATGCTCTCGGCATCAAGAACTTTGCATTCCTCTGTCCAGCGGGTCAGGGCTGTGGGGATGCTGGATAGGGTCCCTGTAGAGGAACAAAAGAGAGTGAGATTCTTGGCTTGTTCATGTGTTATCTGATCCAAAAATCTCCATATTTCTCTAACAGGACCCAATGTCCATCACAAGAGTTGCCACATCACAGATATCCAGTGATAGTAAAAGTATTGTTAATCTTGGCTCAATTATCAAGCGGTTCTGGCTCCAACGAAATGTCGCTTCTCTAGGCAGGGCAGATACTGTTCTGCTTTCCCTCAGAAGGGAAAAAATAGAATGTGAAAAACTGTACCCTCCCTTTCACCACACAAACTTGCCTGCTTGGCTGGTAGCTGTGCTCTGGTCATGGAAAAAGTCATCCAGCAGTTCATCATCAGATCTGGCAATGATGTGGACATCATCATTGCCTACCAGGAGGCGGGCTCGTCCACGGCTTTGTAGGGGAAGGCTGCTGCTCAGCTGAAGGATGTCAGCAGCAGCAGAAGGACCAAGCAACCTGTAGGGTGATGGTGGGGTGCCAGGGTCACTGTAATTCATAGGGGTCCTGTAATCTGTTACTGCGAGATCCTTTCTGTAACCTCTAAGAAATGTTTAACACTGGATCGTATTAAGCATATATCTTTTTTAAAGCTTTTATTTAAGTAATCTCTACATCCAACATGGGGCTCCAACTCACGATCCCAAGAACAAGAACTGCATGCTCCTCCGATTGAGTCAGCCAGGTGCCCCACTGAGCAGAAATCTTAATTACCTAACTACTCCATCAGTTTGTGAACTTTATTTGGTCTGAGGTTGCATATTATTCCATAGTTCCTGATAGAGTGAGTGTCGGTGATAATGCCAGGCACTTTGTGAGGGTATAATCTCTCTCTCATGTATCTCCTATTGCCTGTACATTGACCATTAGGACACCTATGTCCTTTTCTCTCACTTTAAAATTGTTAATTCCACTAAACTCTAAGCCCGAGGGCAGAAATCCTGTCCTGCCTATATTTAAAGTGTCATGTGCTTGGCATATGAGATGCTTGATTGATGCATGTATGTATAGAACATTTAAGCAAAAAGATTGTTACACAATTTGGTATTCCCCAAAAGGCCGCACATATAATCCACAAAGAAATGGGACAAATGTAACTCACCTCTGGAGTATAAGAGGAGGGTTGGGCTGGCGGTTCCCAGGGTAATGAACATGAATGGTGTGGCCTGTATTGGCTGTCAGCTGCCTTAGGGTCCTCTGACTGCGCCCGATGCCCTGGGTGAGACGTGTTGTGGAGGAGCCACTGCCCAGTGTCAGAGAACTGTGGTCTGCATGGCGTACCATCAGTGGGTGAGTGGTAGGGATATTTCCTGGGGATGGGGGGATGTCTGCTGCAAGGACAATTTGTAAAGGGGTCAGTGCCAAAAAAATTTCTTCCATGGTTGTTCAAACAGAACCATGTCTCCTGGGCCTTACTTCCTCACACGGAAACCTGAGCTTTGTCCTTTCTCCCTCATTCCCACAACTCATCTATAATCACTGACACTACCATAGCTTATGCCACCATCTCTTACCTAGATATTGCAACAGCCTCCTAAATAGTACCTTCTCCCAAACCATTCTCCACACTATAACCACAGTGATGCTTCTAAGCCCCTCAGAAACATGCTGCTCCCTCCACCTTGAAGACTCCTCTTCCCGTTCTTCACTTGTTCTTTTGTTCTTGGCCCAGATGTCACTTCCTCTGATTCTACAGATTGGCTTAATAATCCTTTAGTCTGGGCTTTCTTACCATACTATAACGTAACGCCTGCTTACTTATACTTCCTAACAGATCATATGCTCCTTTCACGGAAAAGGACTGTTCTTTTACTGCTGTATCCTGAGTACCTAGGAAATAGTAGGCACTCCTCAAATATTGTTTAATTTGCTAAACGAAGGGAGGCTCAACATAAGGAAGACTGACGGAAATCACAAAAATGCAAAGAAAATCACAGAAGGCACCTTGAAAATTATGTAGTACAACCCATTTTTTTTAAAAAAAACTTTTCATTTACAGGTGACAAACTGAGGCTCAAAGAGGTAAGAGACTACTTGGCCAAGACAACAGACCAGAACAGTCAGTATTTTCTGCTATATTATGCTTGTGATTTGGAGTCAAGACCTGCCTTCTCAAGACAGCTTGATATTAAGAACTAGATGCTAAAAGTGAACTTTGACGTTGATGGGGGCGGGGGGGGGAGAAGGGAAGAGATTCACTCTCTCCTCCGAAAAGATGCGTCCTTGATGAACAGAGTGAATGTGCTCAAATTTACTCCCCAATGCCAAGCTCAAAGGTGTTCATCCAAACTCCCAAGATCCAGTGTTATAGACATAAGAATTATTGATTGCCCTGTCACTGTAGCATGCACATGGGTGCCTGATGCGGTCAGCCTTGGTTTCAGTTTAAAAAAAAAAAAAAGTTTGAGGCAAATCAGCAAGTTGTCCAGGCTCTAAAATGGCTGCCTGTTTACTGAGGTGGAGAGAACAAAAGCAGCCTCTCACAATTCCTTCTTCTAAGTATACATTTATTGAGAGAGATAGATGGTTTCAGATATCCCTTGCCCCAGGAAGTCAGCATAGGAAAAGAAGTGCTGTAATCAGATTGATAGCTGCTCTGGTTCACTGCTTGGCTTACCCTAGAGAAGGGTATAAGAATCAAGAGGTAAAACCCAGCTGAGCCCCTGTATCTTACTAGCGCTGGAGAACATGTTGTCAAACTCAATGATGAGATCATCCTCCCGGTCAAAGCGCTCAAATCGGACCAAGGGAGAAGCGTTCATATCAGGGTAATCCTCATCCAATTCCATTTCAGAGCCATCGTCGTCATCGTCTTCATCTCCCTCTTCACCTTCATCATCCTCCTTAAGGGGAAAATAGGAGATGGAGAATTGCTGGAGGTAAGGGTTTTCTGAAGTCTGGTGTCATGGCCACATTTGCACATGAGGGAGGGAGGCGCTGAGGCTAGCAACCCAGACTGTTGGTTTTCTCCAGCTCTGTGTTCCCATGGAAGAGGTTGTCTGAACCAACCCAAACACAGTCCCCCCTCACCTGATCATCTTCCTCATCTTCCTCCTCCTCCTCCTCTTCATCCTGACTATCATCCTCATCCTCGTTACTGCCACTGCTGTCCTCTTCCTGAGTGTGCTCCTCCTCATCCTCAGGGTCCAGGATATTCATGGAATCTAAAACAAAGGGAGCACATTGGAGGACTATACTGAGTAGCTAGCAAACAGACTACTGTGCAGGCCAGCAGATTGAGTGGAAAGGCGATGGGATATCTGACTCTAGGAGAGGAAGAACCAGATCTGGGGTGATGTACAGACTTAGTGAGCCAGCCCTGATTTCCTGAGAGTGCCAATCAATGCATCAACACGCTGAGCACGGTGGCTGAATGTGGAGGCTGGCTATAGGGTGGTGCTTCAGGAGCCATGATCTAGGACTTGGCCAACTCTGCTGGTGCCCCCTTGCCTTTCCAGCCCTACTTTGCTATTGACTGCATCCTGTTGGTAAGAGGGAATCTGGAGCGATGATAGCAGGTGGGTGAGAAGAAAGCGAACCAAGTAAGAAGTGACAAACTTTTGGGCAAGCAGTAGTAACATGTTATTTGAAAAACTGGCTGAGGATAAAGTGGATGGTGTATGTCAGCGCATGCAGACAGATGCTTCCTTATTCTGCACATGTGGGCAGCTGCCTCCAGGAAAACCCTAGTGTAGTGTCTGTCAGACGTGCAGGGCAAGAAGGGAGGCCTTTCTGGCCTCGGCACTCTCACCTTCTCGGTTGGCCTGCAAGGTGGAAGCTTGGCTGAGGTTGGAAGGAGCTTCATCCATCAGCACGTCCTCTTGTGATTCATCCTCTCCACTTCTGCTCACTGAAGGTTACAGAGCAGAGCCTTCACTGAACAACAGAGGACTTCCCTTTCCAGATTGGGTGCGCCTAAAGTAGCTATGTACACCCAGCAGATATCCATTTTTTTTTTTTTTTGGATGAGGGAGAAGACCTAGGTTCTCTGCTGTCGACTAGCTAGGTGAGCTTGGCCAGTCACTTTACCTGTCTGAGTCTCAGTTTCCTCATCTGTAAAATGGGATGATCACATCTGCCCTGCCAATCCCACTAATTGTGAAGCCACAGAGGATAATGGGTGTGAAAAAGCCTAGTCAAATTTAAGGATACATGTCTACTTCCGTTTATCCTTTGATTTCCTTCATCAATAAAATAAAAACAAGTAACACATAGACCCTTGGAGCCAAGTGACAGTAGGGTACCTTTGCCATTTTCCCTTTGAGTTGTAGGGTCACCCGTAGGGACTGATCACTCTTTTTACACTACTGAGACTCAGAGGCGGAAAGCCCCTGGATTTTGCTGAAGAACTGAAAGGAAAGCGCTTTCTCACCCTACAGCCTCTAAAGCCTCCTCTAGGCTTCCATGAATAAACACTCTTGATGTGCCTGATGTATCATCTATACTGATGGCCACCCCCTTCACCTCCCCCACACAGGCAACGCTTCAAACCTGCCACAGGTCTGTAGATGGTTTGTGAATTTCTCATCTGTAAGACCGTCAACATCAAGACAAGCAGCAATCTAGGCTGGCTATGAGCCCTTAGGCAGAGCTGAGCAAGCAGATGATGAGAAAAAGGGTCCTCCCAAGAGAGACTGAGGCAAAGGAAGAGGCTATACTCAGTTCTGGGGCTCTCACCTATAATTGTACTGTTCCCAGATCCGCCATCCCTCTCAAGCAACTCATCTATCAGGTCCTCCAGCTCATTCTCAACCTGGAGAGAAATAGAACATATATATGGATGCACACAAGTCTATCATTGTGCTAGCACGGAAACCTTAAAAAAAGCCAGCAAGGGAGTAAATATTTCTAGGATAATATGTGACAGAGAACGTTGCGTAAACACCAGACATTTGGTGCTAAGAGCACAGAAACTACCATGTGCTGCCAATCCACAATCAGACTGTCCTTCAAATGGGTTCATCCCAGTTATCTCAGACCAGGTTAATCATTATACTATCCAGGAATACATGCAGATCTCCTTAGAGCTAGCAGCTTAGGACTATAGGCCCCATTTCTTACCACTGCTACTAGCTCCAGAAATTATAATGCTTTCTTTAGGGTCTTTAGAAAATAGCTGTTTGCATGCTCCAATGAGACCAGGTGCTATAGGTACAACAGTGATGTTAAGGAGTTTCCATTAATGACCAGAGCCAAATAAATCAAATACCTTGGACCCAAAGGGCTCAGGCCAGTTTTCTACATCCACATTTCACCTATGTCTAAGTTGGGATCTATTCCATTTCATAGCACATGGATGGCATCCTGGCTCTGCCCCCGCCCCTCATTTAATACAATTCAAACACATTTACTGAGCATCTACTACTAAGCATATCATCTGTGCTCCTCTGCAAAACAGACAGCATTGAGGCAAAGATCTAAAGTACTCACCCACCCACACAGCTTGGGGGTTTGGTTCAGCGCCGCAATAGGGGTGTGCTGGGTGATCTGCCTCCCTACCTGCATCTCTTGTGAACTGAGCACCTCAGGCTGCCCAGCAATCACCACTGAGTCGGTTTCAGCCTCCCCATCCATGATATCCCCATCTGCCACCTCTGTCTGAGTGACATCATGATCCTCCTCCTGCACTTCTGCTTCCCCAGGCTCGCCTGAAACAATCAACCAACCAGCAAAATAATCAAAGGGTGCCTATGTGCAGGGCACCATGAGGCAAGCATGAAGACAATAACGTTCCTTCCCTGGGCAAGTTTACAAGTTCTCAGAGAATAAATGAATGGGTGACAAAGGAAAAGACAAGGCTACGTGTGAGGATAGCCAAATAAGGCTGCAATTTTAAGGAATTCTTTGTGGGGCAGATTCCCACGCCACTATAACAGATCTCTGGAAGGCCAGCAAGTTCCCAGGGAAACAATACCAAGCCAGAACAGTTGTGATGCCATGCCCATAAAAAAGCTATGTCCACCCAGCCAGCTCTCCAGTCCATTGGCTGATTCCCTACCTGGGTCTTGCTGGTTGCTATTGGAGTCCTGAGCAGCTCCTTGGGCATCCTGCTCAGACTTGCTCTTGCTAGAAGCACTCTTGCTGCCAAAAAGGCTACTGGGCTGGTTCACAATCCGGGAAAGTGTTTCCAAAGGCTTCAAAGCAGCATTGACTGTGTTGGCCATGTTTGGACTGAGATAAAGGAAGATACAGAGATGGACTGAGTGCAGAAATCTACACAAAAAGGAACCAAGGCTCATTAGAGTAATGACTGATTGCAGGGATGGATGGGGCATGGAGGGTACAAGGTGAGCCTGGGACATCTTGTGCCAGAGGCTTTAAAAAATTAATGGGGTCATTACCACAGGCCAAATTTGAGATAATTGGAGTATCAAAAATAATGATGGTAATGGATTATACTGTTAAATATAAAAAGAATCTGCAGCTACAAGGATACAAACAGGCAGAAGGAAATCTTCACTATAAAAGAATGACTGCTGGGGCACCTGGGTGGCTTGGCTCAGCAAGGAGCCTGCTTCTTCCTCTCTGCCACTCCCCATGTTCCTTTTCTCTCAAATAAATAAAATCTTAAAAAAAAGGAATGCCTGTTAATAAATAGGAATGAGACAAACCAGAAATCATTACTTCTCAAATAGCAATGTTAAGTGATCCAGGAAAGATCACCAATAAATGTTAAAACTATGGAGTTAAAAATCTTCAGGGCATGGGATATTCATATAATCTTCATGTGGACTCAAAAGCATCACCCCATTAAAAACTTATTAAGTACAAAGGGGAAAGCTAACCTTTAACTATGTGATCAAACAATAACAGGGCAAATTAGCATTATGTGTCTCCTGATGTGCTGCACCAAGAAGGGCAAACATCACCTATGTAGTATTAATGCCAAAAAGTTTAACCTGAATCATAAGGAAGCAATTAGACAAGTCCAGATTATGGAATATTCTATAAGACATTTGGCCTTCTAGATTCTTCAGAAACAGTCTTATGTCATAAAAAAATAAGAGACATGTGACAATCAAGTGCAATTAGTGATGCTCATTAGATCCTGGATCAAAACATTCTCCCTCAAGGTATAATACTTGGAATAATTGGGGATATTTGAGTATGAAATACATAGAGTAATGTTACAAAAGGAAAATTTCTTAGGTGTGATGATATTCTAGCCATTGTAAAGGAATGTTTATTTTTAGGAGACACATGTTAAAGTATTCAGAGGTTAAGCATCATGTTGTTTGTAAGGAACTTCAAATGATTCAGCTCCTAAAAGGAAGGGAGAAGTAAAGCAAATAGAACAGGAATGATAACTATTGGTTAATCTAGATGAGACATACGGTGCTCATTACACTCCTGAGTTAGAAATTTTTAAACTTTTAAAAAATTTGATGAGCTTCTATCAAAAGGATGAAGAAGTTAACTTGAAGAGGCCCCATGGGCCAAAGGTGTAATGAAAAAGAATGACTGCAGTGATCTAAATAATTCAATCACCGATGAAAATAGAAAATGCCAGATAAAAGTTGCATTTGAGGTGGTAATTAACTATTTACCCTAAAAATTGGTGACTTAAGAAAAAAAACCCAGTTTTCATCCTGCCTTTTCAGGGTAACCAGACTCTCCCCTCTTGAACTGGGGCTTTGTCACACAAAAACGCCAGCTAATAATATGTAGAAGGAATGACAGAAATTAGAAATTGTCATTGATAATCTCCAAAGAAATTAGCACAGGAAAGGGTTATCAGCTAGTACTAAGATCATTAATTAGGTATATGGCTAATAGGAAACCAAACATTTATACAGTACCAAAACATTTATTTTCTAGTAAGAAGGGGGAAAATGTAACAGTACAATGATGATTATCACTCTAGTAGCCAATTTTATCATGAATTTTGACAGTTCAAAGAGATGTGTCTCCCCATGATAGAATATGATATAAATCACTTATGATATATCCTAACCAATAATTTTAAATTGCTCCATTAAGCCTTTAGCTCTAATTAGAAGTTAATAGAAAACGGAGTAAAGGAACAAGTTAAACAACACTGCAATGGACCAAATCTAGAAGGCAAAACATTTTGTAGGAACAGCAGACCTGATCACCTCAATAAGTGTCACTAAAAGAAATAAAATAAAGATTAAAAAATTAATTAAGCTTCTGAGTTAGAAGAAGAGATTCAAAGGACATAACCAGATGTAATAATACAAGGTCTATAATTTGATTCTGGTTTAGACAAAAATTTTTGAGTATGGATTTAGGTATCCTACAGGATGAAAATTTACTTACACAGGGAGATAGGGACTAGTAACTGAAAAAAAGAAAAAACCCTAACCCAACCCAGGTTATACAACAGCACATTTTAGTAAAAAATGTATTTTATATGTGTGTGAAGAAAACCATTGAGCGATACGGTGGTAAGGTAACAGTGATATCTGGTGGCAGAAATATTGTCTCTACTAGATTTTTATTCATCTGTATTTTTCATGATACACATCTTATAATAATAGGAGCTTATTTTTTAATTAAGGTGGGGGAAGCTTGGGGTAAAAATTACTCATACAGTCCAACTCTTCAGTTTGCAGCAAATGAGAAAACTATGACCTAAAGAAAGGCAAGTGCCTTGCTTAAAAACCACAATACTAAGAACTCAGGTTCCCATCTATATCCAAACTTTTCCTATCACATCAGGGCTCACTCCTCATTTGGCGAGGATACATAAAATACAAGCAAACGAAGAAATAAAAGCAGCATGACTAAAAAGAGGCCAAAGGCCTGCAGCTGGAAATCAGGAATAATTTTACCTGGACAGGTCCAGGCTGTGAGGCACTCTTGCCAGATCATTAACCAGTCCCTTCTTTAGAAAGAGTCGAATGATGTTGTTCATGCCATTGTGCTGGGTCTTGGCTGTGGCACTGCTGTAGAAGCTGGAGGTGGAGGGGCAGGACTCCATGATAGTACTGATGATACACATCACTGCCTGAAGCCTGGGAAAGAAGTTTGACACCTCTATCATATGAATAATGCCTATTCTTTGGCATCTTCACTAACTTGTCTCAGATAACCCTACTGTGCCCTCAGTGTTTCCTTTTGGAAATAACATCTAATCAGATGAGAGCTCACTCCCTGAGTAGTAGCATTCTTAATTTTCTTTACATGTAATATAAAAAATAAGACTGAATAGCCTGCTCAACTTCAAGACCTCAGAAATATAATGAAAATATCCCTTTGTTTTCTCTAAGCTGTACACTCCTCCAAATGTACTCTAGGTATTTTGAAGCACTAGAGTGATTTGAGAGGACCAGAGAATATACACAGTGCCAGTCGAACCAGAACTCTTGTTCAAATGCAAGGAATCCCATGGGCAAGGAATAGAGTAAGGGAATGCTACTTGTTATTAGCACTAGGTCAGGCATGGATTTTACCTGGCATGTTTCTCTGTACTCTCAGCCATAGCCAGTGCCCGTCCCAGGGCTGCTTTTACTTCATTCACAAGGGCCACTTGGGCATCTGTGCCACTCCCTGCAGCAGCCAGGCTTGCGAGGAATAGGCGGGCCAGGGCAGGTGTGTCCTTGTCTTCTGCATTCTGGGTATGTGGGAGGAGGTGGTCCAGAACAAAAGCTAGCACACTGCAGTCCTGAAAAGTCATTAAGCAAGGCATAATTATGCCATATTGTTTGCACATCAACAAGGTACGTATACATAAAGTTGATCATTGAAGTCATCCAGTCAGTGATTATCAGGTCCACTTCATAGATGAGAAGACTAAGGGTTAAAGGTACAAGCTAAGCTGAGTAACAAATCTAGATTTTATGCTTTTAAATCCCATTCATTTCTCACTACACAGTTTTGCATCTTCATTTACACGTCTCTTGGCATTTCTTAAAACATTTTTAAGTGTGCTATTTGATAAAACTGTTCACAGAAAACCTATAGAACAGTTAAGACAAGTTCAAGATTTTCACCATCTAAAAAAATGGGTAATCTGAGGCTCAAAGAAACATGGCCTGCATGAAAAACTTAGCCATTGGCAAGGATTCAAATCTTGATTCATAATTGAGTGCTATAATTCCCTCAGTATCCAATTAAATTGTTTTTTAAAAGATTTATTTATTCATGAGAGACACACACAGAGAGAGAGAGGCAGAGACATAGGCAGAGGGAGAAGCAGGATCCATGTAGGAAGCCTGATGTGGGACTCGATTCCGGGACTCAGGGATCACGTCCCACATTGGGATCCCTGCGAGGGGCCTGCTTCTCCTTTTGCCTGCCTGTGTCTCTCATAAATAAATAAATGAATCTTAAAAAAAAATTGTAACATTTACTGATACCTACGATATGCAAAGGACCCTAGATAAAAATTGGCAGGAGTTGAAAAAGAACCAACATAGTCACAGATATGAATATGCAAAAAAGGCCCAACAGGGGAAGGAAATTAAGTGAGACTTGTTCCTTCTAACAATGATTTCTTCCCTGGTAATTCCTTATATTAGAAAGGTATCGTTCAAGCAGATTTTGTATCAAAACACATCAACGATTTTGGAATTAACTAGAAAGAGATGATGGTTGCACAACACTGAATGTACCAAATGCCACTCAACTATATACTTTAAAAAGCTTAATTTTATGGAAATTTTGTCTCAATAATAATAATAAAAAAGCACTGAAGAATTCTAGAGTCCGGAAAATTAGGTAAGGTGGGCTGGTTAAGATGTAACTATTAGAAATAAAAATTCCCCAGTACTGAACAAAATATAAAATTGTATAAATATGTTATATGAAATTATTAGGAAAAACCTGGAAAAAAAGCCTTGCAATTTGGGAAAGCAGTGTGATTCAGTAAAAAGACTTACATTTGTAATCAGAGATCTGGGTTCCAATTCTAATCCTACTACTCTGTAGCTGATCTTGAGCAAGCTACTAACCTTTCTGAGCCTTTCTACTTCTTTCTTAAGGGGAGCAATACCAACAATCTTCCAGTGCTGAGGTAAAGATCATCAATAGCATTTGTAAAGCACCTAGGAGTACCCAGTACCGCAAGGTCATGGAATTAATAAGTTTGGAATTAAATGTCTTATTCCACAAGTAACTACAATTGGCATAATGATTAAAAGCTTTGAAATAAATGTCTAATGTATATTTAATATATGTAACTCCACAAAAGAGTTATATCCAGAATATGTAAAGAATTCAACAGAAAACAAAAATACAAAACTTGGGACAAATTTCACAGAATATCCAATCATGAAATGGGCAAAAGACATGTAAAGAAATCTCAGAGAGGAAGACATAGACATGGCCAACAAGCACATGAGAAAATGCTCCGCATCACTTGCCATCAGGGAAATACAAATCAAAACCACAATGAGATACCACCTCACACCAGTGAGAATGGGGAAAATTAACAAGGCAGGAAACAACAAATGTTGGAGAGGATGCGGAGAAAAGGGAACCCTCTTGCACTGTTCGTGGGAATGTGAAATGGTGTAGCCACTCTGGAAAACTGTGTGGAGGTTCCTCAAAGAGTTAAAAATAGATCTGCCCTACGACCCAGCAATTGCACTGTTGGGGATTTAGCCCAAACATACAGAGGCAGTGAAACGCCGGGACACCTGCACCCCGATGTTTCTAGCAGCAATGTCCACAATAGCCAAACTGTGGAAGGAGCCTCGGTGTGCACTGAAAGATGAATGGATAAAGATGTAGTCTATGTATATGATGGAATATTACCCAGCCATTAGAAACGACAAATACCCACCATTTGCTTCGATGTATTATGGAGGGTATTATGCTGAGTGAAATAAGTCAGTCGGAGAAGGACAAACATTATATGGTCTCATTCATTTGGGGAATAGAAAAAATAGTGAAAGGGAAGAAAGGGGAAAGGAGAAAAAATAAGTGGGAAATATCAGAAAGGGAGACAGAACATGAGAGACTCCTAACTCTGGGAAACGAACAAGGGGTGGTGGAAAGGGAGGTGGGCGGGGGGTGGGGGGGACTGGGTGAAGGGCACTGAGGGGGGCACTTGATAGGATGAGCGCTGGGTGTTATTCTATATGTTGGTAAATTGAACTCTAAAAAAAAAAAAAAAAAAAAGTGGGGAGGGGCAGCCCCCGTGGCTCAGCGGTTTAGCGCCACCTTCAGCCCAGGGCGTGATCCTGGAGACCCAGGATTGAGTCCCACGTCAGGCTCCCCTGCATGGAGCCTGCTTCTCCCTCTGCCTCTCTCTGTGTGTCTCTCATGAATAAATAAAATCTTTAAAAAAATAAAAGAGCATCCAAATGGTCAATAAAGATACAATGCAATACCACTACACATCTACTAGATTAGCTAAAATGAAAAATGAGAAAAATACCAAGTGTTGGCAAGAAGGTGAAACAATCTGAACTCTCATATTCTGTGTTTGGTGATAATATAAATTGACACAAACACTCTGGAAAACTTTTGGTGCCATTTGCTAAAGCTGAAGAGACTAACAATTCTACTCCTAGGCACATACCAGCTAACAGAAATACTTATATAGTTGATCTATCAACAAACCAGGTTTGAGCTGTGTGGGTCTATTTTCCTTATGATTTTTAAAATAACATTTTGTTTTCTTGGGATGTCTGAGTGGCTTGGTGGTTGAGCGTCTGCCTTTGGCACAGGGCGTGATCCTGGAGTCCCGGGATCAAGTCCCACATCGGGAACCCTGCATGGAGCCCGCTTCTCTCTCTGTGTCTCTCATGAATAAATAAAATCTTAAAAATTTTTTTCCTTTTCTCTAATACATATAACCACACAAAATATGTGTTAACTGCCTAAGGCTTCTGGTCAACAGTAGGCTCTAGCAAAGCTTTTGGGGGGGTCAAAAGTTATATGCAGATTTTTCAATTGCATACATGGGGGAAAGGGGGTGTCGGCACCCAACACCCCCATATTGTTCAAGGGTCAACTGTGTATATTCACTAAGACATGTATAAGAATGGACTGTATGTAGCAACACTACTTTTAATGCCCATAAATGGAAAACTACCCGACTATCAGTACTAGAATGGATAAGACTGTGTTACATTCATACAATGAAACTCCATACAACAAATAAAATTACAACCACACACAAAAATGAATCTTGCAAACATCTTAAACAGAAGAATTCAGACACGAAAGAGTACATACTATAAGATTCCATTTATATGATGTGCAAAACCAATCTATGGCAATAGAACTCAAGATAATGGTGACTTTATGGAAGCTTAAAGGGGAGGGAGATGTACAAAGGCATGAAGGGGTAAGCTTTTATGGAATTTGTAATGTTTTAATTTGGGTAATGGTCACCCAAGAAAACTGATGAATCATTCAGGAATTGTGTATTTTTGTATGTATTTTAAAAACTCAGATTAAAGTCAAAATAGCTTTAAAAATGGCAGCTGCTTTCATTTTCTTTGCCTGCAACATTATTGCCTCCATTCCACTCTCAAACCCTTTACTGCTTACTAACCATAAAATTACAATATGACACTCCTCCCCCCAAAACAAGGTCACTTTATGAAAAAAACCTCCCTGGGGACTCCTTTGACGTATATGGGAACATGATCTAGTCTCTTAAACATGAGAATTCCATATCCGTATCAGGACATATAAAATATGACTTCATTCTTTCTCATAGCTCTGACATTTAGGGTTTCCTTATATCTTATATCACCAATCTAATACCACATCAGATGTCTCTGCACAGGTGTGAATACATCTGGAAGATAAATACCCATTATTCTTGTGTATTTGTCTTATTCTACTGTCCCCTAGATACCCTCATGTAAATGAACCACAGATACCTTTCAAATTCTACCTTTTTCTCTTCAAACCATTTCTTCTTCTAACATAAAAGGAATAGAAAAACATAAAACAGGGGATCCTTGGGTGGCTCGGAGGTTTGGCGCCTATCTTTGGCACAGGGCGTGATCCTGGAGTCCCAGGATCGAGTCCCAAGTTGGGCTCCCGGCATGGAGCCTGCTTCTCCCTCTGCCTGTGTCTCTGCCCCCCCCCCCCGAATAAATGAATGAATAAATAAATGAATAAATAATAAATCTTAAATATGAATAAATTCATAATAAAAATAATGAATAAATAATAATAATCATGAATTATTGAATGAATAAATAATCTTAAAAATAATAATAATGAATGAATGTCATGAATAATAATAATCTTAAATGAATAAATAAATGAATAAATAAATAATCTTAAAAAAAAAAAAGAAAAACGTAAAACAAACGTCTCCGAGTCCCTGATTTTGTCTTCATCTTCCAAATCAAATTCTTGTCCATTTCTACCTTTAAAACATCTCTTCAACTCACCCATTTTTTCCCCTGCAACTTCACCAAGATCCTGTATACCCTAGAGATTGCTATCTATATCAGATTCCTAATTGGTCTGACCCCTAATCTTGTCTTCTGCAGTTATCTGCCACACTGCCAACCAAGTGATTTTCTATAAAACAAATTAACAAATGGCACCAACACACTCCTTGTAATGAGCCTGACAGCATCACATCAAGGGAAAAAGCCTAGGTTCTTCAATCTATCTTAAGAGGCCTCTGCCTGGCAACACTGGGCTAGTAACTAGCACAGGTTCCTAGCAAAGTGTCTGACACATTTGTATCCAAATGTCAATAGTACAAAATCTTATGCAGATTGGAAATATTACCTCTTTAATCAGCTCAGACTGGCCCACAGTGTAGCTGTAGTTGGCAATCAGGGTAGCAATACCAACATAGGACCTCACCAACTCTGCCAGAAGACGAAGAATAGTGGAAGTGGGCATTAAAGGTTTGCTGCCCTTGCTTTTCTGTTTGCCTTCCTCGGAGGTCCGGTCCCCTTCTTTATCTTTCTTCCCATCCCGAGACTCCTCTGGAGTTGATGCTGTTGAGAAAGAGCCAAACTCTGGTTCAATTTCACTGAAATATTGGCACACATCAAGCCTTATGTGCAAAGAGAATACTACTTCTGCTCCACTTTAGGACACTGGTAACAAACTGAAATGTCCTCCTCTTCATAATGCAGTGGACGGACAGATAGTTAGAACGACAGGTCTCAAACATAATATGTGGATACAGTACAGCAGGGAGACTATGTTTACATATCTTCTGTCATTCCCTTCCTTTTACACATACTTTTATGCTCCAGAAATACTGTACTAATAGTTCTCCAAAGATATCATATGTACTCTTTTACCTCTTCCTTCCCATGTCTCCCTGGCACACATTTACTTATCTAGCTTAGCTCAAAAGCTTATCTCCTCTATAAATGCTTTCCTGTTTCATCCAGGAATACTGAGATGCTATTATATCATGTGCCCACTATACCTTATCCCAGCATGCCTCCATTCCAGCAGTTATATTAAGTACAATGTCTGCTTGCTTAGATCTCAAATTTCTTCCCTATCCAAGAAGCAGTAGCTCTTGGAAGGTAACCTTAGAACTGCTTCCACGTGACATTTCTCTAATTGTTGGCTAGGCAGCCAATGGACTCTGGGGACACTGCTAGAGGGCAAGAATCCACCACACAAATCTTATAGCTAGAATTGTGTCACTGGCACCAAAGTTCTATAAGCCAGCATGAAAGCTAACAAAAGAAATACATAGGGTGGTTTAAAGAGTAGATCTAAAGGGTCTTACCATAGCAACCATTACTTGGTTGGTTAAGTCACAGTTCTATTAATTTTAGCATATAGAAACCCTTTACTTACAGAACACCGAGCTCACCCTTGAGAAAAGTTCACTCAGACAAGTAAATGCAACGACAATTATGCCTATATTCCCATAGCCCCTGCCCAGGATAAAAGAGGGCGAAAGTAAACCATTACCTTCTCCTTGGGATGTCCCAGATGTGGAAGTCTCAGTGGAGGCACCATCTGCAGCAAAGACTTGACTCTATGGAAGAAGAGTACTCTTGAGCTATTACTAATTTCAAAGACCATTATCCCTAAATGACAGGATCCCTTCCCAGCATATTCTGAATGCTACAGGTTCTCTTTTTGGCTGATCTTTTAACCACCTTTACCTGCTATGTACTATAATCTGTGGCAAGCCATTATAAACAGTGATTGGGATATTGGGGAACTGGGACAGGGGAAAATGAGAATGAAAAATGAATTTTAAGGAAACATTTCCAATCTAAAGAGAGAAAGATCCCAAGGAAACCCTAAATTTATCTTCATTCATAGGCAACAGATAATTTACAGGTACATCAAAATTAATACTTTGATATTTCCCTGGCATAACCCTAAATATGGAGAACACATAGTTATCAAAAGGATGTAGGAGTTTGGAATTTACTTACATTAATGGAAAAACCTGACTGGGTATCAAAGTCACTGCTCTGGCGAGTAAGTGACCGGTACTGTTGGTATACATCATCACCCATGTCTTGTAGGAGTTGGCCAACCTCTTGGGTCATACCTCCAGGTTTAGGGTCAGATTTCTCTGCTAGAAAAACAAAACAAAACTTGTTTGTAACTGTGCAATGTTAATCCCTATTTGGCAGCATGATCAACTTCACTCCAACTTACTATGACTAGTTATATAGTGATATTGCTAGGCTTTCACTTAAGAGGAGAAATGTAGTATAACCAAGAGAGCTTGGTTGAGAGGCTTATTCTTTCACTGCCTAGGTTTTGTGACTGCAGGCAATTTACTTGGTCACTTCAACTTTCCTAAGCTATCACTACTAAGCTTAAATGAACATACCCAGTATTATGCCTAATGCAACAGAGGTCAATAAATAGTTGCTCTAACTATACAGCTAAATTATTTTTTGGGGTGGGGGAGGATATATAAGGTGAACTGAGGGTTATATGGTTATGGATCAGAGTGCCGAATGGATGAAAAGTACCAAAGACTCAGATTTTTTTGACTTATTAAAGACTATATTCATCAATTTTTGGTAATGTTATGGGACCTATCAAATAAATATGTCCTAAAAAAAAATCCAGAAGGATATGACTGGAATGAAATCTTAAGTTCCAAGTAATTCATTCGTGACTTTCCCAGTACTTACAAGCAACACTTAGTTAAGAATAAAGGTGGATTGGGATGGTGCTCTCAAAGGTCAGAAAGCCTAACCACTCCCTCTAATACTGATTCCATTTTTTTTTTGAAATAAAGATGTTTTTGTTTCTGAGAATGAAAACAGAGACTCCTTGGTATTTATTTTTCTGCTCACAAGATGCCATTATGTCCTCTTTAATCATTGTTTATTCTTCCCTCTGTATGGGATGGTCTCTCATATGTCAACATTCTCCTCATTTATCATTCAAGACTTATTTCAGAAATCACTTGTTCTAAGGAACTTTCCTACATGTCTCACCTCCACCAGGTCAGGTACCTTGCTCTAGGGCTCACCACTACCTTTGCCATCTGTCAGAATGGATGACCATTATTTTTTTCAGAAAAGTGCATCATCATAGGTCTTATTCATCTTGATTCCCATCACATGGATACATGCTAAGACTTAAGTTGGTTGAAAGATCCAGGAAAGTGCCCAGCCTCCTGAGGTACAATAGCTACATACCTTCCTCTGGAGCATGGTATGCAGCCAGGGCATTCAGCATATCATAGATCACTTCCTTGATAGTATCAGGAATGACAGGCAGAGGCGAGGGTTTCAAAGGGGTTGTCTTCACCAGCTGTACAGCATTAGGACCTTTAATTCTAAGATTCTCAAATTCATCATCTGAAGCTAAGCCAAAGTGAGACAGAGAAAAATCAGTCAATAGTGAACCAGTACCTACACTTGGTTATTGATAAAGACTCAGAAGGAGGCTTGTGTAACACACAAGCTTAGGACAGAAAGCCATTTACAAACAATGCTCAAGTTGCCTACTAGAAAATCTAGCCTTTACTTTCCCTAAATCCAATAGGATTTATTATAGCAGTACCAAATAGTAAGAAGAGTACAGGCAAAAAAAACCCAAAACCCAAAAAACAAAAACAAAGAAGTACATGGGGCTCCTTAGTGGCTCAGTTGGTTAAGTGTCTGATTCTTGATTTTAGCTCAGGTTATGATCTCAGGGTTGTGAGATTGAGCCCTGTATCGGGATCGAGGCTCAGTGGGGAATCTGCTTCTCTCCCTCTCTCCCCCATACACACTCTCTCAGATAAATAAATAAATCTTAAAAAAAAGAGTGCAAGCTTTGTAGTTGGGGAAAGTTGGATTTGAACTCTAGTTCTCTTATAGGATCATGGCCAAATTACCTTAACAAACTTTTTCTCATTCCTAGAATTGTTTTTTTCAGTCCTAAAATTTGAAAATTAAATGAGGTCATACATGAGAAATGCCCAGCACAGAGGGTCAGGCACATATCTGGGGCTCCCAAGAGAATGAGTCCCCTTCTCAATCTACCTTTTATTTTAAAAAGAAAACCCACAAACCTACAGCAAAGTTTTAAGGTTAGTATAACAAACACCCATATACTTTTCATCTAGAATCATCATTTGTCTACCCATAAGTAGGTTTATTTACCTGTACTTCTTAAGATTAAGGATTATTTTTCTAAATAACCACAATACCATTGTAATACCCAAGATACTTAACACAGATATAATTATCTAATGCGTAGTTAGTATTCACATTTCTCCAAATGTCTTTATCTGGATCCAAAGTCCCATCAAGGTTGGTAGTTCTTTCCAGTTTCCTTTTATCACCTAAGAGAACCTTGCATTTTTTCCCCCTTTATGACATTAATATTTTTGAAGAGTCTAGATCAACTGTCTTATAGAATGTCTCACAAACTTCACATTTAATTGTTTCCTCATAATTAAATACAGGCTAGACATTTTGAGCAAGAACACACAGATGATACTGTGTACTGCTTACTGCATCATGTGAGTCACATGTCCACTTGTCCCTCAATTACCACTCTATGTGTAAAACATTCATGTTGTATGTAAGCTCTGTTGTCACACCATGACAAATTCTTTGAAGGCAAGGACTAGACCGAATAAGGCCTTGGTATCTCTGGTAGGAATTACCACAGGGCAAGTAAGAAGCTACTGAAGTACCTCTGAATTGGCCCACATAACCAATCCAGTCAATGTCAACACTTGCCTAAGGAGGCTTTCCAAGTTATAGATCTCTTCACAGAAAATCTCTGGGGTTATACTAGGCTATAAACTTCAATGTCTCAAAGGCCAGGAAAAGTGGAAACTCACCAGTTCCTGAGCCTCGAGGGGCTGGAAGGGCAATGCGGATACAGCAGTTGGCTACTTCTGTGAAAATGTCTGGATTGCGGCATGCAGCTGGCCCAAGGACACGAAGGATGTAGTTGATCTCCCGAGAACCAAGGCTGCCAGATACAACGCCAGAGGTAGTGCTACCAGCTCCACTTGTAGCTGCTGAGCGAACCACCTAGTAAAGAGAGGAAGAAACTCTGCTGATTAAAGACCACTTTCTAAAAATACAATTGCTTTTAAGGAAGAGTTACCAAGGATCAAAATACTATCCAAACTGCCTCAAGACAGTGGATGACAGCTTTAGATTTTAGAGAAAAAATGTACTTGGTCTTTTAAGTCCCATTCCTTTCTGATTCAAAATATGTGGCTTATAAAAAAGTTACAGCATTCAGCATATCCCCAAACTATCAATTATTATACCAGATGGCATGTGATCTTCATAGAAACTGAGAAATGTATCTAGACCACTGAGCATCCATCTAAAAATTATAGCTCTCACATATTAAGTGCCAGCTCTTAGAGTTCCCAAATGCTGTTCCAATTTTAAACCAAAATGGTTCAAAATCTAAAAATATGCAATACTGATACCCACTTAGTGTTTAACAAAATTAAATGTTTTCTTTATGCCTCAAAGTCTATCATCAGTCTCAGATAGACACATGAAATATTCAACTGTTTACAGATTGTTTGTTCTGACACTACAGGGCTTACATCATTATGCTTTCAGTCTTCTTATAAAAGGACTCATCAGTCAATGGAAAATACAGGAAAGAACAAAAAAAAAAACTCCACTGTATTTTCCATTATTTATTCCTTTGTGAATTATGTTCGCAAAGACGAACATCTTTTGGAATTTTAATGCTTTTCTTACCAAATCAGTCATGCTCTTTAAGTTTAGCATAGCCCCTTTATCTTGCCTGTAAGGCTACAATTATAAGCTCTCATTTTTTAAATACAGAGAAGTGTAATTTCACTATAAAGAATGTGCGAAAACTTAATTATCTAGTCCTCTACTGGACATTAGATCTCATTCTTGTTATTACAACCAATTCTACAGTGAACATTCTTTTTCATGTACCTCGGCATACTTGACTTTAATTATAAAATAAATTCTTAGCCATAGAGTTTCTAGGTCAAAGGATATCTTAAACTGACAGTACCAAATTGCCCTCCAATGTGGCTGCACCAATTTCCACTCCTACCATAAGTAAGAGTATGCCTGGTTGTCCACACCCGTACCTGCAATGGATATTATCAAGCATTTACATTTTGCCAACTTGATACGTTAAAACTGCCACTGAGTTTCCTTTGCTCCCCACACCCCCAAATATAATTAAGCTTAGAAAGTTCTCTCAACCAACAAGAACCTGTACTTTTTTCCTAGCAATTTTTAAGTTGTACAATCTTACACATTTTAAGTATTTTTAAGTCAGAATTCTATCTTATATAGTGTTTCCTCCCTGTTGGGCAGTCTCTTGCCCTTGGATTAGTGTATATGCAGCTTTTGATAGCACTCCTTGATTTTGCTAACGTCAGATGAAATCAAATGGGCTGGGTAAAGAACTGTCTGAAGAATATGAGATGTATACTCATACACATGTAGAAGTATAAAGTGGTACCACCTTTCTGACAAGCAAGTTAAAAAATATTTATACATTTTGATCCAATTTCTAGGAATCCCTAAGAAAAACAAATCTTAAATGTGATAAAGCTATGCACAAAAATGCATATTGCAACACTACTTATAAATGTGGGACACAGTATCCTGAGAGAGAAAAATGAACTTCAGTAATATTCACTTGATGACTTGACAAAGAATTAGGAAGAAATAAGACATTTGTCTTCCCTACTTCTCCCTCTAATGTCTTAATGTTGATGTTAAAAACATTTTCATTTTGGGACGTCTAGGTGGCTCAGTGGTTGAGCACCTGCCTTTGGCTTAGGGCATGATCCTCGGGTCCTGGGATCGAGTCCCACATTGGGCTCCCTGCAGGTAGCCTGCTTCTCTCTTTGCGCCTAGGTCTCCTGCTTCTCTCTGTAGGTCTCTTGTGAATGAAGAAATAAAATCTTAAAAAAATTTTTCATTTTTTTCTAATTGCATTGTCATTTCTTCCACTGCTTTATATTTCCTAAAAATAAATACATATCTCACAGTTTTCTGATCTGAATAATGGTTATCTGTAAAGAGCTTATTAAAAGTGTCTAACATGTCATAAATATTTCCAAAACTTTACTACTTTTACAACATTCCAAAATACAATGTTTGGAAAATAGGCTCATGGGTAAACATAGGAGAAATGCTCCTATAAGGTAATTAGCTTTAAGACATGAACTTAGCAGAAGGTAAGTTCCTCATTAACAGTTTTTAACTCAAGAAACTTATATTGCCAGGGAAGACTTTATAGGTATGATTCATTACTATAGCAGATTTAAGGATAGAAAAATATGTTCTATTTAAAAAAAAGTCACTCAATACGACAATCTACCATACCTGAGTACACAGCTGGGAAAGTTTGCGACAAAGTACAGTCTAAGTATCTAGCTACATATATACACCCTATGAAGAAACAGAAATGTATCTGTGTGTGTGTGATATAAAGCTAACTAGCTTCTGACACCAAAAAGACTCACCTTTTCCATAGTATGACGGAGGGTGCAGGGATCCTCAATGATGTGTCTTAAGAGAAGGGTGACGAGGGGAGTAAACCCATTGAAGCCTGAGCTCTGGGTCAAATTCAAGATCATGCGGGTACTCTTTAGCTCTGCAAACATCATGGCGTATTTGTGGTCTCGGGTGAGCCTCAGGCAGAGACGAAGGGTGGCATGCAAAGTGTCTGGGTCCACAGGGACTCCTAGCATGCTCACGCAGGCTCGGATTAAAACAGTCACCATATCCTCTGTCAGGCCCTGGATCAGGATCTCCCCAATTTTTGTTTCTTCCAGGCTTGTCTCCTTTTCAGTATTTGTATTCTCTAGGGCCAAAGGAGTATCTACAAATAAGGAAATAAGAGTTCAGACAGTTTAACTTGACGTTTCTTCCCACATCTCTCCCTCATAGTCAGGTCAACCACCTGGGTCCTATTAAGAGAAACATACAAAACACCAATTCTAAGACCAGATTAAAAGGTGTATAAAAAGGACTGTGTATCTTTAAGTCACCAAGCAATTTGATGGATTAAAAGAATCACTCATGAAGAAGTTGGCCCAAATTAAAGCCATAAAGGCACATTAAAGTTTATGTAACATTCTTGAGAGATTCAAAATGAAAAGTCCATACCATTAGCTTTATTTTCTTTACGTTTGATATCCATTTCTTTACTTTCTTCCAGTGTCTTCTCTAGTTCCTGTCCATTGCTATTTTTCGAGTTTTTATTCAGCCGTGGTACCCTCAGGAGAGTCAACATTACAGGGCGCCGGTTCCCGGTTTCTTCATTAACCTAAAAATTGAAGATGGCAAAAAACACTCTACAAAAAAAGGAAACTATAGAGGGTTGGAAATGCTGTAATAGGAAGGAACCCTGGCAATTTATCCCATCCCTATCATTTACAGAGAGAAAGCCTGAAGGTCCCCAGAAGGAAAGTAGGATACACAAAGGCCCTATAACAAACTGGAAACTTTCCAGTAGAGCAGATACCATCTATAACACTTCAAATCATTTCTGGGTGGGACAGTATCAAACTTCCAGACTGACTCATGGTCTCAATATGACTTTAGGAAGACTGAGTTCTCTGGAAATTATACCCTAAATTTAGTAGCGGTTAATAGTGCTTCTTAGAACACTGTTAGGCTTGTTGGTTCAGGAAGAAGCAAATCAAAAGGTACACCCAGTACCTTACCCTCTTTTCAATAAAGCTTATGGCACGGAGGGAGCATGTACCTGCACCATTGTAGTGAACTGGACAGTGTATCTTCTTCGGCCTGCAGTGAAACGTACACTTGTCTCTCCAGATTTCCAGGCAGAATCAATAGTGCTGTTGTTGCTTGCACTGTAACTACACCAACGCCCAGAGCGGTCATCAAACCAGCGCCAGTTGTTGTTGTTGGACTGTAGATACTAAATATAAGAACACAAAGTTTCTTTGTATTTCATACAAGGTTGGTTGTTAGAAAAAATAGTAACTTCATCTGTTCACTGCTAAAGCTAACCCAGGAAAAAGAAATAACACCAAACATTTAATGAAATTTTGAGAGCCTAGAAAAGTTTTTGTATGCATTAACCCTCGAGTTCCTGAGCCTCTCCATAGGCACAAAACCCTCTACAACCTTGTCCTGTAATCCTCAGCTTTCATTTTGTTTCCAACTGTTTTCTACAAATGGGAAACACTTAGATGTGCAGGAACAAAATTTCTGTTTCTGAGAAAGCACTCAGATAATGTGTAATATATAAATTTCATATAAAGAGCCACTTGGCTTAGGGCACCTGGGTGGCTCAGGTGGCTAAGTGTCTGACTCTTGGTCTGCTTAAGATTCTATCTCCCTCTGCCTCTCCTCACCTGCTCCAAAATAAAACAAACAAACAAAGTAAATAAGTAAGTAAGTAAGTAAGTAAGTAAGTAAATAGATAGATAGATAGATAGATAAATACAATCTTAAAAAAGAAAAGGAGCACTTAGCTTTTGGAGGAACTGCTGCACACTCAAGTCCTTCACATAAAAGCTACTCTCTCCTCTGGAGATAGCTCACTCCTTTAACATTTACTTCCAGGTAAGTTCTTGGGCCCTTTAGCAAGTAGCTCCACAAAAAAATAATTCTAACTCACTAATAAGAAGAGAAATCTAGAGCTACTGAGATCCCTCAAGAGTTTATGTCTTGGGCAGCCTGGGTGGCTCAGCGGTTTAGCACTGCCTTCAGCCCAGAGTGTTATCCTGGAGACCCAGGATCGAGTCCCACATCGGGCTCCCCCCATGGAGTCTGCTTCTCCCTCTGCCTGTCTCTCTGCCTCTCTCTCTCATGAATAAATAAACAAAATCTTTAAGAAAAGGAGAGATTTATGTCTTGATCAGGGAGCTTTCTTCTGATTCTCTACCACTCTTCCATATTCTCTTCTGGTTTATTCTTGCCTCGAGAAACTAAGTAGTTTTTATCAACTATATATTACGTACCTTAGTCATTTGGGCTCTCCTTTTAGAGGAGATGGCTGTCTTTTCATAGAAATCTATCAGGAGCAACACTGGGGTGATCCACCTAAAACAGAAGAAACGATTTACTGAGAAAGCCAGAAACGTGCACAATATGGGAAAACTTACCTTGATTTCATTAGGCACCTCAACTATTTTCAAAACACAAAAGATACCTAAGATTTGCCCCATACATACTCCAGAAAAGTGCCTGATTCAGGCTCTTATGCTTTAGGGCCCAAGTCTGAGGGGAAGAGAAGTGAAACCAGGTAAGATACAGAGTCACTCACTTTGGGGTCTGGACCTCCTTTTGCTCCTTGGCGGCCTGTAGGCAGGGTTGAACCACTTCCAAGAGTTTGATTAGGACATTAAGGATGCCACTAGATTCAACCACCCAGGCACAAGGTAGCTTCAATTCCTAATTGATCAAAGAAAAAAAATACCAACTTCTAATCAATATTAAGGATTAGCACAGTATAGGAAAACAGAGGTGAACTCTAAGAGAACTGGCTGAATTCAAATTCCACCTCCACCACCTACCAACTGTGTGATCTGAGTTTTTTAGACCCTCAGGGGTCACAGGAAATAGTAAGTTATAGCTCCAATGTTACTTGTGGTGATTCCATGAAGTGTGTGTGTACATTTGCTCACACTCTCAACACAGTACCTGGCATGTTAATATGGAAACTATTAGTATCATTAATATCATTAAGAACTGTCGTCTAGGGTATACAGTCTTAATTATGTTGAAGTTGAAAAGCTTCTTATTTACAGAGAATCTCTGTATTCTTTCTAGAAGGATGGAATAATTAAACAGTAATAATTAGTAGTTCCCCTATAGGGCCTACACTAACTAAAGTAGTTCCTTTATAGGGGCTGTACTGGAAGTAATTTCAATGTCCAACAACAGGCAATTACTTAAACTAGCAGACACCCGAAAGATAGAATGTATACATGACTTGTAAAATATTCGTAATACTGAGACTATAGGATATAAAAATTTCTAAATGGTCTGATCATAATTGTTTAAATGCATAGGAAGGGCTAAAATGTAAGACTGTTACTAGTGATTTTTAAAAAGGTGGTTCATGAGTGATTTCTCTTCATATTATACTGTTATTGAGGACCTCTAGCATGCAGTACTTTGCAATCTTTCCCAGAAGTACCTATTCACAAGTGCTGTAACAAGAATCACCACTTCCATCAAAAAAGGAAAGCCAAGACACCCAATTTGACAAACATATATTGGACTTAATCTCCTCAGTTGTTGTAAAGGATTTTCTCCATTAAATTCAGCTTTTACCATTAAACATGAGCTACAAATGAAGAGTCACTTGTTCAAGGTCAGTTGCCTAATTCCCATGTTGGCTGGAATAAGAACATTTCCTGGCCAAACCACTCTTTTGCTTAAAATAATATGAATGATCAGGTATGAAGGAAGAATCAGATTCTATCTGATGCCTGTTATCATTTCCACACCTGACCCTACTCTTTGGTTTCCAGTTAGGTCTCTTCAGAGAGGCCCAAATTATTCTACAACTGTACTATAATAGTCATTCTAAAAACCTTTAAACATCCCACCCTCTAAGACATAATTCAATTAACACTTGTTCTGAGAAGCCCTTTTCTCACCCAGAAGCGATGCATTTGCCCTTCTCCTTAAACTCAGAAAAAATTTTCTGTATTATTTGTGGCACAAAACATTGCATTTTGTACTTAATTACATGTCTTACAGCCTATCACAAACTGTGGACTCATGAAATGCAGGTATCATGCCTTACATTTCTACCTTCTTCAAGGTCTCAAATGGTAGGTGTTTGATAATTCTTTAAGGATGAATCACAGAAACCAAAAAACCTATTCTTACCTCAAAAAGAAGTGTTAAAAGCAAGATTCTAGTAGCCAAATTGGAGGCTTGGGGCAGGGTGGCCATCTGACTGATCCACTCTGACACAGTTTTTGTGTCACTTGTTGTCAGGGGAAGAGCAGCTTTGATCAATACATCAGCAGCTTCCCATACCTACAAAGGCAGAAAAGGCCAAGTCAGGTAACTATAGATAAGAGTATGATGAGATTTGTCAAAACATTCTCAACCTTATAAAATACTCCCTCCACCCTCAACACATTGGCTGAAGGAGGGTGAGTAAATAGTAAAATACTACAGGGATTTAGTGTATCAAAAGATGTATGCTATAAAAGTACCTCTAAAAGAGGGTTTTCTTAGGCTAGATTATAAGCAGCTAGTAAGTTAAAGGAAATGAGTATTTAAAAAATTTCTAGAGAAAAAAATTCTAGTAGAGAGTCAAGCCTACAAGGTTCTACCAACTTACACTTCCGTCAACAATCTTTTACTACATCTGTCCCAGAACTATCATTAAAAACAAAAATAAACCAGAATGTTAGAAATGTTAGTCTTGCTTTAGCATGTTAAATTTCTTATTAACTTGACATAATTGGTCTTTTCTAAGTTTTAGTTTTCTTAAAATCAATTCTGTAAGCTCAAGCTCTTTAACATAACTAAACCTGGGTCTTATCTTGTGAAAAAAAAAAAAAGGTTTATACAGTTTGCCTTTCACTTTTGTGGTATTTTCATACACTGAAGTTATGCTTTTATAATACATCACTTTTTACCTTCTTTCTCTGCTTTTTGACTTAAAAAAACACGTAAGACAAGATTCCAATGATTTAAAAACATGAATAGTAAGGGCGCCAGGGTGGCTCAGTCAGTTAAGTGTCTGACTCAAGATTTTGGCTCAGGTCATGATCTCAGGGTCATGACATGCTCAGTGTGGAGTCTGCTTGAAATTCTCCTTCTCTCCCCCTGCTTGTGCTCGCTCTCTTTAAACAAAAATCTTAAGAAATAAATAGAAAAAAAAGTAGTAAATATGATTAAAATATTAACTCTCTCTTTGTGTGGGGATTTAAAATAATTTATTGCTTGTCTATTCCTACAATTAGTATACATTAATTTTTTAATAAGGAAAAACACTGTTTAAAAAAAGACAACTACTAGCTCACAGCTATTCATTATGAGGAGGGCTTTTTTGTCGAAGTGGCTATTACACAGGAGAGGGAAAATAAAACATTTATTCACTGTTAGTCCATGGGACCTAACTTGGTTCAAGAGTGAGACACATTTGGGACTTTTGGGATGAATTTCACAGTAGGAGATGCCTAGTAAAAGAGAGCTTTGTTTTTTGCTTTCAAAAACATTTTTTGTGAGGTAGTTTATTCACACTTTTTGCAGGGAAGATTTAAGAAAGTAAGATCATCACATCTAAAGAATTCAAAGAGAATATATCCATATCGGGCAAAAAAAAAAAAAGAAACCAAACCAACAAAGATATTTTATTTTTTTAAAAATCAAGAGTTTGATGATGGCAGAAATCCACTTTATACACTCTCTCCTCTTCTGGCTCCTGAAGAACTTACCTGATTGACTACTTGTTTTAGAATCATGTCTCGATAGTCAGCTCCATTACGTTTGATTGCGGTCATGATTAAATCACACACCCGGTACACTGTGTCCGGCAGCTCATCAAGAAGGTGAAAGCAGCCTGGTAACATGGTATCTGTGAAAGTGTGGAGCTCATCTTGTTCCAATGGATCAGCATCCTGGAACTTCTCTAGACATTTAGCTTCTTCCTCTTCCTGCTTTTCCCGAGCTTTCCGCTCCTCCTCTTCTTTCCGACAAGCAACTTCCTAGAGGCAAGGAAGGAAGAATGACAGCATATGGGAGAGCTGAAGAAGAATAGGGAACACTCTAAGAATGTATTGGCCCTATATTACTCAATGCCCACTACCTTCTCAAGCAGGTGATATGTTCTTTAGGATGTGGCAGTTATTCATGAGGGCAGCCTCAAAGACTAAGGCAAGACAGGAAAAGCAGAGGAGGAAGACACTTCCAACCCCCAAAGTATTGCCAATTTATTTACAGAATGCTATATCACACCCTCCCACAAAATCATGTGGAGATACTGTCCTGCATTCGCTGCCAACATAATAAACTGAAGTTATTGTTACCTAACAACAAACAGCCAAAATTCGCCTAATGAACACTACTACATTTCTGAGTCTCTTATTTGAGAGTAAAGATTAACATTTCATTTGCCTCACTTAAAGCTTCAGGTTAATACATTGTATCAGTGATCACAAGGTTGGAATGAAAGAATAATCACTCCCATGCCTTTCTTTTCTTTTTTAAAAATATTTATTTATTTATTTATTTATTTATTTGAGAGAGAGAGAGAGAGAGAGAGAGAGAGAGAGGCAGAGACACAGGTAGAGGGAGAAGCAGACTCTATGCGGGGAGCCCGACACGGAACTTGATCCCGGGACTCCAGGATCACGCCCTGGGCCAAAGGCAGGCGCTGAACCACTGAGCCACCCAGGGATTCCCCCATTCCTTTCTTTAGATATTAATTCCTCCAACTATTTTGTAGTAGTACCAGAATGTTCATAAAAATACTATGATTAACGTGTCAGACCATTTTGGACGTCCTGTTTCCTAGTTACCTCAGGTGACTCCGCTCTTTGATCCATTGGGATATCCTGTCCCAGAGACATAGCAATTGCTCTCATCATCTGGTCCTCTTCGGACATACTCAGATCCTACAGAGAAACAACAGAAAATCCAGCAACAAAGGACATACCAACTCACAAGGAATCAGATATCCTGTGCTTAAGCTTTAGAGGAGAAGGTGCTCTGAATGCTGCTCTCTAGAGTCAAACCCAACTAGACTTACTTGGTCACTACAATAACAGAGAGGGAAAAATCACAATGAAATTAAGCACAGGAAGCAGGCTTCAATGTGACCACCTATCCTGTATCTCAGAAAAGTGAGTTTCTTCTATTGCTTTCTGATTGTGGATAACTTAAGAGTTCTTCTGAAAAAAAAAAAAAAAAAGTCCAGTAATTTGCATGGCTGGGAGATGGGAAGCTTCTGCTCATTATATTCTAGAACTGAGAGTTCTCACAAAATGAAAAGATTGGCATGCAAAAGTCTGAAAATGAAAAGTAGTTTATATAAGGGAAGACCAATGATGGAAGTACAACAGAAAACACAGAAGCAGTCAAACCAATGTCCTACAAAATTAGAGCCCCGAGCCAACTTACCCGAACAACTCCTCCCATAATTGGGGGAGGGTGAGTTAGAAGGTACTCTGTGGCCTGCTCCATGGTGCTGGTGTTCAACAGGGCCTCCATGGCATGTTCCCTTGTGAAGCCCATGTCCATAAGCTATAAAAAGAATGCAAGATCTCAGAACCACAGTAAAAGAGAAATCCAAATGCATTTTTAAAAGGTAGAAACCTTTTCAAGATAGAAAGAAGTTATTCTAACTTCATATGAACTGAGAACGTTAATAGCTCAGGCCGTTAGATAAATGAACAATCCTTTCCACTTGGTACTTCCATAGTATTCAAACATTAGAGCTACACATTGTGGCAGGAAGCCAAGGTGATTCTGAATTCTGTGCTCTAAGAAAATGGGGCTAGATGGCTATTATCATTAATAGGATCACTCTAATCCAAAGACAGATTCACACATAGAAGTAAAAATCGGACCCCACTTTTCTGGAAAATAAACTGGCAACAGAACAAGAGCCTAAGAAACTGACCTTAGGAATTTTATTACTAGGAAATAATCATGAGATGTATAGAAAGATTTATACAAAAACAAACTATAAACCACAGCTTTACAACATCAAATAATAAGAAAATTAACATCTAGTAATAAAAGAATGACAAGAAGTTAAAAAGGTCAGGATCATAAGTGCTTCCCCCTCTGCTTCTAACCTCTGATTTTCAAAATGTGGTTTATGCATTTACTTAAAAATAACAAGTTTTGTAGGTAAGGTTTCAGAGAGCTCTTGTTGGAGAATAAATTTGGGTCACAATATCCTTAACTCTTCCCTCTATAGGTAAGTCACAAAGTAGCTGAGGATGGTTTGCCTCCAAAGAACATGGCAGCCACAGCCTACTAAGAATATATAATAAGAGTTTTAATACTAAACATACTGGGGAAGACACAAATCTTTTACCTGTTAGATGTGTTGAAACTACACCTCAGCTTTCTCAGGAGGAAAAAGAAATGCTAAGAGGGAACAAATTTAAACCTATCTCCTGGCTAAGAGGACCAGACAACACTGTGGCATGTAAACTTAGAAAACTCACAACTTATTTAGTAGCATGTAAATTTAGAAAACCCATAAACACACTCTACCGGGTGCAAAGTCTGGGCCCTGGAGTGGGAAGCCAGGACCCTACCTGTTGTAGTTGCTGCTGGTTGACTTGAGGTTCCCGGCGAGAGCCACCTTCCTCTTGCCCTGTGTCCTCTTCTCCTCGAGATCCCTCTTTCTCTTTGCTCAGTCTCTCTCGAATCACAGGTTCTCCTCGGAGAATGTGGCATAGGATAGCCAGCATGGACTCAGCCATTCGCCCGCCATATACTTTCAGGGGTTTCCGGTTCCACAGGTTCTTGATGCAAGTAAAGGCTGCCTAGAAGTCATTTTAAAAGCTGTGTGAAGATCATTTTGTCTCAATTCAAAACCACTGGAGGAATAAGTCAAATACTTCTGGGATAGTCTTTCCATGAAAGGTCAGTGCAAACAACAAAATCCTAGATCAGTACTGAGGGGGGCTAAAGAAGCACAGAGAAGGTGCACTTAACCCAACCTGAAGTATCAATCTCAAGTTTATAGTTCAAATATTTACACTACAGGAAATTTTCCAGTGGTCTCTATCTCCCTCTGTAAGGCAGAGCTATCTGGGAGTAGGATCCAAAGATTCTCTAACAATCAAGATATTTCATTAAGGACGACAAAAAAGTGGGAGAGCTACTTAGCAAGAGAAATTCCTCTTGGTTTCAGAATGCTCAATACTCACTTTCTGAGTTACCACAAGGAAGCGAAGGGCACTGAACTGTGGAAAGTTCTGGACACCTCCAGGCAATTTGGCAGGCAGTGAATGTGGAGATTCAAGCACCGTGGTGGGATTCACCATCTTCTCTACTAGCATTAGCCAGGCATCTAGGAATTCTCCTGTGCCATCAGGTAAATCTGAATGTTCTAATCCTTCAGCAACAGGAACTTTGCCTCCCATGGACAGAGCCCAATTGAAAGTTCTAAATTCAAATAAGAGAAAATACAGAGACAGAATATTAGTATTTTAGATTGGAGGGGGACATTCAGAAGGTTCCCAGTATCTACATTGGCACTACATGTCCCTCCTCTTGGAGCTACAGCTGTTAATCTATCCAACATCTATTAGCTTTATCTTTTTTTGAGAGGAGGGTTTATTCCAGATTTATTGGGACATTATTGACATATAACATATGTTAAGTTTTGGGTATATAATGTGAGGATTTGATACACATATAGAATGCAAAATGATTACAACTTTTAGCTTTACTTTTTAAAGCCAAAATGAACAAACCACCAAAGTGGTTGCCAGAGGGGAGAGTTGGGGAGTAGGGGGATGGGTGAAATAGGTAAAGGGGATTAAGAGGTATAAACTTAGTTATAAAATAAACAAGTCAGAGAACTGAAAAGTACAGCATAGGAAATAAAGTTAATAATACTGTAGTAACTTTGTATGGTGACAGATGGTAACTACGCTTATTGTCATGAGATTTGCATAATGTACAAAAATTGTCAAATCACAATGTTGTACACCTGAAACAAGTATAACACTTTATGTCAACCATACTTCAATAAAAAACATCAAACTTCGCTTAGAATCTTCAGATCAAGGGAAGCAGAAAAATTATCAGAGAAACAATAGAAAAGGATAAATCTATTAGAAAAATATGTACACCAGGTACTAAAAACCAGATGAGGAAAAGCAGAGATCCATACAAACACCTCTAGGACAGGCTGAATCCCACCCTCCAAGGAAGATGACACAAATATGGCTAGTTCTCAGAATGTGAAAGGATATAATTAATGGCTATATCTATGTATCCCACTGTCACAGGACTGACGAAGTTGTGTGCTGCTAAGGCACACAGAAAGACCAAACTCCAAGAAATGCTTCTTTGTGAAGCAACTTGATTCTTACTCAAAAAGAGCATTGTGGCCTCCAGAGCAGAGAAATTTCTGCAGCATGAGGTGGTAAGGATACTTCCTCTCATCAAACAGCATTGGGGATGTAAAACCAACTGAACAGATGAAGAATGTCAGCCTGAAAGAGGGGAAAAAGCAAAATTTTAGCCTTTTCTGAGGCAGTCACAGAAGTAGTGGGAAATCCACGTAGATGCCTAGAGTAAAATTTAACACTGCACTGAAGTGGCTGAGAGACTGCAATTCAGGTAGGTGGCTAGTGTGGTTGTTAAAACTTCTAAAGCAAAAAAGGTGACAGTTCTCACCTACTAAAAAATACAAGGTTATTGGAATACAGTTTGATCATAAATGTTTAAAAAATCTTTATATTCTAGACTAAGAAGAACCAAGACAAGTACATTAAGCTGCGTATAATATAGGCTACACATCTAGAGTTAACAGGGGATCTTTCAAGTCCTCTAGTTCAGTGGCTCACTATCCACGTTAAGTAGAAAAGGAACCAATTAGATTCTGTATCTCAAGCAGAATATCACCTGAAGCGGGGAGTTGGTGTATATGGTGGAGGTTGCCAAGATAAGCCCTTTGTGAGGAGCTTAGTGAGGGCTGAGGCTGTGGATCGAGCAGCAGGTGTTGGTGCTGTAGTAGTGCTGGCAGCATGATGGCTCCTTCTTTGGCGGACAGGAGACCCCACACATAATTTAACAAGGAGTCCAAATAGTTCAGCAAGTGCTCGACCTAATCTGGAGGAAGCTGCAAACCAAAAGTGAGATTAAGGCATGAGAGTATGCTCAGAATGGTTTCCTTATAACTAACATTACTGTCAATACAATTTTATGACTGACCACTTCCTCCCAATAACACCTAGAAAACACCTGGACTTATTTCTACATTTGACAATCCAAAAATGAAGTTCCACAGAGAATAAATGCCTCTTTTGAAGGCAGGAGACAGAGAAGTATGTTGGCACTCAATATATAACAAATGTGAAAGACAAATAAGATAAACATACTGTAAAAGGAGGCATAGATTGAAACTACCTTTGTAGAAAAAGCAACAGAGCAATATGAACCAGTTAAGTAAATGAATACATCTATTAGGTTACAGAATCACTTAAAACACCTACAGAAATTTAAAAATAGCAAAACTGTTAACCACTTAGACAAGGAAAGAATATCATATATATTGTCTGATCACAACATTAAATATATGATCCTCAAAGGAAAAAAAGATGGCCAGGAAAAGCATAAAATTTATGTGGTTTTCTTCACATTCATTCATTGAGAGAAAGCATGCATGCAGGCGCAGGGGAGGGGCAAAGGGAGAAAAAAGGATAAAAATTTTATAAAGTGGCTTTCATAACATTAATTAATTTATAGAGAGACTGCACATGTGGGCTTCCTACCACCTGAGCTAAACAAAATCTAGAGTCAGACCCTCAACCAACTGAGCCATCCAGGCACCACCCCATACCAAAGGCCATTTTCTGCTTGCTTTGGGGCAGAGCTCCAGATTCCTAGGAGTTATGACTTCACTTTCCTCTACATAAGGTGTTGGAAAGTGGCAAATATTAAGGAACATACAAAACAGGTTCCCCAAACATTGATATAACACTAAGGGGCAAAGGACGACAAAGAGTGATCAGTGCAAATCTTTAATGCAGTTTTATATATGTTAATGTAGGCTCCACAGAGCTGCCAAAATGACACTATTAAAACATGACTCGGGATCCCTGGGAGGCTCAGCGGTTTAGCGCCTGCCTTTGGCCCAGGGCGTGATCCTGGAGTCCCGGGATCAAGTCCCACGTCGGGCTCCCAGCATGGAGCCTGCTTCTCCCTCCTCCTGTGTCTCTGCCTCTCTCTCTCTCTCTCTCTCTCTCTCTCCCTCTCTCTCATAAATAGATAGATAGATAAATAGATAAATAAATAAACCTTAAAAAAAACATGAATCAACCATGTAATTTGCCAGCTATATTTAAGGGACAGAGAAAGTAAAAGGAGACAGGGTGGAGTAGCCAAAAGGTAACAGGAAAGCAGAAAAGTATAATACCACAGAAGCCAGGAAAAGAGTATTTTGAGATGGTGGGCCAACTATCGTACTGCAGATGAGTGAGAAGGGGACTGAAGAGTATCCAATGACTTAGCAGCAGGTCACTGGTGAGTCCTTTCAGTGGAATGGTAAGAGCAGGAGCCATTTGCAGTAGTTGAAGAATGAGTCGGAAGGAAGGAATTAAAGACATGGCTTTCAGGAAATAAGTCTCTTAACACTGTATCCCTAGCACGTAGTATAGAGCCGGTCATATAGTAGATACCATATTAAGTACACCCTGAAAATAAGCCACCATGGTTTAAAAGTTCCTTAAAGCAAACAACAGAGCCATACCAACTGAATTTGTCTGAAAGCCAGAAAAGGGAGTAAAATGAAAAAAATCACTCACCTGACAATAAAGGCTTGATTTGCTTGATTCTGGCAGCCATAGCAGGTGTAATTTTAGATTTGCCTTTCGAGTCTGAAGCAGTAGGTTCATCTGTTTCCATGGGAGCCAATGTGTCACCATCAAGCCCAATGCCTTCTAATAAGCCCTGGGTAGAAGCATCCATACTTGCAGCTGTTCCATCCTGTTCCCCATCTGTAGACATAAGAGGGGAGCAGTAAGTCCATGTTGAGTCACCACTTACCTGGTTCCTGGTCCTGAAGAGTCACAAGAAAAGAGCTACCTATGGTGCTTGTTACTCTTTAAATGTCCATAACTTTCTATATCTGAAAAGGAAAAACAAAACATAACTGTACTGATATGTGCCTCTCCTTGGAGCCCTTCTAGATAGCCAATACTGACATTTTCCAGCAAAAGCTTATGAACTGTCTTAACCCAGGGCTACCTTGCAAGACTGTAGGCACTGCATGACATAGGGAGTACCATTTACATAGACTACCATGTGCGTGCTGTACCCTGCCCTCAGCCCATGCTGTCAAGGTGAGTACCGTTACAATTTTATGGTTAATAAACTCAAATTAAACATCACAGATTGACTGCCACTGGAGAAATGTTATTTTCTGGCATTTAAGATTTTTGTATATAAATGTGAGGTGTATTTTTTTATTGGGTGGAGATATGCATGCTTATATCTAATAGACAGCTTTAGACAAACTTTTTTAAAAGAAGATTTTATTTATTTATTCATGAGACACCCAGAGAAAAAGAGAGGCAGAGACACAGGCAGAGGGTGAAGCAGGCTCCATGCAGGGAGCCTGACGTGGGACTCGATCCTGAGTCTCCAGGATCATGCCCTGGGCTGAAGGCAATGCTAAACCGCTGAGCCACCCAGGCTGCCCTAGACAAACTTTTAAAAAAACACACCACCAAGTTTTCTTTGTAATGTTCTAAAAACTTTGTGGAAATGGAGTCATCTTTGTTAAATGTGTGAAATAAATTGTTGGAAAAAATATAACAAGATTATTATTAGGTGAAGTACTTCTTTGACACTGAATCTAATTTTGTTCGTACTTCTTAGTAAATTATTCTTTCCTTGACTTAAATTTGGTGTATTTTGACTAAATCTGAGGTTCTAATTTTTGGTTTGGTCCATTTTCTACAAATTTAAATGGGCCAAAGGTTTTTTATTTTATTCTCTCTTCCTCCCATAATAACTGTCATATAAATCCTTTATCTGTTCTTTAAGCATTTCCCCTATCTTTAGTAACAAGTATAATTTTTAAGCATATCCAATCAGTTTTTATACATGGAACTGTCTTGTTTTCTTAATAGTTAATTAAATTTATGTCTTTTCTGATGTAGGACATAGGGGAAAAACTTTCTAGAAAAGTTTTCATTAAGTTTAGTTTGTTGCATTGGAGTCTCAAAATTGTGTAGTTTCTGCTTACTGCAATTTGCAACTTTATTGTGATAGAACATAAAAGCTGTTTTCTAAAACACCACTATACAGGGGCACCTTGTTGGCTCAGCTGGAAGAGCATGCAACACTTGATCTTGGGGTCATGGAAAAAACAAACCCATTGTACAAAAAGGAGCTTGGGAAGATGGCAGAATAGAAGGACCCTGAGCTCATCTAGTCCTACATTTACAAAGAGGTATCATCCACATCCGTCAATAAACTGAAGAGCAATCCGAAGACTGGCAGAACACAAACTCCACAACTAAATATAGAGAAGCAACTGCATCTGAAAGGTCAGAAAGATCAGAAAGGCAGAGTGAAGCTGCCCACTAAAGGGAGGGAGAGCTGGGCGCACAGCGAGGGCAGAGAAACAGCACATGCACCAGGAAGCTCACAAAGAGCACCAGGAAGCTCACAAAGGGAGAGTAATCCTGGCTTTAAAAACCAGATGACTCAGCACTGGGCCAACTATCACTGGGTCACCACCCTTAAAGAGAGAGCAGCCTGTATGAAGATGCAACGTAAAAAAAAAAAAAAAAGGCAGTTTACACAATGCTGAGGGCAACTGGCAGACATATCTGTTCATACTGATTTCCAAGCATGTTGGGAGATTTCTCTGAAAAGGAGAGAGCTGGTGAGAGAGCTGGTGGGAGCCATTCCTCCCCACCCCCACCCAGCACTAACACAGAGCAACTTGCAGGAGGGAAGGCTGCACAGACCCTTGCTATCCAACCCGCTAGCAGTGTGCCGCAGCCATGAGGTCTCCTGAGGACTCGCCCACTCAGGGAAAAATCTGTTAAATCTGTACACACACCACCCAGCTCCCTGGTTAACAGGTACTCAGAGTGCCCCTAGCCCCTTCAGTGCTTTGAGGAACTTGGCATAAGACTAGTGCACATCTTCCTAACACAGCCACCCAGTTCTCAAGTTCACCAGTGGACATGCCCCCTCAGAGATGGCCTACTTGGGTCCCATTAACATTACAGAAAGCAAGTACAGCCCACAAAAGGTAAAGAGAATCAGTGCAAATGGCTGCATTGACAGGAAAAGTAACTCAGACAAAACAGTAAGACCTAAGTACCACATACTCTCCTGAAGTACCAGGTTCTGGTGAATAGGGGACACTGCACTGCAAGGCATTCTAGGACACCTTCTTCATAAAGTCACTACTTCCAAGAGCAGAAGACATAACTGACTTTCTTTTTTTAAAAAGATTAATTTATTTATTCGTGAGAGACAAGAGAGAGAAGAGAGAAGAGAGAAGAGAGGAGGGAGAGAGAGAGAGAGAGAGAGAGAGAGAGAGAAGCAGAGACACAAGCAGAGGGAGAAGCAGGCTCCATGCAGGGAGTCTGACACAGGACTCGATCCCGGGTCTTCAGGATCACACCCTGGGCCGAAGGTGGCGCTAAACCGCTGAGCCACCCGGGCTGCCCCATAACTGACTTTCTTAACACAGAAACAGACACAGAAAGGAAGACAAAATAAGAGACAGAAAAATTTATCCCAAATGAAGAACAGCATAAGGCTATGGCCAGAAATCTAAGTAAAATGGATATAAGTATACCTGACAGAGAATTTAAGGCAATGATCATATGGATACTCACTGGACTTGAGAAAAGAATGAAAGGTATGAGTGAAACCCTAATGAACAACATAGGAGAGGTAAAGGGTTCAATAAATGAAATGAGAAACACACTTGATGGAATGAACAACAGAATGGAAGCAGAGGAACAAACTAGTGACCTAGAAGACAAGAGCAATGGAAAGTAATCAAGTTGAACAAGAGAAAATATGCAAAATGAGAATAGATTTATGGAACTGAGTCCATCAAACATAATGTCTGTACTACAGGAGGCCCAGAAGAAGAAGAGAGAAAAGGGGGCAGAAAATTTATTTGAAGAAATAATAGCTGGAAACTTCCCTAATTTGGGGAAGGAAACAGATATCCAGATCCAGGAGGCACAAAGAACCCCCAACAAAATCAACAAAAGCAGATCGGCACCAAGACACACTGCAATTAAATTTGCAAAATATAGTGATAAAGAAAAAAATTTAAAAGCAGCAAGACAAAAAAAAACAAAAAAAAACAAAAAAAAAAGCAGCAAGACAAAAGAAGTGATTAACTTACAAGGGAAAAACCAGAAGGGAAGCAGGAGATTTTTCAGTAGAAACTTGGCAAGCCAGAAGAGAGTGGCATGATATATTCAAAGTGTTGAATGGAAAAAATCTGCAGCCAGGAATACTCTTATCCAGCAAGGCTATCATTCAGTTTGAAGGAGAGATAAAGAGTTTCCCAGAAAACAAAAACTAAAGGAGTTCATGATCACTAAAACAGCCCTGTAAAAAATATTAAAGAGGAGTCTATGAGTGAGAAGGAGAGACCAAAAGTGACAGTATTGAGGAACTCACAAAAAAAGGATAAAATGTAATAACATATACCTAAAATGTGGGGAGGAGAGAAGAATGGGTTCAAACTTAAATAACCATCAACTTAATATAAACTGCTATACATAAAAGATGTTATATGTAAATATAATGGTAATCATATTAAAAAACACTAATAAATATGTAAATAATAAAGAGAAAGAAATCCAAATATATCAGTAAAGAGAATCAGCAAACCATTAAAGAAAAAAGATAAGAAAGGAGAAAATTTCTGGAAACACAAAACAAGTAATAAAAAGGCAATACCTACTATCAATAATTATTTCAATGTAAATGGACTAAACACTTCAACCAAAAGACAGGGTGACAGAATGGATAAAAAAGCAAGACTCATCTATGTACTGCCTACAAGAGACTCATTTTGGACCTAAAGATACCTGCAAATGGAGGAACATGAGGGAATGGAGAAATATTTACCATGCAAATGGTTGTCAAAAGAAAGCCAGAGTAGCAATACTCATATTGGACAAAACAGACTTTAAAACAAAGACTGTAACAAGAGACAAAGACACTATAAAGTAATAAAGGGGACAATCCAACAAAACGATGTAACAATTACAAATATTTATGTACCCACGTATGAGCACCCAAATACACAGATAATAACAAACATAAAGGAAAGTTATCAGTCGTAAACAATAATTGTAGGGGACTTTAACACCCCACTCACATCAATGGACATAAAATCAAACAAGGAAACAATGGTTTTGAATGACACACTGAACCATATGGATTTAACAGATATATTCCAAACATTTCATCCTAAAACAAAACAGAATACACATTCTTTTCAATTATGTGGAACAGAACAATCTACAGATCACTTATTAGTCCAGAAAACTAGCCTAATAAATCTAAGAATAAATCTAATCATAACCATTTATCTTTTCAGACCACAATGCTATGACACTAGAAGTTAACCACAAGATAAAATCTGGAAAGATCACAAATACATGGAGGTTAAAGAACATGCTACTCAACAATGAATGAGTCAACCAGGAAATCAAAGAAGAAATTAAAAAGTACATGGAAACCAAGTGAAAACACAATGGCCCCAAAACTTTGGGATGCAGCAAAAGCAGTACTCAGAAGGAAGAACATGGCAATATAGGCCTACCTCAACAAGCAAGAAGTCTCAAACAACCTAACCTTACACCAATAGGAGCTAGAAAAAGAACAAACAGGACATAAAATTAGCAGAAGAAAGGAAATAATAAAGACTGGAATGGAAATAAATGATACAGAATTAAAGAAACAACAGAACACATCAATGATACCAAGAGCTGGTTCTTTAATCCTGTCAGACTTATTAAAAAAAGACAAATAAAATCACAAATAGGAGAAATAACAACCAAAACCACAGAAATACAAAAAAATCATGAGAATGTTATGAAAAACTATATGCCAACAAACTGGACAACCTAGAAAAAATGGATAATTTCCTAGAAACATTTAAACTACCAAAATTGAAAAGGAAGACATAGAAAATTTTAACAGATTGATAGCCAGCAAAGAAACTGAGTTAGTAATAAAAAAAACTCCCAACAAATAGAAGTCCAGGACCAGATGGCTTCACAGGTAAATTCTACTGAAAATTTTAAAGAAGAGTTAATACTTATTCTTCTTAAACTATTCCAAAATATAGAAAAAAGGGGAAAACTTCCAAATGCATTCTATGAGGCCAGCATTACCCTGATTCCAAAACCAAAGACTCCACTAAAAAAAAGAACTACAGACCAATATCCCTGATGAATATAGATGCAAAAGTCCTTAGTAAAATACTAGCAATCTGATTTGACAATGCATTAAAAAAATCATTCACCAGGATCAAATGGGATAGTATTCCTGGGTTGCAAGGGTAGTTCATCATTCACAAATTCAGTCAATGTGATACATCACATCAATAAGAAAAACAGTAAGAAGCATATGATCATTTCAACAGACAAAGAAAAAGTACCCAACAAAGTACAATATCTATTCATGATAAAAAAAAAAAAACCTTCAAGGGGCACCTGGGTGGCTCAGTTAAATGTCTCACTCTTGATTTTGCTTCAGGTCCTAGGATCAAGCCCTATATCAGGCTCTGGGCTCAAGGGAGGGTCTGCCTGAGGATTCTCTCCCTCTGCCCCCTTCACAGCTCAGGCTCTTTTTCTCAAAAATAATAAATAATCAAAAAATTAAAAAAAAATAATAATTAAGAAAAACCATCAACAAAGTAGGTTTAGAGGGAACATACCTAAATATAATAAAGGCCATATATGAAAAACACAGAGCTAATATCATCCTTAATGGGGAAAAACTGAAGATGTCCACTCTCACCACTTTTATTCATCATAGTACTGTTAAGTCCTAGCCACAAGTGATCAGACAACAAAAAGAAATAAAAGGCATCCAAATCAGTAAGGAAGAAGTGAGACTTTTACTATCTGCAGATGACATAATATATATAGAAAACCCTATAGACTCTGCTAAAAAAATGCTGGAACTAATGTATATATCAATAAAGTCACAGGATATAAAAGCAATGCACAGAATTCTGTTGCATTTCTATACACCAATAATGAAGCAGGAGAAAGAGAAATTAAGAAAACAATCCCATTTATAATTACATGAGAAAGAACACACCTAGGAATAAACTGAACCAAGGAGGGGAGGGACCTGTATTCTGAAACCTATAAAACACTGATGAAAGAATTCAAAATGACACAAAGAAATGGAAAGACCTTCCATGCTCATATACTGAAGGACAAATTATCATTGAAATGTCTATACTACCCAAAGCAGTCTACATATTTAATGCAATCCCTATCAAAATACCAACAGCATTTTTTATAGAACCAGAACAAACAATCCTAACATTTGTACAGAAACACAAAAGACTCTTGCTCAAGAGCCAAAGCAATCTTAAAAAAGTTGGAGGCATCACAATTCCAGATTTCAGGTTATATTACAAAACTGTAGTAGTCAAAGTATGGCGGTGACACAAAAATAGACACATACATCGGTGAAACAGATAAGAAAACCCAGAGTTAAACACACAACTACACGGTCAATTAATCTTAGACAAAGCAGGAAAGAATATCCAATGGGGGAAAAAAGCTCTCTTCAACAAATGTTGTTGGGAAAACGGAACAGCAACATGCAGAAGAATGAAACTGGACCATTTTATTATACCATACACAAAAATAAATTCAAAATGGATGAAAGACCTAAATCTATAAAAATCCTAAACAGAATACAGGCAGTAACCTCTATGACATTAGCTGTATTAACTTTTTTCTAGGTATGTCTCCTGAGGCAAGTGAAACAAAATAAAAAATAAACTATTAGAACTAAATCAAAATAAAAAGCTTCTGCACAGCGAAGGAAACAATCAACAAAACCGAAAGGCAACCTACATAATGAAAAAAGCTATGTGCAAATGACATCTGATAAAGGGTTAATATCCAAAATATATAAAGAACTTATACTCCAAAATAAGATATAAAGATGGCCGAAAGATACAAGCAAAGATGTTCATCATCACATACCATCAGGGAAATGCAAATCAAAACTACAATGAGATATCACCTCACACCTGTCAGAATGGCTAAAATCAGTAACAATAAACAAAAAGTATTGGTGAGGATGTGGTGAAAGGGGAACCCTCTTACTCTGTTGGTGGAAACACAAATTGCTGCAGTCACTCTGGATAACAGTATGGAGGTTCCTCAAAAATTTAAAATGGAACTAATCTACAACTCAGCAATTGCACTACTAGGTTTTTCCCCAAAGGATACACAAACACTAATTTTAAGGGTTATATGCAACCCTATGTTTATAGCAGCATTATTTAAAATAGCCAAGATATGGACTGATGAATGGATAAGGAAGTGGTGGCATATACATACAATGAAATATTATTCAACCATAAAAAATGAAATGTTGCCATCCGCAAGGGCATGGATAGACCTAAAGAGTATAATGCTAAGTGAAGTCAGAAAAAGACAAATACCATATGATTTCACTATGCAGAATTTAAGAAACAGAACAAAGAGGGAAAAAAGAGAGTGATAAACCGAGAAACAAACTCTTAATTATACAGAAGAAACTGATCATTATCAGAGGGGAAGGGATGGAGGATGTGTTATATAGATGATTGAGAATAAGGAGTGTACTTGTCCTTATGAGTACCGGGTGATGTATGGAACTGTTGAATCACTTTATTATATATCTGAAATTAAGATAACACTGTATGTTAACTAAATGGAATAAAAAAAAAACCTTAAAATATGTAAAAATAAAAGAAAAATTTAAAAATATATTAAACATTTAATCAGAAAAATAGCACTGTCCAATAGAAATATGTGAGCCACATATGTAATTTTAAATTTTCTAGTAGCCACATTAAAAAATAAAAACACAATTTTTAATAATATACTGTTTAACCCAATATAATCAAACTTTTATTTCAAGATATAAGCATATATAAAAATTACTGAGTTTTTACATTTTTATACTCAGGATTTTTAAAAAACAGGTAGCTGTATGAAATATACTTAGAGCACATCTCATTTCAGACATTAAATTTTCATAAAAATAACTGACCTACATTTATGTCATACAATTTACTTGGAAAAAAATACATTCACATACCAAAGTTGTACTAAACACTTAAAAGCCTTCTAATAATTGAACAGAATAATAGTTATATTTAAATTAATAAAAATTAAGAATTGAGTTTTTCTCATCCCATGTATAACCTCATCTTAATTACATCTCTAACAACCCTAGTTCCAAAAAAAAAAGTCTCATTTTGAGGTGCTAGGAGGGGGTTAGTGCTTCAACACAGTACTTTTTTGTGTGGTAGGGAAACAGACACACAAATCAACCCAGAATACCCTCCCCCTTACAAGAGGAAATACAGAAAAAAAGCAAGCGGGAAGACAGAAAGGGAAGGGAGAAAGAGGGAGAGTAAAAGAGGAAGGAAAAAAAATCCAATTTTTTAGTTGTACCGGCCACATTTAAGTGTTCAACAGTTCACACATGGTTAGTGGCTACCATATTGAACAGTGTGGTTCCCCCCCCCCTTTTTAAGATTTTATTTATTCATGAGAGACACACAGAGAGGCAGAGACAGAAGCAGGCTCCACACAGGGAGCCTGATGTGGGACTTGATCCCGGGACCACAGGATCACGCCCTGAGTCGAGGGCAGACGCTCAACCACTGAGCCACCCAGGCATCCCTGAACAGTGTGGTTCTAAAGTGTTCCACGGGGGCATCTGGGTGGCTCAGTGGTGACTATATATCCCAGTTAGCCTATATGGCTGCTACAACCATATTTATTTATTCATGAGACGGGGGGGAGGGGGGGCAGAGACATAAGCAGAGGGAGAAGCAGGCTCCATGCAGGAAGCCTGATGTGGGACTCGATCCCAAGACTGGGATCACGCCCTTAGCCAAAGGCAAATGCTCAACCACTGAGCCACCCAGGCATCCCCATTTGTCATTTTTAACAGTGAAATTAAACTTGTGAAAAATAAGTATATAAAAATTAAGAGTCCTGCCATATCCTTCAATATAGCAATTGCTCAGAATTAATCTTTCATTTGCATAAAACTATATAAAAATACTCATATTTCAAAATAGTACATTAGAAAACTTAATAGGGAATGGTTAATTCATAGGCCCCTTACATGGCACTTAACGTTAAGTAAACAGAGATCTAAAATATTATCTCTAAGATAATCACAACTATGCTAATAAAATGTATTCCTGGGGGAAAAGTTTAGACAAATAGTTCCAAAATACAGTTTATTTGTGGTACAAATATAAGTGATTCTTTTTACTACAACTTGTAATTTTTACTATTGTGTATATATATTTTATAGAGAAACTGACTGAAAATAATTTATTTTAAAATAAAAATGAAAGGAAAAAAGTTGAGGACTAAAGACAATAGAGGTAATTAAATTTTCACAACAGACCTAATAAAGACATAGAGACAAAGTTTAAGAGAATGACTAAGATTTTAGTTTCTTGGAGTTACCTGATCTTTTTCCGCCCTGGGTCGTACCTGCCTTCTCATCCTTTGGAACAAGTTTCTGCATGTCCACCTGGCCAAATTCACACCCAGATGGCAGACTGCAACAAGACAAACCATTAGCAAAAAGAACCCTGATAGCTCATTTCTTAAGTTGTGTTTGGTTTCTAATCAGTTTGGCTGACACTATCCCTCTTATTACAGGTAAGTTAACCTAATAAAATGTGCGATAATCAAATTCCTGAGGTAGCAGGCAACAAGGTTTCCAACTCAACTTTAGATATGGCTAACAAATTTTAAACACCTATCATGCTAACACAGCATAAATGGGACGTAAGATCAAAGATGCGGAAGATTAACACATTTGTAAACATTTATAAGCATGTCCCTAGGCTGGTTAACAGGAAGGACAATACTGTGGAGTGAATGTTTGTGTCCCCTCAAAATTCATGAGTTGAAATCCTAATGCCTAATGTGATGGTTTAAGTAGGTAAGGCCTTTGGTTAGTGCTTAAACCTTGAGGACAGAATCTTCATGAATGGGACTACTGTCTCATAAAAGAGGCTCCAGAAACATTCCTAGTAACTTCTACCATGTGACAGGATAACAAGGAAAAGTCTGCAACCCAGAAAAGGACCCTCACCCAGCCATGCTAGCACCATAGTCTCTGACTTCCAGCTTCCAAAACTATGAGCAGTACGTTTCTGCTATTTATAAGGATCCAGTCTGTGGTATTTTGTTATAGCAGCCTCAGTGGATTAAGAAAAACAAGGAACCCTCTGAAATCTTTACTAATAGCCTTTGTCCTTGACCGAAGCAATCCTCCAGGATCACTGAATTTAGTTTCTCTATTAGGACACACAACAGAGATAATAGACAGATGACCATTCCCTTACCTGTTTGGGGTACACAGGGAGAGAAGGACAGTGCTTTCCCACACCAGGGAACAGTATAACTGGCTCAGCTTGCTCAAAACACTCAGACCCAACTGAGAGCCCCACTGGTTTACAGAGATGGAACGAATTTCACTCTGCAATCACAGTAAACAGAAGCTGATCTTTGGGATGCCCTCTGCAACATTTATAGTCTGTATCTAACATTCTTTCTTACTGCTTTTTGTAAAGTGAAAGGGAATAGTCATAGGCAACTCTTTTTAAAGAAACAGTTTTATAGATTCACTGACAGCCTTTTAATTTTTTTAGGTGGTGAGGGGCTTGCTATTTCCCTCTAATTTCTTAACTCCAATAAATATTTGGATTTATTTAATTCCTTGAACATTTAACCTTTTTAAATAAAAAGTCATAAAAATAAACCCAAAGCATTGTTATGTAATTGAATTATTTTCTAAATAGTTTATATATGTGCTTTTCATTTGATTTGATGCAAAGAATACACTCCTGCTCAATAGCATAAAACAAGGGTACTCAAACATTACATTATTAATCTTTAGAATTGATTACTGGAGGACTAAAAGTTGTAAAAACTATGAGCACACAAAAAATCCTCCATCTTTCTGGAACCACAAGAGGAACCACACATGGATTGCCAGCATGGGGCTTGGTACTTAGGTGATCTTCAGTAATCTCTGTTAATTACCATTGACTTAAATGTACTGTGGACAAATTTCCTTCTTACCATCCCATTATCAAGCCTACATGCATTTGTACAAAAATTAGGAAGTAATAACGCTAGATGAGCATCCAATTGAGGCTTGCCCACTAAATAAGGTGACTATATATCCCAGTTAGCCTATATGGCTTCTACAGATCTATTAATGCCTATTATTTATAATAACCTAATAAAACATTTGCAATATCAAATTTCTTAGATAGCACTCAACAAGGTTTCTAACTCAAATTTCACTCTCAAGAAAGTCCAATCGCAAAGCAAATTATATGATCACTCAAATTCTAATGAAAAAAAATACTAAGGGAAAATGAAACTAGACAGCATCTTGAAGCATAAACCTAAATCCCCCACCAAAAAAAAATCTGTTCTTTTAGCAGCTAGAACTGCTTCTAAGTATAGTAAGATGCCTAGTATATGCCTTAGGTATTCCACCAGCCTTAAACTAACCTGTACACCCCCAATTCTTACCTGTCCAACTCTGCAAGTATGAACAAACATCATGATGTAGGCATGGGCAGCAGTGAGTGCATGCAGTAGAGGTGTGGCCTGAGCTGAGAGGGTAGCATCAGCAACATTGCCAGCACAAGCCAGTTCTCGCAATAATACTGAGCCTCCAGGGGATTCAATTGGGCGATGTAAGGGCTCCAAGGATGAAAGGATGGAGTCCAACTGAAGAAGACCCTCTTGAAGAACTTTGGGTTCGTGTGACAGTGTCTGAAACAAGAGTAATAGTTAAAGCATTAGTGTACAATGAACTTCATATACATCATGTCTTTAACGGTCACAATGGAAGTAGAAGACAAGTGTCACAAATTTCAAACCTGGTCACGGTCTCCCACCTGGTAAATGGTAAGAGTCAAAATATGAATGCAGGTATGACATACCTCAATGCCTCCTTTTAGAGCAAAACTTCTCTCAAATGAAAGGCTTTCAAATGTGGTAAGCCAATCATATTTAAAAGCTTGTGATAGCCAAACTGAAATACTATTATAGTAATGACTCCATACTATAAGATTAATTGTAAATTTTGCTCAACAGGGAGCAATGTTAGGCAAGGTTCCAAAGCATGCAAGTGAACCAGTATTAAAACTGTTCTTTTCTCACTAAAAGAGATGATTCTAGAATGGGTAACATCAGGTAAGCAATTCCCTTTTTATGAAACAACTCAAGGATTATAGAATAAGGCCTTTGTAATTGCTTTTTGAGTATGCAGAAAAATCTCACAGGAAAATACTATCACTTGCCATTAAAGATAGAGAACTTCTGTGTCTTTCCTGTGGCTTTAAATAAATCTACTCATACTCAGTAGTATCTTAGAGGTAGGATAACAAATGAAGCACAGCCCCTTTTCTCCTTTCTCTTATGAATAGCATTTAATAATTAAATATTGCAAAGAGTAAAGCAAAATAAAACATTACAGTATGTTATAATTATGGACTTTCTAAGTCCATAAGCAACTGAGTTACTGGTTTTTAGCAGAAATTACTTATCGCTGCACAATCCAGCTAATGAAGGAGTCTTCATGGATTTAATGCAATCCCTATAAAAATATCAATGGCGGGGGGGGGCAGAAATAGAAATTTAAAATCTGTAAAAGAATTCCAAGGAACCCCAAATACATATAACTATCTTGAAAAAGAACAGAGTTGGAATTCTCACACCTACTGATCTCCAAACTTATCACAAAGCTACAGTAATAAAAAACGTGGTACTGGCATCAAGACAGACACCAAGACCAACATAATATAATAAAATCCCCAGATAAGCCCTCACATCTATGGTCAAACTATCTTTGACAAGGGTACCAAGACAAAGGTGCAACAGGGAAAGAACAGTCTTTTCAAAAATAGTGCTGGAAAAACTGGTTATACATGTGCAAAAGAATCAAGCTGGACCTTACCTTACACCATATAAAAAAATTACTCAAAATAGATCAAAGACCTAAATGTAAGAGCTAAAATTATAAAAACACATAGACAAAGCCATAGGGTAAGAGCTGTATGACCCTGGATTTGGCAATGATTTCTTAGATTTGACACCAAAAGCACAGCAACAGCAGTAAAAAACGGTAAAATGGGACTTCATCAGAATTAAAATATTTTATTCATCAAAGGGCACTATTAACAGAGGTAAAAGGAAAACCATAGAACAGGAGAAAATATTTGCAAATCATTTATCTGATAAGGAATTAATATCCATAATATTTAAACTCCCACAACTCAACAAAAAGCAACTCCACTAAAAAATGGGCAAAGGACTTCTGTATCTCTCCAAAGATACACAAATAGCCAGTAGGCACGTGAAAAGATGCTCAACATCAATAATAATTACAGAAGATACAAATCAAAACCATGTGGTCTCATTTTGTATCTATTACATGTTGGTTACTATCAAGAAAAAAAAGAAAATAAGGAGTGCTGGTGAGGATGCAAGAGAAATTGGAACCTTTGTGCACTGCTGGTTGGAATGATGTGAAATGTGAAAAAGTTGCCATGGAAAATAGAATGGTGGTTTCTTGAAAAATTAAAAATAGACCTACCATATAATCCAGCAATTCTACTTCTAAGTATATAACCAAAAGAACTGAAAGGAGTCTTGGGTATGATCATACTTTTATATAAAATCTAAAGAAGTCAGGGATCTCTGGGTGGCTCAGCGGTTTCGCGTCTGCCTTCAGCCCAGGGTGTGATCCTGGAGTCCCGGGATCGAGTCCCACGTCGGACTCCCTGCATGGAGCCTGCTTCTCCCTCCTCCTGTGTCTCTGCCTCTCTCTCCCTCTCTCATAAGTAAATAAATAATTAAATAATAAATAAATAAATAAATATTTATAAAATATATTAAAAATCTAAATAAGTCAAATTCATAAGAACCAGAGAGCAGAATGATGGTTGTCAGGGGCTGGGGGGAAATGTGGAGATGCTGGTCGAAGGGCAAACTTTCAGTTATGAGTAAATTGTGGGGATCTAATATACAGCTTGGTATCTATAGTTAATACTATATTGTATACTTGAAATTTGCTGAGAGTAAGTAGATCCTTAAAGTGCTCTCACTACACACACACACACGTAGTCTTAAAGAAATATTTATACACCCACGTTCATAGCAGTACTATTCAAAATAACCCAGAGGTAGAAACAACTCAAAGGTCTATCAATGAATGAATGGATAAACAAAATGTGGCTTATACATACAACAGAGCCATAAAAAGGAAGGAAATTATGACATATGCTATAACATGGATGAATCTTGAAGATATTATGCTAAGCAAAATAAGCCAATCAGAGAAACACAAATACCTTAATGAATTATATTTGCAAGAGATACCTGGAACAGTAAAATTCAGGGAGACAGAAAGTAGAATAATGTTTACCAGGGGCTGGGAAGGAGAGGAGAATGTAGAGTTGTTGTTTAATGAGTATAGAATTTCAGTTTTGCAAGATGAAAAACTTCTGGAGATTGGCTGGTGTAACAATGTAAATGTATTTAACACTACTGAACTATATACTTAAAAATGGTTAAAAAGGTAAACATCATGTGATGTGTATTTTACTAGTATTTAAAGTAAATAAAACAATTTATTGGCAAAACTTGAGCAATAAACTCTAGGTCACTTATGCTTAAAATGCATGACTATCAAGCTTGAAAAAGGAAAAAACCCTGTATGACTAAACAATACCAGAGGAATGTGTTAAAAAGCATCCATGAGAAAGGATGACACAATAATAAAACCCAGTTCCAAAACTTGGAACTTGATCTACTAATGGTTGAACTATATACCAAACCTAGAAACACTCAACAAACGTGAACTTTTCAATGAGAACATGACACACTATTAGTCACAAAATTCACTTGTAATACATAACCACAAATTTCTTTTTTTAGTTGAAAGTAAAGGGAGACCAGAGTAAAAACATTTGTACAGAAGTACTGCAAAATTGATTTCTAAAAAGAAATGAAAATATTTGTCCAAAAGCTCTTACCAATATGGATTTGCAGACACCTGCAACAGCCTGACAGGCCGCAGATGTGGGAAAGTCAATGGGCAGATTAGGAAGACCCAAAATGGTAACCAAAGGCAAGAGTCCTTTCTGATTCACAAATTCCTGGCAGTGGTCATCTGTTGTATTGTTGCTCAGAATAGATTCCACAAATTTCATCTAGATAATGAAAATTTTAAAAAAAGTTAGAGCCTGACACCTGGAACTAAAGGCCAGCTTGGAGTAAAGACAGGGGTAGCCTTGTAGTCATGAAATCAGTATTTTCTAGAATACCAAAACCTCAAGTAAATAGGGATAGAGATATGATATGGTCCCTAAACATCCAAGAAAACAAAAACAAAAACCAAACACAGGAATAATTACTTCTTCCCAATCTACCTTTTTGGCCATACCTAAAGTCATGTAATTTGAGAGCATCCAGAGAAATGACTTGCTCAGGGCCACACTTATGTATTAGTGGCAAAATCAGAACTAATCTCTTAATTTGCTCCTTGCATGATAGTGTATTGCCTCTCCCCCGGAAGCAAAAGTGGACACTTTTCCTCATTGTGTGTTCATAATGCAAATGAAAACCAGAATTCTAGAAGAGTGATTTGGACCAAACAAAGCATTTTTTAAGGGAAGAAAGTAAAATGTGGGCAAGAAATAGGCACAAGAGAAACGATCTTTGGAAGTCTTGGAAGTGTTTAGCGAGATAGAATAATTGCGAAGTGGGCTTCTACTTATAGGGAAATGATTCTGAGAAAATTCAAATTCTTCCCTTTTTTCCTGTGAGACACATGGGAAGTTAAAAGAAATGGCCATATTAGTAAAGGAGAAGTTAATGGGGAAAATAGCAAATAATGGGAAAAATATATTTTGGGGACACATTCAAAGAATGTAATATTGGATTGACCTAACAAAGCCACTCTTCTGTGTGGATTCCAATGGGGAATAGTAACAATGAACAGAAAATTGGGATTATCTAAAAAAAGGGAAGAGTGTTGTCCAATGTTTGGCAAACCAATCTCACAGAACAAGGTTTGCAACATCTTTCCCCACTGCTTCACACTTTAAGGGCCCCAGTGACAATAAACGGGGAAATCACTGGACTATTTAGTAATCCCAGACATTTTCCAGAAAAACACACACCTCTACTCAGTTTGCTCTATCATGAATCTTACCACATTAAGGATGTAATCCATGAGGGGAATAGGAATACGTTCCTCTGTACCAACAACCCTGTTAAGGGAGAAAAGAGTTAGTTACACAAATTCACAATACCAGTGCAAGAGAATAAAGTGAGGAAAGGGAAACAGCATGAAATTCTAGGTCCTTTCTCTAAATCAGACTTCTAGTCTTTAGTACGGTACAGGAAAAAAAAGCTGAAATCAATTCTGAAGCTAGCTTTTTCTAGCCTGACTAGGTTGAGAGCACAAAAGGAAAAACCAAGCTTTCACAAACTCAGCATTTGCACATATCTCAAAAGAAACTCCTGAGGCAAACTATCAGAGGAGGAATTCATCAATATGAAAATACTAAAAAATAAGCCAGTTCCATTAAGAGACTATTGAAACATTTGCTTGAAGACAAGAGCTAGACAAAGATACAATCTTACCATGTTCTTGCATCAGGTTTTAAGTTATAATAGAGAACAGGAGATGGAATTGAATTTTGTTCAAAATTCCATGCATAGAACCATTCAGAAGTTAATCAGAGATGAAGCCAATACCCAAGGCTCCTTTCCTAACAATTTATACTTGTATCACAATAGTCCCTGAACTATTCAGAGAAACTGTAATCAGGTCTTTTGCTTCTGATAGTTTAATATTGCACTGCAGATGAGAAGGCTGCAGTAATGCCATAACTACAGAAAATGTAGCGTTTAGTCCAATTTTGGCTTTTGCAAAAAATAAACAGAGGAAAGAAAACCTGCAAAATATATTAAAGTGAAACGAAATCTACCTCGAAGATAAACCCTAGGAAGGGTCAAAACTTGAGTCTAATAAGAAGCATTCTGCATATAGGCCCTTGAAGATATTTGGGGGGAGGGGCAGAAATAGAAGGTAGAGAGAAAGCAAGAGAATTCCCAATAAGTTATAGTCCTTATCTTCAAGCAAGGTAAGATATAAATAAAGATTTGCCAGGCATGAAGACATTTGACAGCAAAATGTAGACTAGACCGAGTGGAGAGGCATCATGAATGGCTTCAGTGATGAAATATCCAGAAACAGGGCTTGGCAAGGATGTTGTGAAAACTCCCAATGAAGAATTTAGGGAAGAACTCTGTACAAAGGGAGGACCTATAAGCCAGGAGTAGAATGATTCCATGGGAAGACTGCGACCTTTCCTTCACTGTAAAGTTCCTTCTCAGAACCACTGTAGCATTCCCTACTACTTTTATCAATCATCTACCCCAGCCTGGATGCACCTCCTGGGAAAGAATCCAGAAATCTATCTCTACAAGCTAAGGAGTACAGGTGTGGCTCTAGCCCAACTGAAATGCTTGCCCCTTTGTAGAAACCAAAGGTAATGGCAAAGACCCGAAGTAATATTATGAAATGGGACCCAGGTACTTCCTTCATTTGCTAGATAGAAGTTGGGGAGAACAAGAGAGAAAACAACAGTGGTTCTTAATCCAAATCTAGGAATAAGCTTGTTCAGTAACCGCTTTTTTTTACTATCCTCATCTTTTGGCTTCCAGGCTCAGACCATCACATAGGAACTCTTGGTTTGGGCAGGTCATGATATCAGGGTTGTGAGATGGAGCCCAGCATTCGGCTCTGTACTCAATGGGGAATCTGCTTGAGGATTTTCTTCCTCTGTGCCCCTGCCCCAACAATAAGTGAGCGCACATGCGCATACTTTCTCTCTCCATTAAAAAAAAGAAAGAAGTAGCCTGCCTTGCTTTAAGGTAGAGAAATAGGAAACTAAAAATCTGTGCAATTTACAGAAATTAAACCTCAATAAAAAACATTGGAAAAAATTTACTCATGCATTTAATTAAGGCACTGGACAACAGATGAAGACATGTGTGACTGGAATTTGTTTGGGAGTCCCACTGAAGAATTTTGCACCGGGAGTGAAGTAGCGGATACAAACAAGACTTCTGGAGAGACGGAAGGCACGCATTGTATATTTTTCTAAGGCTCTTCCCATATTGGCAGAAAGTACATAGTAACTCCCACCGTAACTACCTCACACAAGGAGATAAAAGAACTTCCTTTAATATATTGTGGCTTTCAAGATGGAGGTTGAGTTTAGGCAGTTTCTTGCTTTTTTTCCTTCCAGCCCTAATAATCCACAGTGATACAATCAAGGCTTCTGAAGGTGGCAGAAGTGGGAAAGTATGTGTGTCAACATTTATGAGATTCTTAGATAGGTTACGTGAATAAGGTAGTGATGAACACCCAGATCATGCAGAGTATAGAAAAACATCAATACCATGGAACAGCAATTACTAGAGTCCTCTGTAGTGTAGATGTGACATTATGACTAACACTATGGTAGAATATTAATGCTTGTGGGTGTCTACATTTTTACTATCTCTTCATTCTTATTCATGTTTCATTAGGACCCACTTCTCTTGGCATTTAAGATTCAGAAAATCCTTCCTCTAATGCTCCTGAGGCATTCCATCAAAGTGCCAAATAAACATTTACTGACAGATTATCTGTTATACACAAAACAATCAGGATACATTACGAAATGAGACATTGTCCCTGCCCTGGAGGAGCATACAGAATAATGGGAGAAACCATTACAATATATGAATAATTCCAACAAAACTTTTGCAAGAACACAGAAGACATGACTTCTTATTTGGAGGTAAAAGGAAAAGCTCCTTTAAGAATTCGACATTTGAACTGTCTTTGCAGGAACTTGGTAGACAGAAAAGGAGATAAGGTAACTTGGGGTTGGGCAGCCGGCTAGGCGGCAGCCCAGGGCATGATCCTGGAGACCCGAGATCGAGTCCCGTGTCGGGCTCCTTGCATGGGGCCTGCTTCTCCCTCTGCCTGTGTCTCTGCCACGCGCGCTCTCTCTCTCTCATTAATAGATAAAATCTTTAACCAAATCCCAACAGGGTGGCTAACAATCAAGGGTGTGGCAAGGAAGCACAGATTCTGACTCCTCTGCACTTAAAGTCTTGTTTTCTTTCAGGTGTCCTCCTCTTCCGGAGAGAGAACACTTTAATCAAAATAGAAGATGTTGCTAGAATGAAGGTAGAGTTGCCTTTGCAGAAAAGGGTAAGATATCTGCTCAACAAATCAATGTACTTAGTAGTTAATGCATCTCTTCCAAAAAGAAACAACCTCCCCACCCCAAACCCAAACCTTGTACCAACAAACTCCTTACTTCCTGAGCTCCAAGAGGGCACACCAAAGTTTGAGTCTAGGCTTTTGCTCCTTCTATGTACTCCACAATAATTTTTTCTTGAGTTCCAAGCCATCCTTCAAGACCAGCCCAAACCCATTCATATCCACACCTAAAATGTTCTTGCTTTTCTTAGGACTAGTTATCTATGAACCAAAAGAGCACTTATGAAATGACTAAATGAATGACAGTCCAGAGGGATCACACGCTCTTCTACCATGAACTTAAGAGCTACTGCTACAAGTTACATTGCATCCCTTGCATATGAACAATATAAGTTCAAAGAGCCTGGTACACTATCCACTACCAGCCAGCAGATTTTGAGCCCATCTTATTACCCAGGTAGTCAAATTTTTACGTTAAAAAAACTCTTAGGGCAGCCTGGGTGGCTCAGCGGTTTAGCGCCACCTCCAGCCCAGGGCGTGTCCCACGTTGGGCTCCCTGCATGGAGCCTGCTTCTTGTGTCTCTGCCTCTCTCTTATGAATAAATAAAAAAAAATAAGAGAAACCTCTTAAATAAATAGAAATAAGAAGGAATATCTACTGTGCCTGGTTACAATCATATAGTACATTCCAAAGACTTCAGATATATCTGGAATGAATAGAGTAATGAAACAAGAGCAAAAACCAACCAACAAACCAACCCTGTAATTTTTTTTAAAGATTTTATTTATTTATTCATGAGAGATGAGAGAGAGAGTTAGAGACACAGGCAGAGGGAGAAGCAAGCTCCATGGAGGGAGCCTGACGTGGGACTCGATCCCGGGTCTCCAGGATCAGGCCCTGGGCTGAAGGTGGCGCTAAACCGCTGAGCTACCCAGGCTGCCCAAAACCCTGTAATTTTTAAGCACTTAGGAGACAAGCTTCAAAAGTATATTTCATATGTGTTCACCTATGCAAACAAAACAATGATGCAAATGCCAAATCAACAATGGGGGAAAAGTCCTCTGAGAAAAGCCCATCAACTTGATATAGTGAATTGATTCAATTCCATGAACTTTAAGACACCTTGCTAAGATAACCAATATAAATATGAAGGCATAAATGGCACACAATGGTTAAAGAAAGAAAAACTAGACTCTTAGGGCTGGAAGAACCTTATAATGAACTAACTCCTTTGGTTTTTATGGATAAAAATCACATGCCTAAGATCACGAGGCTAGGGAACCTGTCTTGTGAATACTTACTGCTGATTGGGCTCTGTTTCATTCTGTTGGGTAGAATTAAAGCTCTGCATGGCCTGTACTTCTTCCTCCTCTTCATCCTCACTAGAGGCCTCTTCTGCAGCATGATTAGACCTTGGAGGAGGAGCAGTGGCAGTGCCATCTGCCTTCTGGATTGATGGCTTCTGACAGATGTATTTAGGGTCTCTTCCAAGATTACAGATTTCTTCAAGTAACTGAAAGACACCGGAAATAGGATTAAGTAAATAAGAAATGGGACAACTAACATTTTTGGAGCATTTTCTATGTGTTACACACATAAGTGCCAAAACACTTTATCTTTATATACATATACATACACACACACACACACACATATATATATGTAACATACATCACTCATGGATTATAGTCATCAATCCTATTTTACAAACAAGGGAACTGAAGTTCAGCGAAGTTAAACAACTTGTTCAAGGTCCCATAGATGTTAACTAATTGACTCCATGTCCTTATTCACAAGCACCAGGAACTCATATACTAAACAGGCAACTGGCAGGGCTACTAAATGTGGGGGAAAAAAAACAACCAAGAAACAAAGATTAGAAAAAGTAGTATGCTTTTACAAACAGAAGCTAAATCCTGGCAACTTGTTCACGTCCTATAGAAGAAAGCAATACCTAAGTGACTTTTTGGGGGAGGGGGACAAAGTACCAACCCAAGGACATGGAGAAAATAAGGCAGACATAATCCTCTTCTAGGCCTAAGTCCAAGAATCCAAATGACCTCCAACAGGCCAAGTTTTTTTTAAAACAAAAACAAAAACAAAAAACAAAAAACCCTAACTGCTATCTCATGCCCATGGTCAGCCTTATCACTTCCCACCTTGATGATCGCAGTCGTTGCATCTGTTTTGAGGGTGGGCTGATGTCTCATGAGCTCATCAACAGCACTCCCCAGGTTAGATGCAGTATCCCCTTAAAGCAAAAAAGGAACTGTTAAAAGACTGAAGAAAATAAGAGTTTGAGCTATTTTCTCTGCCAATGAGGAGAAAAGAAGAATCTGAGCTGGTGGCTGTGATTTCCTCATGCCATGCTTTCTCAAATGAATTCAGACTAACTTCTGAAAGCAAATCACTGAAGAGGAAGAAGAAACCCTTATCAGTCTATTAAACATATTTTAAATAACTGCATATACTACATTCTACCCTGGCAATCTCTACTGCCAAGGTCTGAACTAGTATTGTAAAGAGAGAGAGAAAAGAAAGAAGCATAAACCATTAATCCTCTGGCTGCCCCAATAAAGAATAATAATAGCTAGAATGCTACAGTGGTGGCTGAAAGCACAAAGCACATTTGTAAAAACTGGATTATTTCTGGAGTCCTATCTTCTCCTTATTCTTCAATAATCTGGTCTCAAATACACTGAGAAGGAAATCTATTCATTTGTCACTATCTTAGAGACTTTGTATCTCCTGTTGCTACAGACTAGATGGTGAACCCGGAAATATACTACCCCTAATACCCATTATTCACTAGCACCATGATAGTACGTCTAATAATGAGCTGTTGATAGTCCGAGGAATACCATCCCTTATTTGCCAACTTCCAAAGGTCACTGGGATCAAGTCCTCAGCTTCTCTCAAACTCTCACCACTGAGGCATCAAAATGGCACAGAATGATGATAGGCAGAAATTTGGACTCCCAAGGAGCCCCTTTTCCCCCTGTGCTGTCACCTCTGCCAGACTCCATGCCCTAGGTGACTTCACCTCCAAGATCTCCACTGGGTAATTCCTGCTTCTCTGGGTTTTCCCACTGAGATAGTGGCGCAGTGCAGGTCCCGCCTCCTGGGAGCCCACGTGAGAATCCAGGACTGCCCCCTCTTGCCCTAACCCAAGAGGAAGGGGTATAGCCTGTACAAGTCACTGCTACAATTCCGTTTCTGATCCACCCAAATGCTGCAGCAAATTGAGCATGAGGACATGGCCGGAGGTACTGCTCGAAGATCTGGAACCACGTGGGGACGTGATCTGGTCCTACAGGTGGCCTAGGAAGGGAAAGGTTTCTATGGCCGAAGTCTGGTCACATCTGGATTAAAACTCTGAACTTTTTGAAACACACCCCCCACACACACTGAACTGTTGAGAAGCATGAAAATATGAGCAGAGGGTAAGGATGAAGTATGCTTTTTCTACCTGCAATACGATGTATACAGTGATATAATGACAACTCTAGTGATAACTCCCATTAAGCTTAGCACACCTAGCAGAGAAATGATGTAAGGTCAATAAAGGATTTTCTTGCCAATTGGTGGCTTGATAATCATCTAAAATCTTGACACAACAGTGAACAGATTATTGTAAGATAAATCCTAGTGACTTACCAAGAGGATCAGAACTCCTCCTCCTTCGCATGGCTGGGAGATAATCTGGAGACAGAAGAACTTTGAAAAGACGTTCAAAAGGCTGACACTGTACAAATGATTGAAGACCTCGGGCATTCAAACAGAGTGCACTGAATACATTTGGGAGGGAGCCAAGGACTTCACGGGTAGCAGGAACCTAGACAGAAGATCAAGTGTTTGAAGACTTCTAAAAGCGTTCAGGTATAGAATGCCACAAAACTTTGATTAGGTATTGCACAGCAGATAGTAGGGAGTATGTCTTTTGTGTATATTGTGGGGAGGGGTATGCACAGAGCATTCTTTAAAAGAAGCTGACTCACATCTTTGATAAGCAGTGCATGAAGCATGACATCTGTTAATCCATTGTCCTGGAGTGAGGAGAGCAGTGATGGTTCTTGAAATACAAACACAGTCACCACTTCAGTAGCTAAAAAGATGAGAAATAGGAGAAACTGAGATTCTTCACAGGTATTAACAAAACTCCAAAGGCTTAAAAAAACATATTTGATGTACAACAATTTAAATGCTTGTGCTTACTCTGAAATGAAAGCTCCTAATACTGCTCAATCAAGAGATCACTATTAAGAATTAGGTGTCAAACCTTCAAGACTTTTATGGGTAATGTACACGCATAATGATAATTAATAATACCATATTGAATACTGAAAAATATACCGAGAGTAGTTTTCAGGTGCTTTAGTCACATAAAATGATTTGTTAATTAGCTTGATTATTGAAATCCTTTCACTATGTGTATCAGATCAAGTTCTACATCTTATGTATAATTTTAAGAAATATGTGTAAATGAAAAACAAACATTAAGATTTTATAAGCGTATTTTTTTACACCAACGAGGTTATATTGCTATATAACCTGTTTCTTTTAAATTATAATATGCCATATATTCTTTTATATTTCCCTGTCACTACAATTCAATTTGTTTTTTTAAAAAAAGATTTTTACTTACTTAACAGAGAGTGAGCAAGCATGAGTGAGCATAAGAAGTAGGCAGAGAGAGGGATCCCTGGGTGGCGCAGCGGTTTGGCGCCTGCCTTTGGCCTAGGGCACGATCCTGGAGACCCAGGATCGATTCCCACATCGGGCTCCCGGTACATGGAGCCTGCTTCTCTCTGCCTGTGTCTCTGCCTCTCTTTCTCTCTCTGTGACTATCATAAATAAATAAAAAAAAAAATTAAAAAAAAAAAAAGAAGTAGGCAGAGAGAGAGAAGAGAGAAGAGAAGCAGGCTTCCTGCTGAGCAGAGAACCTGACGTGGAGCTCAATCCCAGGACCTTGAGATCATGACCCAAGCCAAAGGCAGCCACTTCAATGACTGAGCCACCCAGGCACCCCAGTTCATTTAATTTGAATGGCTGTATACCATTCCACTAAATACATGAACTACCGTGGATATGAACTGGTCTACAATTATGAGGGCTGATAAACCTAAAAACACATCCTTTTTTGTTTAAAATGCAGGGAAAATATTTAAGATGGGAAGAGGGGTGCTGGGTTGAAGTGAATGTAAACTGATGGAATGCACAAAATGTCTTCTAAAAAGCTTTTCAGCAATTTTTTCATTTAGTTTTTTATTTTTATTTTTTTATTGGAGTTCAATTTGCCAACATATAGCATATAGCTTATTTAAAATACCATTAGCAACATGAAGAGTTTTTTGGTATCAATCTGACCGATTTTTGACAATATATTTAACATGGCTGTAAAGACTATTATCAATGCTCAAGAGGAAATTAATGCATTCATTAAAAGGTAACCAAAAGTGAAGCTAGAAATAATAGAAAAAAAATAGCATTTAGTAATACTGCAAACAAATAGCATGAATAATTAAAACCAATAACCCTCTGAAAAGACGGAGAAAGCTTAGAAGCTATGGGAAATCTAAGAAAAGCAAGTAATATATCAGCAATGAAAAAAGGAGATCTAACTGGATTCAGAACAAATAAAATTCTTCTATAAACTGTATGCTAACAAGTGAAATGCAATACTTTTAAGAAAATGTGATAAAAATTGGCTTTCAAAAAATGATAGTAAAGCAGATTAGATCAGTAACCACAAAAACTTTTAGAAGTAAAAATATCAAGTAAGAGAAAAGCACCAAACCGACAGTTTTAGATGGGTTATTAAACTTCTTAGGAGCAACTAAGACAAGGCTTCTCAACTCATTTTATGAGATTTAAAATTTTTGATTTTAAAACCTGACAAAGGGTGCACAAACATACAGTATTAGTAAACCATGTGTAAAACAAACTTGTAATGCTGATACCTGAGATCTAAAAGAAACCAAAGGATTTTCTCAGTTCAAGATGGTGAATAGAGTACCTTTCCTCTACTCCAAATGTCCTTGAAATGGCAAATATGTATCAATTACTGAGGACCAAGAGTTGTCGAATCAATGGCCTTTGAGACTTCTGATGGACTATAAACTTACGGAAAACGTAAGTCCTTTTTTTTGGTTCCTATGGTATACATACTATATTTTTTTTTACACAAACGTCTAAATTACAAGAGGTTGCTAAAATTGAGTATATATAAACTAAAATTAATATTCTACTAGAGGTTGCTAAGTCATCAAATCCGTTATTTTACAGAGGTCTAACTATAATGCTATGTCATAATACTACTGTTAAGTGGGACAGTTTAAACCCTTTTTTAAAACTAAAAGATGACTAAATATTAGAATTTTAAAAAGGAAACACAAAAACCAACTGGCTCCATAAGGAACCTAGCAACTGATTCCTATGAGTTAAGTAACGAAAGATAACGCTTCAAAAATTAATGATGAAAATCAAATTCTAGAACCTACAAAACCCATAAAACAGCAATAATGTGTAAAGACGAAGAGTGTCTTAAGAATAAGGAAATAGAAATTTAAAAAATTTGTAAAAAAATAAAAAATTTGATAATGTAATAGGCATCTTGAAAGATTATACAAAGAAATTCTAGCAAAAAGTGACATGAGATCAACATGGCAGGCATACTAGCTATACAATAGTGTTTCCAAGAGAGAATATAGAAGTTAAAAGAAACCAAAGGAATTTTCCTGAAGAAAAAAAATATTCTTGGGGTTAGGCCAGGACTTCTATCAACCCAATATCCTAGATGATGACTTCAGCATTACTGATAGTCCCAGCCTCAGTGGTGACACTCCCAAATGTTAACGGCACCCTGTAATGGGTAGCCACATTCACTCATCACAATTCCCATGGCCTCATCAGCTGATTTCCCCTAATCTGATAGTCTCTCGCTTCACTTTCCATTATTCCACTGTCACTGCACCAACATTTCCCATCTTCCTCAACCTGAAGGACAGTACTTATATAATGGTAATAGAGAATGTTACCTGAGCACTAGAACTCTAGCAATGTTAACAGGTGCCCTAGCCCAGGCAAACAGTTATGCAGATAACTCTTGTCCCCTGGGAGGTCTTCAATATTCATATTGACTATCTGCCCCCTCTCTGGTTAAGTAGTCCATAACAACCATCATGGTGTTGGCATAAGCTAGGCAAGAAACAGAGCACAAGCAGACTTAAACAGACTAAAGTGCAGCAGGGCCAAGATAGGAACTGGGAGAAGAAAAGGCAGTTGGAGAAATTAAAAGGGATACAGTTGAGTATAAAAGTTGAGTAAAAAGTAGAAGAGTCAGAGGTTGAATCTGGGAAGAATCAGAATCCTTATTTGGTTGGTTTTAGCACAGAATTATTGTAGCAGGACAGCACAATCTCATCAGATACTTCCATGCCCTTCCTAGCTTTCCCCACCAATTCAGTCTAGACAATGATGTCCCTCCCATTTAGACTATTTTGCCCTGGCATTTCTGCCCTGATGTAATCTGGCCCACTAGAAACTCCACCCTCCAACCCCCTTGGGCTACTGGATCTTCTATGACACAACTCTTGTTCAGCAAGGTCATACATTCCACTCCACCCTCTGCTCCCTTCTAATCCATACACCCTGACCTGTGTTCTGTGGATATTTAGTATCCAGGTACCCTAGATCCAACCAGAATATCTAGCTTGTTCATCAAGTCTTGCCACAAAAGGGAGCACTGAGCCATTTTTTTTGTCTTTTATATTGGGCTGCCATCACCATCTTTGGTCCAAGATTAGGTGTTTTTAATTCTGTGACGTAGACACATAGAGGCTACCCAAATAATGGCACAACTCCTGGCCAACTACATTAACTAAACAGCTCAAACCTTAGAAGCAAGCCCTCCATGAAGAACAAAGCAGTCTAGTTGCTATAGTTGGTAAAAAGACTGGGGGCGCCTGGATGGCTCAATCAGTTGAGCATCGGACTCTTGGTTTTGGCCACAATCTTGGGAGTCATGAGATCAAGCCTTGTGTTGGGATCCATGCTGAACAGAGTCTGCTTGAGATCCCCCTCCCCGGCTCTACCCTCTGCTTGTGTGCATTCTCTCTCAAATCAATCAATGAATATTAAAAAACACAGATTAACATTAAACTATTTTTTGATAAACTACTATTATTTTAAGGTGGTGTGTGTATCTTAAAGGGGACTTCCTGCTGCATGTGGGTCAGTACTACAGGTAAGGTATCCTGAATAGTTCCAACAAATAAAACAACAAACCAAACAGCCAACTATAACAGATTCTCAGACCCCCATTAATTTCTTTTCCTGTCTCCTGTCTAGGGTGAAAAATTCTACACTATCATTTATACAATATCATACAATAATAATTGTTGGCCTAATTATTTTGAGTTGGCTTTGCAAATTTGGTCTCTCTCAAGTATAAGTTTATTTACAGGAAACCAGGAAGGTTACTATGCTAATTCAAATAGCAGGGATGAATTAAGACTCTAGAGAAGGAGTTCTGACCTCCACTGATATTTACTTTAGCACTTGAAGTCTCATTTCTGGCTTCTTGCGTCATTCTGAAGGCTCACCTGCTCCCTGCCCCCACCCCGTATGTACACATGTCCTCTTACTGCTTCCTTTAAACTTCTCCTGTATAAGATGCCTGTGCACTTGCTTTTCTGTGTTCTGGAGCTTTTTCCCAGAGAGAGTCATCCTTCTTCCCTGTATCTTGACTTAATGGTGAAATACTGAATGTCTTCCTCTGAGTTCAGGAGCAAAGCAAAGAGGTCCATTCTTACCACCTCTATTTGGCATTGTATTGGAAATCTTTGCCAATGCAGTAAGACACAAAAAGCAAAACAATTATTAAAAAAAGAACTATTTGTAAATGAGAAGACTATACAGAATATCTTAAGAAATTTTAAAAAGTATGAACTACTAAGCAAGGTCACAGGATACAAACTTAAAATATAAAAACTCAAATTTACTTCAGCAAGAGGACAAGTACCTAAACTGTAGTAGCCAAAACTACTCCCCCTCCAGACATCCCAAAGTATTAAAAGAACATGTGCCACTGGTATAAGGAGGTTTTCTTTATTTCCACACTTCCTATTACATTCCTTTAGTTTTTTTTTTTTAATTTTTATTTATTTATGATAGTCACACACACAGAGAGAGAGAGAGAGAGAGAGAGAGAGAGGCAGAGACACAGGTAGAGGGAGAAGCAGGCTCCATGCACCGGGAGCCCGACGTGGGACTCGATCCCGGGTCTCCAGGATCGCGCCCTGGGCCAAAGGCAGGCGCCAAACCGCTGCGCCACCCAGGGATCCCCACATTCCTTTAGTTTTAAAGGGAATTCTAAAAGCCTACGTATCTCAAACATTGTCCTGCATATGTATGGCACTCAATAAATGCCTATTAATAAAAACAAAGTTTTAACAACAGCAATACTCAGAGTATCGCCAACCTAAAATTGCAAAGATGTTTTTACAAATAATTACAAAGTACCCACAGCTTCCAAAGCTGCATTTTCAAAAGAGAGAAACAATTTTCTATATTATAGTTTGTGGGTCTGACATTCAGTTCTAAGACTGGAAACCATTCTTACTGAATTTTCCAGATCAAGATTAGGAACTACCATTGAATAAAGACATACTTATTACATTTGCAATGTTAAGTACAGAACAAATGTACAATATTACTTATCACAAATGATTTATAATATACTGTGTATAGAAGGTATATTTGGCATTCAAGAAATGGATATTTGAAACCGAATTCTGACCTTTCTCTATTTCATCACCAACTAGAAAGATACATAATAACACAGCGGATGAATGTGGATAGTAAAACTCTAAAGGGGTATAAAAATATACAGAGAACTCTGCCAGGTTATTTCAGCTTGGTATAACCAACTATCAATACCACTTACCTAGAAGGAAGAGTGATGGGCCATAATATTCTGCATTACTGATGATGTGCTTCAGGGAGGTAGGGAGAGAACCGTCCATCACTAAGAGAAAAGAAAAGAGAACATCAAGGAGAATATGATCAGTCTAGCAATAGTTTGATGGGAGCAATATACTGCATATACCACTACTGTGGTAAACTCCTGTGTTGATTCTAGTCTAATGGTTTAGACTAGAACAAAAGAATATAGACACAAAGTGGAGTAGCAGGCTGGAAGTGAGCACAGAGTCAAAAGCTGAAAAAGGAAAAAAATAGGTTAATCATTATGAAAATACCTAGAGAATCCTTAGGTCTAGGAAAAAGTGACACTAAATGACTAAAAGCTATTCAAAATGGCATGCCTTTTCTTAAGCCTGTCTTATAAAAAAAAGAGTAGCATCAGAAAGAATCAAAAGGACTAATCTTTGGAGAGAGTCAAATATCCATCAAGAAAATGCAAAATCAAATACCATGTCGTATGCCATCTGAGAAAGCAGGGTCTTGAATGGCCTTCTTGAGGAAATTCAACATGGATTTGAGAAGTGCTGCTCTTTGTGGAATACACTGGACTCCTAAGCAAGGGAGAAAGATGGAGGATTCACCATTAGACCACAATAAGCAGGCACATAAAACAAATTTTTAAGAGATGCATATACACTATATCAACACTAGCAGATGTTCAAAGTGAGACTTCTGGATGCTGGTAAGAATAGTTACTACTAAGCTTTGAAATTGGGAAAATAAATCACCAAGGACTATACAAAACTAATACTACAATGAAAAGAGACTCATGTAATAGTACAAAGTAAAAAGATTAACTCTCTGATCCTCAGTTCCTGTTTTAGATATTATCTGCTCTCTGACATGGCTGCTTTGATAAAATAATCAATGTGCAAACAGTTAGAAAACTATGAAATAAATGTTAGTGGCAAGGTAACATAGTCCTAAGAAGCAAACCTCCAAATGTACCACTAAAGCTGCTCCCAAAGCACCTTCTTGACTAGTTTAGTAATTCAGTATATAAGACTGTATCTACTTGTCTACCCACCAGGACGGGGGCCAGGACCAGAGCCAGAAGAGATGCTAGCGCTGCTGCTAGAACTTGATGCCCTTAATTCAACATCTAGCCGGTGTTCCACAGAGACAGATGAGCCTGGACTACTTTCCATAGTCACATCTGCAACTAAAGTAAAAGTTATGATAAAGAAACTAGTTAGAATAAAAGCACCACCAAAAGTACAGTTGAGAAATTTATTGAGATAAATGATACAAATATGGTGACAGATTATATTAAAACCCAAAATAAGAATGTAAGCTTGCCACAAAACAAACAAAAAGGTATTTAACATCATTAGTATCTAAGACATGCAAATTAGTCTTCAAAAGAAATCCCCTTCAATATTTTTCATCCACCAAATGTGGGAGGAAAAACAGTGGTTAAGTAAAACACACAATTTCACACACTATTGGTGGGTAGCAGACAGTAGTAGGTAGAGCTTTTTGTAATTTTAATGAAGTACAAGATACATAATTACTTCTTACAAATTGTAAAATATAATAAAGTTCCACTAGTAATAAACCCTTGTTTGCATTTTGAAATACTTTCTTCCAATATTTTTATCCATATACAAACCTATATACCTGTGCCTACTTATATACAAGAAGCACAAACTCATGGTTTTGTAACCCATTTATTTTAATTGAATATAAAATTTTCTCTACAAATACATCAGAATCACCTGGATTGGTTGTTAAAAATGTGGATTTCCTGAGGTGCCTGGGTGCCTCACTTTGGTTAACTGTCTGACTCTTAATTTCAGCTCAGGTCACAATCCCAGGGTTGTGGGATCAGCCCCAGGTAGGGCTCTGTACACAGTGGGGATTCTGCTTGAGATGGTCTCTCTCCCTGTTATTCCCCGCCTCCCCCCCAACTTGCATACAGTCTCTCTCTAAATAAGTAAAATCTTTTTAAAAAAATATTTTATTTATTTATTCATGAGAGACAGAGAGAGGCAGAGACATAGGCAGAGGGAGAAGCAGACTCCTCGCAGGGAGCCTGATGTGGGACTCTATCCCTGGACCAGGATCATGCCCTGAGCCAAAGGCCACCCAGGTATCCCTAAATAAATAAAATCTTAAAAAAATTCTTTTAAATGTGGATTTCCTGGACTTACTTATTGAATTAAACATTGCAGATGGGGTCTACAACTTTAAAAAATTTTTATTTATTTATCTTATTTAAGAGAGAGAGTGCACATGCGTGAGTGCACGAAGTAGAGGTAGAGGTAGAGAATCTCAAGCCGACTGCACTGAGCGCATAGCCTGCCTGACATGGTACTCAATCTCATGACCCCGAGATCATGACCTTAGCTGAAATTAAGAGTTGGATGGTTAACCAACTGAAACCCTGGCGCTCCCAGGGTCTACATCTTTAGCAAACACTTTTATTCTTATGCATACTCAAAGTTTGACAACCACTGATTTATAATAAACAATGAGGCTTTTAAATAATCTTCTATTTAGCAGATGTCACATTTTAATCAACACTCTGGGATCTCACCCATTAACTCAAATGCCAGCTTGCCCACAATAAACCAGAGACAGAAATTGGGTAAAGGGATTTCTAGGGATAGCAATGCATGTAAATAACTCTTCAGGAAAAATAACAGAAAAAAAAGGAAAGCAACCTATAGCACGAAGTGTCAAGAATTAAAGCATTATAAATTCTAGTACCTTTGTTATAAATAAGCATGATAACAGATTTATGTAATGACACCCTGGGTCATCAAGATAAGAATTTAAACTAAGGAAGTTGTTTTGGGGAATAGTTTTTTTAATTACTATTATCATGAACCATGCATGGGGGGGGTGTTCAGGGAGATTTTTTTTTTTTAAAAAAGGACACACATAAGGATGCACCTAGAGATTAAGAACATCTGGTCATCTAAGCTTTTTGACTTTATGATTTAAAATATGCTCCCTATTCAACAACTTCTTCACCTCTCTTCTTCCTTCTCGAAATAGCCCAACAGTTTTATAAGGTCCCATTTTAGAGTCTGCATTCTCCTTATCTTTCCCAAACACATATTTAAACACCTACGATATATCAGGCACTGTTGAAGATAGAGCAGTGAACAAAACAGTACCCTGATCTCATGGAGCTTACATTTTAGCGGAAATAAGAAGATAATGAACCAATACGTAGAAAATAGCTATTAAGTCTTGAAATAAAACAGATTAACATCCCATAGAGTGACTGCGGGGCTTTACTGCAGCTCCACCATCTGCTTCACCTTCCTTCTCTATTCCCAACAACTTGTGCCTCCCTCTTTTATAATTATCCTCATGAAAAACAACACACAAATCACTTATGAAGAAAAACACTGTTTTGTTGCTGAAAATACGTGCTCAAATCACTTGTGCACTTTGGAATTTATAAGGAGGAAGAATGAAAACTGGGGTTGGATTATAGGAAAATGTCAAGCACCAAAATATTGACTTAGTAGCTATAATTACCATCCATATCAGTTTCCATTTCTTCTCCTTCTTGTGTAGTACTGGGTCTCTGGATCTTTGGCTTGATCACAAATGGACATTCTTTTCGACACAAATCAACTTCATGCTACAATCAAGGGAAAAGCAGTTAAGAAAATTTTACATATGTATCAGGAATTAAAAATAATTATAATGAAAGGATGTCGCAGGCAGATTACAAAACTGTTTTCTAAAAACAGAAAAAGGCTAAGATGGCTCTTTAGGTTTATTAGAATACTTCCTAGGCTCAGCTCTCATGGTGTATGTCTATTCAAAGTGCTCCTTGTATAATAATACCTCAAGTCTATAAATGAAGATAGAAAGTCCACTATGGGATTGAAAAGCTGCCATGTCCAGGTTGGTGATGAGGTCAACCACTCTGACGGCTCTGGTGACAAATGTTATCTGGTCCTGTTCATCGCCAAGAAACTTTATGACCTATCAAGGAGAGAAAAAGAGACAAAGCCAATAAAATGAAAAGACACAAAACTGAATAATGTACTCTCTTGGAAACATGCAGTCTAGGGTCTCAGGGAGCCAAGTATAGTGCGGGAGAAAAAAAAAACAGGTGTTGTCAAATAATAAATAGCTCTATCACTTCTGGGACACAACCTCCTGAGATAATGGAGACCTTAAAAAAATTACCTTTCAGTATTAAATAAAATATTCAGGGATAAAAAAGCTGGTGTCCAGGGCCAAGCACACAGTAAAACCTATTACCTTAAAGGTATTTTCTTTAGGGTGACAGCCTAATAAGGTCATGATAAGATATGGCTAGTCTTGACTAGTACCCAGAGCCTCCTGACTCTCAGATCATTCTAGACTATGACCAATTCTTAATAATGGAGATAGCTGCTCTTAAAAGTTGTTAATGAGATAGATACCCAGAATGCAAAACTAGAAAAATTAAGAATAACATTTTCTGGATAGACTTGACTATGTTATCTGCTCTCACTGTAAACCATTCCAAACTTATAACTCTATACTTGCTCTTAGTTGATTTCCCCATAAATATATATATTTTTAAAAAGCAGAGCACCTTCAATAAGGCTTCCATCATTCCACAGGAGACCAAGGCTTCACCACCAGCATCGTAGCTGGCCAGATGGTATAAAAAAGAGAAGAGAGCAGTGGCAAACTGGTGAGGATATGGATCCATGGAAGGATCTATATGGGAGGTTGGGAGAGAAAGAAAAAGAGAGCAAGCTAAAATTTGATGTTAAGATGGCAAGATGTTAAACGAAGACCGATAAGCAAGGGTGAAGTTCTTCTTGTTACCTAAAATAACCACCATCAAAACTTACCAATCATGGCCTGGATACAGTTCCGCACAAGTACAGGCAAAAATCCATGGTAAGAGGCAGTTCCAGTACAGTCAATAATACTGCTGAGTTTGGGAGTTCTCTCCAAGTGGACAATTGATGTTAATGTTCGTAAAGAAGCGGCTTTAATCTCCTATGAAGATGGAAGGTAAACATGTGATGTGTTAAATAAGAAATAGATGACTGGGGTGCCTGGGTGGCTTAGTCAGTTAAGTGCCCAAGTCTTGATTTCGGCTCAGGTCATGATCTCAGGGTCTTAAGGTTGAGGCTCCATGCTCAGCACAGAATCTGCTTGAAATCCTTTCCCTTTGTCCTTCCCCCCATTCACTCTCTCTAAAATAAATCAACAAAATAAATCTTTTTTTAAAAGTAGATAAATGAACCAAGTTGCTAGAACTCAAAATTTAAGTCCTTCTGCTGGTAACAGTTTGGAATAGATGGAGGTCTATTGAGAATAACACTGAAACTCCAGCACTTGTTAACTCTGCAGCTAAATATCCCAAGAGGAAGAAGTAAAAGAGCTAAGCCCCTGGGAAAAACCAAAAGAAAAATAAATATATATGAGCCTGACATACATAGGTGAATATTAATACTTACCATAAGCTGCTTATCTGTTATCTGAAGGACATCTACCAACTCCTCTATCAACCCATTATACAAGATACTGTTTGCTGACTCCTGCAAGGCATTGGAATACACTGCAAAAGGAGAAATAAACACTTTAGGCAAGAAGGCAGTGGTCAAGCCACTGCCTGGTGACAAACCTTTTAGCACCTACTGGTTCTGGGAAAAGATTCCCTTCCACCCAGCATTGGAGGGCAGAATCACTGAATTCTAGAGGACCAATCAAATATGGTGGTAAGCCCTAAATACCTTCCAAACGGACAGATTCTCCTATTATTATATTAGTACTGATTGCCATGACCAAGGATATTTGGAAATGGAAGTATGAAGAGAAAGTGAAGAATTAAATTTTTATAATATCACTACTTGATACAATAACTTATTACGTCTTAGATATAGACTTCCATTTTAGCCTCTTCATGTGCTTCTGTTTTTCACTGGAAACACTTATTACAGGCTGAAAAGAACAGAATTTTGGATTATTGCAGACCAAGTCAGAAACTTGTATGACACTGTGGAGTAAAAGTTAAGAATGAGTGTAATTGACTTGCAATGAATCCCACACAGAATAGTAGACATGGATTTGAACACACTCATTTAGTTTAACAAACATGCACTCACTAATATGCCACAAGTTATACTAAGTGTGAGTACAAAAAGAAGAGTATGAATTTTACTTCAAGGAAATCATAGTTTAAAAGAGGAGATAAACAAGTAATAACATAACTAAAGCTGGTAATATTAACAGCAGCTACCATTTTATACCTTCTATGTGCCTACCCTGTGTGAGGTGCTTTACAAGTTTTCATTTAATCCTTGTATCAGTCTATAAGATGAGTGGTATCCCAATATTAAATGAAGAAATAGGCCAAAAGCACAAACATGTAGCTAATCATCTGCAGAATCTGGCTGAGAGCCTAGGACTGACTCCAAAACCAGTGTCCTTTCCATTCTACCACTCAAAAATAAAATGCACAGTATTGACTTCTGAATGAATACCTTCTACCTTCAAAATTATACCACTGACAGGTCAGAAGAGGAAGATGAAATGGCAAGAGGAAGAACAGGGGCCAGGAAAGAACTACCTGAACACTCATTTAAAAGAAAAAGGGCCAAAATCAAGACTAAACCCAAGTGATTATGTCTGTAAGTATTATATCTTTTTCTAATACAACATTAAGAAGCTCAAGAATGATGAAGATGGTGAACATTAGAAATACAGGCAATTTTACAATTTAACTTGCCACCTAGGTAACTACAATAAAGCCTCACGGCAACAAAGACAGATGAAATGCAAAGGAAATCATGTCTAAATTACCTAATCAGGGCCTGTTAATTATAGTGTTATTATCTTACCTAATATAGATATTGCATGCAGCCTGGCTTGAACAGCTTGCAATCGTTTCCTGTGATTAGAAAAGCCATGGGCCAGCCGTATGTGCGTAAATAACAGCATCTGTAGGAATATAAGACCTAAATTAGGAAACCAATGAAAACAGTGAATGTACTTTTTGAGGGCTAAATCTTACCTATTATTGAGATATTTGGTAAAATGGTTTACTATTGCTATTTGTTAAGGTGTCAAACAGAACAGTTGTACTCTGAGGCTAGCTGACAAAATAAGCCGCAAAACACAGGCTCAGGAAATTCCAATATCCCAACATAAGCCAAGAAGTATCACTATACTGATAGGCAACAAACTGAAGACATCTGGCAAGAGTTCTGATTGTTACTAATCAAATAAAATATTTTATCACCATAACAACGAACAGAAAAAAACACAACTAAACATTTTCTTCTTTGGTATGTAAGTGTTAAGATACTAACATTTACTAGATTCACACAGTGAGTAAGGCAGTTCTTATGTTTTCCTCAAACTCTCACAAGAATCTATGTAGGAAGTTAGTAGGTGTTGGCCTTATAGAAGCTGAGGAAACAAAGACTCACAAAAACTAATTTACTCATGATCTGACTCCTTTCTTTTTGATATGCTGTCTCCCAGCCGAGCACATATCAATCTACATGGATAGCCACCACACACTTTAGATAAATATTAGGACCTATCATACCTGCTTATCCTTAGGAATGCTGTACATTTTGGTAAGAGATTCCATGATTTCAGAAGGGCTTTCTGAAATCTACATTAGAAAAAAAATGGGTTAGGAACAAAAAGTAAGCTGAATGTTAGGAAACGAGCCAATAGTCAAAGATTCCTCTTACCTTGTCAAGTTGCTCTATGTGAATATAATGTAGTGTGTTACTAGTTGTCTGAAATTAAAAAGACAGGAGTTGTTAGAAGTCACTGTAATACCTTAGCTTCCCTTACCATAAGACTGCAAGGGAGCTGTCTGAAAACCAAGATGTCACTGTAGGCTGAAGCCTGAGTGCTCTTAAAAAAAAAAAAAAAAAAAAAAAAAAAGGTAACTTTAGAGTTCCCCGAAATACCCATTTTATATACAAGCTTCTTTGAAGATAATATCAAAATATAATGCACATAGACACATTTAATATTCCTTAGCCCTTTTTAAAGTTATTTAAGTATAATTAACATACACTGTTATATTTGTTTCAAGTGTACAGTATAATGACTTAGCACTTCCACACATCACCCAGTGCTCATCAGGTAAGTAAGTGTACTCTTAATCTCATTTATTTCACCCCATCCCTCTACCCACCTCCACTCTAGCAGCCACCAGTTTGTTCTCTATATTTATCTATTGCCTCTTTCCTTATCCCCTTTTAACCTTCATAGCAAAGACCAAATCCATGAAAATGGTTTCCATTCTAGATATGCACTGCAGCTGTTTTCAAGGCACCATTCATCTATAAAGATTTATTATGCTGTAGGTAGAAGAAAAGATCTTATTCACTAAGCTACTTTTAAAACAAAACTGAATTTTAGTATCTCCTCAAAGAATATGAAGGACTAGATAATTGAAGCAGAACCCTGTCTGTAACCCTAACAAACTGACTTAAATAGAGAAAATTGAGTTAGCACTATCCAATTACACTAAATGTTGGAATTCTCAACTGAGACTGAGAAAAATGTGTAAGTCATGACAACGCCTCATCGGGAGTCCTGTCTCTTAGCACTCCAACATAAGTAATATCCAAACCCGTCAGAACTGAGCATACAATGAATAGTTTACTCCTGAGAAGCTGCTATGTATATTTAACTGGGTAGGGCAGCAATGCAGCTCGAAACCATTCCCCCTCATTTAACTGAGGAGTCCTAGAAGTAAACTCCAGTTATAGTACATCACAGACTCTATCAGAACAAGTCTGAATGAGACTCACCCTTTTCTCGATTTTGACCTCGGCCCCAGGGTCTGCATAGAATTCAAAGTGTAGTGTAGTTGCACTGGGTGGGTATTTCTGTGTATAAAGCACATAAAAGAATCAGATACCATCTTTTCCCCAAATCTTCCTTCAAAGTCCTAACCATTTGTCCAACTCATTATAGCAGCAGGAGGAGCACTGCTGTCAGCAGGTATAGTGCCTTCACTCGTCTTAGTAGAGCTCAGATGTCTTTTAACAACACAGAATCAGGAGGATGCAGCCCAGAGCTCCAAAAGCCTTCATATTTCTTACTTATAAGTTATCTGCTGCCCTTTCTTCCAAGAGATCAATTCTGTAGCTATTCTCAAGAGAAAAAAGACAGGTAAGTCTGCCAAGCAATAATGAATAAGAATCCAAGAAAGGATGGAGGATAAATACAAGGGTCTAGGTACCAACTTGGGAATGGAAAAGAACATTCTTATGGAGACTTAGTTTATATCACTGCCTTCTGAAATATTTTATTCAAACTATGCTTCGGTGGTGTATCTTCTTAATTCTTCAAATAATCTCTTTATACCATTCTACACCACTTTCTGTGGTATCAAATGCTTTTCTGTACAGGTAAATACCAGGTCAATATGGACCAAATCCTTACAACAAATCCTCTTTAACTCTAGAAAAGCAAAAACAAAACTGAGACCACAACAGCATGCCCATTAAAATGAATCCTTATGGACTCAGCAGTTGAGCATCTGCCTTTGGCTCAGGTCATGATCCTGGGACTGAGTCCTGCATCAGGCTCCACAGGGAGCTGCTTCTCCCTCTGCCTCTGTGTCTCTCGTGAATAAATAAACTATCTTTTTTTTTAAAGATTTTATTTATTTATTCATGATAGTCACACAGAGAGAGACAGAGAGGCAGAGACACAGGCAGAGGGAGAAGCAGGCTCCATGCACCGGGAGCCTGACGTGGGATTCGATCCCAGGTCTCCAGGATCACGCCCTGGGCCAAAGGCAGGCGCCAAACCGCTGCGCCACCCAGGGATCCCCCAAACCGCTGCGCCACCCAGGGATCCCAATAAACTATCTTAAAAAAAGAAATAAATAAAAATAAAATGAATCCTTAAAAGAAACCAGTAGCAGTGGCTGCCTCTGAAAATGGACAATTATTATATACAATAATTATTTCAATAAAAAAAAACATGCCCACGTACTACTTCCTTCTAAAGTACACACCATAGGGTGCCTGGGTGGCTCAGTGGTTGAGCATCTGCCTCTGGCTCAGGTTGTGATCCCGGGGTCCTAGGATCAAGTCCTGCATCTGTCTCCCTGTGGGGAGCCTGCCTCTCCCTCTACCTATGTATGTCTCTGCCTCTCTCTGTCTCTCATGAATAAATATATAAAATATTTAAAAAAATAAAGTACACATCGTATTTTCCAAAGTCTCACTGATTACCAAATATCAGTAAATAAAAGGATGTGTGATTTCTTAACATAGGCTGGGCCCAAAACAGATACTATACAAAACTAGTGGAGTTTATCATACTGTTTTGCCCAAGGGGTAAACAAGCGTGATATACAAAAGGAGGCTAACATAGTACTAGAAGTCCTAGCCTCAGCAATCAGACAACAAAAAGAAATAAAAGGCATTCAAATTGGCAAAGAGGAAGTCAAAACTCTTCCTCTTCGCCGATGACATGATACTCTACATAGAAAACCCAAAAGACTCCACCCCAAGATTGCTAGAACTCATAGAGCAATTTGGCAGTGTGGCAGGATACAAAATCAATGCCCAGAAGTCAGTGGCATTTCTATACACTAACAATGAGACTGAGGAAAGAGAAATTAAGGAGTCAATCCCATTTACAATTGCACCCAAAAGCATAAGATACCTAGGAATAAACCTCACCAAAGATGTAAAGGATCTATACCCTCAAAACTATAGAACACTTCTGAAAGAAATTGAGGAAGACACAAAGAGATGGCAAAATATTCCATGCTCATGGATTGGAAGAATATTGTGAAAATGTCAATGTTACCCAGGGCAATTTACACGTTTAATGCAATCCCTGTCTAAATACCATGGACTTTCTTAAGAGAGTTGGAACAAATTATTTTAAGATTTGTGTGGAATCAGAAAAGACCCTGAATAGCCAGGGGAATTTTAAAGAAGAAAACCATATCTGGGGGCATCACAATGCCAGATTTCAGGTTGTACTACAAAGCTGCGGTCATCAAGACAGTGCGGTACTGGCACAAAAACAGACACATAGGTCAATGGAACAGAATAGAGAATCCAGAAGTGGACCCTCAACTTTATGGTGAACTAATATTCGACAAAGGAGGAAAGACTATCCACTGGAAAAAAGTCTCTTCAATAAATGGTGCTGAGAAAATTGGACATCCACATGCAGAAGAATGAAACTAGACCCCTCTCCTGCACCATACACAAAGATAAACTCAAAATGGATGAAAGATCTAAATGTGAGACAAGATTCCATCAAAATCTTAGAGGAGAACACAGGCAACACCCTTTTTGAACTCGGCCACAGTAACTTCTTGCAAGATACATCCACGAAGGCAAAAGAAACAAAAGCAAAAATGAACTATTGGGACTTCATCAAGATAAGAAGCTTTTGCACAGCAAAGGATACAGTCAACAAAACTCAAAGACAACTCACAGAATGGGAGGAGATATTTGATATTTGCAAATGACGTATCAGATAAAGGGCTAGTTTCCAAGATCTATAAAGAACTTATTAAACTCAACACCAAAGAAACAAACAATCCAATCATGAAATGGGCAAAAGACATGAAGAGAAATCTCACAGAGGAAGACATAGACATGGCCAACAAGCACATGAGAAAATGCTCTGCATCACTTGCCATCAGGGAAATACAAATCAAAACCACAATGAGATACCACCTCACACCAGTGAGAATGGGGAAAATTAGCAAGGCAGGAAACAACAAATGTCGGAGTGGATGCGGAGAAAAGGGAACCCTCTTACACTGTTGGTGGGAATGTGAACTGCTGCAGGCACTCTGGAAAACTGTGTGGAGGTTCCTCAAAGAGTTAAAAATAGACCTGCCCTACGACCCAGCAATTGCACTCCTGGGGATTTACCCCAAAGATACAGATGCAGTGAAACTCCGGGACACCTGCACCCCGATGTTTACAGCAGCAATGGCCACAATAGCCAAACTGTGGAAGGAGCCTCGGTGTCCATCGAAAGATGAATGGATAAAGAAATTGTGGTCTATGTATACAATGGAATATTACTCAGCCATTAGAAACGACAAATACCCACCATTTGCTTCAACGTGGATGGAACTGGAGGGTATTATGCTGAGTGAAATAAATCAATCGGAGAAGGAAAAACATTATATGGTCTCATTCATTTGGGGAATATAAAAAATTGTGAAAGCGAATAAAGGGGAAAGGAGAAAAAATAAGTGGGAAATATCAGAAAGGGAGACAGAACATGAAGGACTCCTAACTCTTGGAAACGAACTAGTGGTGGTGGAAGGGGAGGAGGGCGGGGGGTGGGGGTGACTGGGTGACAGGCACTGAGGGGTGCACTTGACGGGATGAGCACTGGGTGTTATTCTATATATTGACAAATTGAACACCAATAAAAATAAATTTATTAAAAAAAACAAAAGGAGGCTAAGAATTATTAACCAACTTAATTTTAAGATGAAAGTCATTTTCACATGAACTGAATACTCTTTAAGATTTATGTAGCTTTGATTATTAAATAAACACTTACCTCCCATATTACCCAGTATTAATTTATATAATACACACTAAGAAAGTATACCAACCAAGGTGAGAAAGCAATTTGTTCTAATTTGTTATTTTCTTTGACCAGAAAAAGAACCATTCTCCCAGGGGAAAAAGGCTTGCTAAGATAAATTTACTAAATTTCATCGCAGGTATTTGTCCTATACACAATAAACTGACAAAAACAGCAATATCTGCTGGAAAATATAGTTGCTTCTTGGCACAGAATTGTTTTTAACAAATCCAATTGTGCATTGTGGTTCCAAAACAACATATCAAAGCGGAAGGGAGGATGGCCTAACCTTGTAAACTAAGCATGGATGAAAGGTATGAACAAGACAGGGCATGAGAGGTAAACATGGAAAACACACAAAACATTTTAAGTTCTCAATGACTCTCACGTACTGTTCCCCAAGCATCCATTCTTAAAAATCACATCATACTGCCCAGAGTTCCAATGGTTCCAGTGAGAGAATACAAACAAATACACTTTCTGGGATACTTCAACACTTTCAAACGGATTCACCAAATACAGCTTCCTAGTCAAGAGCTGGGGAATGAACATACACTGTTTTTGAGATTCTTCTTAGTGTCAGCAGATTGAGGGCCCAAGCATTTCTAGACAAGATGTGCTAGGTCTTAGTTGATCTCAGGTTCCTCAAAGGTCCTGATTTGAAGTGGCAACTTAATATACCATATATTCATTGTAAAGTAAGGCTCAAAAAGAGACTACACATAGCTCTGCCAAAAGACACCCATATCCGAGAGTTACTTACCATCATATGCAAGTCTCTGCAACATTCTGCAAGTCCAAAGCCATTTTCCTTTCCACCCCAGCTCTTAAAAAAAGGAAAAAGACAGTGTTAAAATAGTGCTTACAATAGCCTTGTGTATAAAATAACAGTATGTGGCTGTTTGGAATACAGTGTTGAGAAGACAACCAATGTGAAAGTCCAACAAAGAGAGGGAGCAAATAGAAGCAAGTACTTAATAAGACTCAAGGCAAGGTCTGCCTAAAGGTAAGATTTCTACAATGTGATCAATTTCACTGTTCTGTGAGGGTGCTACTGGAAAGAGCATAAATAGCTAAACAATTGCACTGCATATGCTTGCAGTCATACTTGCTGACAGGTCAGGTCAGTCTTATCTCATCAGGCCTTCAGTACTTTATTATGCTTTCCATACTCGGACTGTTCACCTTCCTCACTACAGTAAGGAACTACATGCTCCACAGTTCCTTTTTGACATGAACCAAGTAGCAAAGCAGAAGACTCTATGTTGCTTATTCCTTCCTACTATACTCTGCCACCATGAAGTCTAAAAACTCATCAAAGGGCAGCCCAGGTGGCTCAGCGGTTTAGCGCCGCCTTTAGCCCAGGGCTTGATCCTGGAGACCCGGGATCGAGTCCCATGTCAGGCTCCCTGCATGGAGCCTGCTTCTCCCTCTGCCTGTGTCTCTGTGTCTCTGTGTGTCTCTCATGAATAAATAAATAAAATCTTAAAAAAAATTTAAAAAATGAAAACTCATCAAGTACTAGCCCCTAAGGCAATGGGGGAGAATGACTAAATTGTACACTATTACTGGCCTCCAAATCCAAGCCTCCAACCATATATTCTTGCTTAATAAACAGGCTTGCATTTTCAACAGTGTTTGATACCAAACATTTTTGCCTGATTCAGAATGCTACCAAGGGTGGGGTGAGAACTTGCTGAAAACATAAAAAGTAAATGCATTAGTCCTTGCCTCCTAGGCCAAGGCATACAATTGGGTTAAACAATAGACAAACTGAAAAGTTTCGGGGAAAAGACTGGGGAGTGAGATGGTTTGGAGACTAAGGGTTTGGATAACTTCCACAGACTCCTGGGACTCTAGAAGGCCAAACATATGCCCAAGGCTTAAGCACATTCTCAGAAAAGACCCAAGAAGGCCCTAAGTTCTACATGCCTGGCTCATCATCAGGCTCTGTGCAAGTTAGAAGTGAAGGCTAAGGCAGAGTTGTAAACATCCTAGTTGAGTAGTGAAGATAAGAGTATTACCACTTAAGGTGCTAATATACATACAGAACCTACCTTCAAAAAAAAAAAAAGAACCTACTTTCAAAGACTGGGGGGGAAGTAGTATTTCTTTGTTCCAGAAGTTTATGGCAAATCGCTAGCTAACCACTAAGCAAAGAGAATAGACTTTAATGATCACAAGTATGAAATCAGTTCAGAAAAGTCTAAACAAACAAACCCTGGGGAAGGGTGAGAATTTGATTTCCAGAGCTGCCACATTATAATATTAACAATGTCCATTATTCTACAACAACAAAAAACCCCTGTGATATATACAAAGAAACAAGACCGTGAAACACACAAAGGAAAAAAATAATAAATTACAGCAACATGAGCATGAGCAGTGATGTCAGCATGATGGCCAGGAGTTGGGGAACCTACCCCCACAAGCCAAGGGATGGGAGAGGAGTCTCATGCACCTGCCTGTTGGATAACAGAAATACAGATCTTGGGTCACAACTATAAACCGTGTAGTGGCTTGTGAACCAGCTACAGCCACTCTGAGGAGCCCCAGGAAAACATGGTCTAAAAGAAACATCCATGGATGATAAAGGTAAAGGACAAAAGTACTAAAAATAATAAGAACTAAAATAATTTGTTAATGAATATACAATTTAAAAAGAAGTAAACTGAACATTAAAAACATAAAATGAGGTTGGGGGGAGTAAAAGGGTAGAGTATTTGTATGTGACCAAAGTTGTTACCAACTTTAAAAACTTATATCTATAGGATGTTTTTTTTTATAGGATGTTTTATGTGAGGCTCATGGTAACTACAAAGCAAAAACCTAGATACAAAAAAGATAAACAGAAAGGAATCAAAGCATACTACTATAGAAAACCATCAATTCACAAAGGAAGGCAGCAAGAGAGGAAGAAAGGATAAGGAAAATACAAAATAGCCATTAAACAGTAACATGATATTACCAAGTCCTTGTCTATCAATAATTACTCTAAATGTAGATGTATTATATTACTTTTATATTAAAGTGTACAATATAATGATTCAGCACTTCCATACAACACCCAATGCCCATCACAAGTATATTCCTTAATCCCTATCCCCCTACCAACCCCACCTCCTCTCTGGCAACCATCAGTTTGTATAGATAAGAGTCTGTTTCTTGGTTTGCCTCTCTATTTTATCCCTTTGCTTGTTTTATTTCTTAAATTCCACACGAGTGGGATCCCTGGGTGGCGCAGCGGTTTAGCGCCTGCCTTTGGCCCAGGGCGTGATCCTGGAGACCCAGGATCGAATCCCACGTCGGGCTCCCGGTGCATGGAGCCTGCTTCTCCCTCTGCCTGTGTCTCTGCCTCTCTCTCTCTCTCTCTCTCTCTCTGTGACTATCATAAATAAATAAAAATTAAAAAAAAAAAATTCCACACGAGTGAAATCATTCGGTATTTGTCTTTCTCTGACTGACTTATTTTGCTTAGCGTAATACTCTCTAGTTCCATTCATATTGTTGCAAATGGCAAGATTCTCATTATTTTTTATGGCTGAATACTATCCCAGTGAGTGTGTGATTGATATACATATATATCATTATTAGTTGATGGACATTATTAGTTGATGGACACTTGGACTCTTTCCACAGTTTGGCTACCGTAGATAATGATGCTATAAATATCAGGGTGTATGTGTATCCCTTTGAATTACTGCACTATACTTTCTTACATCAATGGACCTACCAGGAATATACAGAACATTGTACTGAATAGAAGTAGAATACACAGTCTTCTCAAATGCACATAGAACTTTTTCCCAGATAGATTATAGGATGATAAGTTACAAAACAAGTCTTAACAAATTTAAGAGACTGAAATTGTAACAAGTAACCTTCCTAACCACAGTGGTATAAAACCAGAAATCAGTAATAGGAGAAAAACCGGAAAATTCACAATATATGGAAACTAAACAATACACTCCTGAAGAACCAATGGATCAAAAAAAAAAAAAAAAGAAATCAAAAGGGAAATTTAAAAATATGGGCAGGGGGCACCTGGGTGGCTCAGTGGTTGAGTGTCTGCCTTTGGCTCAGGTCCTGATCCCGGGGTCCTGGGATGGAGTCCCACATCAGGATTCCTGCAGGGAGCTTGCTTCTCTCTCTGCATCTCTCATGAATAAATTAATAAAATCTTTTACAAATAAATAAATAGGGACAAAAGACAATGGAAACACAACATATCAAAATTTAGGGGATGCACCAAAAGCAGTTCTAAAAGGAAAGATTATAGGGATAAATTACTACAGTAAGAAACAGAAAAATCTCAAATATACAACCTAACTTTGTTAACTCAAGGAACTAGAAAAAGAACAAACTAACCCCAAAGTTAGTAGAATGAAGGAAATAACAATGATCGCAGCAGAATAAATGAAATGGATGACCGCCCCCCAAAACAGAAAAGGTCAATAAAAACAAGAGCAGAGTTTTTTGGAAAATATAAATGAAAGAGATGAAATTTTAGCTAGACTGAGAAAATAAGAGTGAAGACTTAAATCAGAAATGAGGAGACATTACAAATGATATCACAGAAAGGATTAAGAGACTACTTATGATTTCACTTATATATGGAATTTAAGAAACAAAACAAGCAAAGGGGGGAAAAAGGAGGGAGATAAAACAAGAAACAGATTCTTTCTTCACTATAGAGAACAAAACTGATGGTTACCAGCGGGGAGGTGGATGGGGAAATGAGTGAAATAGGTAGTGGGGATTGCACTGAGTAATGTAAAGAATTGCTGAATCACTATACAGATTCAGCAGTACGTAAAACTAATGCAACACTGTATGTTAACTAAACTGGAATTAAAACAAAAAACTTAAAAAAGGGACTTATGAACAGACCAATAATGAATAAGAAGATTAAATCAGTAGTCAAAACACACCCAATACAGGAAAGCCTAGGACCAGATGGTATTCCTGGTACATTCACCAAAAGTTTAAAGAATTAATGCCAATCCTTCTCAAACCAAATTAACAGCACATTAAAATGATCATATACAATTATCAAAGTAGGATTAATCCTTGGGATGCAACAATGGTTTAACATATACAAGCCAATAAATATGATACACCACATTAATAAAAGACAAAAACCGTATGATGTCAACAGATGCAGAAAAAAAGTTTGACAGAAACTCAATAGCCTTTCATGATAAAAACTAAAAAATGAGGTATAGAAGCTCAATGTTTTAATAAAGGCCATACGTGACAAGCCCATAGGTAATATACTCAAATGGTGAAAGGATGAAAGCTCTCCCTCTAAGATCCTGAACAAGACAAGGATGCCCATTCTTAACACTCCTATTCAATATAGTACTGGAAGTCCTAGCCAGAGCAATTAGGCAAGAAATAAATAGAATCCGAAGAAATAAAAGGCATCCGTTTCAAAAAGCAAGAAGTAAAACTGTCGCCATTTATAAATGATATGATTTTATGTATTAAAAGCCTAAAAACGCTGCCAAAAAACTGTTAGGACTAATAAATTCTGTTAAGTTGCAGGATATAAAATCAACATACAGAAAATCAGTCATATTTCTATATATTAACAATGAACTATATGAAAAAGAAATTAAGAAAACAATCCCAGGGAGCTTGAGTGGCTCAGTTGGCTAAACACTGAACTCTTGATTTCAGCTCAGGGTTGTGAGATTGAGCCCCACAGCAGGCTTTCGCTGGGCATGTAGCCTGCTCGGGATTCCCTTTCTCCCTCTCCCTTTGCTTCTACCCTCCTGCTCGCTCTCTCTCTCTAAAAAAAAAAAAAAAAACCACAAGTTCTAAAAAGAAAACAATCCCATTTACAGTTGCACTAGAAACAGTAAAATACTTAGTAAATTTAACCAAAGTGAAAGAGCTATACAATGAAAACTATAAAACACTGATGAAAGAATATAAAGACACAAATGGAAAGATATCCTGTGTTCAAGAATTACAAGAACATTGTTAAAATGTCCATACAATCCCAAGAACATTGTTAAAATGTCCATACAATCCAAGTCCATTTACAGCTTCATGTAATTGCTATTAAAATTCTAATGACATTTTTCAGAGAAATAGAAAAAAAAATCCTCAAATTTATGTGGAACCACAAAAGACCCTGAATAGCTAAAGCAATCCTGAGAAGGAACAACAAAGCTAAAGGTATCACACTTCCTGATTTCAAACATTATTATAAGGGTAAAGCAGTAAGAATAGTATTGACATAAACACAGATAAGTACACCAACAGAACAGAACCAAAAGCCCAGAAATAAACCCTCACATATATAGTCAACTAATATTTGAAAGGGAGACAAAAATAATCAACGGGGAAAGCACACACTCTGATAAATGGTACTGGGAAAACTGGATAACAAAATGAATCGGACTCCTTTCTTATACCATCCAAAAACTGAACTTGAAATGGATTAAAGACTTCAACATGAGACCTGAAACAGTAAAATTATTAAAAGAAAACAGAGTAAAAGTTCCTTGACACTGATCTTGCTAATTACTTTTTTTGGATACCAAAAATATAAGCAACAAGGGCAAAAATAAGTGAGAAGGAACACTCAAGAATTCATACAGGGACGCCTGGGTGGCTTAGCAGTTGAGTGTCTCCCTTCGGCTCAGGGTGTGGTCCTAGGGTTCTGGGATCAAGTCCCACATCGGGCTCCCTCTGCCTATGTCTCTGCCTCTTTCTCTGTGTCTCTCATGAAGAAAGAAAATCTTAAAAAAAAAAAAAAGGAATTCATACACCTCAGTAATACACACAAAATAGGATTTAAAAAAGGGCAGTGGAGGGGCACCTGGGTGACTCAGGGGTTGAACAACTGCCTTTGGCTCAGTTCATGATCCCAGAGTCCTAGGATCGAGTCCTGCTTTGGGCTCCCTGCAAGGAGCCTGCTTCTCTCTGCCTATATCTCTGCCTCCCTGTGTCTCTCATGAATAAAAAAGCTTAAAAAAATAAAAACAAGAAAACCCCAGAGGAATTAAGTAGACATTTTCCCAAAGAAGACGTAGAAATAGCCAAGAGGTATATGAAATGGCATTCAGTTATCACTAATCATCAGGGAAATGCAAATCATATCCACAGAAAGATATTGCCTCATACCGGTTAGAATCTAGGCTATTATCAAAAAGAGATAACAAGTATTGGCGAAGATCTGGAGACCAGACCCCTGTGCACTGTTGGTGGGGATGTAAATTGGTAGAGCTACTATGGAAAATGCTATCCTCAGAAAATTAAAAATAGTATATGATCCAGCAATCCCAATTCTGGGTATATATCCAAAAGAAATAATACAAGGACATCAAAGAGAGATCTTCCCCCTCCTATTAACTGCAACATTATTCACAATAACCTACGTTGGGTGACAAACTAAGTGTTCATCTATGGATGAATGGATAAAGATGTCTCCCTCTCTCTCTCTCACACACACACACACACGTACACACACACTGGAGTATTATTCAACCATGAGAAAGAATTCCAGCCTTCTGTGACAACATTGATGGACCCTGAGGGTACTCCAGTAATTGTAATAAGTCAGATCAGATAGAGAAAGACAATTACTGTATCCTATCACTTATATGTGGATTTTTAAAAAGCTGAACTCATAGAAACAGAATGGTGGTTTCCAGGGGCAAGGGCTTGGGGTAAATAGGAAGATGCTGGTCAAAGGGTACAAACTTCTAGTTATATGATAAATAAGATCCAGAGAGCTAACGTACAGCATGGTGACTACAGTTAACAATATTGTATTATATACTTGCCATTGCTGAGAGTAAATATTAAATCTTCTCACCACAAAAAACGGATGATAACTGTGAGGTGAAGAGGTGTTCATTAATTCTAGTGTGGAAATCACTCTAATATATGTGTATCAAATCAACATGTTGTACACCTTAAACTTACATGTTATATATATCAATTATACCTCAATAAAGCTGGAAAAAATAGAAACTATCCCTAAGTCCAGATACTGGATTTAATAGGCAAAGACTTTAAATAAATGATTTTAGATATGCTTCTAAGGGCTAAAGGAAATCATGAGAGTATTTCATCAAATAAATATCCACAAGATTATAAAAAAGGAAGCAAATACAAATTATAGCACTGAAAAGCATAATAACAGAAATGAAAATATTCACTTAAGTGTTTCAACAGCAGATGTAAGCAGGAAGATTGAATCAACAAACCTAATTAAATATACAGAATATCAGATGGTACTATGTACTATTTTAAAAAAAGGCAAAAAGGGTGATACGGAGTACATAGAGGGTTCCAATTTTAAATCAGGATGTTAGGGGGGATCCCTGGGTGGCTCAGCGGTTTAGCGCCTGCCTTTGGCCCAGGGCGTGATCCTGGAGTCCCGGGATCGAGTCCCGCGTCGAGCTCCCGGCATGGAGCCTGCTTCTCCCTCTGCCTGTGTCTCTGCCTCTCTCTCTCTCTCTCTGTCATGAATAAATAAATAAAATCTTAAAAAAAAATAAATCAGGATGTTAGGGAAGACCCTGCAGACTTAAGACTTAAAGATGAGGGAGCAAGGGGATCCCTGGGTGGCTCAGCGGTTTCGCGCCTGCCTTTGGCCCAGGGCGCGATCCTGGAGTCCCGGGATCGAGTCCCACAACGGGCTCCGGGCATGGAGCCTGCTTCTCCCTCTCCTCTGCCTGTGTCTCTGTCTCTCTATCATAAATTAAAAAAAAAAAAAAGATGAGGGAGCAAGCCATAGAGACAACTGGGAACACAGCTGTGTAGAGATCCTGCAGGAAGAGTGTAGCTAGCACCGTCCAGGAAAGGAAGAGGGCCAGGTACACAGAACAGACTGAACTTGGGGGAAGCAAATGGGATGAGAGATCAGAAGTTTGATATTGTACACATTACAACTGAGGTATCTATTAGATACAAAGTAGAGATTTTGAGGCAGTAATTATATGAGAAAGCCCAGGGTGGGGCTCTGAGCCACTCTAATACTCAGAGCTTGAGCACAGGAGGAGGTACCAGCCAAGACATGGAAGGGCAGTTGTGGAAACTCAGGAGGACCAGGAGGCAGTTTAGAAGCCAAGACTACTGCCTAGTCTTTAAAAATTAATTTTGTTTTTTCCTCAAAATGTACTGAAATGAATTCAACTTTATTATTTTAAAATCTTTAACACATTTTATTTATTCATTCATTTTTTAAAGATTTAATTTATTCATTCATGAGAGACAGAGAGAGAGAGGCAGAGAAATAGGCAGAGGGAGAAGCAGGCTGCCTGTGGGGAGCCCGATGCAGGACTCAAGCCCAGGACCCCGGGACCACGACCTGAGCCAAAGGCAGACACTCAACCACTGAGCCACCCAGATGCCCCTATTCATTTTTATTTTAATTCTAGTATAGTTAGCATAGTGTTAAATTACTTTCAGGTATATAATACAGTGATTCAAAAATTTCATATATTATTCTGTTCTCATCAAGGAGAGTACTCTTAATCCATTTCACCTATTTCACCCACCTCACCTACCTCTCCCACCTCCCCTCAGGCAACCATCTGTTTGGTTTTTGGTTTGTCTCATTTTTTGCTTATTTGTTTCTTAAATTCCCTATGAGTGAAATCATAGGGAAATGATTTTGAAATGAAATAAAAAATCATATGATATTTGTCTTTCTCGGGCTGACTTCTTTCACTTAGCATTATACTCTCTAGCACCATCCATGTTGTTGCAAATAAGATGATTTCATTCTTTTTATAGCTGAATATTATTCTGTTGTGTATATATAGGACATCTTTATCCATTCATCTATCAATGGACACATGCTGTTTCCATAAAATGGCTACTGTAAATAATGCAATGAATATAAGGGTGTATATATCCTTTTGAATAAGTGTTTTTGCATTCTTTGGGTATATACTCAGTAATGTGATTACTGGATCATATGCTAGTTCTATTTTTAAAATTAGTTTTTCTAAGAATATTTAGTGGTGTGGGAAAATACCCACCATGGGTTATGTGGAAGGAAAAACAGCATATGAAACACAATGCTATCCGTTATTTTTATCTACATGATGGTGACTGACAATTGCCATTTTCTTTACAATTTTATGTATTTTCTTAATTTTCAAAACTAAACATGTATTACGTTCATAAAAATTCTGAGACACATATATTCACAAATCAGTATCGCAAGGTGAAAAAATCAATAAATCTGAAGCTAGGTCAATTGAGATTACCCAGTTGAAAGAGCAGAAAGAAGGAAAATTAAGAGTAAGTCTAAGAAGTATGTGGGACATCATTAAGTGTACCAACATATGCATAATGACTCTCAGAAGGAGAGGAGGAAGGGAAGCACACAAATTACTCATAGAAATAACTGTCAAAATCATGCTTCAAATTTGATCAAAGACATGATCTACAAATCCAATTCAAGAGAATCTTGAGGCAGCAAGAGAAAAAGAACTTGTCATGTACAAGCGATCCTCAATAAAATCAGTAACCATGGAGTTCAGAGTACAGTTGGAAGACAAAGTGCTAGAACAGACATATTCAAAGAACTGCCAATCAAGAAATCTGTATCTGACACAATTATCCTTCAAAAATGTAGGAGAAATTAAGGCATTCCCAGATAAAAGCAAGGGAGCTTGTTACTGGTACATGATTCAAGAAATCCTAGCTGGAGTCCTTCAGGTTGAAATGAAAGGGCACCAGACAGTAACTTGACCCCACATAAAAGAAATGAAAAACACCAATTAAGGTTAGCTACATAGGTAAATTATAAAAGTCAGTATTAATATACTTTTAGTTTTGTAAGCCCTCATTTTCTGCGTGTTTTAAAAGACACCTATATAAAATAATAATTATACATCTATGCTGATGGGCACACAATGCATAAAGATGTCATTTGTGGCAATGACACAAAATGGGGGCAACAGCTATACAGGAGCAAAGTTTTTGTGTACTATAAAAAGTTAGTATTAATTCAAACTAACTCTTTAATAATCAAGTGTTAGTCTAATCCACAGGGCAAATACCTGTAACTAGACAAAAGATAAACAAGGAACTAGAAGACTTGAACATTAAATCAACTAGACATAACAAGTATATATAATTCACCCAGCAGCAGAATACACATTCTTCTAAAGTACACATAAAACATTCTCCCAGAATATATATATTAGGCCACAAAACAAACTTCAAGAAATCTTAAAAGAATAAAATCCTATAAAATTATATTCTCCAAGACAATGGAAAGAAAATAGAAATATAAAACAGAAGGAAATGTGAAAAATTTATAAATATGTAAAAATTAAACCACACACACTCTTAACAACCAATGGGTAAAAGAAAAAAAATCACAAGGGAAATTAGAGAATTCCCCCTAAGATGAATGAGAATCAAAATATGACATACTAAAACTTGTAGGATACGCTGAAAGCAGTGCTTATAGGTAAATTCACAGCTGTAATTGCCTACATTAAAAAAATAAAGATCTTAAATCAGTAACCTAACTTTCTAACTTAAGGAACCAGGAAAAAAAAGAGCAAACTAGACCCAAAGCAAACAGAAAGAAGGAAACAGTAAAAAGTAGAGCAGAGATAAATGAAACAGAAAACAGAAAGAGATACAATGAAGTAAACCAACTAGGTTCTTTGAAAAAAATTAACAAATAGACATGCCTTTAGCTAGACTGACCAAAAAAAAGTGTACTTTCTTGCTTTCTCTTGCTCTTTTTCAAATGTACATATAAATAAGGAGAGAACCAGTAAAAAGGGAAAAATTTAAGGCAGCTGGCTATTATGTTCATCTTTGATAGCCAGAACAGAGTAGTCAATTTTTTTTATCTTTATCTCAAAATCAAGCTTAGGCCTAAAATTGAGAAAATGATACTTATAGCATCTTTCTGATAATTAAATGAGACAAGAATGTGTAAATTACAAGGCCAAAACAAACATTCATTAAGAACTTAATAAAAGCACATGTTACCAAATATTGACGCATTTAAGAGATTCACTGTGGCATTATTCATGATAGAAAAATACTGAAAAATAACCCAAACAATGAGAAATGTTCTGTAAATGGAGATACACATATGATGGCATAACTTTACAGCATTCAAAATATTCATTTACAGAAGACATAAAACTGTATTTTAATATCAATTTCTTCTCTATGGTATTAGTTTCATTCCCAAAAATGACTGTCCACCCCAAACAACAGAAGAACATATAGTTATACTTTCTTTGAATGCTTTTAGCTTCATGTTTTCAACACTCAACTTTTTAATACATCTTAATTTTACTTTGATGAAGTAGAATCTACTTTAAATGCCTCACAGTTTGCCAGCTGCTATATTATTATTTATTGAATAATTTCTTTTCTGCTAATGCAAAATGTCATCTTTACTATAAATTCAACTCCTAAGTATTGGATCTGTTTGTAGAAATGTTCAACTGAATTCCACTGTTACTACCATGCTACTTTAACTCCTACAGCTTTATTTAAAAAGTAAATACCCAGTAAGAAAAGTACTTCCCTCATTACATTTTCTATTTTCTTGGCTATTCCCAGGGCTTGCAGGGAAGAAACATGGAATTCGCTGATAACTGTGAGGATAAAAGATAACAAACATTTGATGCCACATAGAAGAGACCAAGTATGAGACTGAGGTCAAACCAAGGATCTGAATCTACAAGGCAGAATAAGCTTGGAAGGCTATACAACTTCGCAATTGTTCTCCTTTTGTTTCTTCTGTTGTCACAACTAATTGTTTTACCATACTTCTGTTATCTGTGTCACCACAAAATCTTTCCTATCTTTTATAACCTAATAAAAATCAAGCACCAACGATCAGAAAGTTATGCTAAGCTGGAATCCTTAAAAAACCATGTGCCAAGCCAAACCTGATTCATGAAAGTCTGTGACATTTATATTACCATTATATTAAACACAAAGAAACATTTCTCACAAAATTATACAAATATGGGATAAACACTGATGCTAGGATATTAAAGTTATAAAATTATATATACCATGTACTCAGCTATGTAAAGAAATATGCATAGAAGACTAAGAAAATCTACCAAAATGCTAAGGATACATGATTATGATAAATTATCTTTTGTACACTTCTCAATTTGTTAAAATACAGAGCACATATTTTTATTGTAAGGAAAAGTTTCTTTTGCAGCCAACAAAATAAATCTATGGAATGTTTGAGATTCTATGGTATTTAGTAGTACTACTCACAATAACTAGTTCTTTGTCCTTTTTATTATGCACAAATATCTGCTTTCTCAACTATGTGAGCTTATAAGGAAAATAACAGGTTTTGTACTACATCCAGCATAGGGTTGGTCATGTACTTCTTGAATGGTACTAACTGGAAGGGTTGGGTGTGGATTCAAGAGCCAGGTCTCAGACTGACACATCCAGGCTTGGAATAAAAGCCAGGCTATATATATGGTAACCCTAAACACCTAAGACAGTAACAGCAAATAATAACTTCATCAGAGGCTAAAAGCTCATAGGCTTTTCCCAAAAATAATATAACTTCTGAATCTCATTATCTTCACCTACCCTGTAGTGTTACCATGATTCTAAGCAATCATTATCTACTGACACTCAATAAAGTAACTATTTTATCAACCATGCCATAGAGACATATTTGACACCACCTCACTAGATGGGATTTTCTAAAGAATTTAAGTATTCAGACATCACGAAAAAAGCTTGACTTTGAGATGGAACTGTTAAGAATTCAGTAAGAGTTTGTAACTTTACACAGAAGGAATAAACTAGACCAGTGGTTTTCAAATTGTGTTCCCTGGACCAGTAGCCTTAGTATCACCTAGAAATTTGTTAACAATGCACATTATCAGGCCCTGTCCTAGGCCTACTGAATCAGAAACTGGAGGGGGAAGGAGATAATGGGATGTGAACAGAGAAGAGAGACCAATCTATGGTTTAATAAAATTAGTCTGATACACGTTCAAGTTTGAGAACCAGTATACTAGACCTTCAACAAAACCAACTGGCTTAAAATGGATGAAAGATCTTACTCTGAGACAGGAATCCATCAAAATCCTAGAGGAGAACACAGGCAGCAACCTGACTTCAGCTGCAGCAACTTCTTGTTAGACACATCTCCAAAGGCAAGGGAAATAAAAGCAAAAATGAACTACTGGGATTTCATCAGGATAAAAAGCTTTTGCACAGCAAAGGAAACAGTCAACAAAACTAAAAGGCAACCTAAAGGACAGGAGAAGATATTCACAAATGACATATTAGATAAAGGGCTCGTATCCAAAATCTATAAAGAACTTCCCAGGGTCCTGGAATCAAGCCCTGCACCGGGCTCCCTTAGTGGAGAGCCTGCTTCTCTTCTCCTTCTCCAACTATCCCTCCTCCCTCTCCTTATGCTCTCTCTCATAAATAAAATCTTAAAAAAAAATAGGACTTATCAAACCCAATAACCAAAAAATCCAGTCAAGAAATGGACAGGAGACATGAACAGACATTTCTCCAAAGAAGACATACAAATGGCTAACAGACACACAAATAAATGCTCTACATCACTCGGCATCAGGGAAATACAAGTCAAAATCACAATGAGATATCACCTCACATCAGAATGACTCAAATGAACAACTCAGAAAACAACAAATGTTGGTGAGGATGCAGAGAAAGGGGAACCCTCTTACACTGTTGGTGGAATGCAAATTTTCCGGAGTGCAGCCACTCTGGCAAACAGTATGGAGTTTCCTCAAGAAGTTAAAAAATAGAGCTACCAAAAAAAAAAAGAGCTACCCTAAGACCCAGCAATTGCACTACTAGGTATTTATCCAAAGGATACAAACACAGTGGTTCAAAGGGGTATATGCACCTCAATGTTTATAGCAGCAATATCCACAATAACCAAAATATGGAAAAAACCCAGATGTCCATTGACAGATGAATGGATAAAGAACAGTGGTACATATATACAATGGAATATTACTCAGCCATCAAAAAAGAAAACCTTGCCATTTGCAACAATGTGGATGGAACTAGAGTATTATGCTAAGTGAAATAAGTCAGAGAAAAAACATATGATCTCACTTATGGAATTCAAGAAATAAAACAGATGAACAAAGGGGAAGGGAAGGAAAAATAAAAACAGAGAGGGAGGCAAACCAGAAGTGACTCCTAACTACAGGAAACAAACTGAGGGTTGCTGGAGGGGAGGTGGGGGGAGGATGGGCCAATTGGGTGATGGGCATTAAGGAATGCACTTGTGATGAGTACTGGGTATTCTATGCAACTGATGAATCACTAAATTCTACCCCTGAAACTAATAATACATTATATATTAACTAAATTAAATTTTTAAAAAAATTTAAAACAACAAAAAACCCAACTGGCTTTTAACAATTCAATAAGCCTTCCTGGAGAACTGTAAACTACATTTGCAGTTCACTAACCCACTGTTCATACTTACAACTGGCCCACATCACTGGGTTAATGAAATCACTAAAAAACCATCATGAGAAGAAGATACCACATACAAAGTCATTTTTCATAAAGACCAAAACATGATGTTTAACATTTTTTTCTAAAAGCGATTCAACTTAATCCAAGAGAAAAACAGGCAAATGAACAGATAATTCACAAGAGCAAATCCTAATAGCCAAACCCGAAAAGATGCTCAAATTCACTACTCATCAAGTAAGGGCCAATTAAAGTAACATGGAAATTGCTGGGACTCTTTCACAGGATCAAAAGTATCAGTAAGTAAGGGCATATATATAAGATTGCTTAATGTAGCAAACACTGTTCATAAAAGGAAAAAAAAGTATGCATTAATAGGGAAATAGTTGAATAAATTATGGAACACCCAAACTATGGAATATTATGTAGCCATGAAAAGAATGATATAGAAGTGATTTAGCAAAATTTTAACAAACCATTAAATAAGAAAATTGAAAAAAAAATAAATAAATAAGAAAATTGAGTTACAAAAATGTCCTGTCTTTGTAATTCAGTGACAAAAATATCCTAAACATGTCAATATGAAGATAAAAATATATACACAAGGATACATTTTAGGTTGTAAGATGACCCAAGAGAAAAAATACTATACCAAAAAAGTGTGGCAATATGTATATATTTATGTAAAATAATGTATATATATGGTTTTAAAAGAAAGTAAATATAAAAGAGACTATCCTGTAGTTTATGTGCTGACAACCATCTTCAACGATAGCTTCCACTTATGTGCTTCCAACATGATCAACATTAAACATAGGAGTTTTATTTATGACCTCATTTAGTTTATACCTAAAATCTATGAGGTAGATATTATAATCCCCAATTTATAGATATATAAACAGATTAATTGTATCTGTTGACAGAACTAGGTCCTTCTAAACCCACGTTCTTAATCATATGCAAGTGCATACATCTAGTTGTTTCACAGGGTATACATAAACAAAAAGAATTCAGATTCAGGAAGCAGTCTAAAAAATGAAGAAACATGAAGCAAAATGTCTACTGAAGACTACTGTTATAAGAACTGTTATATTTCAAAAGAACATGTAGAAGAAAGCAACCAAGGTCAACAAGTTACATTTTTAGAGAATTTTACGTTTTTGAGAATAACTAAGTTTTAAAATTTTTAATAGGGAGTTTGAGTAACAGTAGTTACTATTACTAAACATCTAGCATATTATGCCTAATCCCTCAAAAACCTGTAAGATGCTCTTATTTGCAACAACAAAGCATCAAGCACATAATGTAGTAACAAAAGTTGCAGTCTATTGCACCCATCAAGATTCGGAATTGTCTGGGACTTAAAAATCAACCTTCCATCTACAGTCTTTATGTCAGCCCAATTCAGAGGAAAAAGGAAGCACATCTGTCAAAGGCAAAAGGAGTCCAGAACACAACAGAAAATACAGCAGTTCCACCTTACCTGCAGTTTCACTTTCTAGGATTTCAGTTACCCACAGTCAACAGCAGTTTGAAAGAAGATGATCTTCCTGACATATTGTCAGATGGTCAACTAAGGATATATCACGATGACTACATCATAATGCCTAGTCATTCACCTCACTTCATCACATAGGCATTTTATCATCTCATATCAACATAAGATGAAGAGTGAATGCAGTACAATAAGTTATTTTCAGAGAAACCATAATCATGTAACTCTTGCTACAGTACATTTTTATAACTTTTCTATTTTATTTTTAGTTACTATTGTTAATCTCTTACTGTGACTAATTTACAAACTAAACTTTATTACAGGTATGTATAGGAAAAAATGTAGTATATATGGGTTTCAGTACTATACAGTTTTAGGCATCCACTGGGAATCTTGGAATGTATCCCCTGAGGATAAGGATAAGACAGTGGGAGACTACTGTAATAGCAATCATTTAAGCAATCCTTCCTGGTGAGAAGAAAAGAACATGATGATCTTGAACTACCCAAAAACAGCAGCAAAAAAATTCTGCACTTTGTATATGTGTGTGCCATGTAAAAGTATAGTATGCATCTTAACTTTTTCTTTCTAAATGGTCAGAACATTTAACTTAATAAAATATGAAGTATTAGCTTAAATTAATTGATACATGCTGTTACAGCTCTACACAAAATACCAGATTAAGTAGAGTACTCTTCTTCCATCTCTAAATGTAAAGCTTGTTCTGAAATCTGAAAACCATTCAATATGGCACATCCCTTGGAAAGGGTATGGCACATATAAGCAAATAAGATCTAGTTTCAAATCCCAAATCACTGCCTAACTATGGAGACTATAAGCAAATCACTTTACCTTGCTTAACTTCATACTCTTTATCTACAAAATGAAGGTAAGAATTCCTACCCTCAGAGTATTTAAGAGGATTACATATAGTAGGCATTGTATTAGGTAACAACTAAACTATAGCAAACAATGGAATGTTACAGGCATTAAAAATACCTCTACAAAGCCATTACAAATTCTTACATTTAATTATAAAATATGTAATACATTATAACTATAAAACATACAAAGTAGAGAATATAAAAAGTGGAACCCATCATCTTTTCCCCCAATTCAATTCCTTTTCTAAGCTTACTATTAAGATCTGCAACTTTTGACACTTTATTAATATAGTTTTACTTTGGGACTTTAAAAAAAAAAAAAAACCATGGATGGGGATCTTCAACTAACTTTTCTTGCTAAGAGATCCTTTCATTGAGGAACTCTTTTAGAGTCATATATATGCTTGTAACTTGTTAAATATGCTTCAAAATTTTTTCTCAATGGTGCAGTGAGAATACTTAAGCATAATTTTTGTGCACATTTGAATGTTTCTAACATAATTTCCTTAAAATAGAACTACTGGATGAAATAAAATGTATATACATTTTAAAATGAAAGGTACAGGCCAAGTGACCCTACAAAAGGACATTTTTATGCCAACAGTACCTTAAGTACCAGTTTCCCCACAACCTGGCCAATAATAGATATTATTGCTAATCTAATGGTAAAAAAATGATCTCATATAATGCACATTTCCCCATAAATCCTAGTGCAATTTTTCATGTTTTCCTGACCAATTAAAAAAAATTTCATATTCTATGAATTATCTGTCCATGTACTTTTGCATGTTTTTCTACTCAGTTACTTACATTTTTAATGACTTGCAGAAGCTATTTACATCACTCCTTTGTTGTATATCATGCAACTATTTTTTCCCAGTTTAAGAAGTCATCTGCCTTTTATTTATAAATAACTATCTTATCATACAATAGTTTTAACATTTTCACATAAAATCTGTCAATTTTTTTAAAGACTTATAGATTTCTTGATTTAGGAAATCCTTCCTCATGAAAGATGTTAAAGAGTTGCCTATATCTACCTACCTCTAAATACATTTGTAGGATGTATGTGAATAATGTAAAGAAATGATCTAAAAACATTTTCGCCTCAGTCAATTGTCCCACTTTTCCTTATAAGGCTTACTATTTTATTCTGCAGACATATTTGTCTGTTCCTATGCCAATTAACAAACTTAAAACATTGAATAATGCAGCCTTGCTGCAGTCACTCTTGCTCCTGCCAGTTAGTTCTAGGTGTACCAAGCCAGGTGTGTCTCTAAACTCACCTATGTCAGCTGTATATAAGTTAAAATACTAATATAAAGAACAATGATTTAAACTGAAAAAGGAACTATTTTTATAAAAACTAATCTGAATATTTGGCAAAGGCTAAAAGGCAAAATGCTAAAATAAATAGTGTCAAATTAGGGAAAAGAGATCCAGGGGTAAATTATTCAGGTTACTTTACAAACTAATGTCTTTACACCATTGTTGCTCTACTTTAAAGAAATCAGAGGACAGTTATAACTTACATAAATAAGAGAACAGACTATTTCTGACTCAAAGTCAAGTCTGTGGCTTTACATTAGAAAAATAGGAAAAGGAACTGACATTTGTGTTTTAGTTTTTAAAAAGCGGTATATAAAAAAAAATAAATAAATAAATAAAAAGTGGTATATACTGGGGGACCTAAGTTGCTCAGTTAAGCATCTGACTCGATTTTGGCTCAGGTCATGATCTAAGGGGTCATGGTAAAGACTGAGCCCCACACCAGGCTCCACACTCAGTCCAGAGTCTGCTTGAGATTCTCTTTCATTCTCCCTCCACCCCTACCCCCACTCACACTTTCCTCTCTAAAAATAAATCTTTAAAAGGGCTTCTACTATATTGAGTCTTCCCATGCAAAAAATGGTATCACCTGTCTCTAACAAATTATCATCTTTTAAATCTGTAAAAAAAGGTTTAGTTTTGTTCTAACAGATTTTAAATACTGCTGGTTAGCTTTATTTTCTTTTTTTTTAAAGATTTTTAAAAATTTATTTATTCATGATAGACAGAGACAGAGACACAGAGAGAGGCAGAGACACAGACAGAGGGAGAAGCAGGCTCCATGCAAGGAGCCTGACGCAGGACTCAATCCCGGGACCCCAGGATCACTCCCTGAGCCAAAGGCAGGTGCTAAACCACCAAGCCATCCAGGGATCCCTTAGCTTTATTTTCTTTTACTTATTTATGTAAATCATCTGATTATTGTCCATTCACATTGCTTTCTCCTTGCTTAAGGCAACACTTATCACTTCTGAGATCTATCCTTTAATTTTCTTTCAAAAGGAGATGAGCACATTTTTAAGTTTCAGAAATAGTACTAACCAATAAACATGTTTAGCCACCCCCCAACATTATTTTAAAAAGTTACTGAGGTTGCTATGTGTATTATTTGGTTCACTGCTTCTAACTGCTACATATTCCATAATACCCATGCACCACATTTTACTTATCTAGTCTACTAACTGCCACAATGATGCATTGTTCTCCCAGATGTTACCTTATGGAATAATGTTGTATCATCTTTGGGATATATACTCAGGAGTACCAGCCAAGGTTTCCTATAGCCTCACATGCCCAACACCATTACACAGTTTTCTAATATTAATCTGATAGTTTAAGAAATAAGCTATTATTTCTCTAATTACCAATGAATTTGAGGGACGCTGGAGTGGCTCAGTGGTTGAGTGTTTGCCTTTGGCTTAGGGTGTGATCCAGGAGTCTGAGGATCAAGTCCCACATCGGGCTTCCTGCTTCTCTCATGAATAAATAAATAAAATCTTAAAAAAAAAAACTACTGAATTTGAACATCAATTAAATATGCTGAATTCCCTGGTCTGTGAATTATCTATCCATAGCCTTTGTTTATTCTTGTTAATTTGGAGGAGTTCCTTAAATATACTACAATGACACAATTCCTTGACAGTTTTGAAAAAAGATTTATTTATTTATTTATTTTGGGGAGAGATGGGACAGAGGGAGGGGAGTCTCAAGCAGACTACACGCTGAGTGCAGAGCCCAATGTGGGGTTCGATCCCATGACCATGAGATCACAACCTGACTTGAAGCCCAAGAGTCACTCAAATGACTGCACAACCCAGGTGTCCCCCCTTGACAGTTTTAAAACATGGCTAAACAGTTATTGATCTATCATTACTCTACTAAGTTTTATCTTGGGCAGAGCTGCTTAGTGTTATCCACAGACCAACTGATATTCCACCAATTGTTTGAATGTTGTATTGGTCCATGACAAAGACTGCAACAGAATGTTAGTCAAAGGTATCAGTAAGTACATGGTTTATCTCAATGGATGTTTTTCTTGTCCAAGGAAGCAGTATGGAGTATGTATTTACATTCCAATATAAATGCCAATATCACAGTGAGTTATGATTTTCATTGAATGGGAAAGTCTTAATTTTCTATTATAAAATTTGAATTTTTACAGTAAGATTTATGCTTTGGGGTTTTAAAGAGTTCCTTCCCTACCAATAGATCACAATATAACCTTCTAAATTATCTTCTCTTAAAAGTATGGTTTTACCCATTATGGCTTATTTTAACTATACTTGTTGAAACTATGAATGGAGTCTTTTTCTAATCATCTAATTGGTTATTACTAATGTATGGAGGAGATATTTGTTCCTATATAGTGATTGTTTACTACTTGGCTACCTCATTATACTTTTATCAGTTCTAATAATTTTATACTGTCTCCCCAGAAAACCAAAAGCCTCAATCCCATCACTTTCAAATAGTAACAAGGTTTTTTAAGACTTCATTTATTTGAGAGAGGCAGAGAATGCATGAGCAGGGGGAGGAGGGGCAGAGGGAAGGGGACATGCACAATGTGGGGCTCGATCCCAGGACGTTGGAATCAAGCCCTGAGCCCAAGGCAGACACAAAACTGACTGAGCCACGCAGGCGCTCCATGTTTTCTCTTAATATGCATCCTTCATGTCTTTCTTTTCTCTTGTATTTGTTAGGACCTCTACTATAAATTTAAGTGGCAAATATAATAGCATTTTTGAGTAACTTTTGAATTCAATTGAGATGGTTCAGTTTTCCATGACTTCCGGTAGATGATTTATAAACTTAAAGGTTTTTTTTCCGAGCTTTCTAAGAGTTTATATTAGTTTTTATTTATGTCCTGAATTTTATCAAATTCTTTTGAAGCATCTACTGCAATTTGGCTTCTTTTTCCTCTGTTACTTGGGGAGCCAATATTGAATGGTCTTACATTTTTTGATAACATGAGAAATATATGTTAAGAGGGATGTCCGAGTGGCTCAGCGGTTGAGCATCTGCCTTCAGCTCAGGATGTGATCCCCGGTCAAGGGATCGAGTCCTGCATCGGGCTTCCTGTGGGGGGCCTGCTTCTCCCTCTATGTCTCTGCCTCTCTCTCTGTGTCTCATGAATAAATAAAACTTTTAAAAAATTTATGTTAAGATAGGTTACACATCTGTATATATGTTATCTGCAAATACAAGAAAATACGATCAACTTTTGAAGTAAGCTCCATCTGGCTGAATTAAAGGTGATTAATATTCTCTTTATACTTTTCTGTATGCCCTAGAATTTTCACAATACATGTTACGTTTAGTATCATTCAAAAATGACTTCTTTTTTTTAAAAGATATTTATTCATGAGAGACACAGGCAGAGGGAGAAGCAGGCTCCATGCAGGGAGCCTGATGTGGGACTTAATCCCAGGTCTCCAGGATCACACCCTGTGATTTAGGGCCAAAGGTGGCGCTAAACCGCTGAGCCACCCAGGGCTGCCTTCAAAAAATGATTTCTAAGAAGTGTCCAACTCTTGGTTTTGGCTCAGGTTGTGAACTCAGGGTTGTAAGATCAAGCCCTATGTTGGGCTCCACATTCAGCATGGTCTGCTTGAGACTCTCTCCCTCTCCCTCCCCCCTCTGCCCTTCCTCATCTCCCACCCACTCCCAGTTCTCTTTCCCTCTCTAAAATAATGTTTTTAAAAAATGATTTTTAAGGAATTGTGTATTTAAAAATAGCCTGATATTTGAGTTATAGTGTGAGGCAATCACTAATTGGCTTTTAAAGAGTCAGCTTTATCAATTTTATTTTTTACATTTTTAAAATTTAAATTCAATTTGTCAACATATAGTATAACACACCCAGTGCTCATCCAATCAAGTGCCCTCCTCAGTGCCTGTCACTCAGCTACCCCATCTCCCCATCCACCTCCCCTTCTGCAACCCTTTGTTGGTTTCCCAGAGTTAGGAGTCTCTCATGGTTTGTCTCCCCCTCTAACTTTTCCCACTCAGTTCCCCTCTTATCAATTTTCTTCTAAGAAAGCTTTCTATCTCTCTCAAACCCTAAGTATGTATGACCAATTTGTCTGTGGGAACAATATGCAACAGTTTGGTTGAGTTGAACTTTATTATATGAGAGGATTTTTTTTGCCTTCAATTATAATTACTACCATCACAAACCAATTACTGAGCACAGACATCACTAAGTACCTTACATTTTATTTTATTCTGAAACTACCCTTAAGGTAGATATACTAAATTCCCAGATGAGAAAACTAGTGTCAGAGCTTATAAGCAGAGACAAGACTCAAATCCAGATTGCATACTTTCTTCCTAAATAGAAGCTGATTCTAAACTTACTTTCTAGAAAAGCTGTTGCCATTTTTGAAAAAAGAGAGATTCTGCTTTTTGAGTAGAGATTCATGAAATCCCTCAAAATTGCTTAACAATTGAAAATACTTCTTAGGTTTTGAGTGAACTTCATTAAGGGGGTCCCCAGAATTCTATTCAATTAGGCCAGTAAACTTAGGGATTACTATCCATTTTGAGAATGCAAAAAACACCTGTGAAAAGGAACTGGTCCAATTTTTGTGCCTTCCCACTCTTTACCAATGACTCACCTCTGCCAAGTGTTGCAGCCGGGTTAGCAGTGGGGTTCTCTTGTCAGATCCAAGGCGTGTGATATAGTTTGATCTTTTGCTAAATACATACAGAAGATTAAGGACTGCCAGCACCACTTGCATATCAGAGGAAGCCAATAAAGTTGTCAAATGCTACAGGGAACAAAAAAGGGCAAGTTCATGGTATCAGGCACACCAGGCCTTGAAAACTTAAAATGCCTATGTAATAATAGATTTATTCACACATACAAAGCTATCAAGAAGTTTAACACTAAAAAAATCTGTAAGTATTTGGGCGCCTACTACATGCAACCTTGTCCTCAAGCAGTTTATAATCTGGGAGCAAGCCAGAAAGTCAAAAAAAAAAAAAAAAAAAAAAAAAGAAAGAAAGAAAGAAAAAAAGAAAGTGAGCAGCAGCTCAAAATTGCACAGGTGTCCCCACAGAAAAAAGCAGATTACTAGAGACAAATGTGGTATTTTAATACATAGTGGAACTCAAGAACATTAAGTCTCCAACAAGATTAAAGTATTGTGAAAAAAGAATAATTTTATGCTTCTTCTATATCCTTTCAGACAAATATAAAATTGGAACTAATTAAAATGCAGGGTCCTTCATATAGAAGCTAAAGAAATCAACAACAGCTGGTGGCATTTATGACTGTTACAGTATAGTATATGTAACAGTAACCCAAGAGTGACTGCTTAGATTTTCAAATAAAATCAAAGTTCATCAATATATTGGAGCATTTGGTCAATGTTAAAATCATTATGTCATTTAGCTGGCAATAAACCTAGGTATTTCTGGTTGCTGATAATCCTAAAGGCTACGGACTTCTTTTGCAACTAATCTATTTTATCTTTAACAGACTGCTTATTCCTCACTTAAAACACTCTGGGTGCTATACTTTAGTTGTTATTCCACTTCTTTTCCCAAGCCATTTCCTTTCAGTACTAATCTTGTTTCTTTACCAAAGACTTAGGAGAATTAACACTAACAACAGGGCACTTAGGCAATGAGTAATGTGTCAAGGAAATCAACTAATTGTTTAAGTGATTTGGGGCTGTTCTAATAACCTGGAACAAAGATCGGTTCCTGCAAATTCCCAAGAATACTTCAATACATGTATTACATTCTCATTAATTTCTTGAATCTGGAAAGACGGAGTGAAGGTGACAGTAAAGAACCTTCCCACCAACCTATGAAGGGTATCTATATCCAAGAAGTATGATCTTTGACACTGAAAACTCCAGATCTCCATAATGAAAAGGAAAGAATTATCAGTAAGAAATAGCAATTTCTTTATCTCTAGACATGATCAATTCTACCTGAAAAGAGATCACATAGGCTTGAGCTTCTCCTACCTCTATGGAACTGTACAGATGTCGGGAAAAGCTATACTCAATGAGCAAGGCTGTGAAGTTCAACACAGCCAAGAGAAGCATTTTCAGTTGTTCTCTTTCCGGCCTATCACATACAAGCATCCATGACATATTCTCCACTGTCTGTCCAGCATCTGCCAGGATTCCATCAAAGCGGTCCAAGAGATCCACCCAGTGGTATAACTCACACTGGAGAAGGGAAGAGAAAGAGGAATATAGAAGAATAAGTAGAAGTACTATGCAGGTGCTTTGCTACAATGGATTGCTGAGCATGCCACCCAAACAAGTTCACTTCCCACATTTGCTTCTCTTTAATCCTCCACCAGTACAGAAACCCATATGAGAAATATACTCTGAGGCATAGAAACCTGAGTTATTACATCCATCAAAATATATATGTGCTAACATTAGCTGACACCTTAACCAGGTCTTCAGAGGGAGTTCTGGCTACATTTTGAGGTCTATTAACACAATGACTCTCCCTGCCAGGACCTATTTTTTTCAGAAGTATTCATTTTTAGAGTTAAAGATTCTTTTAACTATCTCAAACTCATGTTGTCAGTTAACATAAAGGAATTCTGTGGTTGCAATTCTTTATCACCTATGGAAACGTTCCTCATCCTCAGGTAGCAAAATTTTCCTTTCACATTTTCTTTCAAAATTTCCTTGGTATTCACAAACTAAAAGCTACTGGCCTAGAGCTGCACTAGACATAGATACTTATTAAGTAATTGATGAATGATAATACCTCATTGTGGTTTCTCTTTCCATATCAGATAATACAAAATGATGTACTAGTCCCAGGAGCCCCCCCCCATTTTTTGGGAGCATGGGTTCACTTACCTTCCCAATGTTCCATGTTTTGATCTGTTGCAGTTCCAGGAGGAGTTGCTCATCATTACAAACTTTGAGTTTGTCTATTAAGGCTCTGCAGTCTGCAGGCTGAGAAAAATGGGTATTCATAAAGTGTTTTAGAGTCTGAGGGATACACACAAAAACCAAGAATGGGAAAAGGAATCTTTAAGCCAACACCACAATTTAACTTTTGATAGAATATGCTGCTTTAAAAATGGGAAATTTGCCAAACACTTGAGATTAAATGAAAATCTTATAATAAAACAATCCAGGGCAGCCCCGGTGGCTTAGCAGTTTAGCGCCGCCTTCAGCCCAGGTTGTGATCCTGGAGACCTAGGATCGCGTCCCATGTCGGGCTTCCTGCATGGAGTCTGCTTCTCCCTCTGCCTGTGTCTCTACCCCCCCCCCCCGTGTATTCTCATGAATAAATAAATAAAATCTTAAAAAAATAGAACAATCCATCTGTGCATTTTTAACTTGGACAGACATGAACATGTAGACAATCTACTTGGAAGGGTACAGACAATAGGAATAAAGGAAACTAGACATCAATGAAAACAAAAATGAAAGAATCTGTACCACAGTCTGAAAGTTAACTAGAATGCCTGATAAAAAATGTTCAATCAGAGGAACACTGAAAAGTCATAGTGGTTTTACAGTTAAAGGTGAAGTTTAGCACTGGCTATATTTTTCTGCAACATTAAACCCCCTAACTGTAGGAGGGCCAAAAGCTTCTGAACTTTGTAACACACTGGGACTTCATTCTTAGGGGATTCCATTGTCATACATTCCTGCTCTCTTTTACTGATGAAAAGGGCTTGTTTTTCAGGTAGTAAGGTGTGGATTAAGAATTTATAGTAAAGTTTCTGAAAGTGGAGGAGGAGGGCAGCTAGAGACTGGAACAGAGAAGTCTCCTATTAATGGATGGCAGCTAGAAATGATTACACTTGCTTTTTTCTCTGTAAAGCAGTATGGTATCCTGGAAATGGGCCTAGATTTGCAACCAAACAAAACTGGGTTCAGTTCTTAGCTTGATGTTTATTTTTTTTATTGGAGTTCAATTTGCCAACATTTAGCATAACACCCAGTGCTCATCCCGCCAAGTGCCTAGCTTGATGTTTAATAAGCTGATCATGAGCTAGTCCAATTTTTCAGCCACAGTTTTCTTACCAGGGAAAGAGACCTAATAACCTAGGTTATGTGAGGCTCAAATGTTTGCCACATACTAAAGCACTTATTTCACATAACAGGGGCTTAAATATCGAGAGACAGGATACTACTACAAAGAGTATATATGGGCTTTGGAATTAGATAGTTGGTAAGCTACTTCTTTAATCTTAGTACTCCTTCTGCAAAATGAGCTAACACCACCTATTTATCTAGCGATTATAATGAGTATTATTGCATTTAATGTCCTGTACCAGGGACGCCTGGGTGGCTCAACAGTTCAGCATCTGCCTTCAGCTCGGGGTGTGATCCTTGGATCCAGGATCGAGTCCCACATCAGGCTCCCTGCAAGGAGCCTTCTCCCTCTGCCTGTGTGTCTCTGTCTCTCTCATGAATAAATAAATCTTTTTTAAAAAATGAAATTTTGCCATTTGTGACAACATAGGTGGACCGTGAGGGCATTATGCTAAGTGAAATAGGTTAGAGAAAGACAAATACCATATAATCTCACTTATACACAGAATTCAAAACACACAAAAAAAAATTTAACAAACCCAAGCTCATATATACAGAGAATAGACTGGTGGTTGTCAGTGAGTGGTACACAGGTGGGAAAAAAGGGTAAAGGGGGTCGAAAGTAAAAAAAAAATTTTTAATGTCCTTCTTAAAAATAATACCTAGTATTAATCACAGTACAGAAAAATGGGATATGCTGCTCAAGAAAACTAGGCATCTTCAAGCAGGGGCACTTGGATGTTAAGTGGTTAAGTCTCTGCTGTCAGCTCAGGTCATGATCTTGGGGTCCTAGGACCAAGCCCCACATCGGACTCTCTGCTCAGCAAGGAGTCTGCTTTTCCCTCTCCCTCTGTGCTCTCTCTCTCACTCTAGCTCTCTCAAGTAAATAAAATCTTTAAGAAAAAATGTATAGGCAATGATCTAAAAATTCCAATTCCAGGAGTAATTTGCTAAGAGCTATCAAGTGTTGTGAACCAGGAATCTGTATACAGGTGTGACCCCAAGAACAAACCTGTAATAACCTAGTAGGTAAAAGAAAAAATATTTTTTATTTGCATTTCTCTGATTTTATTTGCATTTCTCTGATAATCTACAAGGTTAAATTATTCTGGAAGTTTACTGAATTTGTTCTTTTCCGAAATGACCTATGTCCATTTTGTCATTGGGACATTCATCCCTCCTACTGACGTAGCTACCTAAGATATTAACTACAGTTCACTGCTGAAGAACATGGGGGTCAGGAGTGCTGACTACCCCTGCGATAGAAAACCCAACTAAAACTTTTGACTCCGTAAAACCTTAACTACTAATAGCTTACTGTTAACTGGAAGCATCAATGATAACATAAACACTCAACATATTTTTATGGCATGTGTTATTATATACTGTAGTCTTATAATAAACTAGAAAAAAGAAAATGTTATTTTTCCTTTGCTTTAATGCTTGGAAGGGCCATCTCCATCTAACACCCAGCTAAACATTCATCTATATTTCACTTATAATTTTTCTTTTTTTTTTCTTTCTTTTTTTTTTTTAATTTATGATAGGCACACAGTGAGAGAGAGAGAGAGAGGCAGAGACATAGGCAGAGGGAGAAGCAGGCTCCATTCACCGGGAGCCCGACGTGGGATTCAATCCCGGGTCTCCAGGATCACACCCTGGGCCAAAGGCAGGTGCTAAACTGCTGCGTCACCCAGGGATCCCTATAATTTTTCTTTTAAAAATATTTGACTTTCAGTCTATCTAGAATTTCTTTCAATAGTCCCCACCCCTAAAAAGTCAAACAATTGTCCTGACATGGTTTCTTGACTAGTATTGTCCTTCTCTACCAATCAGTAATTCCTATAATTATCGTATGTGAAGTTCTTATGCACATGTACACTAGGATCCTTTCGTAAGTTATTTTCTTACACTGATGCCACTGTTTCAACTTGTGTAGTTTTGAAGGCAAGTTTTCTTTTTGCTCTTTGGCTTCCAAAATAATTTGAGCATATAACTGTCAAAAATAGAAGATGCCAAAACACATCAAAAACAAAATCAAAGGGATCCCTGGGTGGCGCAGCGGTTTGGCGCCTGCCTTTGGCCCAGGGCGCGATCCTGGAGACCCGGGATCGAATCCCACGTCGGGCTTCCGATGCATGGAGCCTGCTTCTCTCTCTGCCTGTATCTCTGCCCCCCTCTCTCTCTCTGTGACTATCATGAATAAATAAATAAAATCTTTAAAAAAAAAAAAAAAAAAAAAAAAAAAACAAAATCAAAGGGAAAGTATCCGCAACAGTTATGAAAGCGAACATACTCAATATGTATGGCACTCAATAAGAAACAACCTGATATTCCAACATCAAATACAAAATGAACAGCATGAGCGTCTGACAACCAATACAAAGCCAATAAATTTGAAAATATAAGTAATTAAAGCATGCAAATTAGAACCATGAAATATTTTCCCCTCACTAACAAAAATTTTAAAAATAATCTGTAATGCTGATGAGGGACAGTATGGGAAGACAGCATTTCTCACATTCATTAGTATACTGCTTAATAAAAAAGGGCAGGAGAATGTCCATGCAATAATCTTTAAAAGACTAGAAGAAATATAGCAAAATGTTAATAGTGATATCCATGGTGATACTTGCAGGCAGTCAGTTTTTAAAAACCAAGTGGCCTGTATTTAGAAAATGAACTAATTTATTATGTGCCAGATACTTTACTAAGCATATGCTTCACATCAAGGAAGGAAGAATTATCAACTCTGTTTGACACCTGCAAAAATCTAGTAAGACTCAAACTCATGTTTAATTCCAAAGCTTGTGCTCCTCAAACTACAGCATAATAGGATCTACACAAGCGTCATAACAATGCAATACTTTCTTAACAGCGAAATACAGTTTAAGCCAGCTGATTGAATATTGGACTAAAGCTGGGATTTCTACTGCTGACATAGATCAACTGACACGGTCACCCAATATACAGGTTAATACCGATTAAGCTGAATTGTACAATTAAGAATCCATAATAATAAAAAAGCTACAACACTGGCCTCAAAAGAAATCTAGTTAAGAAAGTTACCACTTAAATTTTCTAGAAAATAAAATTGACAAAGAGTCCGCCCCTTCCAAATACAGACAGAATTTGAATTCACATCTGCTCTTTCTATTATATCACACTGCCTTCCAATGCACAGAACAGCAGCTACTTCAGGTACATAAAGCTACCAACAGTTTAGTGCTCACTTTCTACTAGTGACTAACTTATTCACTTTTTTAATCAAGGGAAGCTCAAAAGTAAATCTGTTTCAAGACAACCTGCTGTTTTATTGCACTTTGTATATATAAGTGATAATGTATTTGGAAGATTAGTACAGTTGAACTGTCAGGACTTTTTCCAAAATGAAAAAAATAGACCATACTTCTGGATACTTACAGCCTCAGTAGGTGTCTTTTTCAGTTTAGTCCTGTCTACTTTCATGTTTTCGATTTTCTGTTTTATGATCTGAAAAAAAATTCCCCCAAAAAGTGAGAACTTAAAGTTGCAATCTTGAGCACTACATGCTTGACATAAACAAGACAGAATGAAGAACATGCAAAACGCTTAAAGCAAAAATTCTGGAGTTATGATGCCATGCCAACTCAGAAGCATGGAAAAGGAATATCTCCAGACAAAACTGGCCTACATCCATATGTTGCATAAGACTATAATCAATTTAAGCCAAAATTAAAACATTTTTTAAGCAAACCTCTCAAACTCATAATTGAAAATAAGAGATTACATTGTTTTTAACACACTTCATGATGAAAAAATTTACCATATCCTTGCAGTTCTCTGGAAAACTTAACAATTCCACTTCTGGGAATTTAGTCAAAGAAAATCATAAGGATGTATACAAATATTTAACCACAAGAATCTATACTGCATGACCATATGTAATAGTGAAAAATTGGAAAGGACCAAATGTCCAAAAAGGATTGGTTTAAAATGAAATATTACCCAACTGTTATAAACACTGCACACAATTATATAACTAAAAGATGTTCATGGTGAAATAAAAATGTTACAAAACAAAATAAACAATATAAACCTATGTTTAAACTGCTTAGAAGGGGTATACATCAAAATGTTAACTCATTGCTAACCAAAAGGATTATTATGCATATACATCTCTGTATCTTTTGTTTTAAACCAATAAAAATAAATTAGTTGTGTTGTAAGAACAAAGGCAACACAATACTTTCATTTTTAAATTAGAAAATGATGTATAAGACTCCACTAGAAATGTTCTGAGCACAGAACACAATCATTTCTACTAAGGACATTTAATCATTTTTTACTAAGGCACAAAAGTGGGCAACCCACAGTATAAACCTAGGTCATCTTTCATGGTACACAGGTCCCTCAAGATGCCCAGACCAAGGTAGAGGAAGAAATAAAGTTTCTCCCATTAGCAACTAGGACACATGGACAGAGGTAGAGGTGAAATGAAAGCTCTTTACACACCGATTCTCCTATTAATAATGTATTTGCTACACAGCATAACTGAAAGCCAATGTCTCTCCCCCAAGAAGGCCATCATAACACAAAGCTGACCAAGCACAAGTCTAAAATTCAGGCAGCTTTTGGTCTAGATTTATTCCAACATACTCCGTACTGTGGAAATAAAGTTTATTTGCCTGCACGGTTGGCATCTATTTAACCAATGGGCATTCAGGAAAAATTAATGAAACATCCAGAATATACTCTAAAATGTTTTTATAGAGACAAAAAGTTTTCCCTCTATGGTTCACATGTTAGGATATGAGGTTCCAGATTACTTTTTAAAAAATTACCTCAGCATCTAAAGGAAAGTGAACAGAATGCCTGCTGCCAACAGCTTCCAAGTATCTAAAAAAGGCCAACAGGATTCTGGCAACAATCTGATCCAGGTAGTAGAAACTGTAAGTGAAGTAACCTGTATTCAGTTTTGGCTTTTTCTCACAAAACACACTCATTACCTAAAGCAAGTGACTATCACACTATTGTGGCTGCAGTTATTTGCTGGGAGGCTTTAAGACTACCTCTACTGCAAAAGTAGCAGCCAGCCCCAACACCATAAAACCAAATTACTGAATGTCTTCCTTCCAAAATTAAGAACAAGGTAAGGATGTCCATTCTCACCACTTTGATCCAACACAGTGTTGGAAGTTCTAGCAATGCAATAAGGTAAGAAATGAAATGACGGGTATACAGATCAGGAAGGAGAAAACAAAACTTCCTATTTGCAGATGACAAAGGATTATATAGTAGAAAACCTCCCAAATGTATTTTAAAAACCCTCCCAGAACTAATAAATGATCTCAGTAAAGTTGCAGGATCCCAGATAAACAAATTAATCTATTTCTGTATACTGGCAATGGAAACATAACCTCCAAACTGTAAAAGTACACTACCACTCACAATTGCTCAAAACAAAACTTGAAACACTTCAGTGTAAATCTAACAAAACATGCACAGGACTTGTATGTTGAAAACTATGAAATGTTGATTTAAAAAAAAATCAAAGGTATAAATATATGAAGAGACATTCTATGCTCATAGATTAAGACGACTCAACACAGTAAAGATGTCGATCCCTCTCAAATTGAAGGTTTAATGCAGATACTATCCAAATCCCAGTAAGAATTTTTTGGTAAATAAGTTGGGATTATTATAAAATATAATGGGGCACCTGGGTGGCACAGTCAATTGAGCATCTGATTCTTGGTTTTGGCTCAGGCTGTGTCTCAGGGTTGTGGAATCAGGCCCTGTATCAAGCTCTGTACTCAGAATGGAGTCTTATGATTCTCTCTCCCTCTGCCCCTCCAACCCTGTGCACTCACTTGAGCTCTCTCTCAGAGAACTTTAAAATGTATATGTAAAGACAAAAGAACTACAATAGCTAAAATAATTTTGAAAAGAAGGAGGAATCACTCTATCCATTTATATGACATACATATTCATCTTTCTCCCCTATAGTAATCAAGACTGTATATGTAGTATTGGAGGTGGGATAGACACATTAACAAATCAGAATAGAAACCAAATAAACTCATACAAATATGCCCAACCGATTTTTTTTTCTTAGTGAATGTGGGGGGAGGGGAGAAGAAATCTTAGGTAGGCTCCATGCCCGGCAGAGCCCAATGTGAGGCTTGATACCAGGACCCTGGGACTGTGATCTGAGCCAAAATTAAGAGTAGGCAGGTAGACTACATTCTCCCTCCATTACAACTGTGTCACCACCACCATTGTCCCGGGCCCCCTTTTTTCTTTTTTTCCCCTCTTCTGTCTTTTTCTACTTCTTCTTTGGGATTCTTGGCCTTTTATTTTTTACTCTTCGTTTTTCACTTTAGTGGTCCTTTTGTTTTATTTTGTTCTGATCTTGGTTCTTAATTTCTGGCCTCTGACCTCTTCAGAATCATCTAGGGTGAAATTTACTTAGGTCATGGTTGACCCATTAATAAAGCCATTCTGCACTGAGCAAAATAACTAGAAGGAAGAACTTACCACAAAAGAAATAATCAGAAACAGTCCTCTCTCCCACAGAGTTACAGAATTTGGATTACAATTTGATGCCAGAAAGCCAATTCAGAAGCACAATTATAAAGCTACTGGTGGCTCTGAAAAAAAAAATCATAAAGGATTCAAGAGACCTCATGGCTGCAGAATTTAGATCTAATCAAGCCAAAATTAAAAATCCATTAAATGAGATGCAATCCAAACTGGAGGTCCTAATGACAAGGGTTAATGAGGTAGAAGAAAGAGCGAGTGACATAGAAGACAAGTTGATGGCAAGGAAGGAAGCTGAGGAAAAAAGGGAAAAACAATTAAAAGACCATGAGGAGGGGATCCCTGGGTGGCTCAGTGGTTTAGCGCCTGCCTTTGGCCCAGGGCGTGAACCTGGAGTCCCGGGATCGAGTCCCACGTTGGGTTTCTGGCATGGAGCCTGCTTCTCCCTCCTCCTGTGTCTCTGCCTCTCTCTCTTTCTCTATCATAAATAAATAAATCTTAAAAAAAAGACCATGAGGAAAGGTTAAGGGAAATAAATAGCCTCAGAAGGAAAAAAAAAAATCTACATTTAATTGCGGTTCCAGAGGGCGCCGAGAGGGACGAGGACCAGAAGGCATATTTGAACAAATCATAGCTGAGAATTTCCCTAACTTGGGGAGGGAAACAGGCATTCAGATCCAGGAGATAGAGAGATCCCCCCCTAAAATCAATAAAAACCACTTAATACCTCGACATTTAATACTGAAACTTGCAAATTCCAAAGATAAAGAGAAAAATCCTTAAAGCAGCAAGAGACAAGAGATCCCAACTTACATGGGGAGAAATATTAGTTTAACAGCAGACCTCTCCACAGAGACCTGGCAGGCCAGAAAGGACTGGCAGGATATATTCAGGGTCCTAAGGGAGAAAAACATGCAGCCAAGAATACTCTGTCCAGCAAGGCTCTCATTCAGAATAGGAGGAGAGATAAAGAGCTTCTGATAGGCAGAAACTGAAAGAATATGTGACCACCAAACCAGCACTGCAAGAAATATTAAGGGGTACTCTGTAAAAGAAAGAGGAAGCCCAAAAAAATAATCCACAGGAACTGAATAGGTACTACGATGACACTAAATTCATATCTTTCAATACTAACTCTGAATGTGAATGGGCTTAATGATCCCATCAAAAGACGCAGGTTTTCAGACTGGATAAAAAAGCTAGACCCATCTATTTGCTGTCTACAAGAGTCTCATTTTAGACCTAAGGACACCTCCAGCCTGAAAATGAAAAGGTGGAGAACCATTTACCATTCAAATGGTCCTCAAAAGAAAGCTGGGGTAGCCATCCTCATAGCAGATAAAGTTTATCCCGAAGACTGTAGTAAGAGACGAAGAGGGACACTATATCATACAAAGGGTCTATCCAACAAGACCACCTAACAATCATGAATGTTTCTGCCCCTAGTGTGGGAGCTGCCAAATATATCAATTAATAACCAAAACCAGGAGTTGGTTCTTTAAAGAATAAATAAGATTCATAAACCATTAGCCAGCCTTATTAAAAAGAAAAAAGACTAATTAATAAAATCATGAATGGAAAAGGAGATATCACCACCAATACAAAGGAAACACAAACGATTTTAAAAACGTATTATGAGGAGGGAGGGACAAGATGGTGGAAGAGTAGGGTCCCCAAATCACCTGTCCCCACCAAACCAAATTACCTAGATAACCTTCAAATCATCCTGAAAATCTACGAATTCGGCCTCAGATTTAAAGAGATCAGCTGGAATGCTACAGTGAGAAGAGTTCGCACTTCTATCAAGGCAGGAAGACGGGGGGGGGGGGGGGGGGGGGGGGGGGGGGGGGGGTGGGGGTGTAAAGAAACAAAAGGCATCCAAGGGGGAGGAGCCCCAACGAGGAGCCTGGCTAAGGCCAGGGCGAGTGCCCCCAGGACAGGAAAGCTCCCTCCCTCCCGGAGAAGCAGGAGCTTCACCAATCTTCCCCGGCGGAACAGCGCCCCCACAGGGAGTTAGAGCAGGACCCCAGGAAGGCAGGGATGCCCTCAGGCTCCCTGGGACACTAACAGACACCTGCACGCCCAGGAGAGTGCGCCATACCCCGCGGCTCCCTAAAAGACTGCAGCCCGCACGGCTGGACCCGGACCGAGGGGCTCGGGCAGCGGCTCTGCCGAGGGGGCTGCGCAGCTCCGGGAGCAGCTCAGCGGCAGCGGCTCCAGCAGAGGAAGAGGCTCCATGGCTCAGGGAGCAGCTCAGAGGGGCTCGGGTGGAGGCTCCGCGGAGGGGGCTGCGCGGCCCAGAGAGCAAATCCAACAGCGCAGACCAGGAGCGCAGGGCGCGGGGACACAGCCCAAGATCCGGCCTCCCCCGGGGACAGGCAGAGGCTGGGAGGGCCCAGGACAGCAAGGACACTCCTCCACGGAGCTGAGCAGATCAGCGGCCCCACCCCGGAGCCTCCAGACCCTGCAAACTGAGAGCTCCAGAGTTACTGCGGGGGCTGAATCCAGGTTTCCAGAGCTGCCATAGCCACTGGGGTTGTTCCTCCTAGGGCCTCACGGGGTAAACAACCCCCACTGAGCCCTGCACCAGGCAGGGGGCAGAGCAGCTCCCCCAAGTGCTAACACCTGAAAATCAGCACAACAGGCCCCTCCCCCAGAAGACCAGCTAGACAGACCAGTTCCAGGGGAAGTCAAGGGACTTAAAAGTATACAGAATCAGAAGATACTCCCCCGTGTTGTTTTTGTTTTTGTTTTCTTTTTGATTGCTTCCCCCACCCCTTTTTTTCACCTTTCTTTTTCTTTCTCTTTTTCTTCTCTTTTCCCTTTTTTCTTCCTTTTTTCCTTTTCTCTTTTCTTTCCTTCTCCTCTCTCTTTTTCTCCTTTTCCCAATACAACTTGTTTTTGCCCACTCTGCACTGAGCAAAATGACTAGAAGGAAAACCTCACCTCAAAAGAAAGAATCAGAAACAATCCTCTCTCCCACAGAGTTACAAAATCTGGATTACAATTCAATGTCAGAAAGCCAATTCAGAAGCACTATTATACAGCTACTGGTGGCTCTAGAAAAAAGCATAAAGGACTCAAGAGACTTCATGACTGCAGAATTTAGATCCAATCAGGCAGAAATTAAAAATCAATTGAATGAAATGCAATCCAAACTAGAAGTCCTAACGAGGAGGCTTAACGAGGTGGAAGAACGAGTGAGTGACATAGAAGAAAAGTTGATGGCAAACAGGGAAACTGAGGAAAAAAGAGACAGACAATTAAAAGACCATGAAGACAGATTAAGGGAAATAAACGACACCCTGAGGAAGAAAAACCTACATTTAATTGGGGTTCCCGAGGGTGCCGAAAGGGACAGAGGGCCAGAATATGTATTTGAACAAATCCTAGCTGAAAACTTTCCTAATCTGGGAAGGGAAACAGGCATTCAGATCCAGGAAATAGAGAGATCCCCCCCTAAAATCAATAAAAACCGTTCAACACCTGGACATTTAATAGTGAAGCTTCCAAATTCCAAAGATAAAGAGAAGATCCTTAAAGCAGCAAGAGACAAGAAATCCCTCACTTTTATGGGGAGGAATATTAGGGTAACAGCAGATCTCTCCACAGAGACCAGGCAGGCCAGAAAGAGCTGGCAGGATATATTCAGGGTCCTAAATGAGAAGAACATGCAACCAAGAATACTTTATCCAGTAAGGCTCTCATTCAAAATGGAAGGAGAGATAAAGAGCTTCCAAGACAGGCAGGAACTGAAAGAATATGTGACCTCCAAACCAGCTCTGCAAGAAATTTTAAGGGGGACTATTAAATTCCCCTTTAAAAAGAAGTCCAGTGGAACAATCCACAAAAACAAGGACTGAATAGATATCATGATGACACTAAACTCATATCTGTCAATAGTAACTCTGAACGTGAATGAGCTTAATGACCCCATCAAAAGGCGCAGGGTTTCAGACTGGATAAAAAAGCAGGACCCATCTATTTGCTGTCTACAAGAGACTCATTTTAGACAGAAGGACACCTACAGCCTGAAAATAAAAGGTTGGAGAACCATTTACCATTCAAATGGTCCTCAACAAGAGAAAGCAGGGGTAGCCATCCTTATATCAGATACACTAAAATTTACCCAAAAGACAGTAGTGAGAGATGAAGAGGGACACTATCTCATGTGTAAAAGATCTATCCAACAAGAGGACTTAACAATCCTCAATATATATGCCCCGAATGTGGGAGCTGCCAAATATATAAGTCAATTATTAACCAAAGTGAAGAAATACTTAGATAATAATACACTTATACTTGGTGACTTCAATCTAGCTCTTTCTACCCTCGATAAGTCTTCTAAGCACAACATCTCCAAAGAAACGAGAGCTTTAAATGATACACTGGACCAGATGGATTTCACAGATATCTACAGAACTTTACATCCAAACTCAACTGAATACACATTCTTCTCAAGTGCACATGGAACTTTCTCCAGAATAGACCACATACTGGGTCACAAATCGGGTCTGAACCGATACCAAAAGATTGGGATCGTCCCCTGCATATTCTCAGACCATAATGCCTTGAAATTAGAACTAAATCACAACAAGAAGTTTGGAAGGACCTCAAACACGTGGAGGTTAAGGACCATCCTGCTAAAAGATGAAAGGGTCAACCAAGAAATTAAGTAAGGATTCATGGAAACTAATGAGAATGAAGATACAACCGTTCAAAATATTTGGGATGCAGCAAAAGCAGTCCTAAGGGGGAAATACATCGCAATACAAGCATCCATTCAAAAACTGGAAAGAACTCAAATACGAAAGCTAACCGTACACATAAGGGAGCTAGAGAAAAAACAGCAGATTGATCCCACGCCCAGGAGAAGAAGAGAGTTAATTAAAATTCGAGCAGAACTCAACGAAATCGAGACCAGAAGAACTGTGGAACAGATCAACAGAACCAGGAGTTGGTTCTTTGAAAGAATTAATAAGATAGATAAACCATTAGCCAACCTTATTAAAAAGAAGAGAGAGAAGACTCAAATTAATAAAATCATGAACGAGAAAGGAGAGATCACTACCAACACCAAGGAAATACAAACGATTTTAAAAAACATATTATGAACAGCTATACGCCAACAAATTAGGCAATCTAGAAGAAATGGACGCATTCCTGGAAAGCCACAAACTACCAAAACTGGAACAGGAAGAAATAGAAAACCTGAACAGGCCAATAACCAGGGAGGAAATGGAAGCAGTCATCAAAAACCTCCCAAGTCACAAGAGTCCAGGACCAGATGGCTTCCCAGGGGAATTGTATCAAACGTTTAAAGAAGAAATCATGCCTATTCTACTAAAGCTGTTTGGAAAGATAGAAAGAGATGGAGTACTTCCAAATTCGTTCTAAGAGGCCAGCATCACCTTAATTCCAAAACCAGACAAAGACCCCACCAACAAGGAGAATTATAGACCAATATCCCTGATGAACATGGATGCAAAAATTCTCAACAAGATACTAGCCAAAACGATCCAACAACACATTAAGAAAATTATTCACCCTGACCAAGTAGGATTTATCCCCGGGACACAAGGCTGGTTCAACACTCGTAAAACAATCAATGTGATTCATCATATCAGCAAGAGAAAAATCAAGAACCATATGATCCTCTCATGAGATGCAGAGAAAGCATTTGACAAAATACAGCATCCATTTCTGATCAAAACTCTTCAGAGTGTAGGGATAGAGGGAACTTTCCTTGACATCTTAAAAGCCATCTACGAAAAGCCCACAGCAAATATCATTCTCAATGGGGAAGCACTGGGAGCCTTTCCCCTAAGATCAGGAACAAGACAGGGATGTCCACTCTCACCACTGCTATTCAACATAGTATTGGAAGTCCTAGCCTCAGCAATCAGACAACAAAAAGACATTAAAGGCATTCAAATTGGCAAAGAAGAAGTCAAACTCTCCCTCTTCGCCGATGACATGATACTCTACACAGAAAACCCAAAAGACTCCACCCCAAGATTGCTAGAACTCATACAGCAATTTGGCAGTGTGGCAGGATCCAAAATCAATGCCCAGAAATCAATGGCATTTCTATACACTAACAATGAGACTGAAGAAAGAGAAATTAAGGAGTCAATCCCATTTACAATTGCACCCAAAAGCATAAGATACCTAGGAATAAACCTAACCAAAGAGGGAAAGGATCTATACCCTAAAAACTATAGAACACTTCTGAAAGAAATTGAGGAAGACAAAAAGAGATGGAAAAATATTCCATGCTCATGGATTGGCAGAATATTGTGAAAATGTCAATGTTACCCAGGGCAATTTACACGTTTAATGCAATCCCTATCAAAATACCATAGACTTTCTTCAGAGAGTTAGAACAAATTATTTTAAGATTTGTGTGGAGTCAGAAAAGACCCCGAATAGCCAGGGGAATTTTAAAGAAGAAAACCATAGCTGGGGGCATCACAATGCCAGATTTCAGGTTGTACTACAAAGCTGTGGTCATCAAGACAGTGTGGTACTGGCACAAAAACAGACACATAGATCAATGGAACAGAATAGAGAACCCAGAAGTGGACCCTGAACTTTATGGTCAACTAATATTCGATAAAGGAGGAAAGACTATGCATTGGAAGAAAGACAGTCTCTTCAATAAATGGTGCTGGGAAAATTGGACATCCACATGCAGAAGAATGAAACTAGACCACTCTCTTTCAACATACACAAAGATAAACCCAAAATGGATGAAAGATCTAAATGTGAGACAAATTCCATCAAATCCTAGAGGAGAACACAGGCAACACCCTTTATGAACTCAGCCACAGTAACTTTTTGCAAGATACATCCACGAAGGCAAAAGAAACAAAAGCAAAAATGAACTATTGGGACTTCATCAAGATAAGAAGCTTTTGCACAGCAAAGGATACAGTCAACAAAACTAAAAGACAACCTACAGAATGGTAGAAGATATTTGCAAATGACGTATCAGATAAAGGGCTAGTTTCCAAGATCTATAAAGAACTTATGAAACTCAACACCAAAGAAACAAACAATCCAATCATGAAATGGGCAAAAGACATGAAGAGAAATCTCACAGAGGAAGACATAGACATGGCCAACACGCACACGAGAAAATGCTCTGCATCACTTGCCATCAGGGAAATACAAATCAAAACCACAATGAGATACCACCTCACACCAGTGAGAATGGGGAAAATTAACAAGGCAGGAAACAACAAATGTTGGAGAGGATGGGGAGAAAAGGGAACCCTCTTACACTGTTGGTGGGAATGTGAACTGGTGCAATCACTCTGGAAAACTGTGTGGAGGTTCCTCAAAGAGTTAAAAATAGACCTGCCCTACGACCCAGCAATTGCACTGTTGGGGATTTACCCCAAAGATTCAGATGCAATGAAACGCCAGGACACCTGCACCCCGATGTTTATAGCAGGAATGTCCACAATAGCCAAACTGTGGAAGGAGCCTCGGTGTCCATCAAAAGATGAATGGATAAAGAAGATGTGGTTTATGTATACAATGGAATATTACTCAGCCATTAGAAATGACAAATACCCACCATTTGTTTCAACGTGGATGGAATTGGAGGGTATTATGCTGAGTGAAGTAAGTCAACTGGAGAAGGACAAACATTGTATGTTTTCATTCATTTGGGGAATATAAATAATAGTGAAAGGGAATCGAAGGGAAGGGAGCAGAAATGTGTGGGAAATATCAGAAAGGGAGACAGAACATAAAGACTCCTAACTCTGGGAAATGAACTAGGGGTGGTGGAAGGGGAGGAGGGCTGGGGGGTGGTGGTGGATGGGTGACGGGCACTGAGGGGGACACTTGACGGGATGAGCACTGGGTGTTATTCTGTATGTTGGTAAATTGAACACCAATAAAAAATTAATTTATTAAAAAATAACGTATTATGAGCAGCTCTACGCCAATAAATTAGACAATCTAGAAAACGTACGCCATTTCTGGAAAACCACAAACTACCCAAAACTGGAACAGGAAGAAATAGATAACCTGAACAGGCAAATAACCTGAACAAATAACCAGGGAGGAAATTGAAGCAGTCATCAAAAACCTCCCAAGACACAAAAGCCCAGGGCCAGATGGCTTCCCAGGGGAATTCTATCAAACCTTTAAAGAAGAAACAATACCTATTCTACTAAAGGTGTTCTGAAAGATAGAAAGGGATGGAATACTTCCAAACTCGCCCTTGAAGCCAACATCACCTGAATTCCAAAGAATGAAACTAGACCACTCTCTTGCACCATACACAAAGATAAACTCAATTTGGATGAAAGATCTAAATGTGAGATAAGAATCCATCAAAATCCTAGAGGAGAACACAGGCAACACCCTTTTTGAACTTGGCCACAGCAACTTCTTGCAAGCTATGAAGGCAGGGGAAACAAAAGCAAAAAATGAACTATTGGGACTTAATCAAGATAAAAAGCTTCTGCACAGCCAAAGAAACAGTCAACAAAACTAAAAGACAACCTACAGAATGGAAGAAGATATGACCTATCAGATAAAGGGCTAGTTTCCAAGATCTATAAAGAACTTATTAAACTCAACAGCAAAGAAACAATCCAATCATGAAATGGGCAAAAGACATGAACGGAAATTTCACCAAAGACGACATAGACATGGCCAACATGCGCATGAGAAAATGCTCCACACATCACTTGCCATCAGGGAAATACAAATCAAAACCACAATGAGATACCACCTCACACCAGTGCGAATGGCGAAAATTAACAAGACGAAACAACAAATGTTGGAGAGGATGTGGAGAAGGGGGAACCCTCTTGCACTGGTGGTGGGAATGTTAACTGGTCCAGCCACTCTGGAAAACTGTGTGGAGGTTCCTCAAAGAGTTAAAAATAGATCTACCCTACGACCCAGCAATTGGACTGCTGGGGATTTACCCCAAAGATACAGAGGCAGTGAAACGCCAGGACACCTGCACCAATGTCCACAATAGCCAAACTGTGGAAGGAGCCTCGGTGTCCACTGAAAGATGAATAGATAAAGATGTGGTCTATATATACAATGGAATATTACTCAGCCATTAGAAACGACAAATACCCACCATTCGCTTCAACGTGGATGGAAATGGAGGGTATTATGTTGAGTGAAGTAAGTCAATCAGAGAAGGACAAACATTATATGGTTTCAGTCATTTGGGGAATATAAAATATAGTGCAAGGGATTAAAGGGGAAAAGAGAGAAAATGAGTGGGAAATATCAAAGAGGATGACAGAACATGAGAGACTCCTAACGCTGGGAAACGAATAAGGGGTAGTGGAAGGGGAGGTGGGCGGGGGGGACGGGGTGACTGGTGACGGGCACTGAGGAGGGCACTTGATGGGATGAGCTCTGGGTGTTATACTGTATGTTGATAAATCAAACTCCAATGGAAAAAAACAAACAAAATAAAATTAAGTGTTGGATGCTTAACCAACTGAGCCACCCAAGCACCATTACCCAACTGATTTTTAACAAAGTAGAAAAAGTAATTTAATCAAAGGATAGTTTCATCAACAAATGGTGCCACAGCAAGTAGGTGTCTATAGGTCTATAGGTGACCTAGCCTCACTCTGTATATAAAAACTAACTCAAAATGAATCATGTAGCGAGAATGTGGAGAAAAGTGATTGATTGTGTACTGTTGGTGGGAATGTAAATTGGTACAGCCAATATAGGAAAACATGGAGGTTCCTCAAAATATTAAAAATATGATTCTGAGGGACAGCCTGGGTGGCTCAGCGGTTTGCGCCCCCTTCACTCCAGGGTGTGATCCCGGAGTCCCGGGATTGAGTCCCATGTTGGGTTCCCAGCACAGAGCCTGCCTCTCCCTCTGCCTGTGTCTCTGCCTCACGCTCTCTCATGAATAAATGAAATCTTAAAAAAATGTGATTCAGCAATTCCATTTTTGGGTATTTAGCAAAAGAAAATGAAAACACTAACTTGAAAAAAATCTATGCATCCGCCTGTTTACTGCATTATTTACAATAGGCAAGACATGGAAACAACCTAACTGTCCATTGACAGATCAGTGGATACACACACACACACACACACACACACAGAGAGAGAGAGAAATATTAGCCATGAAAAAGGGTATCTTGCCATTTGTGACAAATAACTTTGACCTTGAGGGCATTATGCTAAATGAAATAAATCAGAGGAAGACAAATACTGTATGGTCTCACTCACAGAGTCCCAAAAAACAAAAATCAAACAACTCCCAAAACAGATTGATAGATGCCAGAGGCAGGGGTGAGTGAAATGGGTGAAGGTGGTCAAAAAGTACAAACATTTAGTTATAGAACAAATAGGTTATGGGGATGTAATGTGTAGCATGGTGACTATAGTGAATATTGTAGTATCTATTTTAAAACTGCTAAGAGTAGATCTTAAAAGTTTTCATTGCAAGAAAAAAATTCTAACTAGATTTACTGTGATCATTTCACAATATGATATCAAATCACTATGTTGTACACCTGAAACTATCATGTCATGTTAATTATCTCAATTTAAAAAATGCAAAGTAAAAAAAAATTATCACAGACTTAAAATACACTGGGAGAAAATATTTGCAAACTATATATAGTATTTAGAAGATAAAGAACTCTCAAAATTCAACAATAAAAAAAACCAACAATCCTCTAAAACAAGAGCACTGATTAACTTGCACTAAAAAACAACTCCCAACTCTTTTACTGGCTTAATACAGAGGAGTTTGCTGGCAAATCTTCACACATGTGTCTCACTCAAACTACAGCTGTTTTGACTTAGGATTCTACCAGTCAAGGGTCTGGGTTGATAACAATAGACTCTGACTAAAGCAGAAAAGTGATTTACTGGAAGGATAACAGCTCAGGGAATCAACAGGAAGGCTTATAGATCCACATTCAGAAAATAGGGAGGAACCAAGGAAGCTATGCAGCCTGGAACTACAGCCAAGGACATCTCACAGCTTAGTTGGGGTTGCCTCTACCCCCAACACTAGACTCTAGATGCCTAGAAGCTACTGCTGGTGGCAGAATGACTTCTGAATGGTCTCAGGTTCTTTGCCTCAGTGGCTCTAGGCACAAAAAATCATAAGCATGAGCATCTAATCAGTCAAGTGTGGGTCCTAAGCCCAGGCCTTAGCTGTCAAGGTTCAAGAAGAGCAAATTGGCTTTTTCAGTTTCCAGTGTTTGGGCTCCAAACTTTTCATAAACAGATTCAGATGACAGGCACTCAATTAAATAACCAAGCCAAAACAAATGAACAAACACATACATTCTCCGAACAAGTGCAATGTTAACCTAGTTTCTATAATTTTGTTGCAAGAAACATCGGTAGTTTTAAAAAGGAGGGTATCACTGTCCATGAGATATCAATTAAGAAAATTCAAAAGTTTTGTAATGCCTGGGCGGCTCAGTGGTTGAGCGTCTGCCTTCAGCTCAGGGTGTGATCCCGGGGTCCTGGGATGGAGTCCCCTCTGTCGGGCTCCCTACAGGGAGCCTGCTTCTCCCTTTGCCTAGATCTCTGCCTCTCTCTGTGTCTCTCTGTCTCATGAATAAACAAAATAATTAAGAAAAAAAAATTCAAAAGTTTTTTTGTTCCTACTTCTAAGCTGGTTTCACAGTGAAAAGGGCAAGTATTTTTTGAGCACTCACTACAAGCCAGACAATACTTGGGTTGGTGTTTCCTAAAGCATTTTAGAGCATCCTGCTCCATGAAGGAAGACAAGGTTCCAAGGTTCCAGTAATTTGGGAAATGTTAAAAATGGAATTTGTTATATGGTCTCATTCATTTGGGGAATATAAAAAATAGGGAAAGGGAATGGAGGGGAAAGGGGTGAAAGTATCAGGGTGACAAAACATGAGAGACACAACTCTGGGAAATGAACAAGAGGTAGTGGAAAGGGAGGTGGGCGGGGGGTTGGGGTGACTGGGTGACGGGCACTGAGGGGGGCACTTAGCGGGATGAGCACTGGGTGTTATGCTATATGTTGGCAAATTGAACTCCAAAATATATAAATAAATATATATATATATATAAAATTTAAAAAATGGAATTGGTCTTCCTTTAGGATAGTCAAGTGGCTGACTGACATTACTCCAAGAAATCTTGGGTAAAGGAGACTTCCTAGGGCACAGAACCATTTTTTTCAAGTGTTATCTACTAAAAGCCCACCAATTTAAGTATTCCAAAGAACAAACTTTGAGACATGCTGCCCAGGGGCTTTATATATAAACCTTTCCTACAATTCTCATCACTCAAGCCAAGTTTTGTCCCCATTTGCAGATAGAAAACTGAGGCTCAGAGAAATTAAGTACCTTATGCCTAGTTAGTAAATGCTGGCACCAAGATCTAAATCCAGGCCTTTTTGGCTCCCAAGTCCATGCTTTAATAACATGCTTTTCATTTTATTTGCTGGTTTTATTACAATAAATTCCTGAAATGAAAACATACATTTGTGACAGACTCTTCTACACCGTTGGATCCTGTGTTCAGAAAATTATTCCAAGAGAGGAAGTTGGGGCACAAGGTAAGAAGCTGAGATACTGTCAAATCACACTAATGATAGGAACAGTAACTGGGGAATGAGTTCCACCTAACGTTTAAGAGATAAAAGGGTGAAAATCCTGTTATGTAAAAAAAAAAAGCCTCTAACAAAAAGAAATTAGTTCTAAACAAATCCCTGAAAATGGCCTACTGCCTTTGTTGAGTCAGACCAGAACTCTGAGCACTAAGCAATCTTTACATGTAATAAAGATTTCTTCCTAAACTTAGGTTAAAAAAATAAGCTTTAAGGAAATTAATGAATTATTACGAGCCACATCCATAGCTATTCTATTTAATTAACCACTTTTTCTCCTTCCTCTTTCCCCCCAAACTTCATTTACCTTTGAGGTTTGAATCTTGGCTTTGTAGGGTTTACATCAAGACAAGTGTGTTCACTTAAAATATATTGGAGAGAAGTTGCTCTTGAATCAAGGGTAACTCACTCTGTAGTAATCACCTCCAGTTGATCAAATTTAGAATGACTCAATACTGAATCAGCTTAAGGGCAGAGGACACCTGCAGTTCCCAAATCTGGCTCAATAGCAGTTGAGTGTAGTGGCAGGTTAGCCTTACAATTCAAAGTATGATTGAAGAATCAGCAGCACTGACATCACCTGGAAATTATTAAAAATGCAGAATCTCAGGCCCACCCAGCTCTGAGGAATCAATCTGTATTTTAATGAGATCTTCAGGTGATTAATACATTTTAAGTTTAAGAAGCAACCAATCAGAAAACAGGCTCAAAACCAGGAATCCCTGCTTTTATCATTTACTCACTGTATGAGCATAGACAAACCAGTCTCCGTGCACTTGTTTCTTCAACTGTGAAGTAGGCATAACTGATCTCCCCATCTCCACATTCACTTTCATCCAATCCATTCTCCAGAGAGCAGCAAAATTTATGTTCTTAAAACTAAATCAGCTCGTTACTTCCTTGCTTAAAACCTTTCAACAGTTTTCCAATATTATATCCAAACTCTGATCATGACTCACAGGGCCCTGGCATGATTTGGCTCCTGGAACTCTCTCCAATCTCCTCTCCACACAACTACTTTAGTCTTTCCTTTTAGTTTCTAAAAGGCTGTAAGTTTTCATCTGACCTCTAGACAGAGTACTATTCCCATTGGCATGCTTCTGCCCCACACTCCTATTTTTTCCCATAGCTGTTTGAGGAGTCTATTTGAGGAGTGACTTTAAGAACTAAAGTGGCTTCCCCAGGGCAACTCACCTAAAGCTAGTCTGTTATTTTTCTATTACACTACTCTGCTTGTTTCTCTCATAGCAAATATCAATATAACTAGTTTGATTTTCCACAGTATTAAGCTCTCGGCATCTAGCACAGCATCCACCACATGATAGATAGGCAAATATTTGCAGAATGGAGTTCATGAAAGAAGTATGCACTGAGAATAAAAATCTGTGATTGTCAGCACATAGACACTATTTGAAGCCATTGGTCTGGAGAGGATGACTTACAAAGGAAGGAAAGAAAGAGGGCGAGAAGTGAGTTCCTATGTGATCTAACATTTAAAGGTAAGGAAAAGGAAAACCCAGAAAAGGAGAGGCTGGGATCCCTGGGTGGCGCAGCGGTTTGGCGCCTGCCTTTGGCCCAGGGTGCGATCCTGGAGACCCTGGATCGAATCCCACATCAAGCTCCCAGTGCATGGAGCCTGCTTCTCCCTCTGCCTATGTCTCTGCCTCTCTCTCTCTCTCTCTGTGACTATCATAAATAAATAAAAAATTTAAAAAAAAAAAGAAAAGGAGAGGCTGATGAGGTAGAAGTGAAACTAGTTCATCATGGTATCATTAAAGACAAAGGATGGCAAGACTGATCAACTGTGTCCAATGTCAAAATGAGGTATGTCCAAAAAAATGTACACTGAAATTGGGAATAGAGATAACCTGACCAACAATAGTTTCAGTGAGGTAGTAGGAAGGGAAGTCAGGCTGGACTGAGTCAGAGAATGAATAGAAAATGAGGCAACACATATGGTATGTGTTGAAAACTCTTCTGAATATGTTGGCTGTAAATGCAAGCAGAGAATTATGGGGTCACTGAAAAGTAGAGGGCAAGAGAAGATAACAGAAAGAAAATTCCTAAGGAAGTTGAGGGTAGGGGACCCTTTAACCTCCATTTCACCCTAAAATAATGAACACTCAGGTGGGTTTTGAAAGCACAAATTCGGACCAGAATTATGACGATCCTCTCCCTGATCAATTAAAACTTGACTGAGTGGTCCCTTTGTTTGTGCTTACACTGTACCTGGTACCTATTACTTCCCTGACCATTAACAAGAAAATGTTTGCCACAGGGTAAGGAAGTTTAAAACAAGCATACACACAAAACCCCATAAATCTGGGAAGGGAAAAGGTGTTTACCTTTTCAGTGGTTGCCTCTAGGTGGCAGAATAGCACAGTTTTTATTTATGCTTCATGCTTTTCAGGTTCTTCCAAACTTTTTATAATCATACATCCATTTATGAGAATTTTCCTTTTGTACAATTTTTAAGGTAGACAAGAGTGGCCCCTAATCCAAAAGGCATGACATCAAATTAAGAACAATATCGTTTAAACAAATGTCTCGGAGTGGCTGCTGCCTGCTCTTGGAGCTTCTTTTCTATACCTTCTGCTGTTTCTGAAGTTTGGCACACAGCAAGCACTCAATATTTATTGATTTATTATTGGTAGGTTAAGAAATGCTGCAAACATGTATGGGAGTGTGGATGAATCCAAGTCAGACTAAGATTCCCACTGAAATCATGGAAAAGCATTTTGGCCATTTTTAAACAAAAGGGCCTTCGGGGTACTAAACTTCAACCTGCCACAAAGCAAAAAGCCTTTGCCTCTATGAAGTCTTTTCTGAAAGAAAATTCAGGTGAGAACTGCCTAGGCTTTTCATGATCTCAGGAAGCAGCAAAATCTCCTAATACCCATCCGGCTATATACTACTTGATTAGAGAGACACAGACATCACATTAACTGATTTTTTAAAGAGAACACATTTCCACCCAGCCAGTTTCTGATTATTTACCACCCAGTTTCTGATTATTAATATCCACCCAATAAATATTCAGAGAACGGATTTGTCATCATAACAGCTAATATTTACGAACAAGGAGTAGTCGAAAGGGAGGTGGGCGGGGGGTGGGGGTGACTGGGTGACAGGCACTGAGGGGGGCACTTGATGGGATGAGCAATGGGTGTTATTCTATATGTTGGCAAATTGAACACCAATAAAAAATAAATTTAAAAAATAAGCTTCTGCACAGCAAAATAATCAGTCAACAAAACTAATAGACAACCTACAGAATGGGAGAAGATATTTCCAACTGACCTATCAAATAAAGGGCTAGCATCCAAGATCTATAGAGAACGTATTAAACTCAGCAGCAAAGAAACAATCCAATCATGAAATGGGCAAAAGACATGAACAGAAACTTCACGAAAGATGAGTTACACGTGGTCAACAAGCACATGAGAAAACACTCCACATAACTTGCCATTGCGAAATACAAATCAAAACCACAATGAGATACCACCTCACACCAGTGAGAATGGGGAAAATTAACAAGACAGGAAACAACAAATGTTGGAGAGGATGTGGAGAAAAGGAAGGAAACCCTCTTGCACTCTTAGTGGGAATGTGAACTGCTACATCCACTGTGGAAAACTGTGTGGAAGTTCCTCAAAGAGTTAAAAATAGAACTGCTCTATGACCCAGCAATTGCGGTACTGGGGATTTACCCCAAAGATACAGATGCGGTGAAAATCTGAGACACCTGCACCCCAATGTTTATGGCAGCAATGTCCACAATAGCCAAACTGTGGAAGGAGCCTGATGTGCTTCAAAAAATGAAATCAAAAGGAGGTGTGATGTGTATATATATATGTGTGTGTGTGTGTGTGTGTGTGTGTATACATATCAGCCATTAGAAACGACGAATACCCACCATTTGCTTCAACGTGGATGGAACTGGAGGATATTATCCTGAGTCAAGTTAGATAAGGACAAACATTATATGGTTTCATTCCTAGGGGAATATAAGAAATTGTGAAAGGGAATAAAGGGGAAAGGAGAGAAAATGATGGGAAATATCAGAGAGTCTGACAGAACATGAGAGACTCCTAACTCTGGGAAAAGAACAAGGTGTCATGAAAGGGGAGGTGGGCGGGGGGATGGGGTGATTGCAGGACGGGCAGTGAGGGGGGCACTTGATGGGATGAGCACTGGGTTTTAAGCTATATGATGGCAAATCAAACTGTAATAAAAAGTATACAAAAAAACAGCTAATATTTACTTACCACCTAATTATGCATTATCTCTAATCTTTTAACAACTTGAAGATAAAGACTGTTTCCAGTTTCCTAAGTCCAAGAGTAGCCACACATAACCTTAAGTGGTAGACCTGGATTAAAACCAAATTTGCTCCATGAGTCTACAGTACACAAAATGTCCAAATGCATAGTCCACCCTGCCACCCTCCTCCTACAGATACCAATATCCTTATCCTGAGCCAAATAAAACATGACCCTAAGGATTGCTGACCTAGATTTTATTGGACACTTGATAACAAAATGTAATAATAAAGCAACCAAAAAGTAGCCTTTATTCACCCAAGACAAATCTGGAAATTATCTGCAGAATTACCTTGATACAATCTCCTTAAAAAAATCTATAAACAGGTGTATGTTATAATCTATAAACAAGTGTATAATCTATAAACAAGTGTATGTCCTTGCTCTCCTTGCTCTGCAGTGTATTCAAAGAAAATCTCTTGCAGGGATACCACGAAGGAAGAATCTGAAACCTCCAACACTGACTTTGGAGGTAAGAATGATGTCTGAGAAAGCATCCCCTACATATGCTCTACCTAAACCCCGGGAAGCTGCAGATCCAAGGTTACCCTTTTGGTCATTACTCCTGATTACTTAAAAGAGATAAGTGGCATCAGAAGAATCAGGCAACAGGGGATCCCTGGGTGGCGCAGCGGTTTAGCGCCTGCCTTTGGCCCAGGGCGCGATCCTGGAGACCCGGGATCGAATCCCACGTCGGGCTCCCGGTGCATGGAGCCTGCTTCTCCCTCTGCCTGTGTCTCTGCCTCTCTCTCTCTCTCTCTCTCTCTCTGTGACTACCATAAATAAAAATTAAAAAAAAAAATTTAAAAAAAAAAAAAAAAAAAAAAGAAGAATCAGGCAACAAAACAGGACTCCCCAAAGTTGTAGATCAGTTTTGCCAGTAGAGAGGAAAGGGCAGCACGCCAAAGAAGCCCCTTTTTCGTATTCCAAACAACAAAAAACCAGCAGCAATGACTATGTGAAAATTATGTAAATATAGGAGGAGAGGAAGAAATTCCTCATCTACACATTTTCAACTGGTGCTCTGGAATAATTTTCATCTACTCTCTAAGACTGATCTGTCTCCTATCCTCTTCCTTACTTGTGGCTGGCTTTGGTGCAAAAGATCAATTGTAACAATGGTTATTCCCTATGTCATCACACCCAATTTCAGAGATGCAAATGTTTTTTCAGCCTTTCCTGCCTCTAACAAAAAATGAAGACATCAGTCTTTAAACTAATACTCTTTATTCAAATTAATATCAAGAATGTAACCACAGAAAAGCCTGCCACTTTCTAATAGGTGAACTTCACCCAGAAGGGCTAGAGACAACATTTAGTGAGTTCAGGAAAAACTTGTATTTGCCAGAAAAATTAATATATTTAAAAAGTACCTAAAAATAATTTACTTAAAAATTAAATCCAGGGATCCCTGGGTGGCGCAGCGGTTTGGCGCCTGCCTTTGGCCCAGGGCGCGATCCTGGAGACCCGGGATCGAATCCCACGTCGGGCTCCCGGTGTATGGAGCCTGCTTCTCCCTCTGCCTATGTCTCTGCCTCTCTTTCTCTGTGTGTGTGTGACTATCATAAATAAATTTAAAAAAAAATTAAATCCAGAGTTCTCAACCCTGGCTGTGCAAAATCACCTGAGACTTATTTTAAAAACTAAAAATGTCTGGCCATACAACTATCTGACTTAGTAAATATGAAGTGGGAACTTTTTTTCCCCAAGCTATACAGGTGATATAGCTACACAGCCAGACTTGAGAACCACTTTGTTAGATATTATTATTCTTTGTCTATTTGTGACTCATTAAGGAATGTTCTTTAAAAGAATGGGGTATAAATAAAGCAAGAATAGCCATGTGCTGCTAACTGTTGAAGCTGGGTAATAGGTACACCAGGGTTCACTATACTATTCTCTAACTTTTGTATATGTTTGAAAATCTCATAAATTATTTTAAATTAAGACTTTTTTCCTGCCAGATCCCTCCATTCCATCCTCCACATTACTACCAGAACAATCTCCCTCAAACTTAAAATCTACCTATATCATCAAGTGCAAACTCCTTAAACCTAACCCAGCATCCAAGACCTCTAGGAACTGGTACCTGCTTACCTCTCTTAACAGGGCCACAACACTACATAATATTCCTCTTGGCTCCCCACATACTTTAACCATGTGAGGCTTTTTATAGTTTCTCTAACATTCAAGACTTTGAATACCTTAACTCAGATTGCACTTTTTGCTAAAACGGCTGCTCTCTGCATATCCCCTAAAGCTCAGCTTAAATGTCACATATGAGGCCTTTTGAGATATCCTCTCTCAGAATAAAAGTGGTCACTCTCTCCTTTGTGCCCCCACTGTGCCCTGATATACCCTCAATCAACACACCTCTTTATTTACACATCAATCTCACCACTAGGGTGAAGAGTTCTGCATGAGTGGGACTGTGTCTATCTTTGCATTCCTGTCACCACACAGGAACTGTCACTTACTAGATTAATGAATGAATGTCTATCCAGTAAATGTTTAAGGAAGCTAAAAATCCAAGTCAGACTCTTGGTGAAATTTCCACCTGAGAAAACCAATTTATAATATTCATTTGCTCTGCATCTTTCCATTCAACATGTACGTATGAACACACAATATAGAGGGCATTGCAATGGGTACTATGACATGGCCAGGTGTTCAGAAATGTAAATCAGAGAAAAAGGAAAACTGGAAGCAATGATAGTATAAAAGCAATGAAAAATCAGTACACAAAACAATTAAATTACAACTTCCTAGTGGCCAAAGCTGGACACACAATTACAAGAGATCAACAATACATAGAATAAATCCATATATAACACCAACCATAATCCTCTTGTTTTTTTTAAAAAAACTTAGATTTTTAGAGATTCAAGTTGCATAAAACAGGGTACAGCTTTAGCAAAAGTGAAACAATTAGCCCAGTTTCACTTTTTGAACATAATGCTTTAGTCTAGAATAATATACACTAGGAAATATAAGAACAAACACAGCAATTCGGACATCCTCTTAAAACATATAAAGAAATCCTTAGATTTCTTCTTGTCCTATACTGAGGGATGTCCACAAAAATTCTGAACTCTATGAAAAAGTTTTGCATATGTTGGAATTTTTCTGAGAAGACAGTGAATAGCCTTCACTGGCTTCTTAAAGTTATCCATGACCTGAAATAGGAGGAACCATCACCCCACTGAAAGATCTCCAAGACACTGTCAGCTTAGTGATTACAATGTTTTCACTTTCACTTATGAAACACAGGCATATGGTATTTCCCCTAAAGCCACATGATAGGCTACTGTCACATACAATAAAACAGTACAGGAAACCAAAGAAACAATTCCAATCCTTTTGCATTATTCAGCACCAAATTGTCTAATATGCCTGGGTTTAAAAACAAATATGCAGCATCTCAAGATTAAACCTCCTCTGTGTAAGAGGGAATTCTGTATTCCTGGATAAAATCCTCTAGTCATGTATCCTGAAGAAAGGTAGAAAGGGCACAAACCTAAAAAAAGACTAGATTAAGTATATTTCTAAACAAAAGCTATGTTTTAATGCTTTAAAATATTCTGACAAAAGATATATCTGTATGGAAAGAGGATGAGAAACCTCAGTAATGTATTTACTTGCTAACTTACATTGTGGATTATTTAAATTTAAAGACAGATTAAGGAATAACAACTGGAAAAAAAGTCAAAATGAAGTAGAGGACAACAGCATAGTGAAAAGGCCTGGGAGTTGGACAGAAATGGGCTTAAATTCCATTTATTAGCTGTATGATCTTAGACAAGTTACTATACCTCTCGGTGTCAGTAACCTCTATATTTAAAATTAACAACACAGTCCATTTCAAGGGATTGTATCTGGCAAAGAGAAAGCTATATTATTATTTGTTCTATTTCTTTAAGCTCCAGATTAGTCTAAGGGAAACAATCTTTTGCTGGTTATTACAAACACACACACACACACACACACACACAGCAAAAAAGAGCTAGTTTTTTCAAACTGTCTACATGTTATCTGCATATGAAAGAATATAAAATATAGACTGTTACCTTTAAGTACTAAATGAACCAAAAAGTTAAACTCAACTTTGATGATGAGACTGGGCAGCTCTGGGTCTCATTCTCAAGTTAGTTATAGTTCTCCAAAGGTTAAATAGTCTAACTACTGTCTGGGCCATGCAACTTAAGAATCAGAGATGTTAAGTGTATCTCAACTATTTTGAGCTGGTTCAAATGAACTTGGAATGAAGAGAGACTAAGATTTTTCTGTATGATTTAAGAGAACAATAATTGGAGCAATTACCAATGGCAGCAAACTCAATACAAAGTAACTCAAACTTCAGATTATGAAGCTAAAATCAATTCATTGACAAGAAAACTTTAAAACAATACTTTTAGAAAAAAAATTATGTCCCAACACATAGACAAAACTGGCTGTTTGAGTAAATTTAACAGCACCACACACAGCCTGGCACATACTCATTTCCGATGTTCTTTAAATAAACCGAACAATGTGAACAATCTGCTGCTTTAAAACATTTATATCTGTAACATGAAAGATGTTTGCTGAGAATGGAAGAATAGTATGCAAAGGTAATCTAGTTCCCTGCTACCAACTGACTTTGTGACATTAGGACAATCTGAGCCTCAGACATATAAAATGAAAATGAAATAACTAAAATCTTGGAAGCACCTGGGTGGCTCAGTGGTTCAACGTCTGCCTTTGGCTCCAGGTCATGATCCCAGGGTCCTGGGATGGAGTCCCGCTTTGGGCTCCCTGCAGGGAATCTGCTACTCCCGGGTCTATGTCTCTGCCTCTCTGAGTCTCCCATAAATAAATAAATTAAATCTTTATAAAAAATAACTAAAATCTCTTAAAACCTGTAATACTTCATCTTCAGTTCAAGACAAATGCTAAGTATTAAACATGAACGATTTGAATCATTCTCAAAACTTAAAGACCAAAAAGTAACCAAGCTGTTTTTCTACTTCGCACAAATTCCAATTTTTTTTGTTTTAACAAACTACATTTTTCCAAATAATTCAGTTTTAAGCTGAACATATATACATAAAAATCAAATACTCTTTCCCAAGATAAAACAGGAACTGCTGGTTAACCATAACTGCTGGTTAACAAAAATAAAAGCACACACCTACTTTACACCATTACTTAAACATAAAAAGCTAAACTGTAAAATTATTCAGAAGATAATGCAGATAAATACTCTTGTAATCTTGGCAAAGAAAAGATCTTCCAAAAAGAAATCACAACCTAGAAACCGTAAAGGAAGAAAAAAAGGGCAGATTTGACTATGCAAAAATTCCAAACCATAAACACAGAAAATATTTACAAGAGGATACAAAAACAGTTGGTATTTCTAATATACAAACAACTCCCAAAACTCAGTAAGACAAATAATCAGATAGAAAACCAAGTAAAAGACCACAAACCTGCAATTTGCAGAGGATACATTTGCTCATCCTAATAATTATAAAAATTCTAATCAAACCAAGGAGATGTTATTTTTTAAAAAGGATTTAAAATAAATAAAATAAATAAAAAAGATTTTGTTTATTTATTCATGAGACACACAGAGAGGGGCAGAGACACAGGCAGAGGGAGAAGCAGGCTCCATGCAGGGAGCCCGATGTGGGGCTCGATCCCCAACTCCGGGATCACACCCCGAGCAGAAGGCAGATGCTCAATCGCTGAGCCATCCAGGCACCCAGAGATGTTATGTCTCATTCAAAAGACAGGTTAAAATTAAAAAGATCAACAATTATCTTGTTTTGGCAGATACAGGTGGAGAGAAAAGGGTACTGACAGACACTGCTGGTGGGAATAGCAATTCAATATAGCCTTTCAGGAAGTCATTTTGGCACTACCTATTAAAAATTTAAATGGGGGATCCCTGGGTGGCGCAGCGGTTTGGCGCCTGCCTTTGGCCCAGGGCGCGATCCTGGAGACCCGGGATCGAATCCCACGTCGGGCTCCCGGTGCATGGAGCCTGCTTCTCCTTCTGCCTGTGTCTCTGTCTGTCTCTCTCTCTGTGTGTGTGACTATCATAAATAAATAAAAATTAAAAAAAAAAGAAATTATTTAAAAATTTAAATGGTACCACTTATGACCCAGAATGAATTCTACTTTGGCTCGACAATAGGGAATGATTAAATTATAGTAGGTCCATCCTTTGAAATGCTATGCAATCATTCAAAAGGATAGAGTTGAGCTATATGTTTTAACATATAAAATATACAGGGGCACCTGGGTGTCTCAGTGGTTGAGCATCTACCTTCAGCCCAGGTCGTGATCCCAGGATCCTGGGATTGAGTCCCACATCTGGCTCCCCGCAAGACGACGGCTTCTCCCTCTGCCTCTCTGTGTGTCTCTTATGAATAAATAAATAAAATCTTAAAAAAAATAAAGATATACACAGCACACAAATGGATAAGCACGGTATGTGAATGCTAAAAGGTATAAAAGAATATATACCAATTGTCAACAGATTTTTGAAGTGTGGTATGAATAAAACAAGACTATTATTTGGGGGGGGGACACTAATCTTTACCTAAAATGTTTGTTTGAATCTTTGTGTTTTAACAGCAAACACTTCTATAATTTAAAACAATTGAAGGGCAGCCCCGGTGTCACAGCGGTTTAGTACTGCCTGCAGCCTGGGGTGTAATCCTGGAGACCCAGGATCGAGTCCCATGTCAGGCTTCCTGCATGGAGCCTGCTTCTCCCTCTGCCTGTGTCTCTGCCTCTCTCTTTCTGTGTCTCTATGAATAAACAAACAAAATCTTTAAAAAAATAAAAAATAAATAAAACAATTGAAAAGGAATAAATATAAATAGATAGGCTTAGGGGGAAAAAAGACTAACTTGAAAGTTTTACAAAGAGGAAATTCAGACTTACCTACAGGCTTATGGCATCCATGAACATGCATATGCATGAAAACACATAGAAATGTCTCCTGAAAGAGCTCAAAATTGACCCCGTGTTGAAAAATAACACCTACAGTCAAAAGGGCTTTCAAAGAAACTGAGTTTTTGGACTTTTTCTCATTTACCTCTCTACTCCCCATTTTTTGGGGGTAACTTTCTTATAGGATGGGGTCACTTATTCTATACTTCTATGGATGACATCTCCTGGCACATTTAGAAACAGATTAAGTTCAGTTTTAAGAAAAGATATAGCACAGTGAAAAAATACTGGACTAGATTAACCTGGGTTCAATGCCCAACTCCACCACTAACCAGCAACATTTGTTATCTTGGACAAATCACTTCCCCTAATCTGGGCCTATAAAATAAAGAGTTTGATATGGATAATATCAAATATAGGCTCTTATTCAGCTCTTACATTGGACACAGAAAAAAACAACCATTTTAAATCCACTGGTAATTTGCTTTGCTAGAGGTAGAGATTTGAATTAACTATGCAAGCAGCCTGCCTTTACTTTTAAAAAGCAAAAATAAAAAATGCTCTATGTAAAAGGTTGTCTTCAAGTGATATCTGCATCCCTCCAGACTATACTTCCTCTTAAGGATGGCCTTGCCAAGACAGTTAAGAAAATTTGAGGAGCAGGGAAATGGAGCCCCAGATTAGGTCAAAAGATTATAAGGCACTCTAGGGTGGAGGAGTCAAGCTAGCTCCTACAAATTATGGCAGTAGGTATAGATGTAAGGAGAGAGTCACCTATAGAAATGATACTGGATTCTATCTTGATTTATGCTCTTCTCTAATACTAATGTATCAAGGCTTAGCCTGAGGTGCTGTCATACTCTAAGTCAACAAGCATTATATACTAAACACAGTGAATAATGCAGGATAGTCTTTCTAAAGAGCAATTTAGTAAGTACCAAAAGCCCTTTATTTTTTTTTTTTTTTTTTAAATTTTTATTTATTTATGATAGAGAGAGAGAGAGAGAGGCAGAGACATAGGCAGAGGGAGAAGCAGGCTCCATGCACCGGGAGCCCGACGTGGGATTCGATCCCGGGTCTCCAGGATCGCGCCCTGGTCCAAAGGCAGGCGCCAAACCGCTGTGCCACCCAGGGATCCCCCAAAAGCCCTTTATATTTTTGCATTCCAGTTCTAGAAATTTCTTAAGTAAACATAATGTCACAAAGACTTCTCATTCAGATGTTCTTAAGCTTCTTTCCTTTATTCAACACCTGTTCACCAAATGGTCTACTGTGTGCTAAGAAGCATTGTTTAAAGATCATGGAAAACGAGGACTTTAAGGTTTGAACAATAGGACTTAGTTGATCAATTATTATATATTCTATACAATAGAACATAATGTAGCCATTAAAAGCACTGTCATATTACATTATGACAAGGAACAGAGATTAATATACTAAGTGGGAACAGCAAAAACTACACCATTCTCTTACACCATACACAAAGATAAACTCAAAATGGAGGAAAGATCTAAATGTGAGACAAGATTCCATCAAAATCCTAGAGGAGAACACAGGCAACACCTTTTTTGAACTTGGCCATAGCAACTCCTTGCAAGATACATCTATGAAGGCAAGAGAAACAAAAGCAAAAATGAACTATCGGGACTTAATCAAGATAAAAAGCTTCTGCACAGCAAAAGAAACAGTCAACAAAACTAAAAGACAACCTGCAGAATGGGAGAAGATATCTGCAAATGACCTATCAGAAAAAGGGCTAGTGGGATCCCTGGGTGGCGCAGCGGTTTGGCGCCTGCCTTTGGCCCAGGGCGCGATCCTGGAGACCCAATCGGGCTCCCGGTGCATGGAGCCTGCTTCTCCCTCTGCCTGTGTCTCTGCCTCTCTCTCTCTCTCTGTGTGACTATCATAAATAAATAAAAATAAAAATAAAAAAAAGAAAAAGGGCTAGTATCCAAGACCTATAAAGAACGTATTAAACTCAACAGCAAAGAAACAAACAATCCAATCATGAAATGGGCAAAAGACATGAACAGAAATCTCACAGAGGAAGACACAGACATGGCCAACAAGCACATGAGAAAATGCTCCGCATCACTTGCCATCAGGGAAATACAAATCCAAACCACAATGAGATACCACCTCACACCAGTGAGAATGGGGAAAATTAACAAGACAGGAAACAACAAATGTTGGAGAGGATGTGGAGAAAGGGGAACCCTCTTGCACTGCTGGTGGGAATGTGAACTGGTGCAGCCACTCTGGAAAACTGTGTGGAGGTTCCTCAAAGAGTTAAAAATAGACCTGCCCTACGACCCAGCAATTGCACTGCTGGGGATTTACCCCAAAGATACAGATGCAGTGAAACGCCAGGACACCTGCACCCCGATGTTTCTAGCAGCAATGTCCACAATAGCCAAACTGTGGAAGGAGCCTTGGTGTCCATCGAAAGATGAATGGATAAAGAAGATGTGGTCTATGTATACAATGGAATATTACTCAGCCATTAGAAACGACAGATACCCACCATTGCTTCGACGTGGAGGGAATTGGAGGGTATTATGCTGAGTGAAGTAAGTCAACTGGAGAAGGACAAACATTATATGGTCTCATTCATTTGGGGAATATAACAGTGAAAGGGAATACAGGGGAAAGGAGAGAAAATGAGTGAAAATATCAGTTAGGGTGACAGAAGACAAGAGACACCTAACTCTGGGAAATGAACAAGGGGTAGTGGAAAGGGAGGTGGGCGGGGGATGGGGTGACTGGGTGATGGGCCCTGAGGGGGGCACTTGACAGGATGAGCACTGGGTGTTATGGTATATGTTGGCAAACTGAACTCCAATAAAAAAAAACCATTTCTATATTGATTTGGACAAACAGCTTTAAAAAAGACAATTAAGGAAATGTGAATATGGACTGGATATTAGATAATATTAAGAAAAAGAACAAATTTCCTAGGTGTGATAAAAGGTATTGTATATATTGTAGGTCCTTATTAAGACATGCCTGCTAAAACATTTAAGGATGAACTGTCGCTCTCACTTCATATGCTACAGAAAAATTAAAGACACATGTACATACATATAAATTAAATATGGCAAATTTTAACTATTGTTAGATATAGCTGGTGATATACAGATGCTCAATATGCTATTCTTTCAGCATTTTTATGTTTGAAAATTTTCACAATAAAAAGTTGGAGGCAAAGTTATGAATTACATTTTTAAAGAGTAAAGTTTTGGGGGAAAAGTGTGCTTTTGCTACACAAGCATAAAGAAAACCCTTGCAAGAATATATTGTGTACCAGCATACTAATAGTATTTATCTGAATGGCAGATTTCTGTGCTTACGTGTATATTTTCAACAATAAACCATATATACCACTATAATCATGAGGACATGAGGACCATTACTTAAAAATAAAGTCAGGAAAGCATTTTCAACCAAAAACTACAATAAAATGAACAAAGACTAAATAATGCAAGCAATATTACACAACTAATAAATTGTGTGAACATCACATAGTTTTAAAATTTCTACTTACAAGAATAATTTATACCATTCGCACAGTATAACAATTTAAACAATTCATGGTAAAGATCACAGTGGGGAGGAGATTATTGAGTTAAAGTACTTAAGTATTACCCTTCATGTCACACCTCCCCAATAAAAGATGAGGCAAAAATAAATGTTAAAGATGATCAGTTCAAGGGTAGGGGTAGGGAAAGGGTTTTTGTTACATTATTCTCTGTATTCTTCAGTGTATTTTAAGTTTCTCAGAAAAAGAAATGCAATTACAGAAAGAGCTGAAGTTCCTTACCTTAACCACTCCTTCCAAATAATCAGTTTAGCTCTTAAAAATATATAAATAGCACCATAGAGTACATACTATCTTGCAGCTTGCCAAAATAATCTCCACATAAATAGCTATAACTTATACCACTTGTGGGCAGTATCTAAGACCATACTCTTCTTCTTGTATTTTTGCCATGACTTGATATTACTTAATTATTTTTTGCCAATCTAATGGTTAAAAAAAATCTCATTTTAATTTGCATTTCTGGTATTTAGTTTGAGTATCTTTTCTTGTTACCAGACAGTTTTAGTTCCTATTCTGGGAAAAGCCTGTCCCTAATTTTCTACGGCTCTTATTTTTAAAACGTTACTCTTATCATTAAGATGGGAGCATACCAACCAAAATGTTAATGATGACTGAATATTTTTGTGGGAGTAGGAATCTTTTTCCAAAATAAGAACACATTTTCTAGTTTTTCCTAAATTAATTCAGTAACAGAAACTAGAAAATTATAAAAGTGGGTAAAAAAAATCCTTTTAGATATAAGTAGTACTTTCAGGATATCCTATTATAGGAGCATATAACACCCTAGTGGAGCTTATGAAATCCAGCTTAAAGCTGGAAAGTACTACTTATATCTAAAAGGATTTTTTTTACCCACTTTTATAATTTTCTAGTTTCTGTTAAGAAAGTCTGTTTCTAGTTTCTAGTTTCAAGTCTTGTTAAGAAATTAAATACTGGTTGAGGCTATTCATTCATTTGGGATACATTTAACTAACTTCATTTTTGTAAAGCATTTTTCTAGTTCATCGTGTCCCTTGTTTAACCCTAACAAAATTCTATGTGACATTCTCTGATGCCCTCCTATAAACTTCTATAGCACATTTTGTTCACTGTCATTGTACTGATCCCTCTGTGATTTACAAGTCTCCCTCTCCTAGTAGACCACTCTCTAGTTGCTTATCATTGAATTTCCATCATCTGACATTATTATGTCCTCAAATATTTGTTCAGAGAATGAGATATCTCATCCTCATTAAAAGGATGAGGAAACTGGCTCAGTGAAGTAATTTGCCCCAAGTAATATAGCTATTAAGTATTTAATTTACATAAGTTACAATGGCCTTATCTTTGTAGTATACTGTATAATTTAAACATTTTAAATCACACATCATCTCACTTTAATGCTCACAGCAACTTATGAAGTAGGCTTTTTGATTACCAATCGATAGGTGAGAATGAAACCTGAGGCACAGTCAAACCCTAAATTTTATGAAGCACAGCTGTCTCTTTACATACTTTATAGATCAATAATTAGGTATAGGAGCCTCTACCTTTATATAACAAACATCTTGGGAATGATGGGGGGGGGGGCAGAAGGAAGACAGTTAAAGCAATAGGATAGAGACTGGAAACCAGTTATAGGTCCATAAGCTGATACTGTAGTGTCAACCACATGTGCCACTTTGAAATCCAATCTTGGCCCAAAGGTTTTTCTTGCTACTGCCCTGTATTCATAGAAGACAACTGCAGGCTTTCTCACAGAGTATCAGTCTCAAAGACGAGGGATACAGAGCTAAGGAGAGCCTTGAAAAACAGGTTATATCACACATGGACAAAGCAGGGGGAAAATGACAACATAAAAGAAAAGGCTAATTAATAAGGAACTTTAAACATTATCTCAGTCCTTAAATGGACTGAGTTTCTTAAGTGAAGAGACCAACTCTCATTCATTTTGTCCCTAGCTCCTTGTACTTAAAAACACCAGTAAATGGTTACTGAACTAAAAAGAGGTTAAGATGTGAGGGGAAAAAATATAATTTTCAAAATAATGGCCTCAAATTTATTGAGCACTATGTGCCATGCACTATACTTCAGTAATAAAATGTTAAAAGTGATGGATAATATTTACCTCTTTTCTAATCTGCTATATACGGTGCTACTCAAGTATGTTAATAGTGGTGATACTGATGACCATGAGGAAGACTCATTATGGGTTAAGGTTACTAAGGTTACAGCAGAACCTTGAACAGAACAAAGCTGAACAGTAGGGGGCTATGTAGCTGTAGGGAGATCAAGGCAACCACAGAAATGGGTAAGACTCTTCAGAGGGTGTGAATGTGACTCCTACCTCTTGGCAAAGTAAGAAACTACTCTGGTGGAACACTCAGTTTTCACCGGCCAGAGTCAGCCCCCAAATGACCAAAGTACAAACCCCTTTCCTCCCCACCACTGGTGATCCAACACAGACCTGAAGGGTCCAGACAGGCTTTGCTAACTGGCCATCACTTGACCACTGCGACTGCCCATCCCTGAGCTGTTGGAGGGGTTAAGTGAAATAGTATGTTAAAGAAATGACCATCTGCTGACCACGTGGAATGTACTAACAACCTACATTTCCCCATTTAATCCCAATAATCCCACAATAAAGTTATTTTCTCCAGATGAGGCAAGTGATAAATTAATTTGCTCAAAGTGACAGAACTATTAAGTGCCCAGAAAAAAAATATTTTTTAGGGGATCCCTGGGTGGCGCAGTGGTTTGGCGCCTGCCTTTGACCCAGGGCGCGATCCTGGAGACCCGGGATCGAATCCCATGTCGGGCTCCCGGTGCATGGAGCCTGCTTCTCCCTCTGCCTGTGTCTCTGCCTCTCCCTCTCTCTATGTGACTATCATAAATTTAAAAAAAAATTTTTTTTAAATATTTTTTAATTCAGCAATTATCCTACCCTTCTCATACAAACTGTTATCACTGAGTAAACTTGTAAAATTATTCCACCTAATGTACGAAAACAAAATGACAGCGTTAGAACATTATCATTTTGACATTACCAATGAACTAATCGATCTAGGCTTTAGGCAGAAATGGCTGTTAATACAAAAAAAAAAAAAAAACCACAAGACATCATTACAACTTAATGAGTGTTGTGAATAAACACACCACCACCAATATTCTTGCCAAAGGAAATGAACCTGAATTTATAAAAGCCTCTGGATCCACTATCAATTTGCAGGAAACATAAAGGATGGAGGAACATGTTGAGAACAGTACTGAGTATGCAATAAGCAAAATTCAGTCTGTGGGAAACTCCACAGGTCAAATGGCCTGAGTTATTCAACAGATATAGTATAAGAAAAAGAAAGAAAGGGAAGCTACAGGTATTTAAAATACATCAAGTTTCAAAAAGTGGACAAAACAAATTATACTGTCCAAGGATGCACACTTGGATGATAAAACCAGAACAGAATCCAAGTGATCACTATAAAGTCAGAGGAGTTGATACCTTCTGGAGACAGAGGATGCTGTGACAGGGATGGCCAATGGAAGGACTTCTAGGATAACAGGTAAAGTTCATTTCTTGAGTTACAAAAGTGTTTGCCTTAAAATAATTTATTAAACTGTAGATTTGTTTTGGGGTGGTTTTCCCTACCTGTATTCTATTTGTTACAATAAAAAGGAAGCACTTTAATCACATTAAAGTTGCTTATGTATGATATGATTCTATTTGTATGAAATGCCCAGACTAGGCAAATCAGAACGTAATTAGTGGTTACCACAGGCTGGGGTGGTTGGGAGAAAGGGAGTCGCTACTAATGAGTTACTTGGGTGATGAAAATGTTTTAAAATTGATGTGTATGACTGTGAACACTAAAAACCACTGTATGCTTTAAGTGGATGAGTTGTATGCTATGGGACTATCTCAATAAAACTCTGTAAAGTCTAAGACACCCCAGTTAAACCAAGACACACTTTTAAAATAAAGACTGGGGTGGAGCCCAAGAATTTGCATTTCTGACAAGTTCCCAGAGGCTGTTGCTGCCGTTAATCTGGGGACCACATTTTAAGAACCACTGCAACAAAGGATTTCAAAACGGCTTCTAGCTCACAGCAGTACTAAACAGCACTGGAAAGTGAAGTGTTTTACTCAGGGACTGAGAAATCAGTCCAGAAAAAAAGCAGTTAACACTCTGCCAAGCATTGTTCTATTCCAACTGATTCCCTGACCATCAACATCAGCATCTCCTAGAAACTTGCTGGAAATGCAAATTCTCGGGTCCCTTCCAGATCTACAGGATCAGAACCTCTGGGTTGGAGCCCAGCTTCAGCAAGCCCTCTAGGTGATTTTGATGTTCCCTAAAGTTTCAGAGCTACTGTTCTAAGCACTTTATATGCATTAACTCAGTTAAACTTCTCCAAAACCCTATGACACAGGTAACACTATTAGCATTTTACAGATTAAGAACTGTGGCACAGAGGTTAAATAATTTGCACAAGATGATAACTGGTAAAAACTTGAACCTAAGGAGCCTGGCTCCAGAGTCCATGTTCTTAATCACTATGCTGAAAGATCTTCCCACTTGTAAGAACTCAATTGGCAGAATGCAATAATAAAGAATTAGTGGAAGAAAAAAATGCAAAGACAAGGAGAAATAGGTCTAATACACAGAGGCAAATAATAAAATAATTACAGCAAATAATGTTATCATTAAAAAAGCAATCTTCCAAAAGCATTCCAAAACATAAGCAGCTACCAAATACTATATCCCAGCATTTCCAAAACAATTATCTCAAGTATCTAATTATAAGGACTTAAAATCTGGGTTATACTAAAGATGGTACATGAATTCATGGCAGTACATTCACATTTACCAATCTTTAAAATCTAAATGATTATATTAAAAGGTCATTCCACAGAACATGAAAGACTCCTAACTCTGGGAAACGAACTGGGGGTGGTGGAAGGGGAGGTGGGTGGGGGGTGACTGGGTGGCAGGCATGGAGGTGGGCACTTGATGGGATGAGCACTGGGTGTTATTCTGTATGTTGACAAATTGAACACCAATAAAAAATAAATTTATTTAAAAAAATAAAAGGTCATTCCATAATATTTGAATCTCCCTACTCCTAGTCCCTTTAAGTCACTATACAATCAGAATCTAGGGCTTGAAAAAGAACTTTCACATTCCTCTAGTCCAATTAGTAATTCAGACTGAAATATGGATCTCCATTTAATATTCATACGAAGCTAAAAGAAATTCCAACTTTTTGAAAAATCACATTCTGAGATCAATCCATGTCTGTAATTTTTTAAAGCCAAATGATTAAGAACTTTTTAAGGGCACTAGGGACGCCTGGGTGGCTCAGTCGTTTAAGTGTCTGCCTTCAGCTCAGGTCATGATTCCAGGGTCCTGGGACTGAGTCCTGCACCAGGCTCCTCGCTCAGTGGGAAGCCTGCTTCTCCCTCTGCCTGCCACTCTCCTTGCTTGTGTGCTCTCTGACAAATAACATTTTAAAAACCTAAAAAAAGAAACGCTTTTTAAGGGCACTAAAATGTGAAAATGCTCAGTATGAACGGCCCAAACAAAACCTACAGTTGTTTTACTCAGAGAGAGCCACTCTTTCACACTATCTGAAAGCATTTCAATAACCAGAAGACCAAGCTGGTTAACAAGTACATCAAGTTTTAGCAACTTAACCCCTATGACACATCAAATGAGAGGGCTTCCAAAGAATCTTCTGAGCTGAATTATCCCTGACATTAACATATAAACATCTGATACCCAGTCATTGAGGAAACAAGTCAGAGAACAATACAGCAAAACATCCAGAGCCCAAGTATTTGCGACTATCAACCTTATACATAGTGCAATCATTGTAAAGGAGCCTAATATGGTTACAGATACACATCAAATTTTAACATAACGTAACGGTAGGAAAGGTAACTCAGGATATGAAGGGCAAACATTTTCAAAGCAATCAAGTCTGGCATTTCAATAATACTTTGAACCCATGGTTGAAAACATGCAACAAAAGAGAAAAAAATCAACAGCATTGCCATTATAAACCTGTAGCTGTTAAAAACTCCGGAAACAATTCAAATATTGAAATGCCTACTGTATAAAACTGTTCCAAAAATCCAGTTATCCCAGATTCAAAACTCTGGATTAGAAGGTTTAAGTGACTTTGTTCAAACTTCCTAATAACTACAGAAAACTGAAGACAGGAGTAAATATCTAACCACTATTTCTAATATGCCCAAAATATTTTGTTGAATGGACTTCACTGGAATTCCCAAGAAATCACTTCTTTAAATAATCACCTTTTTAAAAAAAATATTTTATGTATTTATTCATGAGAGAGAGAGAGAAGGCAGACATAGGCAGAGTTGGAGAAGCAGGTTCCTCGCAGGGAGCCTGATGTGGGACTTGATCCCCGATCTCTGGGATCATACCCTGAATTGAAGGCAGTTGCTCAACCACTGAGCCACCCAGGCATCCCTAAATAGTCACTTTTCAACTAGTGATCTGATTTCTCCATTAATGAACAAAGAACTGAAAAGCCTGAACTCATGAACCATAGCACTGGTGATTCAAAATCATATTTCATCTAGATACTTCAAAAACGTTCATTCATGAACTCTACCCTCTCTGCCCCTCAACTCAGAATAACCCTCATTTTAAAGGTAGGCACAAGTGATCTTGCTCTGCTCACATTTGTGCTTAAGTCAAAGGCTGGCTGGAGCCTATCTAGATGTCCAAAATCCATTCCCAGGTTTTGACTATGGAAGGGACATACAATAGATCCCAAGATAACCAATTCTGCACAAGGACAGAAATGAAATATTTAAAGGATTTTATGCTGTGGATCATCATTTCCAAAAGAAATAAAATGAAAAATAACAAAAGGAAAACTATGGTTGCATATTAATAGCTGAAAATTAGAATGTAAGTGGAAGCTCTCAAAAATTGTTTAGTATTAAAAAAAATAAAATAAAAAAATTGTTTAGTATTGCCATTTCAAAAACTGTATTATAGCCAGAAGAACTCATCACTAAGTCTTAATAGCTTAGAAGTTATGGGTCAGAGCAGCTGATACCAACATCAAAAGAATAAAAAGCAACATTGTAAGATAGTATAAAAATAACTAAACCACCTAAGGAAATTGAAACCATAAAAAATCCCAAAGGCACACTCAGGTCATTATCTAGGAAACATTAGCTTCTTCCATAAGGAGGCCTACTTTTCATGTGGAGCAGTAAGCAGAGCCAAGACATGAAACTGAGGTCAGGTATCAATTAAATCAGACTCTGCCACAGAAAAGGGAATCCATGACTAGTTATTTTGGGATAGTGCCTAGGCCAGCAGTATCAACTCCAACTGGGATACAGGAGATTACTGCCTTTGTTCCATTATAATGGAGGGGGGGGGGTCCTCCAGGGTCTTTAACTTAGTAAGAATGGGTTAGATACCACTGCTGGGGTACAGTCACCAAATACGAGGGAAGTTACACAACAATTTCTTCAACAAATAAATCAAGAAAAAAACAAAAGGGAGGGAACCTGCAGATTAAAATAGATTTAAAAAATATATATCAATCCACCTTTGTGATAAATGGATTTTCTTTGGACTTTAACTCAAAGTAAAATGTGAATATTAGCTTCATATTTGGAATCTTCAAAAATCATTATTAATTTTTTGAGTTGTGATAGTGGTTTTGAAGTTATGTTTAAAAAGCCCTTTTCTTTCAGACATAGAAGTATTTGGCAAGTAAAAATATGACAGTAGGGATTTATTTCAAAATAACGGGTGGGGGGCAGCCCGGGTGGCTCAGTGGTTTAGCGTCGCCTTCAGCCTAGGGCATGATCCTAGAGACCCAGGATCAAGTCCCACGTCGGGTTCCCTGCATGGGGCCTGCTTCTCCCTCTGCCTGTGTCTCTGTCTCTCTGTGTCTCTCATGAATAAATATTAAAAAAAAAAAAACAACCAGCAAACATTAAAAAATAAAAAAAAATGGGTGGGCACAGTAGGTAGAAGTACAGATGAAGCAGAATGGCTACAAGTTGGTAACTGTTAAACATGGTGATGGATACACAGGGAGATCACTATACTATCTGATTTGTGTATGTCTGACATTTTTCATAACTGAAAAAGGATTAGACATAATATCTTGCAATTTTATTTTTTGAATGGTGCTTAGGGTGATTTAAAAATCATGTACAGACAGAATTCATTTAAACAATAATACAAGAAGCAGCCAGTGCCACATCAGATCCAAACAATGGAAGAAATCAAAGTAGCTCATTTACAGAATGGAAATACATATACCACCCCCAACTCCATTCCAGGAAGTAAAATACAAATACTACCCAAAGATCTACAAAAACTAACCTAAAATCACAGCCAATCATGCTCATCCTGGTGGGAAATCCCAACACTTCTCCAACAGTTTCCTGAACCTTCCTGACCAAGTTGGTCAGCTAGTTCCTCCGGAGTGCTAACCCACTCAGGTCAGACTATTGGAGGACCTACAAAAAAAAAAAAAAAGGGTAGGGGGAGAGAGAGATACATTTATTAGAGTATGGGGGAGTTAATCATTATATCAATGTTCAAACATGATCACAGTTGTTATTTCTTAAGCAATAGCTCTTACATATCAATTTGCATTTTTAAGGACTTGCTTTAAACAGCAACAAGAATTCAGAACCAAGAGCCAAACCAATTATTCTATTCTGACATCTAGGCAACACCTTTGAAAACTCATCTCCATCCTCAAACCCAATGAAATTATAGGGGATAGTAATTACAATTTTACATCCTCACTATAAATTGATACTAAGGCAACGCTAAATTTATTATTTTTTTGTGGAAAAAAATGCACATACAGAAACTACTTTTCACCTTCACATACACTTTTTGGGCATACTGGGAGACAACTGATAAACACCTGGGAAACTCAGGCTGAACTTTGCCACTGAACCTTAGACAAAGCTTTTAACTAGTATTGCCACTCTTTCCTCTCTTTTTAGAGATCTACCTAGAATAAATTAAATCTTTTAGGTCATACCTAAATTATCATTCCCAGATTTATTCTAGTTCTGAATGACAAGAGTCAAATTAAGGTTTAGTTAATTTCTGATTCATTGCTAGACATTTGCAAAGAACTCCAAGGCAGTATCTCAAGAGCAGAAAGTGCTCTTCTGTCCTCCCAATGAAAAAGGGGGAAATCCTATTACCTCCAAAGCACTTTAAACTGAACAAAGCAAACCCTAACACTCAAAATTAGTGTCCATATAATTACCAGATGGTTACCCATGGTAATCTTTAATCCTCGGTAAACTTTTCACCATCATATTCCTATTTCAAACCTCATCACCTGGCCAAGGTGATAGATAAAAGTATTCAGTTTCATATTGGTCTAATCAATATATTAACAGTAAGACTTTCAAACTGAATACACTCACTTCTTTAATTTAATTTAGAATTTAATAAGAATTTAATTAATAATTTAATAAGAATGCCAGGAAATATAAAATGGCAAAACACAACAGGAGGTAGTGTATTAAAGAACTGACAGTAATTTGCTATGGGAAAGAAGCTTGGTATTCCAAGCAACTTTCCTAAATTCTCTCAGCTAGGAATTACCCTGTGCAGGTATAGCCAAATAGATCACCACACTGATCTGAGGAACCAAAGAAAGGAGGCAAGGGAAAAGCAGTATGAATACTTGAAAACTAGCTGGTAGAAGTTCCCTTGATTACTGTGAAAAGCATGACAATAAATTTCATCTTTGAGTGAATAACAGAATAAACTCTTTTTGAATGAAAGGTAGGAGTATGCAAGGGATGAGGCATCCCTTCTAAAAGGCAGCACACCTGGGTGTGGTTCTTGATAGGAACCTTTATGGCTAGTTGTCATTTCAAGATAGTGACTTTGCACTAAAATTCCTACACTAGTAGGTTAACACAGGTAGGAATCACAATCAAACATCATGAACCACTGGAGAAAAAGAGGGGAAAAAAAAACTACAAAAACGACCACGCTGGCCTAGAAATATACTAAAAACTTACAATTAGAGGAATAAAAATCTCTTATTTTTTTTCCCCAGGTCATAAAACTACTATATGAAACAGATCCATCTTCCAACCTATTCTTCCACCAAGAAAATGTAACCACAATATATTGTGTGCCTAACATAAGCTGGGCACTTTACAAACTAATTCTAGCTACTATGAGCGCCACTATTCCTATTATACAGATGAACTGAACAAAACTAATTTGCTCAAGGTCACAAAGTTCGATGTGAACCCAAAGCACACAGTTATTTCCACCATACCAGGGTGCCTCCCTTGACCGGAGAATGTTGAGGTCTCCTCAATCTAGGCAACATTGGGGCTAACAGAAAACAATACTGACTGAACATGTAATCTATAAAGAAAAGAAACGATAGGGAATCCTTTACAGTAATGGTGGAGCGGAGGAAGGGAACAGGAAAGTAGAACAGGGCAATGATTGAGGGTCAGAAGATAATCAAAGCTATTTTACTTTCTATCACATGGAAGGGAAATGTAGTGGAGACTGACAGGCGGATATCTTCTCTCTAGGGGATTCAGCTCTTGAAAAAAAGAACACGGAGGTAGGGAATCAAAGAATTAAGTGGGAAGCATGTTAAAAGGTGGTTAGCGCAAAAACAGAGGTTCACGGACCAAGAAGACTCAGCAACTCAGAAGAAGGCAGGGAAAAGGGGCGGTTCCAGAACTTGCAAAGAGGGATGTCAAGGGACAGAAAAGGACAAAAGTTGGTTTACTGGAGGATTATCCTCTACAGCCTTTTCTTTAGGTTTTTGCGGGGGGATAGGGGCGTTATGAGAAAGGGAAGGCTAAGAGCTCCAAAACAAGAGATCTGCAATCATCCAGCCACCAACCCATTCATTGTTCCATCTAAGAATGGTTGAGCAGTCTGCAAAGTTTCAGAAACCCGCCCTGTACTCGAATCAGGGTCATACAAGCATGAAGACTTGAGGAAACGGAAGGCTACTGTATAGTTCTAGCCACAAAGATGGAGTAAATGCACGGAACGGGAAAGGCTCTACTCAAGCCTTACGTCAAGGGGACCAAGGGAAAGAGGGTGACAGGACAGGCTAAGGGACTTGGGCTAAGCTCTTCCTTAGTGGGGCTGGGGAGGGGGTGACAGGGAAAGCTTTGATTACCCCTCTTAAATTTACGAACCTCAAATATCCATGTGGATGAGGACAGAATTAGGGGGAAAAAAGGAGGAGTACGTCAGAGACACTAAAGCTTGACCCCTAAACGTTAGTTCAAATACCAAACCAGTTAAGAAAGTAGAGCCCACCTCAATTCAAGAAAAACTAGGGGATTCATTTGGGCCGCTAAATGGGCGGAGAACAGAGGCAGGCCTGAAAAAAAGGTAGCGGGGAGGGAACCAGTCGTCATAGGTTGGTTCCCTTTCCCCCACTGTCCAATCTAACCCCCGACCCCACTCCTTAACTAACTCTAGGACTCCTGCCCCCCCAACCCTCCCAACCCGCCCACTGCAGTGGCAACAACGGAGGCGTTGACCGATTGGTGGGGGCAAAGGCGGGCCCACACGCGACCGAGGCCCGGGAAATGGTGTCGCCTCGAACAGAGACAGCTTGGTCTTTGCCCCAGGTTCAGCTTACTAGCACCTCGGTGTTTCGCCGACAGTCACCTCCTTAACGTCGGCTGCCCGGGAAGCGTCACAAACCCGGACAGCCAACACCTCAGTCTCGGGTCCTGGCCGGACAGACATCAGCTTCCGCCGCCATCTTAACAGCGGCGGACCGACCCTAGTCACTGCCCCCCCCACCCCCACCCCACAAGCTACCTCCGCCACCGCGAAAGAATCCCACGAGGACGTAGCCCCGCTCGCGCGAGAACTCACCAGGTAAGAACAGCACGACCCAAAGAGGCTACTGCCGCCTCCGCGGCTGCTGCAGTCCGTAGCAGAACCGCGGCCGCCTCCGCGCAATCCCGCGAGAATCTCTTACCGGACGGGAAAAGCCTGAGCCCAGCCCTTCCCAGACCCCTCCTCCCACCAAAGCCAAAGTCGCTACAGCTTCGCTCTCACCCTACGCGAAGCGAAAAGCAAATGACGCACAACCTCACGAAGCACCGAGGGGCGGAGTCAGTCTGCCGCCGCCAGCTCCCGCATGCGCCGACAGAACTATCGCGATATTACGTTTTAGTCTCTGCGAGACCTTCGAATTCACTGCAGGATACGGCCCGCGCCTCGCCTTTAGGAAACACGAGCTCTCGCGAGACCTATTGCATGCTCCTAAAAAGGAGAGAGGCGGGGCTTCATGAAAATGACTGGGAGTTTTTCGGGGGGAAGGGAGGAACCTCCCGTCCTGCAGGGATCTCGCCTACCACGAGGTTTCCGACCCACTGCGGAGCTGGCTGCCAAACCTCGCGATGACACAGCTCAGCGCCAAATCTCGGCCATGTCCTGAAAACTGCCTCCGCCCCCGATCTAAGGTGTCTAGAGCCTAGTGCTTGAGGAAAATTTAAAAAGTCAACCTGTTTATTCTCATGCTTCCGGACAGATCTGTACCAATTAGCCAAACTCCATTCTGGAAGAGAAGCAATGGGTCTCCCATTGTTACCTGCCTCCAGTAATCACATATTATCCTGGACTAACACATAAAAGACGTTCAGTCTCACAATAAGCTCACAAATGCAAATGAAAACAATGACATAACACTTTTTGCCCATTAGATCGGGGGAAAATTTTTTTAAGACATAATATCCTGACTCCTTCCCTCGCCGCACTGCAGGCTAACCTGAATCCATCTTAATGTAACGAAGGGCTCTTATCGTTAGTTCTAGCTCTAAAGCCACTAATTTTTAACTCCTGACCCTTTACCTTGGCATAACCAAAAGATTGAATAAAGTGGTTTTCGCCAAACAAAGGAGTCTGACCTCAAAGGAAAATTCAAGCTGGGGTGGGGGGGTGCGTGCTTGCAGTTTTTAATATGGCAGTTTTCCCACGTCTAGCCAACAATGTTTCTCCAATAAATCTTGGATCCAATCTGGCTCGATTTGTGGGCTTTTCTAGTCTAATGCTTTGTTCTGTCCATTCTAATTTAAATATTGTTCCTTAGAGTACAATATTTAATACCTGGTAGTACAAATAGCCCCATCTTTACTTATCTTTTAAAATATTTTCTCGGTTATTCTTAGCCATCTTTTTTCTAGATGAACTTTAGAATCGTATTGAGTTCCAAAAACTTGGCATATTTATTGAAATTCCATCAATTGTATAAATCAATATAGGAAAAATGGGCAGGACTACAAAATTGAGCCTTCTTAGCAAGAAGCGTGATATTCCTTTTCCATGTATGCAAACATTCTTTTATTATATACCTCAATAAAGTTTTGTAGTTTACTTCTAGGTATTTTTTAATTTTTCTTGCTACTGAGCATGGAGTAATTAATATTACATTTTTGAAATGCTTATTGCTTATAGATATTTGCCTACTTACTTTTGTAATCGGACAAATAAAAAATATGTTCAATTTCACTGGTAATCAGAGAAATGCAAATGAAAACAATGACATACCATTTTTTGCGCTTCAAATTAGTCCAAATGACAAAGATTGATAATAATCCATGTTGGCATAACTGTGGAAAATGGGCAATATTGCACAACATTGGGGAGTGTAAATCAGTATAGCCTTTTGGGAAGGCAATTTGGACAAATGTATCAAAATTCAAAATGCATATACACTTTGAGTAGCGATTACTCTTCTAAGAATTTCTCCTACGGAAATACTCATACATGTGCATGAAACGTATATATACAAACCCATTCATTATAGCATTGCTTGTAATAGCCCTTCTCCCCCCCCAAGGGAAACAAGATAATGTACATCAATCGGAAATGGTTAAATAAACTGTAGTACAATCGTACAATGCAGCTGTTTATAAATGAGATAAATTTAGATTCCCTGGTATATGAAGAGCTACAAGACATATTAAGTTTTTAAAAGGCAATTACCCGAAATGAATGTTTGTGCGTGTGTGTGTGTGTGTGTGTGTGTGTAGTACCATTTAGATACCAAAATATACATATACAAAGCCTAGTAGTTACCGCGAAGCCTGCCTGGCGGCCCCTCACCTTCCCCCTCCTGAGGCCGCCTTCCGAGAACCTGAGAGAAACGCCGAAGGCCTAGCCTCTACTCCCTCTCTAAGGCCACTTGGCCACGACTAATGCCGGTACCTCGCATCCCCACTGTCAGCACTGTCAGCCGCTCTCCCGCCGCGCTGCCTGCCGCTGCCCCGCAGCCCCAGAAGATGCGGCTAGCTTTTAGCTGGCGCCGGCCAAGGCCTGGGGGAGGGGAGAGAAGGCGGAGTTGAGGGAGGGCTGGGGCAGGCCGCCGGGCCCCTTCACCAGCCTCTCCCGCTGGCTCCCCAAGGCCGCCACCTCCGCGACTCCGCGTAGGGTCCCGTGGGAACAACCCTCCGCGAGGAGCGGAGGATGGCCTCGCTAGCAGGGCCCGCCCCCCAACCCAGGGTAAGATGCTCACCTCGGTGGCAGTAGCTCCGCAGAGCCCGCAGGAGCGTGCCGAGTCCTCGGGCCTTGCTTTAGCCCTGCTCCCCTCGCTCACCCTCCGCGGAAAACCTACCCCTCCGGCTCTCTTCACACCGGATCTGAGGCTCCACCCCACCGCTTGAGGAGCCCCGCCCCTGCCCCTCGGGAAGGCACTCCCTCCGCGGTGGAGCAGTCTACCTTGTAGGGGACTGCGCTTGAGCTATTCTCGGTCCAACAAACCCAACGGTAGAGGATTGTAGGGTCGCTAAGGAATTAGATTTGATTCGAGGCACGACGAAGGGTGACGTGATTTGATTTGATTTACGTTTAAAAATTAACAGTCTCTCCAGCTGCCTGCGGAAGAGTAGGGGGCAAGAGGGCAAGCAGGGAGGCGGTGTGGAGGGCTGGAGCCAACAGGGGCGCCGCCGGGGTCAACCCCCCCGCCCCCCCTCTGGGAAAATCCTTACAACACTTACTCCAGGCATTTAGTAAGCTCTCAATAAATATTATCTTTATTGTTCTCCTTGGTATTATTTGGGGTGGTAGTGCTATTACCAAGGTGCAAATCCAAGAGGATTTGCACCTGTGAATACATAGGAATTAAAAAGAATTTGGTAGCACGTACCCCTAACTATTGACCGGGCTTCATCTGGGTTGCAGAAGGAGATTAGAGGATGGGAATAGAGGGGAGCTTTGAATGGCAATTTAAGATACTTTGGTAAGGTTTGAATTTTTTTTAAGTATTAACTCAGTATTTTAAAGTATAAAGACAAAAGCACAATCCGAAGTACTTACTCTTGAGACACAGAAGAAATAAAAACTGTAATTACATCTTCCAGTTTTAATTCTAACCCTACAGAACAGTGGTTCATGCCCCGAATTGAGAATCCGATGAATGGATTCACTGCCCGTCAAATATATATTTACACAAAAATTTTGTGTATGATCTAGCTTTATGGAGGCCCCTTTTGAGAGATCTTTTTACAGTGTTATTTTTAATGAGTGAATATTATTCCATTAATGTTAATTATTTAACCAAGACTCCATGTTTAGGTCTTTTTTTTTATTAAAAGAAGTAGGACATGAACTTTGGTGTAACTAAATATGTGCATATTTCTAAGATTTCCCTCCAGGAGAAATTTGTAGAAATGGAGTAGATAGGGTCAAAAGGTAACTCCTCCCAAAAAACATGTAACAGGCTCTCCAGAACAGTTGTAACAATATAAGGTCTCACCAGAAATATATAAGAATTCCAGTTTATTTGGATATTCACATTATCTTCACCAATACTGCTAGTATAGTCTTCAAAAAAACCTTTTAATTTAGTAAGGCCTTTGATTCTAATTCCAACCTCTCATAGCATCTACATTAATCCTAATAATCCATGGGCTCTACGCCTTTTAAGTAAATAAGTGATTTATTTAAAATACTTATAAGTAAAAATATTATCATAGCATGTGATTATTTAATAGCCTAGTTAATATTTGCCATGTAATAAATATTTTTCTATATCATTTTATAACATTTTAATGGCAACATGAAACATTCCTTTAACATGTAATTAGCTTTGTTTTTGTTGTTTTTCATTTTAAAAAATTTTTCCTAATTACATATAAATGAATACATTATTGCAAAGCACTTAACACAGATTAATTTAAAATTCCTCTTACATTCATATATATATAGAAATACATAGCTTTGTTTTTTACTTTTTAAAGATATAAATGGTATCCTATTTTATGTATCCTTCTGTCAATTGCTTTATTCACTTTCTATGCTTGATGATCTTTCCATGTCAGTCTATATAAATTTGTCATTTATGTACTGTATAGTATTCCATTGACTGAGTGCACTATAGTTAACTACTGATATAGTCACCTATTGATAAATATATATTGTTCTCAATCTTTTACTGTTAGAGTGTTATTTTTCTTACTATTAACAGTGCTTCAGTGAAAAATACGTATACATTTTTCCTTCATATGCTAAAATATTTCTGTAAGACAAAATGGAAAAGTGAAATAGGTAGCTCAAAGACAGCACATTTTGAAATTTTAATATTTAATGCCAAATTGCCTCATTGAATGATTCAGTTTATAGCTCCCCCAGCAGTGAATAACTATTTCCCTAAATTTTATTCACACTATTAATCGATTGCTTTTTTAAATTTTTTATTTACATTCAATTTAGTTAACATATAGTATATTATTAGTTTCAGGCATAGAATTTAGTGATTCATCAATTGTATGTAACACCGAGTGCTCATTACAGCAAGTGCCCTCCTTAATGCCCATCACCCAATTACCCCATCCCCCCACCCACCTCCCTTCCAGCAACCTTCAGTTTGTCTCCTATAGTTAAGAGTCTCTTCTGGTTTGCCTCCCTCTCTGTTTTTATCTTATTTTTCCTTCCCTTCCCCTATGTTCATTGTATATATATATGTATATAATGAAACATTACTCAGCCATTAAAAAGAATGAAATTTTGCCATTTGCAACTACATGGGTGGAACTAGACGGTATTATGCTGACTAAAATAAGTCAGTCAGAGAAAGACAAATACTATATGATCCCACTCATATGTGGAATTTAAGAAACAAAACAGATTAACCAATTGTTTGAATATTTTGCCAGTGCAATAACTAAAAAGTGTCCATTACTTGTGCTTCCCTGATTGTTAGTGAGGTTAAGGGAAAGTTTCATATTTTGTTGGCTACTTGCTTGTGTGTTTTTTTGTAACTTGCCTGTTCATATCTTTTATCTGTTTTCCAGTTGGATTGTTTGGCTTCTTGTTATTAAATTATGCAGTCTGGGGCAGCCCTGGTGGCCCAGTGGTTTAGTGCCGTCTTCAGCCTGGGGTGTGATCCTGGAGACCTGGGATCAAGTCCCACGTCAGACTCCCTGCATGGAGCCTGCTTCTCTCTCTGCCTGTGTCTCTGCCTCTCTCTCTGTGTGTCTCTCATGAATAAATAAATAAAGTCTTTAAAAAAATTATGCAGTCTGGATATAAATCTTTGTTATATGTGTGGGAAATGTTTTGCAGACTTCTGGTTATTTTTAAACTTTGCTCATGGGGTCTTTTGGGGTATAGATGTTTTAAATGTTGATGTATTCAGATTTACCAATCATTTCTTTTATGGCTTTTGCATTTTGAATCTTGTATAAGAAAGCCTTTCTACTCCAACACTGTTCTGTATTTCCTTGTAATATTTTAGAATTTTTTTATGTTTAGCTCTTTAATTATCTGGAAATTTTTTGGTAAACATTTTTCTAAGTCATTAAATATTCTAACAATATTATTCTTAATAGATGACTATTATTCCCTTGTAATGATAATTACTTATTAGTATTTTTCATTAGGACCTAAATATTTATTCAACAGATCATTATTTCCCTTTATCAAAAACCAAATTCCTGGGGCAGCCCCGGTGGCTCAACAGTTTAGCGCCGCCTTCAGCCCAGGGCCTGATCCTGGAGACCAGGAGTCCAGTCCCATGTCGGGCTCCCTGCGTGGACCCTGCTTCTCCCTCTGCCTGTGTCTCTGCCTCTCTCTCTCTCTGTCTCTCATGAATAGATGAATAAAATCTAAAAAAAAAAGCAGGCAGTCCAAGAAAAAAATTCTGTTTGCTTTAATAAATTATTATTTCATATCTTCTAGGGCAAGCCCCTCTGTTTTTTCCCCCCACAAATTTCTTGACTATTCTTGTGCATTTTTTTCCCAGATAAACTTGAAAATTAGCTTGTAAAGTTCTGTAAGAATTCCTATTGGGTTTTGCTTGCATAAGTTTGTTTCATCAAACGGGTGTAGGATATAGTATTTGATAAACCAGTCTTCTGTTGCTGTACAATCATGTTGTTTCTAACTGTCCACTGTTATAAAGCAGTTCTGTAAAGGATATTCAGAAAATTCTTTGCTTACCACTATGATTATTCGACTACAACAAATTTCAACAAGGCAAAGCACATCCACATTTTAGGGGCCCAGTGTACTTTAGGAAAGATTTTACCAATTTACATTCCCTTGGGACGTATGGGTGCGCCATCTCCCTATTCTGCTTGCATGACTGGATCATTAAAGGTTTTGAAACTGAAAATTTGATAGGCTACATATCTCATTGTTTTATGGATGTAAAGTATTTTGTATTTGTTTTCATTTTGCATAACAAATCACATATTTATCAGTGTAAAACAATACCTTATTGTCTCACAGTTCTATATGTCAGAAGTCTTGGTGGGCTTTACTGAGTTCTTGCTTTGGATCATACAATGCCAAAATCAAGGTGTCCCCAGACTTGGCCTCTTTTTTCTTAAAGATTTATTTATTTATTCACTCAGAGAGAGCAAGAGACACAGGCAGAGGGAGAAGCAGGCTCCATGCAGGAAGTCCAACGTGGGACTCCAGGGTCTCCAGGATCACACCCCGGGCTGCAGGCGGCGCTAAACCGCTGCACCACCAGGGCTACCCCAGACTTGGCTTTTATTTAGAGGCTCTGGGGAAGAATCCATTTCTAATTCGTTTAAGCTATTGTCAGGATTTAATTCCTTGCTATATGGTAGGACTGAGATCCTCATGGTCCTAGCTTCTAGAGGCACCCACACTTTCTTCGCCTTACTTATCCCTTTCTATCATCAAGCCAGTAGTGGCACGCTGAATCCTTCTTTTGCTTAGAATCTCTCTGCCTTTCTCTTCCACCACTAACCCGAGAAAACTCTCTACTTTTAAAAGGTTTATGTGAGAGCAGCCCGGGTGACTCGGCGGTTTAGCGCCGCCTTCAGCCCAGGGCCTGATCATGGAGACCGGGGATTGAGTCCCACGTTCGGCTCCCTGCATGGAGCCTGCTTCTCCCTCTGCCTGTGTCTCTGCCTCTCTCTCTGTGTGTGTCTCTCATGAATAAGTGAATAAAATCTTTAAAAAAAACGTTTATGTGATTGGATTAAGGCCATTGGGATAATCCAGAATAATCTCCTTATTTTGAGGGGAACTTTAATCTGCAAAATCCCTTTTGCCAGGTAATGTAACATAATCACAGGTATAATCATATTCACATTCTGGAAATTAGGGTGGGAAATCTGGGGAAGGGGACATTTTAGGATTTGGCCTATTGTAGAGTGTGACTCAACTTTTTTTTTTTTTTTGCGATTAGAAGTTAATCGTATTGCACTGTGTTCCAATAATGTGACTTTTATGGTTTTTACTATTGGAAATGTATTATGTTTTCTTTTGTGACTCAGTATATGATCAATTTTTGCAAGGGTTGCATTTTACCTACTTTTTGTTTTCTTCATATATTTTAATATAATACTGTTTGGTATGCATATTTATGATAGAACATATGCTTGGTAGATAATTTCCTTTACCAATATATCTCTTTACCCTATTTAAAACTTTTTGCCTTGAATACTAATATTTCTTTGTTTTTTAATTTTTTTTATTGGAGTTCAATTTGCCAACATATAGCATAACACCCAGTGCTCATCCCAAGTGCCCCCCTCAGGGCCCATCACCCAGTCACCCCCACCCCCTCCGCTCACCTCCCTTTCCACTACCCCTTGTTCATTTCCCAGTTAGCTGTCTCTCGTTTTGTCACCCTCACTGATATTTTCACTCATTTTCTCTCCTTTCCCTTTATTCCCTTTCACTAATTTTTATATTTCCCAAATGAATGAGACCATATAATGTTTGTCTTTCTCCGATTGACTTATTTCACTCAGCCTAATACCCTCTAGGTCCCTCCACATTGAAGCAAATGGTGGGTATTTGTAATTTCTAATGGCTGAGTAATATTCCATTGTATACATATACCACAATTTCTTTATCCATTCATCTTTCGATGGACACCGAGGCTCCTTCCACAGTTTGGCTATCGTGGACATTGCTGCTAGAAACATCGGGGGGAGGGGCAGGTGTTGCGGCGTTTCACTGCATCTGTATCTTTGGGGTAAATCCCCAGCAGTCCAATTGCTGAGTCGTAGGGCAGATCTATTTTTTTAAAAAAAAGACTTTATTTATTTATTCATGAGAGAGAGAGAGAGAGAGAGGCAGAGACACAGGCAGAGGGAGAAGCAGGCTCCATGCAGGGAGCCTGACTTGGGACTCAATCCCGGGTGTCCAGGTCAGGCCCTGGGCTGAAGGCGGCGCTAAACCGCTGAGCCACCTGGGCTGCCTGGCAGATCTACTTTTAACTCTGAGGAACCTCCACACAGTTTTCCAGAGTGGCTGCACCAGTTCACATTCCCACCAACAGTGCAAGAGGGTTCCCCTCTCTCCCCATCCTCTCCAACATTTGTGGTTTCCTGCCTTGTTAATGTTCCCCATTCTCACTGGTGTGAGGTGGTATCTCATTGTGGTTTTGATTTGTATTTCCCTGATGGCAAGTGATGCAGAGCATTTTCTCATGTGCTTGTTGGCCATGTCTATGTCTTCCTCTGTGAGATTTCTCTTCATGTCGATTGAATACTAATATTTCTATTTCTTTTTTTTTTTTTATTTATGACAGTCACACACAGAGAGAGAGAGAGAGAGAGGCAGAGGGAGAAGCAGGCTCCATGCACCGGGAGCCCGACGTGGGATTCGATCCCGGGTCTCCAGGATCGCGCCCTGGGCCAAAGGCAGGCGCCAAACCGCTGCGCCACCCAGGGATCCCGAATACTAATATTGCTAATGTTCATGCTGTCATTCCATAATATATATCTTTTTTATGGTTATAGAATATCAGACAAATTTATAAATTTATAAATTATTCAGATAGGGTTAACAACTGTTACTGTGGTATATATTCTTCTAGATTTTCTATCTATACATTGATACATATGTGTATTATAACATAGGTCCTTTTAAACCATAAAAAGGGGACAAATCATGCTATATATGTTTTACAGTTTGCTTTATTGACAGTATATTTTTTAAGTTTTTGTTTAAATTCTAGTTAACATAGTGTAATATTAGTTTCAGGTGTACAATTTAGATACTCCGCACTTCCGCAGAACACCTGGTTCTCATCACAACAAGAACACTCCTTAATCCCCATTATCTATTTAACCCATCCCCCTACCTACCTCCCCTGTTATACTGTTAGTGGGAACGCAAACTGGTGCAGTTACTCCGGGAAACAGCATGGAGGTTCCTCAAAAAATTAAAAACAGAACTACCCTGTGATCCAGCAATTGCATTACTAGGTAGTTATGCAAAAAATACAAAAGTACTAATTTTAAGGGATGCATGCACCCCAATATTTATAGCAGTATTATGAATAGCCAAATTATAGACAGAGCCCAAAAGTCCATCAACTGATGAATGACTTAATGTATTCTTGACATTCTTCCATGTCAGCATATATACATCTATCTTATTCTTTTCTTTTGTTTTTTACCTTATTCTTTTAAATTAACTTCTGGAGCTGGCATTTATACAAAGTATCTGGCCCATCACCATCTTTTTTTTAAATCAAATATCACTTCAGAGTCGCCTTCACTGACCCCCCAAAACTGGATCAGGGCACCCTGTAATACACTTTTATGATACTCTGCTATTTTTCTCGCTAGGCACCCAAGACAACTGTACAGTTGTGTGATTAATGACTGTCCCTTCTCCCTGCCCCTCCCCAACACCCCTCCACACTCTATACTAAGCAGTGAACGTCTTGAGAACAGGGCCATCTCTTTTTTGTTTATATCTGTACCCCAGCACCTAGCATAGTGCCTGGCAATTATATCTTTTTCAATAAATATTTTTGAAAGACTGAATGAATAAAAAAAAACCCCTATGAGGCAAGTGTTATCATTATGCCCATTTTAGTCATCCTGTATGAAATCGCTTGAGGATCCTCAGAAATAAGTGGATGAGATAACACTCAATTATGGATTTCTTAATATCTCAATACTTAAATATATACCTTATTTTTTAATTAGTTGCATGTGGTAGATGCTTCTTTGGATTCTTACTGAGCTTTCATTATTATAGAGTACTGAAATGAACATCCTTGTACATAGCTTTGCAAATGTATGTATTCCTGTAAAACAAATGCCTGGAAATGGAATTGCTGCAATGGGTATGCGCATTTTACAATTGTATAGATATTGCCAACTCTTTCTCCAAGAGAATGATGCACATTTATATTCCTAGTACCAGAGTACGAGAATGTTTTTCCTCTATACTCTTGCCAAAGCTGTGTATTTTCCCTCATTTTATCTTTGTGCTAATCTGGCACAAAGTGATATGTCATTGCCGTCATTTTCATGCTTTTCACTTTTTGGTGAAATTGAGCACCTTTTATTTTTTTTTTCCATTTTTTTTTGTTTTTTTAAATAAATTATTTTTTTATTTGTGTTCAATTTACCAACATACAGAATAACACCCAGTGCTCATCTCATCAAGTGTCCCCCTCAATGCCCGTCACCCATTCACCCCCACCCCCCCCCCTCCTCCCCTCCCACCACCCCTAGTTCGTTTCCCAGAGTTAGGAGTTTTTATGTTCTGTCATCCTTTCTGATATTTCCCACACATTTCTTCTCCCTTCCCTTATATTCCCTGTCACTATTATTTATATTCCCCAAATGAATGAGAACATACACTGTTTGTCCTTCTCCGATTGACTTACTTCACTCAGCATAATACCCTCCAGTTCCATCCACGTTGAAGCAAATGGTGGGTATTTGTCGTTTCTAATGGCTGAGTAATATTCCATTGTATACATAAACCACATCTTCTTTATCCATTCATCTTTCGATGGACACCGAGGCTCCTTCCACAGTTTGGCTATTGTGGACATTGCTGCTAGAAACATTGGGGTGCAGGTGTCCCGGCGTTTCATTGCATCTGAATCTTTGGGGTAAATCCCCAACAGTGCAATTGCTGGGTTGTAGGGCAGGTCTATTTTTAACTCTTTGAGGAACCTCCACACAGTTTTCCAGAGTGCCTGCACCAGTTCACATTCCCACCAACAGTGTAAGAGGGTTCCTTTTTCTCCGCATCCTCTCCAACATTTGTGGTTTCCTGCCTTGTTAGTGTTCCCCATTCTCACTGGTGTGAGGTGGTATCTCATTGTGGTTTTGATTTGTATTTCCCTGATGGCAAGTGATGCGGAGCATTTTCTCATGTGCTTGTTGGCCATGTCTATGTCTTCCTCTGTGAGATTTCTCTTCATGTCTTTTGCCCATTTCATGATTGGATTGTTTGTTTCTTTGGTGTTGAGTTTAATAAGTTCTTTATAGATCTTGGAAACTAGCCCTTTATCTGATACGTCATTTGCAAATATCTTCTCCCATTCTGTCCGTTGTCTTTTAGTTTTGTTGACTGTATCCTTTGCTGTGCAAAAGCTTCTTATCTTGATGAAGTCCCAATAGTTCATTTTTGCTTTTGTTTCTTTTGCCTTCGTGGATGTATCTTGCAAGAAGTTACTGTGACCGAGTTCAAAAAGGGTGTTGCCTGTGTTCTCCTCTAGGATTTTGATGGAATCTTGTCTCACATTTAGATCTTTCATCCATTTTGAGTTTATCTTTGTGTATGGTGAAAGAGAGTGGTCTAGTTTCATTCTTCTGCATGTGGATGTCCAATTTTCCCAGCTCCATTTATTGAAGAGACTGTCTTTCTTCCAGTGGATAGTCTTTCCTCCTTTATCGAATATTAGTTGACCGTAAAGTTCAGGGTCCACGAAATTGAGCACCTTTTAATTTGTTTCTTAGCCATTTGAATTCTTTCTTTTCAAATGTGTAGCCTGTTTGTGTTGTTTGTTCAAGTTTTTATTGAATTTAGTATTTTTTATTGATTTGGAATAACTCTATTTATATTGTGGATAGTAACACTTTGGCTTCCTGATACAAATATTTTCCTTAGTTTGTTATTTGTCTTTTACCCTTGTAAATTTCTTAGAATATACAAATTTAAAATATTTTATATAATCAAATTACTGATTATTTCATTTGTAGTAGCTGACTTATGTGCTCTACTTTGGAAAGCTTTCCCTACCTCAAGATTATAAAACTTTCTCTGTTTTCTTCTAGTAACTTTATGGGTTTAATTTTTACCTTTAAATACTTGTCCCAAATGGGTTTTATTTTGATGTACAGTATAAATATAGGTTTCTAACTTTAATTTTTCCCAATAGCTACCCAATTATTTCTATGTAATTGAATAGTTGATATTTTATTCATTCATTTGAAATCATACTAATCTCCTGGAAATTTTGGAGTCCATTTCTAGACTCTTCTGTTCCAATGGGTAATGATTAAGAGCACAAACAATGGAGCCAGTCTACCTGGGTTTGTGCCCCATTTTTCCATTTACAATTTGTACATCTGTAAAATGGGGATAATAATATCCATATCATACGGTTGTGATTTTAAAAGTTTGTTTATGTGCAATAATTGGAACAGTCCCTGTCAATAAGAGGTACTGGTATTTTTGTAATATATATTATTGTAAGATTTTTATTATTGTTTTACCATTTATCATAGTTATATGATCACATCATCTGCAGGTAATTTTTGGCCACCTTATTGTAGAATGACTTCTAAGCAACTTGAATAATTTGCAGGTGATCTATAACAACTCTATTTATCCTCCACTCTTATATTTCATCTGATTTAGGCAGCTCAACTCTAGGCAGTTAGGGAGGGAGAGGAGAAGAAAGAAGAGGGTATGAATAAAACCATCCCTATTCACAGATGACAACCCCAAATAAAACACACAAACCTAGAACTAATAAGTAAAGTTTTGTAGAATACAAGGTCAGCACAGAAATCAATCACATTTCTATATACTAGCAATAAACAATACTATTTATAATAGCTCAGAAAATGAAATACTTAGGGAAAAATCTAACAAAACATGTATAGGATCTATATGCTTATATCTATAAAACTCTGGTGAAAGAAATGTCCAAAGGCCTCAATAACTGAACAAACATACCATGTTTATGGACTGGAACACAAAGTATTAAAGATGTCAGTTCTCCCTAAATTCAGCTATATATTTAATGCAGTTCATATCAAAACCTCAGCAAGATCTTTTGTAAATACAGATGTGTTGAGTCTAAAATTCAAACAGAGGGATCCCTGGGTGGCGCAGCGGTTTAGCGCCTGCCTTTGGCCCAGGGCACGATCCTGGAGACCTGGGATCGAATCCCACGTCGGGATCCCTGCATGGAGCCTGCTTCTCCCTCTGCCTATGTCTCTGCCTCTCTCTCTGTGTGTGACTATCATAAATAAATAAAAATAAAAAAAAATAAAATTCAAACAGAAAGGCAAAGGAAGTAGAATAACCAAAAATTTTTTGAAAAGATTAATAAAGTTAGAGGATTCACACAACCTGATTTTAAAACTTACTATATAGGTACAATAATCAAGGCAGTGTGGTGTTGGTGAAGGGACAGACATATAGATCAATGTAACAAAATAGAGAATGCAGAAATAGACCCACACAAATACAGTCAATTGATTTGTGACAGAGATACAAAGAATTCAATGGGAAAATGATAGTCTATTCAACAAATTATATTAGAACAATTGGACATCCATATATAAGAAGTGAATTCTGACTAAAACCTCACAGTTATTATAAAAATTGACTCAAAATGAATCACAGACCTAAATGTAAATCATTAAATTATAAGATTTTTTCAAGGAAAATATAGAGAAACATCTGGAACTTTCTTATATTGCTGGTGAGAATACAAAATATTATAGTCACCCTGGAAAACAGTTAGGCAGCTTCTTATAAAGTTAAATATACACTTACCATATGACTCAGCAATCCCAAGCCTAGGTACTTGTCCTAGAGAAATAAAAACCTGTGTTTTTATTTATGTACAGATTTTGTACATAAAAACTTTAAAAGTGTTCTACTCATAATTACTGAAACTTGGAAACAACCCAAATATCCTTTAAGGAATGAATGGATAAATTGTGATATGGTCATCTAATGGAATACTACTCAGCAGTAAAAAGGAATGAATGTCAATGGCTTGGATGAATCTCAGAAGCATTGTGCTGAATGAAAGAAGACGATTTCAAAATGTTATGTATTGTTTGCTTCTATTTATATAACATTTTTGAAAGATCAAAAATATAGTGATAGAGAACAGATCAGTGGTTAGGAATGAGGAAAGGGTGTGATGTCAAAACAATAGCATGATGGAGTTTTTATGGGATGATGGAACTATTCTGTAACCTTATTATGGTGGTGGTTACATGAATCTCTGCATTTGTTAAAATTCATGGAACTAGATACAAGAAAATCAAATTTACTGTATGTGAATTTAAAATTAAAATACAAAGAAAATTAATGCTAGATTGAGACTGATACCTGCTATGTCTAGTGGGTCAGTACACAACTGCAGCTTTATTTAACTATATTTTATCCTTAGAATTTCTTCTGGGAATTCTAAGCTCACTATAAAATATCCTAAGTACAGATAGGCCTCTGTACCCAAACTAGTTAACCCTGTTATGTCCTGCAAGGTGCATCAATTAGAATTCTTTCAGTTGCACTTAACAGCAAAACCAACACATAGTGGATCAACCAATAAGGCTATTTTATTATCTCCCAGATATAGAAGGATTCAAGAGTAGGTAATTCATCAGCTCAGCAACATCATTAAGAATGCAGTGTCCCGGGGATCCCTGGGTGGCGCAGCGGTTTGGCGCCTGCCTTTGGCCCAGGGCGCGATCCTGGAGACCCGGGATCGAATCCCACATCGGGCTCCCGGTGCATGGAGCCTGCTTCTCCCTCTGCCTGTGTCTCTGCGCCTCTCTCTCTCTCTCTCTGTGACTATCATAAATAAATGAAAATTTAAAAAAAAAAAAAAAAAAAAAAAAAAAAAAAAAAAAAAAAGAATGCAGTGTCCCTCCATCCTGTTCCACTATCCTCAGCCTATTGGTCCTTCACTTTATGACCCCAAGATGGCTGAAGCTACTCCAAAACATGGTCATACACTAACATCAAGAGGCTTGAGGAAAGATAATAACTGTGTCCCTTATTAAGACCAAGAGAAACTTTTCTCAGGTGTCTCCAGTAGACATTACCTCTTATCTTAGTGGCCAGAAATCATGTTTCTTGTCCATGCCCAAACCAATCATTTGACAAGGGAAATATAATTACCATGATTAGTTGGCTCAGACCAGTGCCACTCATAATCTGGTTCCTGGGCTGATGCTAGTCTACAAACTGTTGGTTACCAGTCCACGACAAACTAAGTGCAGAAATTGAGGTTACACATGTAGAAACTTTTATAACAAGTTAACTGACTAATTGTGATGTCTTCTGAATATAATAAAAATTGGGGGCTGGCATTTTGTAGGTCTCATTTGAGATCCCAGCTCCCATGAAGTCCAGGGTTGCCCTAATTATGAACAGAAATGGGGGTGTATTAGGGAGGAAGAAACCAAAGGGTGGCCATTGGGTAGGGTACCAACAATGTGGGACATGAAAAGAAAGTTATGGGAATGAGGTAACTCCTAAAATATTTGTAAAATTCCAAAGTATATAACAACACAGGCCTAGGTCAAGAAGCAAGAACAATCTCAAATGAATAACCTAACCTTACACCTAAAGATCTATTAAAAGAACAATGAACAAAGCCTAAAGCCAGCAGAAGGAAAATAATAAAGATTAGAGCAGAAATAAATGACATAGAAACAAACAAAAAACAGTAGAACAGATCAATGAAACCAGGAACTGGTTCTTTGAAAAAAATTAATAAAATTGATAAACTCCTGGCCAGACTTATCAAAAAGAAAAGAGAAAGGACCCAAATAAAATCATGAATGAGAGAGGAGAAATAAGAAATAACAACACCACAGAAATACAATTAGAATATTATGAGCAATTATGTGCCAACAAATTGGACAACTTGGGAGAAATGGATAAACTAGAAACATATAAACAACCAAAACTGAAACAGGAAGAAATAGAACACTGGAACAGACCAATAACCAGCAAGGAAATTGGATAGGTAATCAAAAATCTCCCAACAAACAAAAGTCCAGGGCCAGATGACTTCACAGGGGAATTCTACCAAACTTTTAAAGAAGAGTTAATATCTACTCTTCTCAAACTATTCCAAAATGTAGAAAAGGAAGGGAAAATTTCAAACTCATTCTATGAGGCCAACATTACCCTGATACCAAAACAAGACAAAGACTCCACTAAAAAAGAGAACCACAGGCCAATATCCCTGATAAACATGGATGAAAAGATTCTCAATAAAATACTAGCAAATTAAATCCAATAAAGGCCATAAATGAAAAACCCACCACTAATATCCTCAATGGAGAAAAACAGAGCTTTTCCTCTATGGTCAGAAACAAGACAGAGATGTGCACTCTCACCATTGTTATTGAACATGGTACTGGAGGTCCTAACCATAGCAATCAACCAAACAAATAAAAGGCTTCCAAATCAGTAAGGAAGAAGTCAAACTTTCACTCTTTGCATATGACATGATACTCTATATAGAAAAGCCAAAAGGTACCACCAAAAAATTGCTAGCACTTAAATACGAATTCAGTAAAGGTACAGGATATAAAATCAGCATACAGAAATCTGTTGTATTTCTATATACCAATAATGCAGCAGCAGAAAGAGAAATCACAGTATCAATCCCATTTACAATTGCACCAAAAGCCATAAGATACCTAGGAATGAACCTCACCAAAGAGGTGAAAGACCTGTACTCTGAAAAGTATAAAAACACTGATAAAAGAAATTGAAGATGACACAAAGCAATGGAAAGACATTCCATCCTGATGGATTGGAAGAACAAATATTGTTAAAATGTCTATATCACCCAAAGCAATCTACACATTTAATGCAATCCCTATTAAAATACCAACAGCATTTTTCACAGAGCTAGAACAATCCTAAAATATATGTGGAACTACAAGAGACCCCAATAGCCAAAGCAATCTTCAAAAAGAAAAGCAAAGCTGGAGGCATCGCAATTCCGAACTTCAACTTATATTACAAAGCTGTAATCATCAAGACTGTCTGGCACTGGCACAAAAGTAGACACATAGATCAACAGAACAGAGAAGGACCCAGAAAGAACCCAAAACTATATGGCCAATTAGTCTTCAACAAATCAGGAAAGAATATGCAACAGGAAAAAGACAATCTCTTCAACAAATGGTATTGGGAAAACTGGACAGCAACATGCAAACGAATGAAACTGGACCACTTTCTTACACCAAAATGGATTAAAGACCTAAATGTGAAACAGGAAACAAGTAAAATTCTTGAAGAGGACACAGACAGTAACCTCTTTGCCATCAACCATAGCGACTTTTTACTAGATATGTCTCTGGAGGCAAGGGAAAGGAAGGCAAAAATAAACTATTGGGATTTCATCAAAATAAAAATCTGCACAGCCAAGAAAACAATCAACAAAACTAAAAGGCAACCTATGGAATGGGAGAAGATATGTGCAAATGACATATCAGATAAAGTGTTAATATCCAAAATATATAAAGGACTTATACAACTCAACACACAAAAAACAATCCAGTTAAAACATGGGCAGAAGACACAAAAAAGACATTTTTCCAAAGAAGAGCCACAGATGGTCGACACATAAAAAGATGCTCAACATCACTCATCATCAAGGAAACACAAAACTACAATGAAATGCCACCTCACACAAGTCAGAATAGCCAAAATTAACAACACACGAAACAACAGGTGTTAGCAAGGATGTGGACAAAGGGGAACCCTCTTATAATGTTGACGGGAATACAAACTGGTGCAGGCAATCTGGAAGATAGTATGGAGTTTTCTCAAAAAGTTAAAAATAGAAGTACCCCATGAGCCAGCAATTGCACTACTATGTATTCACCCAAAGGTTACAAAAATACTGATTTGAAGGGATACATGCACCCCGATGTTTATAGCAGCATTATCAACAACAGCCAAATAGTTGAAAGAGCCCAAATGTCCATTGACTGATGAGTGGATATAGAAGATGTGGAATGTATATATAATGGATTATGACACAGCCATAAAAACATGAATCCTTGCCATTTGCAATGACATGGATGGAGCTAGAGAGTATTATGCTAAGCGAAATAAGTCAGAGAAAGACAAATACCATGTGATTTCACTCAAATGTGGAATTAAAGAAACAAAACAAACATAAGGGAAGAGGAAAGAGAGGAAAACCAAGAAACAGACTCTCAACTATAGAGAACTAATGGTTATCAGAGGGGGAGATGGGTGGGGGGGATGGGTAAAATAGGTGATGGGGATTAAGGAGGATTTCTGTGATGAGCACCGGGTGTTGCATGGAAGTGTTGAATCACTAAATTCTACACCTGAAACTAACATGACACTGTATGTTAACTAACTGGAATTTAAACAAAAAACCTGGAAAATTCCAGACAAAAACATAATTTGGGTCCATTACTCTGGAGCCGGCTCTTCTTTTGACATCACCTGCACCATCACCTGCAGTGCTACCACTCCCAGTGGGGAGAGAATCAAGCAGTCAATTGGAGTTGCACTTCTGAGAAGCTACACCTCAAAACCTGTTTGCCATCTGTCTCAACATTACCTGTATTTTTTCTGATTCCAGAGACTCCTCCTTAGAAGGTTATAATTGACCTACATCTGCCATTCTTGCTCACAACAACAAAAGCAAAAGAGAAAAAAAAAAGCACTAGACCTGCCAAATGAGACACATCCAGTCAACTGGCCACAGTGACTGCTTCTGTAGCATGTGACAGAGGCTTTCAAACTTTTTTGAGCCCAATTTAACTGAGTAAGAAACATATTTGACATCACAACTCAGTATGTGCACGCACACAGACATCTGAGAGCACTGTTTCACAAAGCAGTATTTACTGTGTGCAGTTCCCTCTATTGTTTAAAAAAATGCATTCTTTTTTTTTTCATTTAAAGAAATGCTGGTCTTGTCCCACTAAATTAATTGCATAGCTCACCAATGAGTTACAACCGGCACTTTGGAAAGAAATGCCCTTAAGGATGGAGACGTAATGGTTCCTAATTCCAGAGGCCTTTAATTTTTTTAAGATTATTTATTCATGAGAGACAGAGGGGAGGGAGGAAGGGAGGGAGAGAGAGAGAGAGAGAGAGAGAGAGGCAGAGACACAGGCAGAGGGAGAAGCAAGGCTCCATGTAGGAAGCCCGATGTGGGGCTCTATCCTGGGACTCCAGGATCACGCCCTGAGCCAAAGGCAGATGCTCAGCCACTGAGCCACCCAGGCGTCCCCAGAGGCCTTTAGAGTGGCTACCAGTAGCTCTGTGTGGGGTGTTGTGGCTCCCTCTGTGCTCACTACCAAGGCTTGAGCCCTAACCCAGGATAATGCTTCAGCAACCTTATCTTTTTTCTCATAAGCCTCCCTGACCTCAGAGCTCTGGCCTCCTAAATCAGCTGCCTTAGCAGTGAGAGGGCCAGAGGCCCTCCAGGCTGCTCATGGAGACTGAGTTGCCCTAGCAACACTTGGCTGTAATTGACTCCCGCTGTCACCTGCTCCAGCCTAGCCTGCTTCTCCACACTGTGGGCTGTGGCCCCCTTTTCTCCTGCCTTTCATAACAATTTCTCCATCCTCGTTACATAGACTGATGTCTTCTCATCCCTCCCCCTCCTGATGGACGGTCAGATTCTTGACACACACCTCCCTGGCACTCTCCACATTGCCAAATACTCACTCTGACATGATTAAACACTCCCAGAGATGGGTGATTTGCATTTTTTTCAGATCACAAACAATCGCTAATGCTGGTCCATTTAAGTCGGAGATCACAAACCGGAATGTAGGCAGGAGCTAGGTAGGTCCTACAAAAGCCTAGGTGGGGACTGTGCCCCTTCCTGAAAGAAGCAATGGCTACTCTGTCCAGCTGATCTTGCCCTACTGAAATGCACATTCACATGGCCGGAATCTTCAAAGTAATCTAGAGAAGCCATAAAGTCTGGGGTTTTGTACAGACTCTACCAACTTATATGTTGACAAGTAATTTTAAAAATATCTTTTTAAATTCTTAGGGGTCAGATCAAGCACATCTGTAGACTGGATTGATCAGCAGGCTACCATTTTGCAAGTTCTGTTTTAAGCTCTTTTTTATCCTCTGTCTTGCATTTGGACTTGATGTCTTCTGCCATCTGGGGCAAAAACAAAAACAACAACAACAACAACAACAAAAACCAAAAAACCCCACACCAATAACTAGGCTTAAATTAGCTCTAAAGTTCTCTCCCTTCCATATGGCCACAGTAATCAGTCAAGTCTCTTAAGTCAATATCTTAAGAGATATTCATGGAGTGAAACCAGTATGTTCCAGTGTTTCTCCTGGGCACTGGAACACCAATTTCTACATATTATCGCATTCTGATTTATTATAGTCATGGCGTGAATATGTAAGGCTGACCACTGGAGAAAGCACTGGCCTTTGTGGCAAAGGAGCCCTTCTCTTGGTCCCTCCCCTTTGACCATATTTATTAGTTATGTGATGTTTCCCTTTTTAGTATTCCCATCCGCATGTGAACTAGAAATTTCTGCTCTCTCAGAAGTGATGGGGAGAGAGCTTTCCCATCTCCACTGTGTGCCACCCCACCTCTTTCACTACCACTTTCTCCCCAAGGTGACTGGTGAGATTACAAAATTTGAGGGCTTATTGCTCAGCATCTGCTGAGCTCTCTGCTCTGTATTTTTCAGAGCTCCACTGCCTATAGCATGCTGTATCCTAACGCCACTTAGCGGAAGTAAGGTTCTGCTGTACAGACCTATCTATCCCTCAGGAAGGTGGATAAATCTAGATTTGGGATGAAAAAGTTGAAAACCAGATTCAGGCTGCAGGCCACAGATCCATTCTTCAAATCAGTCTTGTCAACAATAAATCTCAATATTCAGATCGCTCTTTGACTCCTGTTTCTATTTCTTAATTAGTTTGGAATTCAAGGGAGAGAGTGATGTGATTATAGAACCTTCAGAGAGACCCCATGATGTATGAGTAGAGAAACCTTGAGAAACGAATACAAGACTGACATTTGAAATCTAGAATTACATTTGAGGGAGGGAGTTCTCTTTGCGGGAGTGTGGTGGCCAGTGTTGCAACTGGCTTGCTTGCTTTTCTTTCTTTCTTTCTTTCCATAAGGGGAAGCCCTGGAAAGCACTGGCTCTGTGCATCATAGACTTTGGGAGTTTGTAACAGTTTACATTATGATTAGTGTCTGCAGGCATGTGACTGCTTTTTTTTTTAATTTTTATTTATTTATGATAGTCATACAGAGAGAGAGAGAGAGAGAGAGAGAGAGGCAGAGACATAGGCAGAGGGAGAGGGAGAAGCAGACTCCATGCTCCGGGAACCCGACGTGGGATTCGATCCCCGGTCTCCAGGATCGCGCCCTGGGCCAAAGGCAGGCGCTAAACCGCTGCGCCACCCAGGGTTCCGGTGACTGCTTTTAATAGCAGCTTTATAAAGCACAGGCCTCAGACGTTTTTGACCTTACAGCTGTGGCTGGTGTCTAGAAGCAGGTGGAACCAAGTGGACCCCAGTAAGAACAGACTGTGCAGGCTTTTGTGGCTGAGATAAGGATTAGAGTATCAGGAAAAGAGTATTTTGGTCTTGATTAGGTTTGCCTCAAAACAGCTTTTTATTGAAGTAAAGTCGACACGCAACATTACATTAGTTTCCTTTTCAATAGGTTTGATAGTGGGACTATTTCCTTTCAATAGTTTCCTTTTCAAAGCTTTAATAATCAAGCTTTTCAGCATCAGAGGGCTGAAAATTTTTTGCTCCCTTTTCCCTATTTCTCAGTAGGACTAAGGGCTGGGGCTTTTAACTGCAAAAGTAGCTAAATTCCATGTGAACCACAAAGTACTAAAATAGTGAGATTATAGGGTGCCTGGAAGGTCTGCCTTTGGCTCTGATCATGATCCTGGGGCCCTGGGATCCAGCCCCACATAGCTTTGGGCTCCCTGCTCGGTGGGGAGTCTGCTTCTCCCTCTGCTTCTCTATCCCTTTGTGCTCAATCTCTCTCTCTCTGTTTCTCTCTTTCTAACAAATAAATCTTTTAAGAAAAAAAGGAGTAAGATTATATATTTTGCATTTAGTAGGTGGTATTCCATCAGTACTGTCCCTCTATCTTGATTTGAATTGCATCTTGTTACAGAGGCAAGGAAAAAAACTGTGGTGGAGCTGCCTTCTTGAATTTTTGTGGGACCTCCCCAGCCTCTTAGACTCACCCCCCCCACACACACACACACAGATACCACCACCACCTCTGCATGGTGTCAGACTAGCACTGGACTTAATAATTACATGAACCATGATTATGACTTTGGATTTTACAGACCCAAACTCTGGGTTTAACCTAGGAAGGCAGGTGTTTTTTTTTCAAGATTTTATGTATTAATTCATGAGAGAGAGAGAGAGAGAAGCAGGCTCCATGCAGGGAGCCCGACTGAGACTCAATCCCTTGTCTCCAGGATCAACGCCCTGGGCTGAAGGCGGCGCTAAACCGCTGAGCCACCCGGGCTGCCCAGGCAGGTGGTTTTTATCAAGGTACAGATAGAGAAATGGGAGTCCTCACCATATATAAGATATAGCATTTTCTTGTTTTGAGGCAAAGAAACAAGTCTTTAAATTATCAAAGTACCAAAGACTACGCAAAAAAAAAAACAACCTTTAAAGACCACTTTCTCTAGGAATAGGGTTTGCTCACAAAATCAAGGAGGTATTGGATTTCTTTCAAAATAATGTTTTATACTAATTCACGTGTGAGTTTTATGACATGATGCCTGAGGTTTGCTTTGCAGTATTCCAGAAAAAAAAGTAAGAATAGATGAATTAAAATTGGCAAAGTGTTGATAATCTTGAAGCTGAGTGATTAGTTATACTATTCATGGAGTTCATTATAGTAGATCTCTAATTTTGTGTATGTTTGAAATTTCCCATAATATAGCATTAGAAAAATAAAAACAAGCTTTGCTCAGTCAGAACAAGAGCAATAGGAGAGTTAATGAAAAATATCCAAGACGTTATGCCATTTAAACTGGAGAAAGAGAGAGCCTGTCTTAGGAAAATTGGGTAACAAGCTAAATAGAGATGAAAGGGGAAAAGAGCATATACTCAGATCTAAAAGTTCTTAAAGATGAAACTAGAAAACAGAGAGAGATATTTTAATTGTTACTAGGTCAGAGAGGTTTTCTGAGTCCTAAAGAGACAAAAGAGAGATAGGCAGAGAAGAAAAAAACACATCGGAATTACTCTACCAGTGAGAGTCCAGATCTACAATGTTATTGGCAAGTATTCGCATAAAAAGGTATTCTCTGAAAGCTGACCTTAGAGACCTCAGTTTAGTAGGCACAATGCCCCCTTCCCTAAGATATTTACACTAATCCCTAGAAACTGTGAATATGATATATTACATGATAAAGGGGACTTTGCCGACATAATTAAGGGTACAGACTTTAAGATAGGGAATTTATCCTGGATTTTCCAGGTAGACCCAATCTGATAGGATGAGCCCTTAAAATCAGAGCAGAGCCCTTAATGTGAGGGCCTTTCCCTTCTTCATCCCACTGGCTAAAATGAGAGCCATTTTATACCATCTAGACAGAAGCACCATTCTGGTTGATAAGGAGGAGACTGAGTCTCTGAATAACTTTATAGAACAGCTACCACACTAGTCCTGGGCTGCCTTCTTCTGGTCTGTTACATCCGAAGGAAATACATTTCGGTTTTATTTAAGCCTCTGTCAATTTGGGTATCTGTCACAAGAGGCTGAACCTATATCCTAACTAATACAGCCACATACACTTTAGAGAAGGAAGGGGTAACCAATCTAAGTAGATTAAAATATGAAAAATTTAGCTGAGCTTTGGGATCAAGATGGTGACTTGGGCATTTGCTAAAACATGCCCTCAGCCCTGTTTCAAATACCTAGAAACCTAGTGTAAAATGCTCCCAGTTTTTTATTGTGAAAAATCTTAAGCATGCAGAAAAGTTCAAATTAGTACAATGAATGGCATTATGCCCACCACTCAGTTTCAATTGTTAACGTTTTGCCATATTTGCTTTATCTACCATCATCTATCTAATTTTTTGAACCATTGAAAAGTGAGTTGACTTACATCATTCTTAAGAACTTCAGTGCGCATCTTGAAAGAAAATTCTCCTACATAATTCCAAAACCTTTATCACATGTAAGAAAATTAAAAATAATTTCACAATAATATTTTGATATCATCAAGTAATATTGAGGCCATATTAAGATTTCCCTAGTTGTCCCTAGAGTGTCTTTTCATAGCCTTTTCTTCATTTGTAACTGAAATACTTTATTTCTTTATTTTTTAAAAAGATTTTATTTATTCATTCATGAGACACACACACACACACACACACACACACACACACACACAGGCAGAGACACAGGTAGAGAGAGAAGCAGGCTCCATGCAGGGAGCCCGACATGGGACTCAATCCTGGGACTCCAGGATCAGGCCCTGGGCCAAAGGCAGGCGCCAAACTGCTGAGCCACCCAGGCGTCCCTATAATTTATTTCTTTAAAAAAAATAACTCCTACTTACACAAAAGCATAATTGAATGGCTATTCACTTACATTGTCATTTCTCATTCAAACTCTACCAAAATTACAATTAAGGAATATAAAAGAAGTAAACCAGAAAGACAGTAGTAGACAAGAGATTAACAAAAATTTTAAAGATGGAAAGCAGCTGAAAAATTTTAACTGACTAAGCAATGGTGAGAAAGTTGAAATCTAAGTGATTATATAAATAAAGACAAAATGAGACAAACCCATATATACTGGGGAACTGGTTCTAAAATTTACCACTTCATGTATTGTAGGAAG